>NC_132791.1:50114166-50715000 GCF_048418805.1 Vulpes vulpes
AAGTTTGCCTTTCAGGTGGAAAGGGCACTTACTTCAGATGACCATCATACACTACAGCCAAAATCAAAGTATTGACTGTCCCTTAGAGAACGAACCCTGGAGAGATTGCTAGGTATTATAAAGTAGCTCCTTTCCTTACTCAACAGTATCACAGTGCATTGCTGACAACATCCTTGGGGAAAACTCCATCAGGGAAAAATGACATTAAAAACATCTTAATTCACATCTCCACTCACAGAATAGTCTTTCTAAAACTTGTTCATTTCAAACCCAAAGAAATGTGTTTTTCTAATAACAAAACTTATATTTCTGCTAATGTCAACCAATTCGCAAAAATAATCCGTCTGGAAAAACAGTATTAGCTGTGAAAATGACATTTCAATATTCGGAGGGCAGCTGGCTTAAGAGGAAGATTCCCTCTGTGGCCACATGTAGGCTGCATATTTTTCAAATAGTTCAGCCTTTCAGATCTTCTGAAATCCATTTAGTCGGGAAATTACTAGGGTCTAGTTCAATCAAAAAAATAAGCTTGGGTTTCTAAAGGGTACAAGAGCCATCCCAGGGGGAAAAAAAAAATCAATTTTGGAAGGCCTTACATAGCTCTCAGCATTGAGATCTGAAAGCTTGTTGTTCATGAAAGGCAGCAGCTGCTGTAAAAGGACATCCCGAGGCATCCTTCTTGGACAGCTGTGCCTACCTGGACAGCTCTCTTCAGAGGTCATTTAGGTTAGCACATTGGGACATGGATTTGTTAGTATGTTGTCTTCACATAATATTCTCTCCAAAGGCAAGTGAGGCTTTATTTTACTGCTCTACCATGGTGTGGTGGGAGTAGTATTGCAGGCTTCAGGTCAAAACTCATCTCTAATGTACATTGCTAGGTGTGTCTTACACACCTCAACCTTTCATTTCCTTATACATAAAAAGGGTTGATAACATATCTTTTTGAGAGTTACTTTGAATATCAGTGTGCAGCCTGGCACTTAGAAAGTATACAATAATTTCTAGCCATTGTCATTATTACTCAAAGAGCCATAGCTGAGTGTAGGCACCTCTTAGTGTTGTTGATAGAAGTATGGTATGCAGAGAGTATTAACTGTTCAGTCACATGGGCCATGTTCAACAAATGTCATTGGGTACTACCTACAAAGCACTGCAGAGACCACAAAGGCCATTTACTCAAACTCCTTCCCATAAGGAACCAATGGTCAAGGAGATGAGACACATTCTGTAAGCTATACCTGGTACAGTGACTGGCACATAAAGACACTTCACTAGCTTTATTGAGTGACTTATTGTAGTGTTTTTCTATTTGCCATTTAATTCGTTTCTGTTCCAGTCTCCATTACTGTCATACTTGTTGCTTTGGGTCATTTGCTGTTCATTTTCTAGTTTCTTAAGATGAAAGGTTAGATTATAATTTGACATCTTTACTTTTTTATTTAATATAGTCATTGACAGCTACAAATTCCCCCTTAAACACTGCTTTAGCTGCACCCTGTTAAGTTTTGGTGTGCTGTGTTTTCCTTTGCATTTATCTCGGAGTATTTTCTAATTTCATTTCTTTTTGACCTAGTGGTTATTTAGGAGTATGTTGCTTAATTTACACATAGTTGTGATTCCTCCTTATTTTATTTATCTCCTTATTTTATTGATTTCTAGTTTAGTTCCTTCATGGTACTGGCACAAAAGCTGTGATTTCAATCGTTTTAAATTTGTTGAGGCTGGTTTTAGGACCTAATATGTGATCAGTCTGGAGAAGGTACCATGGGCACTCCATCAGAATGTGTTTTCTGTTATCACTGGGTAGAGTGCTCTACAGATACCTATGAGGTCGACTTGGTTTATAGCTTTGTTCAAATCATCCATTTCCTTGTTGACCTTCTGTCTAGTTTATCAATTATTAAAAATGAACTATTGAAGTCTTTCAAATGTGATTGCTGGGTTGTCTATTTCTCCCTTCAATTCTGACCACTTCTGCTTCATGGGGCTCTTCTGTTACATGCATATATACTCATAAAGATTACATGTTCTTGATGCACTGATTCTTTTTTCATTGTGAAGTGCCCTCCTTTGTCTCTATTAAGAATTTTTGTATAAAAAAAGAAGAATTTTTGTATGAAAGTATTTTTTTTCTGATACTAGTATAGCTATTTCCAGTTCTATTGTGGTCAAAATTTTCATCTTTTTTCCATCCTTTTACTTTCAACCTATTTGTACTTAAGAACGGGAAGTGTGTCTCTTGTAGACAGCATATGGTTGTATCGTTTTTTATTTTATAGATTCTGCCACAGGTCTCTTTAGGCTTTGCTTATTTTTTGTCATTCCTTTTTCTTTCTGTTCCCCAGGCTGAATAATTTAATTGACCTATAGTCATTTTAAATATGTGATATTGTGGCCTCACCATAATTACTACTTAATTCAGGAGATTTTCAAAGAGTGTAGATAACTTATCTCTGCAGTGTTCTACACCTCAAGTTTTTCAAGTTATTTTCTTGGCGGCATTTTGTTTTTCAGCCACATCTTTCAAGGCTAGACTTCAGCTTTATCAAGACTAACACATTACCCATTAGTTGCAAAGAAGAGAGTTTCTGCAAGTTTGCAGGAAGATATTTACCAACTCTCATCTCTATTTTCCTTGTTCTTTCTCCTGCTAGAAAGATCCGCGTCTCTGCACATCTCAATCATTTTATTACTGCCTTAGCAAATGTGCTCAGAGAGAAGCTGAATGGTTCCCACCAGGCCTTAATTCAGTAGGCTGTTTACTTCCTCTTAGTTCTTAGTAATCAGATTGCCAAACAAGACTTGGCCTTACCCTGTGCACTATAGCCTCCTTCCCTGAAACCTTCTTTCATTTCAACATCAATCAAATGCTGCTTCTGTGAGTTGTATTTTATTATTCTCATTTACTCGCTGATTTGAGGACCATGAGACATTGGCCACTTTCACCCAACATCCTTTGAATTAATTTATAAAAAGTTTCCAGATGACTGTATTCACATCTGTCTGATAATAAATATCTCCAGCAGAGATGATCTGGAGGGGTTCTGTTTTTGTACCATCCCATTGTGTGAAGCACTCAAGCACTGTGCTTGCAATTATTGAACAGTTACAACATATAATTGCAGAGTTATTTTGTCCTGCAAATTCTATGGGAGGATAGTAATCAGAGAAAATAAAAGAAAGGAAGAGGCAGGGTATGAGTTGGGAGAAAAATCAAAAGAAGTATTCAAAGAATTGTATAAGAAACACAAAAACCAAATTTTCCCTTGAAAATGTAGTTGATAAGAACTGAAAACAAAATTGTCTTTGTCCTTCAGGAAAAATACATGCACAATTATACTAACCAGACACTAACCAAATTTTAAAGGAATCCTCCCACAATTAATACAACAAACCTAAGGAGAAAAAAAAGTCTAATATGTTGTTAAAGATTACAAAAAATATATATAATATAAAAATAAATTGATGAAATATATAATGCTTTTAAAGAAGAATCAAAAGATGATCTCTAGCTCTGATCCTAATATTGACAAGGCCTCGTCTCCATTTTTTGCAATAATTATTTCCCTCCCTAGGGAAGAGAGCCTAACTATCACTGACATCTTGAAAGTTCTCTTCTCTCAGCTCTCTAAACCATCAGCACATACCCTGGCTTTTGTAGGTCTCAGGCAACATTCTGACCAGAGCCTAGGAACAGTCACTTCCATCATAAATTTAGAAGTTTCTGCTAGGGGGGGAAAAAAATAAAGCATGAGAAGATATTTTCCTTCAGGATATTTATAAATAGGTCTGAATGGTGTGTTCCCATCTTACAATGCCAGCAAAGGCAGACCATGACTACAAAGGGTATCACATCTTCTAAAGAACCACCCTTTACTCCCTACAAAATATGGCTCTTAAATATTCCATTCAAATTTGATAACCTCTATATGTCTCAGAAACCATGCACCTGGATTTTCTCAAGCCCATCATTTAGAAAAGAAGAGCGTGCAGACACACACAGCTATTTCACGATTCTTAATTCTTCATGGAGTGGAGATTCTGCCAGCAGCCACATGAAACAGTCTGGGGTTTGTCTCATACTTTAACTCCAAGAACAAAACAGGGTTTCAAGCCAATTTGGCTGGATTGAACATTACTCCTATTTTTTAAATTAAACTTCATTTTCAGGTAATTGTAGATTCACATGGCTTCTGAAAAATAATACAGAGAGATTCTGTGCACATTTTACCCACTCTACTCATATCTTGCCAAACCAGGATATCAACACAAATACAGTCCAACTAGGGAACATTTCCATCCCCGTAGGGATCCCTCATATTGTTCTTTTATAGCCATACTCATCTGCCTCCCTGCTACCTTTCCCTGTCCCCTGACTTCTTCCATTTTGGTACTTACAAAGTGCTATGTTCATTCATTCCTTCCCTCACTCATTTATTAATCAAACAAATATGTATCGAATCTCTATATGACAAGCACTGAAGATACAAAAATGTGCAAAAATCAGATGTGACTGAACTTCACAATCTAGTAGATGAGGCAGACACTAATCAATTCAAATAAAGATAAAGTTGCAAATGTGATAAATACCACCACTAAGCATGAGGTACTCTTGAAGCCATTAACAGTGAGAGTTAGAGGAAAGAGGTCAAAGAACACTTCCCAGAGGAAGCCAAAACTGAACTGGCATTTGAAGGGCAACCTGGAGTATGTAGATTAAGGCTGTTCTGAGTATTATTAAGGGCCTGGTTTCTGGGCAGAAGGAAATGATGCAAAGGAAGGGAGGTACTGGATTAGATACCAGCTTTCATTGTTTCCTCCTGCTCCCCCTTTGTACTCTCATAATGGTGAATTTTGAAGAATTGATAATGTAATCTTAGAACAGGGACACAGAGACCAGAAGATAGCAAAGTCCATTAAGGAAATTACTAACTATCTCGACGGAGGGTCTAATTGGTGAAACAAAGTTGCTATCCACTGAATATGCTCCAGTCTCTCCTAAAAGAATTTCCAGTAGAAAGAACCCTGTTGCTTAGTACTGAGATGTTCTTTTACAGTCTGATTTCACTCCAATTTAATGGAGAGATTTAATATTTAAGAAATGTCAAGTGCCTTAACCATCATGATGGCTTTGATCCTGTAGCCCTATAGCAATATGTCCTACAGAAAAACTCATAAATATAAGAGAAGACTTATACATTAACTTTTTCACTGGTATTTATTATAGTAAAATAAGGAATTATTCATATGTCAAATAATAGGGCATTGATTAAATAATTAATGGACTATGCATATGACATAATATCACTGCAGCACCTTAATGTTATATTTTCAAAGATTTTACAATAGTATGGAAAAATGCTCTTTTGATCTAAGTTTAAGGAAAATGAACCAAACAACAAAAACCAAGGGTAAAAATCTATATACACATATAATTCCAGTAATATTAAAGACAAAGAAAATAGAGCCAACTGATTCCAGAAGCTGGGCAAGTGGTCACTTCTGGGTGCAGGGCTCTTAAATAATTTTTATTTTCTTGTTTAGACTTTTGGGTTATAAGTGCATTCATTTTATATTCATGAAAAAGATCGATAAACTATTATATACATTTAAAAGCCAGCAATACCATAAGTGGAAGGGGTCATAATATGGGGTTTTAGATTCACCTCTGATTTGATCAGATTTATGACTTTAAATAGCCATTAAACTTCTAGTCTGGATCCCTCACTCATACATTCAGGAGATAGATGGCCCTGGATCTCTCACAGACCTGTGTATGAAGAAAGAGACCACAGTAAGAATGCAACATACAATAAAAACGCAAATCTTCAAAAGCAGCACCAATGACAATACATTGCTAAGTACCATATGGTACAAAAATTAGTGGGTTTTCTAAGAACCCATCTTAGATGCCCTCTGATCCCTTGGCATCTAAGATGAAACACTACAGAAAAGACAAACATGCAGTAGGTAAATAAATAACATATTAGAGTCCTCATTTGATGCTGGCACTCATCCTCCCTGAGACATGTCACTCTATTCACAGCCCAAACCCTCTTCCCTCTTGCTTTACACTTAGTTTTAACCAGCTTGATTTTCTGGTTTCTAAGCCAACAGGAAATTAGAGGACACAGAGAGTGTGCAGACACAAATAATGGTTAGAAATGAGAGATGACTCTCCAAAACTGAGGAAGCAGGGTGGGGGCAGAACACTAAACAGCCCGTAGGCACTCAGCACAGGAATTAGCACAAAATCAAAAGTGCCACGTGTGTCAAGAAGTGGGCAGTAAGGGTGCATTATAGCTTGATGCAGAAATTTATTTTTTTTTTCAGAAATTGCAAACATATCAGTAAGTGTTAGAAAAGGCGTTCAAACAAAGAACATAAACTTCAGTTGGATGCTTAGCTTAGCGGGCCTTCAGTGAGCCCGTCAGCTCAGCCTGCACGCACCCGCAAGGGTCTGGCTAGCCTGAGCTGCTTCAGAGCTTGAGCAGCCCCAGGCTTGTTTCTGCATCTGGCTCCCACACTCATTTGCTCATGGGAGTTTTCTGTTTCCTTCTACTTCTGGGGAGTGCTCCCTTATACCCAAAAGCTTTCTGGGGAAAGAGGACTAGAAGTAATGGAAGTGGTATTTGTAGAAAGGCCAACATTAAAAGTCGTGTTTCTTTATTAAAAGCCATAGAAACCTACTCTGGCATACTCCACCTGAAAAAGAATTTCCTGGAAGGCTATGGGCAGGCCTGCAATAACAAAGTGAAGGCTAATAGGCTTGGCTTGGAATATTCAACCACAGAATGGGAGAGCACATGCTCTGGGTTAGTACCACATCATGACCGCACACCATGGAGCATGTTAATTCCCCCAGAAGAACCTGCTGTGCTTTCAGGAATAGATGAGCAGAGGGAAAATCCAGCAAAGGCCATCCACACTCAGGACAGCATTTCTGAGTCCCCACTGTGTCCAGCTTAGGATTTTGAGGAGTTCCTGGCAGTGCCCACCTCCTTCCAGGCTGGAGATGGTGGAGGAAGGCAGACCCTCTCTGCTCCATCTATGATTCTGTAGGATTTAAACTGCAACTGCTGTGTGCCTAGAAGCCCTGTCATGAGTGCATTTTCCTTTGAATCTGATAACTTGGATTAAAGGTAATTTTTCTGTTCAGGTCCCTGTTCTGCCTCTGCCTCAGCTTCCCAGCTGCCTCCGCCCCCAGGCACTGCCAACGGTGATTTGATCAGACACTGAAGGGCTGTGGCAGAGGTCAGTCACAGGTCCAATTCCAGTGACAGGAAGGCTTTTATCTCCTCTGCTGCCTTGGCTCACTTAACACCCGGGGGAGCAGTGTTGGGATGAAGGGAAATACCTGGAACACCAGCAGGATTGACAGCAAAGCATCGCAAAAGGTCAAGGGGTTGGCTGAATTACAAAATACAATTATGCACACTCAGAGTTTTCGAGAGCTCACGGCAAATCCCCTGTTATTGACCTAGTATTCAGAGTCGAGCAGACTTTACTGAACAAAGCTTCTCACTACCTCTGCCAAGTGGTCCTGCTCTCATACTCCAGACTGATTTATTTCTCATTCATTCACTTTTTTTAAGATTTTATTTGAGAGAGAGCGTATGTGCATGTGCACACACACACACAAATTGGGAGAGGGGCCGAGGGACAGGGAGAAGCAGGCTCCCCACCGAAAGAGTCCTAGTGGGGTTCGATCTCATGACCCTGGAGTCATGACTGGAGCCAAAGGCAGATGCTTAACCGACTGAGCCACCCAGATGCCCCTTCATTCATTCTTTATATTGCTATTACTCAGTAACACTAATGGATATAGACTTTCCCAGATTCTAGGTACATTGAACTATTCAAATAAATGCATATATTCCCTTGTGACCCTTGTATATTTAAAAAAAATACCATATATGTGAACCCAATCTTTTTACTTAGGCTATACCTTCCCGCTCTTGCATTTCAGGGACCTTTACTCCAAAAAGCATGGTTGGCAAAGTGTCAGGGTATAAAGATTTAAGAATTTCACCGGACAAACATTCATTGCATCCATGGTGCGTGAAAGTATGAAAAGCATCATGTAGGATTTGAACAAGGAGTCACATACATTTCTTCAACTGGGAAGCTCATGGTATAATGTACAAAATAATAAAAACAATGCAAACAATACCAAATACTTGTAGACCACTCACTGTCCCCCAGGCACTATGCTAAATGGTTTCCAGTGAGGTGCTAAAAACCACCTCATGAAGGAGGTCATTTTAGTTCCTAGCTTTACAGATGAGGACACCGAGCTTATAATGAAGCCACATTTGCAAATTCAAGAGGCAGGATTTGGATGTGGGCCTGGACTCCTGACCATGATGCTGTGCAGCTTCCCTGCAAATCAGCATGATGAACAGAGGAGCTGGAGTATGAGGGAAGCAACAAACAAAGGCATCAGAGGAGGACAGGAACACTTCCTGCTGGAACCATCAAAGCAGTCTTCAAGAAAGCAGCAGCAACTGGCGTTGTCCACGGAAGGTAAGATTTCAAAAGATGGAGATGGGGAGGATTAATTCAGTGGGGAGACACAAGCACAGAGATGGCTGCACGGGCATGTAACAAAACAGCAGGACCTCGGGGTGGTACAGCAAGGGCAGGCGAGGCCATAAAGGTTCCAAGGACATCTAGGCATTGGCTGGCAAGCTAGGACTCTCCTGAATGCTACACGGATTCTTCAAACGTGGAGGAGCATGATCTGAGTGGCAGTGAGGGGAGATGGGCCTGGCAGCAGGTGGGAGATGACCAGACTGGGATGAGCAATGAGGGGGACAGCTGTGGGGGCCCTGCTGACCAGGGCAGACACTGGGGAGACAGAGAGTGGAGAGCACCAGCAACATGTCAGAGCAGTGGGTTGCCTGGAAAGGTGGAATTCTCAGGGGGCTAAACCCTGGAAAGCCACTGATTGGGGGGAGGGGCAGGGAGCAGGAGGAGCCGGTCCCGTGGGAAAGCCTACAGTGCCAGCAGGAGATGACAGAAAGTGTCCTTTCTGCTGCTGGGTGTGAGTGAGTGAGCCCTGGAAGCACTGAACAGGGATCCCCTGTAGCAGGGAGGCAGTGGGAGCCCAGGAGAGGACTGGATGCCCAGGGAAACCATGGTATTAAGCTCTACAGCTCTTCACGACACTTTTGAAATTCAAGGAGTTCTGAAAGCCAGCTTGTTTATTTGCTTACTTATTTGGAGTATCAGGGAAAAATCACGTGGCCACAAACCCGACACAAAGTTCTCATATCATCCCCACTTATGCCCTGAGAATAAAAAGTCATGCATTTTGCTACAGAAATATTCCTGCATAGATGATGGTGTGCTGCCCCAGCCCACCCCCCCACCCCCCGAGAAACGTACATCACAGCACTTGTTCAGTAGAAATACCCTGGTGCCTTTCTAAAATCTCCCAGATTCTGAATTCCAGAGCACACCTGGCTGCTAGAATTCTAGGTAAGAGATTCTGGAACTACATTTACTTTCTGAAAACAGCAAGTTGAGCAAAAACCATAAAAAGCTAATGATTACTGAGGGCTTCCTCAATGCCCAGCACACTTTTAAGTACTTTATTTTACTTTTCACAACCTCCGAAGTGGGAACTATGATTACCTCTATTTTAAAGATCACAGATTTGAGGGCCGGGCAGGTTAGCAGCCACAGGTAGGGTTGGTATTTACCCCAAGCAGGATGACTCCTGGCACCGTGCCCTTTACCACAACAGCATACTGCCTCCAAATTAATTTGTAAAACTACTTAGAAAAGATCTACTCAATTCTTGAATTGGGGCACAGCAAGGAACAAATACCTTTACCTACATTTCCACAAATGACACAAGGCCGTGGTCCACCCAGGTTGCTCTCTTGTTTACATCTGGCAAAGCAGTGGGAGCAATATTAAATGACATCCCAGAGAAGGTGCTTCTGTGTGGGCTCTACAGTCCATACGTAAGAGTTTTCTTTGCCAGGTAAATAAACTGGTGATTGAGGCAGTAAAGCAGATCTGATAAGAACATGAACTCCAGGGCAGCCCCAGTGGCCCAGCGGTTTGGCGCCACCTTTGGCCCGGGGTGTGATCCTGGACACCCAGGATAGAGTCCCACATCAGGCTCCTTGCATGGAGACTGCTTCTCTCCCTGTGTCTCTGCCTCTCTCTCTCTCTGTCTGTCTGTCATGAATAAATAAATAAAATCTTAAAAAAAAAAAAAAAAACATGAACTCTGGAGTCTTATTTCTTTGGTTCTTTGGTTCTCCCATCTCCTAGCTTATGGCCCTGGTCAAGTTACTTAACCTGTGTCTCAGTTTTCCCTTTTGTAAAATGGGCTTCATTTCAATCTATATCACAGAGTTTGGATGGTCTGAAATGATGCATAAAGTTTTTGGAGATTTGCCAAACTGGTAGTGAATCCTCAGACATTCAAAGCTTTGGCAAGGCTCCCACAGGGCTAGAATGCCTGGTGGGGATTTCTGACAACGAGTAAGTTTTGTATATTTCTCTGATGGTAGTTACTCTTTGCCAAATGTAAATCCTACCTCGCTTTTGCAGGTTCTTGGACATCAATCCAATTTAAGGATGCTTTCTCATTGCACAGTCAAATACAGATTAATTTAGGTCTATCTGTGAATATACAGCCACGACTTGGAAGCATCGCTTTTTACTTGGTTTTCTCCGCAGTGTTTTCTCTGGCTGTGTAGTCCATTGGACACATGTCTGAATTTGTGTTATATTTTTGGATTCATCCCTCAGAGTGTGCCCAAGTGAGCCTGCCTGGAGCATTAGGACTAAGCCTGATGTGTGTTACCTCATTCCAAATGGATTCCTGCATAGTGTCTGGACATGGGAATGGAATTCTATTTCTGCTCCATCTTATTCCTAAATTAGATTTTGAATTGGAAAGGTTGGTTTGGTTAATTTTTTTCATTAATGATGGAAGTTCATCACATGCTTTACACATAGGAGGCATTCAATAAGTGTCATAGGGCACAGGCTGTGACCAATGACCACAAAATGGGACTGATCCAGAAGTTTTGTGCTCTGTAGCCCTGAGTTGCCATGGTAATACATTCCATGGAGAGTGGTTTGTCAAATGTTAAGTGATGCTCATCTTCCTTGATCAGAATAGGTTGTTCTAGTTTAGGGAAAATTTGTTGTCTTTGAGTCTATTTTCCTTGTTTGGCTCTTATCTTCCCATCAGCAGTGCAGCGACTTGGCTTGCCTTTATTCTGACATAAAGAAGGAAAATGGAAGAATCCAGCAAATACTTAATGGGATGCTTGGCAAAGTAAAACTAGGGCTTATTCATATAGCAGAGTAGCTGATAATTGCCTTTATTATTCTAGGCTAGATTGAGGTCATTGTCTGATAAAATTAGACAATTTAGGAAATGAGGAAAAATGAACACAACATTTAAGTTTATTTAGACACAACTTGTACATTTTATTTTAATTTCTTATCAACTTTTGGCGTTTAATAAGATTCAACAGAGAAAATGGAGAGGAGAAGAGAGAGGGTCTGGCAAACAAGGAGCTTTATATTAAGGAAAAGAGTCTCTGAAACATTATTTCTTCCACTTAAAATGGAAGGGATGGAAGAGCAGATAAATATAAATAATTTTGCATCAGGAAAAATATGAGGATTTTATTTTATTCCTGGAATATAACACAGGGATGACTTTCTGACACTGTCATTCCACTGTCACATGTTGTACTTCTTATCCCAGCCTCTCCAACTTCATGAATATTTACTCTGGTATTAAAGACTGAAAGGGGGCAGCCCTGGTGGCCCAGCGTTTTAGCACCACCTTCAGCCCGGGGTTGATCCTGGAGACCCGGGATCGAGTCCCGTGTCAGGCTCCCTGCATGGAGCCTGCTTCTCCCTCTCCCTCTCCCTCTCCCTCTCCCTCTCCCTCTCCCTCTCCCTCTCCCTCTCCCTCTCCCTCTCCCTCTCCCTCTCCCTCTGCCTGTGTCTCTGCCTCTTCTCTCTCTCTCTCTCTCTCTCTCTCTCTCATAAATAAAATCTTAAAAAAAAAAAAGAGTGAAAGGTAGGGGAGAGGGAGGGGAAGGATGGCAGGGGCCACAACTCTTCCTCAGGAGTAAACCTCAGTTAACTGAATTATGTTCATCAGCTTCTCTTCTCTTCACCTTAATCAATTATTTTGGCTAAAGTCATTCTTGATTCCATCATCCCTTTCCTCTCCTCCATTCCATCACACTTGAATTGTATCAATTCTACCTCAAGTAACAACCTACAGAATGGGAGAAGATATTTGCAAATTACACAGCAGATAAAGGGCTAGTATCCAAGATCTATAAAGAACTTATTAAACTCAACAGCAAAGACACAAACAATCCAATCATGAAATGGGCAAAGACATGAACAGAAATTTCACAGAGGAAGACATAGACACGGCCAACAAACACATGAGAAAATGCTCCGCATCACTGGACATCAGGGAAATACAAATCAAACCACAATACAAATCTCACACCAGTGAGAATGGGAAAAATTAACAAGACAGGAAACAACAAATGTTGAAGAGGATGTGGAGAAAGGGGAGCCCTCTTGCACTGTTGGTGGGAATGTGAACTGGTGCAGCCACTCTGGAAAACTGTGTGGAGCTTCCTAAGAGTTAAAAATAGACCTGCCCTACAACCCAGAAATTGCACTGCTGGGGATTTACCCCAAAGATACAGATGCAGTGAAACGCCAGAACACCTGCCCCCCAATGTTCATAGCAGCAATGTCCACAATAGTAAAACTGTGGAAGGAGCCTCGGTGCCCATTGAAAGATGAATGGATAAAGAAGATGTGGTCTATGTATACAATGGAATATTACTCAGCCATTAGAAACAATAAATACCCACCATTTGCTTCGACGGGGATGGAATTGGATGGTATTATGCTGAGTGACATAAGTCAATCAGAGAAGGACAAACATTATATGGTTTCATTCACTTGGGGAATATAAAAAATAGTGAAAGGGAATAAAGGCGAAAGGAGAGAAAATGAGTGAAAATATCAGTGAGGGTGACAAAACACGAGAGACACCTAACTCTGGGAAACGAACAAGAGGTAGTGGAAAGGGAGGTGGGTGGGGGGTTGAAGTGACTGGGTGATGGGCACTTGGTGGGATAAGCACTGGGTGTTATGCTATATATGGGCAAATTGAACTCCAATAAAAAAAAAATTCTACCTCAAGTATACAAAGTCAAAGAAAAATCTTGGACAGCAGCTCCCGAAGGCCAGAGTTGCTGACTGACTCACTCGTCTCTGTATCTTTCACAGCACAGCACGGAGTCCATCTCACCTCACCAGCAATCAATACCCATATTATTTACTGCATATTTTTTGAGGTCATTATACATGCAGCCCCTTCTGTACATTTGGAGAGGTGTGTCCTCTGTATTTCCCAGCATCTGTGTGACCCTGGGTTAGTCTTGGCCCCTCTCTGGCCCTCAGGGTGGCCTTCTACAGTACTCAGGAATATTTAGACCCTTCTCAACTGCTGCTGGTGGCCAAGAAACCCTGTTATCTGGGTTCTGGGCTCTTCAGATATCTATGTTGTCATCAGAACTCTGTCAAAAGCAAAGGCCAGAACCCAAGTAAAACATTCTTAAGAGGAGAAAAAGGAAATTATTTGCTCAGGTAATTGAAAAGCCTGAAGACCGGTGATAAGGAAGGCATAACCTCAGGCTTGTCTGATTTCAAGTACTAAAGCCATGCCACTGAAGTCATTCTCCCTCTCCTTCTCTTTGTTTCTGTCTCTCTCTACCTCTGTGTGTCTTTTCCCTCATTTTCTACCAGTGAGTTATCTCCAAGTAGAAGCCAAGACCAGGCTGGAGTAACTCTTCTGGGAAAAAAGTCTCCTTCCCCCAATTTCACCCAAGGCCTCAGACCTGAAAGTCACTAACTGAGAGAAGTCATGTGCTTATTGTTTAACCAGTCACTGGAAGATGGAAGCACCCAGTCATGGGTGAGGAAAGGGTTAGCCTAGGGCTGAGGAAAGGGCTGGCCTCATGGACACACAGACTTAAAATGGAGATGAGGTGATTCCTGAAGCAAAAGGGGGCACACTGGCACAGGACACCAAAAATTGTCTTCTACAAGGCCCTCTGTGACATCACTGGCTATTGCATAATAACCTGTTGGGCTCCCTTTGGCCACGGCCTCTGTTCTTCCCCCCAGTCTCACCTCCAGTGTTCTGAAGCTGAAGACAGACCTGTGACATTCACCTTCCCCAACTAGTCCTAGAAAAAGAGGCAAAACTCCCTGGAAAGGTACACTTTTCCCAGAAGGGAACTGACTTTGGGCAAATGGAGCTACCTCCCATCAGGTTAAGCCACCATGTGGGTAGGCCTACATTCAGTGACACAGAGCTCTGGCCTTCTCACCTCAACTCTGAACACTCAGAAACATCCACTCCACCACCACTCTGGTTCCAACTCACATTGACATCAACTGAGGATGATGCATATCATCCTTTTGTCACCACTCTTTTGCTGTTCACCTTCTCCCTCTGCCCACTCTGCTTCCCTGCCCCTGCCCTGTACCCATAGGGGCTGTGCCCAAGAGCACTGCCCAGCAATCCTCCTGCATGCAAATTTCCCAAGTCTCAGAGTCCCTTTCTGGGGAACCAACCTAAGAAAGTTTATGTAGCATCTGCAAACTTAAAGTCCTAGGATTTATCTACCACTGAAGCAGGCTAATTTAGTAAAAACTCAAGCTTTGAAATGAGACAAATCTAGTTTCAAATTTTCCATTTATGAGCTGTGGGAGTCTATACATAAGTTTCCACTTATGAGCTGTGGTGAAGTTACTTCACCAATCGCCCTTCCTTTCTTTTTTATTTATTGATTTTAGGGAGAAGAGGGAGAGAGAGAATCCCAAGCAGGCTCCATATCCAGCACAGAGCCCAACATGGGGCTCCATGTCACAACCCTGGTATCATGAACTGAGCCCAAATCAAGAGTTGGAGACTTAATCAACTGAGCCACCCAGATCCATAATTCTTCTTATCTTTAAAACATACAGATATTAAGAACATCATCTCCAAAGATGGTTGGGAATTTTAAGAGAGATATTTCTGTGTATAATGCTCAGCATAGGATCTGGCCTTAGGAAGGGCCCAGTGTATAGCTGTTAATATTTTATAATCCTGCACTATGGCTAAATGAATATGATTTCGATACAATCATGAAAATGTACCAATGGGCAATACCCACTGTAGTGACAGTAACTATTCACACTGCTCCCAAGATTGAAACTCAAGTTGGGTTCTCTCTCTGGAGGGTAATTAGATAATACATATTAGAAGCCCCTAAAATGCTCAGGACTCAGAGAGTCCAATTAGAAGCATTTTATCTTAAGGAAATCATTGTTGTTGTGACCTCAAACTAATAAACTGGGGTATTTAAAATATCAGCATTTTTAAAAAGACTTTACTTATTTATTCATGAGAAACACACAGAGAGAGGAAGAGACATAGGCAGAGGGAGAAGCAGGCTCCATGCAGGGAGCCCGATGTGGGACTCGATCCCAGGACTCCAGTATCACGCCTTGAGCCAAAGGCAGACACTCAACAGCTGAGCCACCCAGGCGTCCCAAAAATATCAGTATTTTTTTAAACAAAAATCTGGGAATTACCTAATGTCAAATAACAGAAAACCATTTCCATCAATTATAGTATAACTATATGAAAAAATAAAATGCGGCTATTAAAAATACACTGTAGAAACAAAGCTAACGATGTGGAAATAAAATCACAACACTCCTAAGTGAAAAAACAGCCCACAGAATAGTAGTATATAAGTTGTGAGCCCAGCTTTTATAGCTGTGGAAGAAGTATGCACAGACACACACATATACACACACTACTCAGTCACACACCATGTGGAGAATAGGCTAGATGGTCACAAATAAAAATCCAAAATGTGAGCAGTTGTTATTCTTGAGTAGACTATTGAATACTGAGTTTTTTCCTTTATGCTTTTCTGTATGTTGAAAATGTTCTACAATGAACATTTACTCATTCTGTAACTTTAAAAAAATGTTATTCCTTAAATGCCATCTACCGGATTAAAATTAGAACCAAAAGTGCCAGTGGCTAAATAACATTGTCCTCTCCTCCTAGAGGTCTGACTTCTAAAACTTTAAAAGCATTTTAGAAATTCCAACTAAATAAGGCTCACACACACAGTCCCTGAGAAAAACAAAATATGAATACAGCACAAGTTAGTTCCAAGAAATCCCTGCCAACTATAATTAATTCAGAGAAGCAATCATCAGAGCTAATATTGTCTATTGTAAGATACATAACTCATTCACTCTGAATAACAGGTTCCCTTCAATATGCTCACGGGGGCCAGAAGTTGATTGTTAAATATGTCTGCAGGGTCCATGTTACTTGTAGGGCATTTATTTTCATTTTATTTTCCTTCCAATAGCCATTTTCCTGAACCTAAATTTAAGATCCACAGTATGACAACAAGAACAGTGATTTGAAATGGAAAATTTCCCAGAAAATCCAGGGCACAGGTCCTCATGGCCATTCAATTTAGGACACCAGACATGTCAAGGCTGTAGCTGTGGACATCAATGAATGTCCCTTCCTTGCCCTTCTCTATAATATGAATCCTTTGTTCCTTTTTTCTCCCTGATTATTCTTATTCCATGGCCTTCTGTTTTCTCCATATTTCTCTCCTCTCCTAGCACACAGCTGCTTCTGGGCATGGATTTTCTCCATCGGGGGCTTCTGAGGTGGTGGAAAGGCCTTTACTAAATTTGTGTGGTAGCTCAGAGAGGCTGCCTTGGGCACAGTTAGCAACCAGATCAAGTTCCATACTCCTTTCCTCGGAGCAACCACAAAGCTCCATCACGTACAGTCTTTCCTTCCTCATCAGCACTAGAAAAACAGATCATAAGCAATACTGATGCATGGTTATCCCTAAACCACTCTGATGCATGCTGCAGTTGGACCCTGATAACGCTCTTCATATGGTACTCTGTATCAATCTCGACATCTCTGTTAAGCCATCCATGAGCATCCATGAATATCAAATCCACCAGCCACCTCTGCTTCTCCCTTGGCTCAGGAGCATCCTTGGTTGCAGAACGGGGAGCAATGTTGGGGCATTAGCCTGGGAGAGGCAGGAAAAAAATCTGACTCTAAAGTTTAGCCACAAAAATAGCCTTGAAGTTGGCTTAGAATTGGACTAAGCCAGAATATATTGGAAAGCAGAGAAGTCATAAGGCCTAAAGATTTTAGTGTCTCCAACAGACCAGAACCAAGGCAACAGCAAACTAATGCTTAGTAAAACAACATGGGGCTGGAATGAATAGGGGAGGAAGGGGGTATTTATTCACAAGGATGTTTAAATCAAGCTGTGAGTCTTTAATCCTGCTGTCACTTTTACTGTGATTAAAATCCCAATGGGCTACATCACATGCAGTTTTTATTTTCCAAGGCAGAACAAAATATCTTAATAAAAACCGATAAGTATGCATCTTGACTATGGAAAAAGGTCAAGATTAAATCAATGGAGGAAAAAGTCTGTAAGGTCCAGGAGTATTATTTTAAAAGATTTTATTTATTTATTTGAGAGAGAGAATGAAAGAGTACATGAGCAAGGGGAGGTGCAGAGGGAGAGGAAGAAGCAGACTCCCTCCTGAGCAGGGAGCCCTCTAGACACCAGGGCTCAATCCCAGGACCCTGAGATCATGACCTGAGCTGAAGTCAGATGCTTAACTGACTGATCTTCCAGGTGCCCCAGGACCAGGAATGTTTAATTTAATGTGAAAATTACATTAAAAAAAATCACATCCATGTCAGTCCAAGAACCAAACAAGCTTGGATGTGTATTGGACTCAACAGGCAGGGAGAAGATGGGAATATGGGAAAGACTGAACAGCTCAGTAAATAGATTAGACATTTTGTAATTAGGGCGGGATACAAAGTAGAGGTCAAAGTGCCTTTTATCCAGGTGTGTTGGGATTGATCAAAAAAATGTAAATTGTACATTTTTGAGCAGTAACTTTTTCAGTAAGACTCCACACTGTCATTCTGCATTTAACTTTCTTACATATCTTATTTGCAAATGTGGCTGCAGCTATGGGATATTAACACAACTGTGTAAGCAATTGGTACTGCAACAGCAAACTTTTCACTTGGCTTTCCACAAGTTTCTCTGATAGCATTCGGGACTGTTTGAGATGAAAAAATGCAATCTTCTCTTCCATGCTATAGGACCTTCCATCTGGGGCGGGTGGGGGGGGGGGGAACACAGCCTCATTTCTGACAAACTAGTCCAGCCGAACCCTTTTACTCTTTTACCTTCCTAGAGATTAAAGTACTTAAACACTCAATTCCCCCCACCCCCCAACTGCCACTCATTACTGGAAAACTTCTCTCTCCTTATTTCTTTCTGCATCAACTTGGACTCTTCGCCAGTCTTCCACAGCTGTTTTACCTAGGTCCATCACATCAGCCAGCCTGACCCCCCACCATCTTATAGAGTGCATTCTTCTCTCTGGCCAACTGGTCTTCTCCTGGTCTCCCACATACACCTCTGTTCCTGCTGCTGCTCCCTGCTGGAAAGGGTCTTTGCCTCCACCTATCGCAGTAAGTGGCCATCTACCACAAACCTGTGCACTTTCCATGTTTTATCTCACTTCATCTTTGCAACAGCCTGTCACATAAGATTATTATTTCTATTTTATAGATGAGGAAATTGAAGCTCAGAAAGATTTAGAAACCTGCTAAACCTCACAAGATGTGGAATGAGGATTTGAACCTTTTTCAAATGCCACAGCCTCTCCTTCCCTCTCTCTGACCCTGGTGTAATTACCAGAGTCTGGCTCAGGCCTGACTCTTCTTGGAAGTTCAGGCTGGTGAGCCTGGCCCACACTATTCCCAAATGTCCTACTGGTCAGAACAACGGAGATGGACACAGAATTGTTATCCTATTTCTATGTATGTGTTTGATCTCCCAATTCAATTTTCATCTCCTCAAAGGAAGATACTGCCTCCCATAAACCCCTTACACACAAACATACACACACAGGTCTGAGCTGACTGATGCATATTTCAGTACGGATCTAAGTATATTCCCTGAGGAGAGAAAGTCTATCTGCCCCTCCCTATTCTCCTCTTCATTTCACCTGAGAAGAGGAAATAGTAATCGGATTGGATTGGTTTCCAAGATTCTGAGCCATGTTCAGTAGATAGTGGGGTCAGTGTGAATTTCCAGGTTGCCCTCTTTTCTTCCTCCTCTTCTTGTGGCTTATGTGGTGAAGTAAGCAGAGTCCATGCTCATGTGGGAGGTGACTTGGCCATTTTGCTCTCTCTTTTCTTCAAACACATGGGCTTAGTTACTCTTGCTTCCTTGTCTGCTGCCCCATGGGTCTGGCTGGAGGGGAGACAGATTCTGTAAATCTGGTTTGACCTAAAGATTTGGTAAAGTCCTTTAGGCCCATAGGCTAGGTTGGATGCTTAAGCCTAGTGCATCCTAGCCTACTATATAGCTCTTTACTGAGTTTGAATCAGCCAATAATAAACATAATAAATATTAAAGTGGCACATAATTACCTACTTGTTTCCTGTATGTATTCTTCTCTCAAGGATCTCGAAAGATAGAAGTCACACTCCCTGATTCCCTAACCAAATACCACTTAATACTGTACCAAACCTCATGATTTCTCAGACATACCCCTTCACAAGTTCTTGGTTACTCAGTTCCTTCTCTTAATTCATAGGAGTTTTAATGATTTACTAGAATTGACTTTCGTGGAAATGAGTGGTATGCATATTTTTTGTTAGGTGGATAGTCAATAAGCTAATATGAAGCAAGAGCTTTCATGTCAGTCTGGGTCTTCCAAGAAGATGCCAAGAGGCACGTGCAGAGTCTTAGGAAAAGGGAATAAGGAGGAAACCAGGATACGCTGGGAGATCCAACAGATGGTGATGTGAGTCAGACACAGGTGAGAGAGAGGAGAGAAAGTCAGGTAGCAGTGTCTGCGACTACGACAAAGTCAAAGCAAAGCCCAGGGAGTTGCCACAGGTGGCTATCAGAAGCAGGCAGCTGCTCAGGGGAAGTGTGGCATCAGTGCAAAACCAAGCCCATGTCCAAAGAGTAGCATCTGGGGCCTCAATTATGCTCTGTGAAGTACAAGAGTGGTAAGATGCATTCTCAGGCCACCACAGCCTCCATCTGTGTCAAAAACTGCTGCCTGCCTTGAGTTTTTTTTGCAAACCTGTTATCATTTCTTCCTCACATTTCTATTTCCCAGCAGCAAAAGGAAATACACCTTTGAGACAAAAGTACTTTGAAAGAAAACAGAAGCACAGTTTGTTCAGGAAAGGTTCAAACTGGGCACATGCAGTCTGTCTGTCCAGAGCCTATTATCTTGGGAGTTTTTAGGAAAATGCCAGAGACATTATTCCTTCTGTTTCATACTCTGAAAATAAATTGGGTTCTTGTAACCCTCATGCCCATCCCTGACACCTAACAACTTCAATTGTTGGAAAAGTGTTCCCCAGGCCACAGACTCAAGGGCTGTATCACCTGTGAGGCCAGCTTCTCCAAAGTGGAAGCTGCCTGAGGATTTTGCCCCTGTGTTCTGGGAGCCACAAACAGGATGCCATGGTCTCTAGAGCATTCTCACCGTAAACAGATATGATGGCTCTGCCTAGTGGGCACAGTGCCTTGCTAGAGGAGGTATAATCTGTTAATTTGGTTAACTGTGTGGCTGCCATTTACAGAGTTAGAACTGTGTGGAGAAAGCTGGTGGTCTCCAAAATCCATGAGCTCTTTACTTCCTTGGCCTAACAAATGGCAAAAAGCAAATCAGTTCCTACGATGAAGTTCTGGCCAGTAGAAAGTGAGTGGAAGGGACCTGGGCCACTTTCAGCCTAGAATCTCCTTCCAACATGTTCCTCTCTCGTCTTCTTCATTGACTGGTGTGCTGGGAGGAGCTTCTAGAACCCAGCATGAGAAGTGTCTCCGTTCCTAAATGATCCCACATTCATTTCCCTTAAGAGCCATGACCTGCTCTGGTCAGACTTTTCTATGTGTCAACTACATACAGAACAAGCTAAATGTAAAAATTCTCTGGTTTATAAAGAGCAATCGTGCATATTTCAAAAACTGTTTCTGTGCAAACAGAATCCTAAATGGTATTTCTTTTTCAAAAACAGCTTTATTGAGGTAACAGTGTTATACAAAACCGTTTTGGGCTTATATAATGCATACAATTTGATGAGTTCAGAGCTTTGTATTCACTCATGAAACTGTCACCACAGTCAAGGTAATAAACATCACCAACTGTCCCCTTTGTTTTTGTTTTGCAGTAAGAACACTTAACATGAGAACTACCCTCTAAGCGGATAAGTACACAGCACAGTGTTGTTAACTATAAGCATGGTATCACACAGCAGGTTCATCCGGCACAAGTGACAGCTGAAAAATATCCCATTTCCCTTAACTCCAGCCCCTGAAAACCTGATCACTTTATTCTCGGTTTCTATGAGTTTGACCATTATAAGTACTCATCATGCTGTATTTGTCCTCTGTGCCTGGCTTTTTTTCCCACGAGCATAACTCCAGGTTCATCCACAGTATCACATTTAGCAGAATTTCCTTCTTTTTTAATGCCAAATATTATTCCATTGTATGTAGACACCATATTTTCTTTACCCATTCATCTGTTGATGGACACAAAGGTTGTTTCCACACCATGGTTATGTTAAAAAATATGATATATGGGGTTTCTTTAAATATTCTATACTCTAGGAATGCTAAACTCATTCAAAGCCAGCACATTATCTCTGGAGCTGAAAAAGACAATACATTTTGCTCACATGTGCCTTACTCAATTTTTCATCTTCTTCCTCACCAGCACCTTCTAAATGAATGAAGCTTATGGCTTGCCCCAAGTATGCATATTTTCATTATTTTGCAGAGGCTGATTGATTGGGAAAGAGTGTCATGCTGGGGGTGAGGAGATTTGATTTGCAACCCATGTTCAAAACCTTTCTATCTGAAAGTCCAAGAACTTCAGGACAAGATAGAAGTTGTGCTGGTGTGCACCTACCTTTCCATAGAGCTTGCCAGAGCACAGTGGTCAGTAGATTTAACTTCCAATGTAACCATTTAAATACCAGCCATCACTAGTACTCATAGGTTCAAAATGGGTTCACCTTGACATTGTAAAGGTTTGATTGTTAACCACTGCTAATAGGTCTAAGGCAAGAGAAAAACCAAGAGCGAAATCCTAACTCTAATGTTATATTTCATTTGCTAAATGAATAACAGATTCTAGAAATGAAATTTCCATGCAGTGGTGTAAAGAAAGAACCATATTGCAAATCAGGTCCTACAACGAAGTTCTGGCCAGTAGAAAGTGAGTGGAAGGGACCTGGGTCACTTTAAGCCTAGAATCTCCTTCCAAAATGTGTTCCTCTCTCTTCTTCTTTTTCCAGAGTCCCAACTTCTGGATTGTTACACTTGATGCAAATGGATTACAAGTTCCTGAGATACTGATTCCTCAACTCTGTAGAGCTGATGCTGCCACAGGTTCCAGGGCTCCTTGCCTCTGATTATGAGTAATATTATCCATTTATGGCAGTATGTTACAATTACTTCCATTTTTCTACTATGGCCAATAAAACACAAAAATTGAGGAAGCATGGATCCACCTTAGCAATCTGTATCATAGATGGTGAATAATCCATCAGCATGCTCTGGAAACAAGTGGCAGAGGCACCAACTCAAACTGGCTTGACCAGTAAGGAAATACATTAAAAATCCAATTAGAACCAATTAAATGTTTAAGAGACCTCTCTTCTCTCGATCTTTGTCCTCAGTGGAGCCTGACTCTGACCTCAGGCTGCCTTCCCTTAAGGTACCCACACACCTATGGCAGTTTCAATCTTCTCTGCGGCCTCTCCCTCCTCAGTCAGAGAGAGAGGGGAGGCTGCCATTTCTGTTGGCCAGCTATTTGGACTGAAGAAACTGCTTTCTCAAAGTCCCAGCCAGACCTCTCCTCACTGGACTGAATTGAACCCCGTGCCCCTTCCTGGACCAGTCTGGCCAAGGATATGCAACTACCCCCTTTATATCATGGTAATGTGAGCCACCCGTGACTGTACAGTCTGGAGACCCTGCAGCAGAATCTGCTCTAGTCCATCCTGGAAAACGTGTCCAGAAAGTTGCGGATGTGATGTGATAATTCCCTGATACATATGTATTAAAACTGTACCTAGTAAAGTTTTTAAAAGTTTGATTTCCCACCTAATTGTGTGACACTAGAGATACATATACCACACTTAGGCAATACTGAGCTTGACAGGAAAGGGAAAGTGAGGGAATTGTTTTGGGGAGTTAGCCATGGAAGAACAGAGGGTATAGCTGGTTACAGGGACAGTGACTCCCCCTGATTTGAGTATGACATAGAATTCATTGAGAAATAGTGGGAAATGGGGACAAAAATTCATGGATTCTACAGGACCTTAGGTTGCAGGCTGAGGAATGTTGCATAGGTCAATGGGAACCTTTTTGAAAAGATTTTCATCATGAAATGATAAAAGTATTGTTTTAATAACATTAAACTGACAAATCTATGAAGGACTGATTGAAGTGGGAGATCTTTGCAATAAGAAAGGAATAAAGATAGCAGGATTTAAAGTAAGAAGAAGGTGAAATACAGTAGAAGCACATTGCAAAGAGACAAGTGACAAAGAGTGGAAAAACCTGATACACAGCATGAAAAGAATGAGTACCCTTGAATGACTCCAAGATTTACTAGAATAGGATCTCGGATACAAGACCCTATTTAGTTTCTTCAGTGTCACTGAGTGTGTGCACGTATGTGTGTATGCATGCATGCACATGCCTATACATGTGTTTGTATTCTCATTCAGGTTTTCGGCTGACTTAGACTCAAGTTCCCTATCCAGCAGGCTCTTGGAGTCCTTCCTAGGACATCTCTGCTCTAAAACAAGGAAGTCAGAAAAAAAATGGATAAATAAAAATAAAACAAATAAGTCAGGAATGGGAGCTTGACCTCAGAAGGGTAATGATGTCATTGAGTAAGTGGATCAATTTAATCAGATCCCCAAAGTCAGACCCTATAATCTCTCTCGAATCTCCTCCCCCCATCAAGATCATGACTGGACATCTCCTTTCAGACCAAGAACCTGACTCATTTCTGACCTTGCCCCTTAGTGGTGTCACATTCATCCTTCTTTGAGGAGCTCCAATCTGGGCCCCATACCACAGAACCGGGATGAGTCTTCCACACAGAGGACTGTCAAAGCCCTGTGAATATGCCATCTCCCTGATGCCTACTGGGCATCTTCACAGAAGGGTGGACAAAGGAGCCGGTGCTTCAGAGAAGCTGCTGTGGGATCATTCAACCTCAGCACAGAAGAACACTGGCGGCCTTCCTGTTCACTCACTGTAGGATATTTTATGATCATTTCTACCCTCTGTCCTGGATTCTATGACTCTTGTTTCTCAGTGTTGCTGGCTGCCAGCCAGCACAGTGCTCTGGGAGAAGCTCCTGGCAGCTGCATCCCAGAGTGGCAGAGAACGCAGGCCCAACTGGATGTGGCTGCCACGCTGCTCCCGCAGCTGTGGTCTCAGAAGTCGGGAGCACACCAGGTGGCTGTGCTTGGCATGAGAGCACCAGAGCACTCAAGCTCCCTGGCCAGATACTGGAGAGTTCAAGGTTCCAACTACTCTGTCTTTGAGGTGTGTAGAGATGTAGAATGGTCAGGGTAACCTGGGAGGTCATCTCTTGACAAACGTCTACTCACCCAGCTGATGCCACTTAAACAAAACTAAGCCCCGCCTTATAAATATCTCAACTCTCCTTTTCTGAGACTGTTCCCTGAGGGTGGACATTATTGGACTCTGTACAAATACAGATGGTTGAGTCTAACTTTCTGCTTCCTAATGTTTCTCACTACTCTGTGGTCAGAAGGAAATCCTGAGTGCAGGCAGTAGTGCAGTAATAATGTAATGTAATTATAACTGTTATATTCAGGTTTTCTATATGCCAGACAAAATGCTAGGCACTTTAAATGTATTACCTCATTAAATCAACACAATCCTGCAAACTACATACCATTTTCATCCATTTGACAGGTAAGAAACTGTAATTTAAAATGTTAAATGCCTTGCCTAATGTAACAGAGCAAATAAATGGCAGAGCCAAGATTTGAACTCAGGTTTGTCACAGTCCAGAGCAAGAGCACTTACTGAGCACAGCATTCAGACCATCTGTAGGAACTTAGTCTCCCCCTGAAATTCACTCTGTTTCTGCACTGGCCAAATGTATGGATTTCATGTAGATGAGGACATTTTAGCATACTGAAAAGCCTTCTTTCCTCTCTTAAAAGTAAAGAAGAAAACTGTCAAATACTGTTGGCGAAAGTGTAAATTAGGACAAACACTTTGGAAAACTGTTGGCATTGTTTACTGAAATTGAATATTTGCATATTCTGTGATCCAGCAATTCTACTCCTGGGTATGCAGCCAAGAAATATGTGTGCACATGTGCATCAGAAGAAATGCACAAGAATACTCACAGCAGCATGATTTGTATTAATCCTAAACTGCAAATAATCCAAAAGTCTATCAACAGATGTAGGGAATACATAATTGGGATACATACGCACAATGGAGTGCCATACAGCAATGTAAAGAAATGAACACAGTTACACACAACAAGAGTGAAAGCTGTGCTCAGGAAGCCAGACATAAAGAACACATATCATGCGATTCAACTTATTTTAATTTTGAACACAGAAATGAGCTAGAGTGCTGAGAGATTTATACTTAGGGAATAAAGTTTTGATATAAAGGAAGGAAGTGATTACTATAAAAGTCACAAAAGTGGAGATGGGAATGGGTGGAGGCTGTCAGAAGCTTCTGGGGTGCTACAAAGTTCTGGGGGGTCTTCTAGAGAAGCTACATGTGGCTTATTTTATATTAATTGTCTTTATAATGTTCTACAGCAGAAATGGCTTAAAACAGGCTTAAGGTAGGTAAAGGCAATAAAAAAAAAAGCAATGCAACTCTTGCTTTCAAATTGAGGCTACAATTCTTTGATAAGAAGCCCATTTTGAGACAGATTTTCTTCACAGAACCTGTCACCTATGAAGTCCCTTCCACTCTCTTCACTGATCAAACGCACCCCCCACAACCACTCCTTTTAATTATTATTTTTTCTTGTTAAAGAAACGTTTCCTTGCTCACATTATAGGTGACTGCACTCAAGTATATTTCTCTCAGAAGGAACTGATTTTTCTAGGCTGCTCTTGTAGAAGTAATTGTGAGCTTTTTGAGTCACCCTTGACTCAAAAATGTTTCTGCAATAGGAAAATGGGAACAGCAAGGTTTATTGTTTTAGTTCACACATCTGAATGAAAGCTGGTCAGAAAGAGAAACATGGGCAGCCATGAGACTCAGAAAGATACGTGGATACAGCTAGGGATGTGGGATGACACCGGAGGAGGGACTGGAGACAGTCCTGACAAATGACCCACTCAGGTTTCTCAGGTCAGAGTATGCAGGGAGCTGGAGCCCAGCTACTCTCCTATGGTTCAAAAGCTTAAGAAGCCAGCACATCAAGATATTCAGTTGAGATGAGCCTAAAGTCTAAATTCGAAAAGACATGGTTTAATACCCTCCAGTGGGTCGGGGCATGGGGCAAATGGGTGGGCACAGGATGTGATGAACACTGAGTGTTAGACGCAACTGACCAATTACTGAAAACTGCATGTGAAACAAATGCTGGACTGTATGTTGGTGAATTGAATTTAAATAAAAATATAAATAAATAAAGAATGAATGAATGACACTGCTTTTAAGCTAAGAGAATTCAGGACAAGTTGAAGATTATTTGAGTTCCAAGCTCATCAAGAGAAAGAAGTAAGTGGTAGTAAAACACCCTGCCACAGGTTCTGGGAAATGGCTGGCTACTCTGACTGTGATTTCCACCCTCTTCATCTGGTAGCAATCCCCTCCACATTCACCTGCCTCATCAAACTGAATGTCACAGTTCTCCTCAGTGCAAACAAGAATGACCAAAACTTCTGCAAAGCCTCATGTAACCCTATACACTTCACGCTGCATACCAGAGGTTCAGGTAGTAAACACTGAATGTACCTTTGCTGTCTTTAGCTCCTTATTCTAAACTATGGAGATAGAGAATTTGACTTTCTCTTCACAATAACCCCATGAAGCTGGTTCTACTTTTGTTATCTCATTTTACCAAGGAGAAAACTAAATAAGGCACAAAAGGCTTGGCAGTTGATCTTATAAGCCACACTACAATTTTTCTGGTAAGAATGTAGCTCGCAAATTGAAGTTAATCTCAATTTTTCTTTCTTCCCTTTACTTCTCTAAATCTCACCCTCCTTTCAAGATCCACCTAAAATTCTACTTTCTTCATGAAACATTTATTAATATTTACTCTCCTCTGAATTACATAATATCTTTGCAAACTACACATCCTCATATTGTTGGGATCCCATCCAAGTTTTGTCCCAAAATAGCCTATAAGCTGGCAGAAGACAAAAGCCATTTCACACACACCTGTATGATGTCCTCTGCCTCTCCTCTTCCCAGCTTGCCTTAACTTCCCAAATGATGATGCTTGTAGACTTAAATGTTAAATTAAATTGAGTCACCTAATCAAAGTCTATTTTTGTTTTTCTCTGAAATATCAAGAGGCATATTATACACATACATACAAATTTTGTATGTGAAGACTCAAAAAGAAATATTAAATTTTACTCCATGTACTTAGATTATTATTACAGCATTAGTTTTACTTAAAAAAAAAAACCTCAAAATTATTTTTAACCCTGAGCTCAAAGTTTCTGGCAGGAAGAGAGAGGCACTGAGTTGGAAGAGCATGAATTGGAAATAGAAATGTTGATTCCCAATGTTGGTTCGACCTTAGATAAGCATTAAAGCTTTCCCGGGCTGAAGAGAAAGTACTAAGCAGAAAGATTCTAAAGTCCTGCCCCTGCTCCTTGACTTTAAGCCTATAAATATATCCAGTTCTCAAAATTTCATTATTCAACCATACATATTTTAGGTGACATAATCCTAGAACCTAATATATTTTCAACTTTTCATATTTATTGTTAACGTCATTTGCTATGAACGTGTGTGTTTGTGTGTACATGTTTCCTTACACAGGCTTAGGAAAAAATAAAATTTGTCAGGACCTGACAGTAAACTGAAATTTAGGTGCCAAAATTTTACTCTGAGCTTTTTCAGAGTTAAAACCAAAATGTAGCTATATTAACCATCGTGGTTTAGAATTGTTATTTCCATTTGAAGGGGATTAACATACAGCATTTGCTTTCCAACAAAGGAAATGGGTTCTGTAGGATGTGCAATCTTTCCAGGACGATCTTTGAATGTTTAAAGGTGGGAGCCTTGGGGCACCTGGTGGCTCAGAGGTTGAGCATCTATCTGCCTTTGGCTCAGATCGTGATCCCAGGGTCCCAGGATCGAGTCCCGCATCTGGCTTCCTGCAGGGATCCTGTTTCTCCCTCTGCCTATGTCTCTGCCTCTCTGTCTCTGAGTCTCTCATGAATAAATAAATGAATAAATAAAATAAATAAATAGAGAAATAATAAAATAAAGTGGGAGCCTTGATTATCAGCTACCTTCCAACTCAGGTCCGAGTTTATAACATGCATTAGTATAAGGGAAACTAGAGCCAATTCAGGAATTTTGAAATTGCTAAAGACTGATATCCACATAGAATTTATATTTGTATTTTTTCCATGGAAGGTCATTCAACAACTGATAAAGAGAAAATGTGAATGTATATAGACAATTATTTCAGAATCAATATGCTTTTTCTATTAGCTTTTAAAATCTGTTTGCATAAAAGTTTCTTTTCAACCTAGCTCTTCTGAAGGTTTTGGAGGGCTGAAGTGACTAGGGACATGATCTTTGCAATATTTCATTTCGTTATCTCTTATTATTACATGGTGGCCCAGAGCATGGAATGAATAAAGATGTCTTGTCATCAAAATGCATTCATTCATTTAACAAGTTCCTGAAAATAATGGAACAGTTGCTAAGCAATGGAGAAATTATACATTCTCAGGATCTGTGCAGATTCTAAAAGCAAAAGTAGTTCTGGGAATTGGTATTAGTGTCTCTTGAACCCAACTAAATAAAACTAAGAAAGTGGCATGCATACCTAATAGTCAAGAGCTAAGATCTTTCATCCCTCTGACCCAGGATTTCAAAGTAATAATATAGATAGCAAATTTCCTATCAAACAGTAACCTGTGTCCATTTATGGATTACAAATAGCTGGCAAGTTTATAACACTTTTATTTTTAAAAAATTATGGCACAAAAGAATGTATTCTTTGAATTAGGAAGTATAATTATCTTAGATATATTCATCATACTTTAATTGAATATTAAAGTTTATATCACATTTATATATGGAGTATTATCCATAATCCAACTCCTCCCCCAAATAGCCATTATTAATATTTTGGGATATGTTTGTAACTTTTATAGACATATGTAAGGTTACTACCTATTATTATTTAGCATACTACACACACACTATCCACACCCAAATGCTTGTTCTAAATGCTTTTCAAAATAATTTTTAAACATTTAATTGTTCCCAATTGATCACTAGTATAAATAACTCTTAATTATGCTGTACAAACATTTTCAAAAGTACATTTCCACTGCAAAAGTAATACATGGAGAGAAGTACCTCTGGAATGGCAATTAATACCCTGGGGATAGGACTCCCCAGCAAACTCTGAGTCAAATCAAAGATAAATGCTGGGACAGGAGATTGACAGGAGCTGCTAGATGGGTCAAATAATGATAATCTTAGGAGATGGGGCTTTGGGGTAGCTCCAAATCATTTTGCCCCCTCCAGTGGCTGCTAGCCTGCTGGCTTTTCCAGCATCATTAATTGTGATACTGCTGGCCCTCAAGGTTATGAGGAGAGAGGGATGAGAACAGTGCTAGGTAAAACTCCACAAAACTGGCTGTTCTTAACAAGATTTCAGCCGTTTTGTTTAAACAGACCTTCACTGTATTGTTCCAAGTCTTTGGTTAATTTCCAGAATTCTCCAGAGAAATAGAACAATTGAATATATATAGACATATGTGAAGAGATTTATTATAGGAATTGATTCACATGATTATGGAGGCCTAGAAGTCCTACAATCTGCCATCTGCAAGAGGGAGAACCAGGAAAGATGGTGACATAATTGTCTGAGTATAAAGGCCTGAGACCAGGGAAGCCAATGGTTTAAGCACTAGTCCAAAGGCCCAAGAGTTGAGGGGGCCAATGATGTAAATCCCAGTCTGAGTCTGAAGGCCAAAGAACCAGCAGCACCTGTATACAAAGGTAGGAGAAGACAGATGTCCTAGCTCAAGCAAAGAAAGCAAATTCACCTCTCCTATACCTTTATATTTTATTCATCTCCCTTAACAGATTGGATGATGCCCACCTTCATTAAGGACAGCAATCTTCTTTACTCAGTCTACTTTTTCAAATCCTAATCTCTTCCAGAAACACAATCATAGACACACTCAGAAATAATGTTTTACTTACCCATCTGCATATCCCTTAGTCCAGTCAAGTTAACATATAAAATTAACAATCATAGCTTAACATTCAAAAATCATATGAACAGAATAAAGGACAAAAACCCCATGATCAGATCAAAGAGACAGAAACGCATTTGACAAAGTCTCACACCCTTTTATGATAAAAATACTCAGAAAACTAAGAAGGTAAGGGAACTTATTCAAGCTGATAATGGACATCTACAAATAACCACAGCTAACATCATTGTCAATAATGAAAGACTAAATGCTCTTCTACCAAGATCAGAAACAAGCCAAGGTAAGGTGCCTGGATGACTCAGACAGTTAAGTGTCTGCCTTTGGCTCAGGTCATGATCCCCTTGGTCATGGGATCAAGCCCACATCAGGCTCCCAGCTCATCAGGCAGCCTGCTTCTCCCTCTCCCTCTGCAGCTTCCCCTGCTTGTGCTCTCTTGAGTTCTCTCTCAAATAAAGAAATAAAATCCTTAAAAAAAAAGAAAACATTCAAATGACAACATCAGTTTATATACAAAAAAAAAAGAACCAAACAAGCCAAAAATGTCTATGTCAGCTCTTATCATTTCTATTCAATATTATATAATGACCTTTGAGCAATACAGGGGTTCTGGCATAGATCCCTGCACAGTTGAAAATCTAACTTTGACTCCCCCATAACAACTACTAATAGTCTGTTGTTGACTGGAAGCTTAAACAATAACATAAACAGTCAATTAACACATATTGTGTATATTATATGTGTTATATGTGTATATATATTATATATGTTATATGTGTACATGTGTTATATATACAATAAAGCTAGATAGAGAAAAAAATTATTAAGAAAATCATAAAGAAGAGAAAATACATTTATAATACTGTAGTCTAATTAACAACAAAAAAAAATCCACATATAAGTGGACCCATGCTGTCCTAACCCATGTTGCTCAAGGGTCAACTATAGTAGAGGTTCTACCTAGGGTAATTAGGCAAGAAAAGGAAACAAAATGGCTCCAGACTGAAAATGAAGAAGTAAAACTCTCTCTTCAAGAAGACATGATCCTGTGGATAGAAAATTCTAAGGAATCCATACCAAAAAAATCTATTAGAGCAAATAAACAAGTTCAGCAAAGTTGCATGATACAAGACCAATATACAAAAATCAACTGTCTTTACCTATAGAAGCAATAAACACTGCAAAATTGAAATAATGAAAATAATGTCACTTCCAATAATATCAAAAAAGAAAATTTTAGAAATAAATTTAACAAAAGTGTAAACTGAAAAGTATAAAACATTGGTAAAGTATGTTAAGAAGATATAAGTAAATGGAAAGAGACACCATGATCATGGACTAGAAAATTTAATATTGTTAAGATGGCAATACTCCCCAAAATGCTTTTCAGATTCATGGCAATTCCTATCAAAATCTCAGCTGGCATCTTTGCTGAAACTGACAACATTATCCTAAAATTCGCAGGGAAACACAAGTGACACCAAATAGCTAACAATTTTTTAAAAACTGAAGTTGGAGAACTCACACTTTCCTATTCCTAACTAGCTTACAATAATCAAGACAGTGTGATATTGTCATAAGGATACACATATAAATGAATGGAATAGAATTAAGAGTCCAGCATAAATGTTTATGATTTATGGTTATTTATGATTAATTGATTTTGACAAGGTTGTCCTAATAATTGAATGGGGGAAAGAACAGTATTTCAACAAATGGTATGAGAATACCTGGAAATACATACACAAAAGAATATAACAATGGATCACTTCTTCACACTATGTACAAAAATTAATTCAAAATAGGATGATAAGAGGGATGCTTGGGTGGCTCAGCAGTTGAGCATCTGCCTTTGGCTCAGGGCGTGATCCCAGAGTTCCGGGATCCAGTCCTGCATCGGGCTCCCCACAGGGAGCCTGCTTCTCCCTCTTCTGCCTGTGTCTCTGCCTCTCTCTGTGTGTCTCTCATGAATGAATGAATGAATGAATGAATGAATAAATAAAATCTTTAAAAAAAAATAGGATGATAGACCTAAGTATAAAACTTAAAATCTCAGGAGAAAATATACTAGCAGATCTTTGTAACCTTGCGTTAGGCCAAGTCTTTTAGATAGAACATCGAAATCACAAGTAACAAAAGGAAAAAACAGATAAACTAGACTAAACATCAAAATTAAAAACTTTACTCTTCAAAGGACATTATCAGAAAGTGAAAATATAACCCATAGATAGGAGAAAATATTTTCAAATCATGTATCTGATAAGAGACCATATTTTTAAAAGATCTCATTTATTTGGGCACCCCGGGTGGCTCAGTGGTTTAGCGCCGCCTTCAGCCCAGGGCCTGATCCTGGAGACCTGGGATCGAGTCCCATGTCACACTCCCCTGCATGGAGCCTGCTTCTCCCTCTGCCTGTGTCTCTGCCGCGCTCTCTCTCTCTTTCTCTCTCTCTCTCTCTCTCTCTCTCTCTCTCTCTCTCTCTCTCGTGTGTGTGTGTGTGTGTGTGTGTGTGTGTGTGTGTGTGTCTCGTGAATTAACAAATAAAATCTTTAAAAAAAACATTTCATTCATTTATTTGACAGAGAGAAAGCACAATTAGGGGTAGCGGCAGGCAGAGAGAGAGGGAGGAGCAGACTCCCTGCTGGGAAGGCAGCCAGAGGTGGGGCTTGATACCTGGACCCTGAGATCATGAGCTGAGTCAAAGGCAGATGCTTAACCACCCAGGAGAGCCACCCAGGAGACCCTGCTCATGCTCTCTCTCTCAAATCAATAAATAAATAATCTTTATAAAAAAGTAATTTAAAAATGGGCAAAAAGATCTAAACAAGTGTTTTACCAAAGAAAATATACAAATGCTCAAAAAGTACATGAAAGATGCCCAACATCATTAGCTACCAGGGAAATGCAAATCAAAACCATAGTAAGGTACCACTTCACACCCACTAATATGACTGTATCAAAAAAGCCAGATAATACCAAATGTTGGGAAGCATTTGGAGAAATTAGAATTCTCATATTCTTCTGATAGGAATGTAAAGTGGTACAGCCATTCTGGAAAATAGCCTGGAAGTTTGTCAAACATTAAACAGTTACCTTATCAAGCAGCAATTTCACTCCTTAGTTACATATCCAAGATAAATAAAAACATGTCCACACAAAAAACTGTACATCAATGTTCACAGCAGTGTTATACATTATAACCAAAAACGAGAAACAACCCAAATAAATATCCATCAACCTGATGAATGGATACATAAAATGTGGCATATCCATACAATGTAATATTATGCCGGCAAGACAAGGAATGAAATACTGACACATGCTACACCTGGATAAACCTTGAAAACAGGCTAAGCAACAGAATCCAGGCCACATGTTGTATGGTTCCATTTATATAAAATGTCCAGAAAAGGCAAATCCATAGAGACTGAAAATGTATTAAATGTCTGCAACCAGGTGAAGTTTTAAGGCTGTAAACCTAAACCTAGAAGGTGTAAAATACAGAATATGAGGTTTCTTTTTACTATGATGCAAATACTCTAAATTTAGATAATGGTGATGGTCCCTTTGAATATACTAAAACCTACTGAATTATAGAATTTCAAAGGTTGAGCTTATGATATGTCCATTATATTTCAACAAAGCTGTCATAAAGAAAAGTAACACATACACTGACTTTAAAAATCAGATTATAAGGAATTTTTTTCTAAATAGGTTTCTTGAGGCAAGGGAAACTAAAGCAAAAATAAGCTAAAGGGATTACATCAAAATAAAATCTTCTGCACAGTGAAGGAAACAAAACTAAAAGACAACTTATGGAAAGGGAGGAGATATTTGCAAATGACATATCCAATAAAGGGTTAGTATTCAAAATATAGAAAGAGCTTATACAGCTCAACACCCAAAAAACAAACAATCCAATTTAAAAATGTGCAGCAGACATGAACAGACATGTCTCCAAAGAAGACATCCAGATAGCCAACAGATACATGAAAAGATGCTTGGCATCACACATCATCAGGGAAATGCAAATCAAAACCATAATGACAATGACATATCACCTTACACCTGTCAGAACGGGTAAAATCAAAAACACAAGATACAGGTGCTGGTAAGGATATGGAGAAAAAGGAACACTCCTGCATTGTTGGTGGGAAAGCCAACTTGTGCAGCCACTCTGGAAAACAGTATGGAGGTATGAAAGTTCAAAAGAGAACCATCCTGGGGGATTCCTGGGTGACTCAGTGGTTTAGCGCCTGCCTTTGGCCTAGGGTGTGATCCTAAAGTCCCGGAATCAAGTTCCGCATCAGGCTTCCTGCGTGGAGCCTGCTTCTCCCTCTGCCTCTCTCTCTCTCCCTGTGTCTCTCATGAATAAATAAAAAAAATCTTTTTTAAAAAGCAAAAAAAGAGAGAAGCATCCTACAATCCAGCAATCACATGACTGGGTATTTACCCAAAAAATACAAAAACACTAATTCAAAGGGATACATGCACCTTGATGTTTAGTGCATTATTATTTATAATAACCAAGATATGGAAGTAGCCCAAGCATTCATCGATAGACAAAGATATGCAGTATAAAATATAGTAAAAATAACATATAATTATATATTATATTATATATAATATATTATAACATATATTAGAATATATATATTATATAACAGAATATTATTCAGCCATAAAAATAATGGTATCTTGCCATTTGCAAAGACATGGATGGAGCTAGAGAATATAACACTAAGCAAAATAAGTCAGTCAGTATGAAATAATACTATATGATTTCATTCATATGTGGAATTTAAGAAATAAAGCAAATGAGCAAAAGGAATAAGAAGAGAGAGATAAACCAAGATAGAGACTTTTTTTTTAGAGACTTAATTATAGAGAACAAACTGATGGTTAGCAGAGAAGTGGGTGGGGCAATGAGTGAAATAGATGATGGAGATTAACGGGTTCACTTATCATGACAAGTGATATAAGAATTGCTGAATCACTATATTGTACACATGAAACTAATATAACACTGCATGTTAACTAACTGGAGTTAAATAAAAACTTTTAAAAATCAGAGTATATGAAAAATATATAATGGATTTCCCTATATCACTTCAAATATTGCCCATCCCCTTTCTCAGAGGGACATTCACCACTTTTTTTGTGTGTCATTCAATACATATTTTCTGCATTACCAAATATAAATAATGGCATGGATATATTTCTATATTCTTGTTATAAATTTCGAAAAGAAAAATTGTTAGATGAACATAACTGCACATTTTAATTTATCTACATACCTATTTATCATTAATATATAACTAAATTACCTTACAGAAATACTGTATTAACCTCCCTTGATTTTAGCTGTGTCAAGAAATCATACTTCCTTATACCTTCCATAGTTTTTTTCTAAGATTTTTTATTTATATATTCATGAGAGACACAGAGAGAAAGAGAGGGGCAGAAACACAGGCAGAGGGAGAAGCAGGCTCCATGCAGGCAGCCCGATGTGGGACTGGATCCCGAGACTCCAGGATCATGCCCTGGACTGAAGGCAGCCACTAAATTGCTGAGCAACCCAGGGACCCTACCTTCTATAGTTCTATCATTCATTTTAATCTTTGGCAGTCTTGTATGTGAAATACTTACATCTTTTAATTTGCATTACTTTATACAACGTTAGGAATTTCATTTTTTTCATACACAGTGTAATTTTACTTGTTTCATAGTTTCAATTTTTTATTTAAATTCCAGTTAGCTAACATATACTGTAATATTGGTTTTAGGAGTATAATTTAGTGATTCATTGCTTACATGTAACACCCAGGACTCATCATAACAAGTGCCCTCCTTAATATCGGTCACCCACTTAGCCCATCCTCCACCTACCTCCTTCCATCAACCCTCATTTTCTTCTCTATAGTTATGAGTCTGTTTTATGGTTTGCCTCTCTTTTCCCCTATGTTCATCCATTTCATTTCTTAAATTTCCCATATTAGTGCAACATTTCCTGTTCATGTTCTTTGCCCATTTTTCTTTTGGGGTGATTGTTGCTTTTATATTGATTGATTATTCCATTATTCCATTCCATTATTGTTACTATTTTTAAAATACATAATGCAAAGGATAATAAATTTCCATGTACTTACCACTCAGAGAAACAAATGCTAATATTTTTATCATATTTCCTCATATTTCTTAAAGAAAACTAAGAATAAAGGTGATGTCTCCTCTGTTCTCCACCATACTACATTCTTATCCCCTCTCCCTCGAGGTGACCTCTATCATAAATTTAACATATATCTACACCATTGCATACTTTTAACTATGTATACATTCTTTAGTTAGCAAAATATATTATTTCCACATAAAATATATTATATTAGGGACCCCTGGGTGGCTCAGTAGTTGAGCATCTGCCTTCAGCCCAGGGCGTGATCCTGGGGTCCTGCGACAGAGTCCGGCATTGGGCTCCCTGCAGGGAGGCTGCTTCTCCCTCTGCCTATGTCTCTGCCTCTCTCTGTGTGTCTCTCATGAATAAGTGAATAAAATCTTTATTAAAAAATATATTGTACTATACATAGCATTGGCAATTTGCTTTTTAACGCAATACTGTTTTCAAAAGATCTACCTTTGTTGATCACACTGATCTTTTTTAAACTATATCTATTACTATAGATGTTTTTTACTGCATAATAGTATCTCATTTTATGAATATAAAACGGTGAATTTCTCCTTTCCTTTATTGAAGGACAACTGGATTATTATGAGATTTTTTTTTTTTTCTGAAACAACCCTGTAATGAACCGATGTTCATTTAGGTTTCTTGGTACTTATGCACAAGAATTATGTGGTATTACATTCTCAGAATGAAACAGCTGGTTTATAGGCTTTACTTATCTTTAATTTTAGTAGCTATTGCCAAATTGCTTGTACTAATTCACACTCTCATTTGTACAAGCAAAGCCCTCACCTCATTGTGCTCTGGTATATGTCTAGAGGAGGATGGGAGATTATAGAGTCCTATCTCTTTGCATCTGACTCCCCCTACCCCGGCATTATCTGACTTTTTAAGCATTTCATTATTGTTTTAGTTCATTTTCTTCTGATTATTACTAAGACTGGAGGTCTCTTCACATATTTACCAGTTAATTTTATTAATTTTAAAACGTAACTCCCATTTTAAAACATTTGCTTTATTACTTGGCACCATTGTAAATGAGCCAGATGCATGGATCTAACTATAAAAAAGCATTTTTTTAATATGCATATGAGGCAGTCTGACGTTATAAACCAAGAGTGAGTTTTTTGGGACATCTGGCCTTTTGAAACAGTAATAACTCATAAAAAAATAAAGAACCAAAGTTTCTGATTAAAAAGATAATTTAGGAAATTAATTTTAAAAGAGAGTGGCTAAGACTTTTGGCTCCTTTTTGATTGAGACAATTTTTTTTAATCAAAGATATCAGTCTATTCGATTCTGAAAATGTCATTTCACAGTACATTTTCCCTTGAAAATGCCTGAATTATTTAGAATTGGGTAGCACTGGTAGGAGTGGCGTGGGTGTAGTCAGGGATTCATAGTCTACAGTCCAGGAGACAGAAGCAGGACCGGGTGTGCCCCAGGCCCTCACATCTCCAGAACAGAGAGACAGGAAAAGAGTTTTCAGATAAAATCTCTCAGACCCCAACTTCAGCTTGAAAAGCAATTCCTTAATTTGAACACTGGATGGAATTCTGCCCAAGGCCATTTACCTAGCCTTCAGAGAAGATCTTTAATTTCAATCGATTTCAAATAAATGGGATAATAAATTAGGGGGACTCAACACATAGCCCAGGATGCTAGTCATGTCTTATCAGTTGTGACTAAGTCATGATTTATTAGAATTTTTCATAACAATATTAAATTGATGGATTATAACAATTATAAAGCAGCGATCAGAAAACATAGCAGTGTGCTTTTAAGAGAATCTTTGAAGGATTCTTTGGGAGTTAACATGTTTCTGGGGTAAATCTTAGCCAATGACTGGCTATTCTAAGAGGATGAAAGCCCAGCTCCTCTGAAGGGGAAAGACTCTCCTCCTGATCCCTTTGGGGGATTGGGCAAGGTTAGAAATTAATCTGGAACTGCTCTCTTATTTGACAAGAGGGACAAGATAGAGGTCAGTGAGGAAAAGAGGGTCTGATCACAGAAAAATTCATAGACCACGCAGATAATCCTTTAGATTATATTCTAAATGTGATAGAAATCCACTAAAAGGTTTTAAGGAAGGGAGTGGTATGATTTGTGTTTTGGAATGCTTTCAGACACCTGGGTGGAAAGTGGTTTGTAGCTAGTGACTTGGAAGCAGAGGGCCCAATAAGAGCTTACCCGTGGTGATGTTACCTGTCTTGAGATGGATACTTTTGAATACATGAGCCTAACAGTAAGATCCTACAAGCAGGCCATAACACAAAGAGCATTGCTATGGGGGTGGAGGTGGGGTTTAAGGAAGGTAAGTTGCCAGATAAAATATAGGATGCCCAGTTAAATTTGAATTTCAGATGCACAGCAAATAGTCCTTTGGTCTAAGTAGGCCCCAAATATTACATAGAGAAAAATGGTATGGAATATCTTTATATTAAAAAATCATTCATTGGTTATCTGAAATTCAAATTTCTATGGGCATCTTGGTGTTGTTGCTGCTATTTTCCATCGGGAACCCTACTGAGGGCTTCTAAAGCTGAGTTAGCCAACAGGAGAAGAGTTGCAATCTGCACAAGTCTCTTAAATCTCAGTTTTGTTTGTGATTTTGGTCTGGGTATGTAGGAGAAAGTCAAAATGAAAGCATCCTGGGGATCCCTGGGTGGCGCAGCGGTTTAGCGCCTGTCTTTGGCCCAGGGCGCGATCCTGGAGACCCGAGATCGAATCCCACGTCGGGCTCCCAGTGCATGGAGCCTGCTTCTCCCTCTGCCTATGTCTCTGCCTCTCTCTCTCTCTCTCTCTCCGTGTGACTATAATAAATAAATAAAAATTAAAAAAAATTCTAAAAAAAAAGAAAGCATCCTGTCACTAACTGCAGAATTTATAATTATGCACATCTTGTGCTTGTGTGCTAATAAGTGCATAGGACTTAGGCCACTAAATGAAAAAAAAAATCTCTGATGATCCAGATTCTGTGTTATCAAATATATCTCTACCTTGACTTTCTGCCCAACAGAGAGGGGTTTTTTTCATGTTTTCCTTCTCCTACAAAACTGTAGTAAGCTGGAAAAAAATAGGGGGGAGTAGTCCTTTAAAGGCACCTTGTACACATTTGTAATTCAGGAGAATGTTGAGTCACACACTGCTTGGGTCAGTCAGTGTCCATGCACCTCAATTTGTGTCCAAGAATGCCCAAGGGTCCTGAGAACAATTTCTGACCCTGCCACAGCCTACCCTATGCCTCTTCTCAGGTATAATTACAGATCTTGGGCTCTGGAGTCTGCTAGACTTGGCTCTGAATCCCATTTTGGCCACTGAGAATCTATATGAACATAAACAAATTTAGCTTAGTTTTCTTGCCTTGAGAAAAAAAAAACAGAGATACCATATATGGGGATCAGATGAGAAATTAATTTCATGAGAAAGCATTTATCAAGGTGTTAAATTCATAGTAATGTCTCAAAAATGCCAATTACCGTAGCTATTATTCGCCATTAGAGTTCACAATATGAACTGACCTTCACTGCCACATTCCTTGAAGTTCTAAATATTGACATATGTGCCTTAGGGGACATATCCCAGAAGCAGACCCAACAACAAGCATTTTGTGAAAGTGATTTTGCAGTAAATGTTCTCAAGGAAAGTGGGAGAGGGCAAGTGGGAACTGGGAAGGAAAGAGATCATGCTGGGGTGTGAAAGGAAGCAAAATCCCGTGGAGGGTGGCTTTGGCTCAGTCTCACATGGGAGCTCAAAGATGGGATAAGTCACACCTCAGTCCTGGCCCTCTTGGGGGACAAGGAGGCTGTACAGCCATGGCCACTGGTTATGGAATGTCCCTAGGCAATGTGTTCAAAGGGCCCTGATGGGAAAGTGAGTTAAGACAGCAAGAGGGCAGCACTTCCACTAAGAAATGGAGGTGGTGGATGTTTATAGTGAAATGCACTGGGAACTAGTGAGCATAAAAAAGGGAAGCAGATCTAACGGGACACAGAAATGCAGATAGATTGAAGCAAAAATCCTATGTAAGAGAAAAATATTTATTTCACTCATTTACTATGGTATACCACTAAAAAATGATGAAGAGGCCGGGTATTTTCTGAGATGGTAAGCAGTGGAGAATTATTTTAAACTGTGCTTAATAAACAACAGGTATTACAATCCAACTATTAATATAAACATCTTCAGTGTTGGGCTCTGGGTGAGTCCAGGATGGTTGGCTCCTTTACCTCAACTACTAACAAATATTACATAAAAACCATCTTGTTATGGAAATCCCAAAAATGATTACTTCAATAAGAGAAAATTATACACATTGATAGAATAGACAAAGAATATGAATAAGCAATTTAAAAAGAAAAAGTGAAAATGGACATTAAACATAAAAACATTACTGAAACTCATTAGTAACCAAAGAAATTTAACTTAAGACCATAAATTACTAGTTTTCACCTCTCAGAATTGGTAGTGATTTTTAAATTAATAATACTTGAAATTGCCAGCAATGTAGAGAAAATGAGTACCTTCATATAATGTTATTGTGAAAAGAAGCCGGCATAACTTTCCTAGAAGACAATTTAACAATATTTATCAAAATACACAAAAATGTAGGCCTTTTGACAAAGCATTAAACTTTAAGCAATTTTTACTTAGGAAATAATTAATAAGTGTAAAAAAATTGATGTCAATAACATTTACTATGATGTAACATATAATATCTAAAAATTGGAAATACTACACATTTACCAAAGGAGGGTTCAATTAAATGGATAGGAGTATATAAAGTGCCACAACTAACTAAGGAGCCATTTTTAAATGTTGTGAAATAGATTTATCAACAGAGGAAGTTTTTAATCAAATATGATTAAACCAAAGAAAAACAGAATTTAAAACACAAACGGTATGGTCCAATCTAAGCACACAAACAAATCTGAGATGATGTATATCAAAATGTTAATACTAGTTATCTTTAGGTATTGAGGGTAAGTGACTTTTATTTCTTCTTTCCGCTTATCTTTATTTTTCTACAGTAAACATGTATTGCTTGAGTAATTAAACAATGTTATAAAATAACAAGGTATCACCTTTCTGTACTTAGTTGAAATTGAAGTACTCTCAGAGACTGGGTAGCAATACATATTTTTCCATTGTGTTAATTTCCCGTTCCATTAAGCATATGTAATGAACAGTCTGCCTTGACTCCCACTGGCTGGAGAAGATCCAAATGCTACACAACAAACAAGGCAATGGAAACCATCCATCCTCAGCGAACCATGGCCTTGGGACTGAATCCATAAGGTTTCACGTTTAGAAAAAAGGATTTCAGTCATGCTAAGGATTTATGTGAGCTAAAGTTGAGCCTGGAAAGGCATCCCTTCCTAGAAAGCAGCTGGTTCCTCACTGAATTCAGAATGGTGTCACCGACTTCACAATTGGGAAAAGCTAGGAAAATGCCCTTATGTGGTAGATGCTCAAGAAATGTTTGGACTGCAACTTAATAACCCTCATTTTAGGAGTGACAGAACCTAATCTGAAAATCTAGGATGATAAAATATTTTGTATGCAACTACAACACTAGGAAGGTGTTACGTAGTCATATAGTAATGGTTTGCTTTTTTGAAAATTCAAAAATTATAAGGCAATTTTTGACCAACAAACTCCTGTCCATTGTACTCCTGCCCAACTCACTGTTGCTTATTTCAAACAACAGAAAAATCAACAATATCCTGGTGCTTTAGAAAAGCTGGAGCCTGAGAAGCAGAAGAAGAAACAAGACCATGGAAATCTTGAACAACTATAAGCATAACCCAGTGGCAGAATGTGAATGGATCCATGTGATCACCTCCTTGTCCAAAGCACACATCTTCTAATCCCTACCCATAGAGATAGGACGCTTACCCATATGAGAATCTTCTCTATTAATTTTCTCTTTTTTAAAAAAGGTGACCCTTCATCAATTGCTTGGCCAGGCTCTTTATAAATTTTATATCTAGAATGAATTGAAGCTGTATTTGATCAAATGTTCTAAGCAGTAGATTTCAAGAACAATTTCATCTCCAACCTATGTGTAAATTCATAAATTTCTTTGAAAAAATGTTTTGTATACCTAGCAAACCAGAATGAAACCCATCAGAGAAAATCTGTATTCCTCCATAGTGGCTTAACTAATAAATTCCATCAGAGAAATATTTCTGCCAATGATGCACTGCATTTTAGCTCCCCTTTTCCATTCCAATAACCTGCAGGAGTGAAACATTCTATTAGCATGTTGTCTATAGGTGGGTGGCTAAGAATGAATTTTGAGATTTTAGTGATTCATTTCCAGATGGAAAAACAAACAGAGGTACACTGTATCACCACCTGCGATACAATCCAACTGTGACCCTGTGCTGGAAATCTAGGCTGGAAGCTTGAAGTGACAATTGGGACACATACGCAGAATTAAATAATGGGATGTTCTATCCTCTAAAATGTGAGTAAGGAAATGTAGATGACTCAGGGACCCACCACCAAACCATTACATGAGAAAATACTTGGAAGTACGTCCAAAAATGTAGAGGATTTTTTTTTAAGTGCATGAAGTCAACCATGGATACTAGGTAACATAGTCATAGAAATGAACACTAGTCACTGGAGGAAAACTTAATCCATGGCGGTGCCATAGTGTCCTCCTTTCTTTTCCACCACCTCTCCTTCCCTTACATGCTTCAAGATGCCTGAGGGAGTGTGAGAAGGAGTCAGAGGAGCCCAGGGAAGGAAGCATGCAGACATGCTTTGGAGGCAGAGACAAGCACACATCTGCCCCCTCCAACCTCGCTCATGCTTGTCCTCGGTCCACCACTGCCACTGCCTCCAGTTCCTGAATTTGGTTCTCACATTCTCCTGTCTAAAGGCATTTTCTTCTTTAGGGAATCACAGGCATTTGTAAAGTCTGAATATCTGCAATGAATGTTTTACCCTCCAGGGCGGGGTTGGTTTCTCCTGCTTTTAATAGGATTCTAAGTTAAGGTCTAACATTCCCTAATACATCCTGTTAGCACACTAAACAGTACCCTGGAATTTGGAAAACTCAGTAAACAGCAATCCCTTTAAATTAAAACAGTCCCTAACCTCTCAATGATTGTGCATCAGCCCTCCTCACCTGGTATGATCAGAAGTCAACCGGGTTGTCTGTACTGAGGCCCTAAATCACTCACTCCAAGTCAGTTCCCTCACAACTCTCTAGAGACAAGTGCAGAGGCTGCTCTCACTGTATTCCCACCGCGAAGCCCAGTACAGCCCTTGCTCAGGCAAACCTCTGAGATAGAGGAGTTCAACTAACACTACAATTCTCCCAAAAAACCTCCCTCTCTGCCACATACCGCAGGAGTCACTGCCCCACATGCTATTTATTTTATTTATGTTGCCATTCAGAAACTTCAGCTCCCTGGAGAAAGGGAACAGAGTCTATATAGACAGTGGTGGGCCTTTTTTTTCTTTTTTTTCTTTTTTTTCCTGATTATCATATAATTAGTCCTCTTGTTCTGGGAAGAACTCTTATTTTTTGCTAGAAGTATTTGGCTTATTTCAATTTCCTTGTGTCTAGGATTTGTTTTTTCAATGATAGAGACAAATGAATGCCACATTTAAGAAACAGATTAATTAAGGAAACAATTCATTCATACATGTCAATTTGGGGGACCGCAGAAAAATGTGATGGCACTAACTAGCAATATAAGATTATGATTCCTTACACTGCATTAGTCTTAACACATTTTGTTAGAGTTATACATAAATATTGCAGATTTTCTGTGCTTTTATAAATGATAGTGTATTTTTCTAAATCTTCAGTTGTCCACTTAGTATATATACAATTCATTTTTAAAAAACTGACCTTGTATTCTGTAAACCTTTTTTTTGAGATTTTATTTATTTACTCATTAGAAATACAGAGAGAGAGGCAGAGACATAGGCAGAGGGAGAAGCAGGCTCCCTGTGGGAAGCCCAATGTGGGACTTGATCCCAGGCCCTGAACTGCAGGCAGACCTGCTGAGCCACACAGGCATCCCGTATTCTGTAAACTTAAGAAATTCACAAATTAGTTCTAAGAGTGTTTTATAGATTCCTTAGGATTATATATGTATATGTGTGTGTGTGTACGTATATATACATACCCCACCAGATGATGTCATATTTTAAATTTTAGATTAAAAAATAAATAAATAAATAAATTTTAGATAAATAAATAAATTTTAGATAAATAAATTTATTAAATTATCAATGGTAATACTATTTTATTATTTTTAGTACTATTTTAATAATATTTTATTTACCAGATATTTACCATTTCTGTTCCTATCCTCTTATTTCTGAAGTTCTAAGCCTCCCTCTGGTCTCAATGTTCTTATATGCTTTTTATAGAGCAAAGGTGCTGGCAACAAATTTGTTCATTTTTCCTCCATATTTTAATGCCTTTACTTTGGATTTATTCCTTATGGATATTTTTATTATTTTTAGAATACTAGGCCTACAGTTCTTCTCTTTCAATATTTTAAAGAAATTGTCCCACTGTCTTCTTGCCTCTGCAGCTTCTCATGAGAAATATACAGTCAGTCAAATGGCTGTTTTAATTGTGATGAAGTACAACTAGTCTTTTTGTCTTACATCTACCTGTACTTTGGGTATCACATCTAAGATGGCTTTGCCTACCCTAAAACCAACAAAGATTTACTCTTACATTTCCTTCTAATTGTTTTATCATTTTAGCATCTGCTTTTAGGTCCACAATCCATTTTGAGTTTATTTTGTAGAGGCTGTGATGAAGGGGTCCAACTTAGTTCTTCTGTCTTAGGATATTCAGGTGTTCCAGAGCTGTTTGTCGAACAGACTATTCTCTCCCCACTGAAATCTCTAGATGCTCTTGTCAAAAATCAACTGACCATGAATGTGGAGGCACAGCAAACTTTTAACAATGACACTCTAAGTTTACCTCCCTAGGCAATGAAACTAGAAGTGGCATAGGCCATGGGAAGAAAAAAATTAATTGTACACGTTTGTATCATTTTAAATGTTTACAATTATCTTATAGGACTTTATAATTTAAAATTTTAGGTTTTACAAATACCACATTCGATGCACCTTTTCTGATGAATAAAACCTATTCCCAAATAGATATTGTGCCTCAGAGAGGTACATTTTCTAAGGAGAATTTTCTATGATGCTTTAAAAATATTTTATTTTATTTATTATTTTTTTTTTTGCTTTAAAAATATTTTAAGATTAGTTTTATATATTCAAATCTGGAGACGCCTGGGTGGCTCAATTGTTGAGCATCTGCCTTCCCTCAGGGCATGACCCTGGGGTCCTGGGATTGAGTCCCACATTGGGCTTCCCGCAGGGAATCTGCTTCTCCCTCTGCCTATGTCTCTGCCTCTCTCTCTCTGTCTCCCATGAATAAATATTTTTTTAAAAAAAGAAATATACCCACAAAAAATGTACCAAGGTATCTAAGAAACCTGTACTCCAAAATACCAACAATGTGCTACTCCTTGCACACACTGTGAGAAAATTTCTTTCCACTGCACATTGGTTCTTGTTGTTTCTTCTTTCCAACTCAGGGAACTCTTTCTTATCCATCAAATCCTTCTATTTGAGAAGTCTATGCCACTGTTTTAGGCCAGGCCTCCTAGATATATGCTGTCATAGAAACAGGCCTCTTGCATTCAGAGACTGTATATTAGTATGAACTCACAGAATGAACAATGTAGTTATGTGAATACTGTCCATGTCTCTCTTCACAGTCACACTCCCAGGTGCAAAGAAAGGGAAACATACCCATCTGTGCCCTTCCCATCTCTGCAGCTCTAGCACCAAGCATCCAGATCGCCAGAGGTGCTGGATGCATTCTTGTTAAGTGGATGGATGGCCGCAAGGTACTTCCTTTCTCATATACCCTTTACTAAATTTACTAAATTTCTCACCAACCAATGTCAAACTTTAGGTAATAAAGGAAGAAAAAAAAGACAGGTAAAGTATTTATTTTATGTTCTCAGGGTCTCTTGACGATGCTTACGTCTCAGTGAACATCAGTTGCTATGCCCTAACCCTCCACACCTTAAACTCTTTCAGTATCCATTATTGAAAGATCTGTCTAGATTCTCCAAGTCATCACTGAATGGATGGAATGAAATATTCCAGAGATCTAAAGGAAAATTTAGGATATATCTTCCTTTTTGTCTTTGGGCTCTTTTCATATGCTAATTTGTTGTGTGCCAAGTCAGAGGTTTTGTTTTAGACTGACCACGAAAGATCCAAATGAGGATCCAAGCTCTGTATCCCATTATTAATTCAAGATTCACAATGAGTCAATTTTACGTAGTATATGGACTCTGTTAACTAATATCTCAAGTTCAGATAGATTAACATCTAGGAGAGTGGAGATAATGGATACACTCTTCTCAGGGGAATTCTGCTTCCTGTGTCTGCCAACTAATAAAACCCATCCACCAATAAATTTTACATTTTATTGACAAGAGATTTCCAGTTCTTAGCAGGGGAAAAACATCTGGAATTTTGAGAGAGACTGTGTAAAAAAGTATAGGTTGAGGAGTATTTAGTTATAGACTCAGGGTCACCCTGAGAATGATTCCTCCAGCACTATATTTAACATTATGTGTTTGTTGTTTTAGAATTGACAAGAGTCTCAGAAAGGTTCCAGTCTAATGCTTTTATTCTATAGATGAGAAAACCTGAATGTAGCTATAACTCAATCTCTGAGACACTCCATAAAACAGTGTCTTTTCAAAGAGTGTTCCTTGGAGCCAAAGTTTTATGAGATGTCAATATTTGTTTCATGAAAGGGGAAAAAAGAATGTCATCGGATTTGGGAAGTGTTGACTTAAGCAAAGTATCTACTATTGGGATTCGCAGAGCCTTTAATTTGCTAGAAGATGAGGAAAGCCCCCAAAGGGAGAATACAATAAGCAGTTTCACCAAACCATTTTCATGACTCTTTGTCAGGATAGTGACTCGTAGAGAAGCAATGGGCAACACGTGCTGCTGTGGCCCATATTTCAAGGGATTTTCTTGGGAGAGAGCTGGGAATTGGCCCAGGGAAAGACAGTCAAATTAATTGAGCCTCTGAACAGACTGGCCAGGAAAACAAGGTATAAGCTAAGAGAAAAATTCACAAGGAGAGTCCCAACAGCTGAACAGAGAAATCCAACCATTTTGGCGAGAACACCTGGTAATGAGACCACTGCTCTTTGGTTCATGGAGGCACGCCGTGCCGTGCCCTGGGGTCAGGTAGACAGTTTTCCCATGTAGGGACATACACCACCTGCTCTGTTATCTTCCTAAAAGACTCAGGATGGGACCAAATACAGAGGTGGGTAATAACTGGACTCCTCCTTAGTGTCTGTTCACATGGGAAGTAAAGTGGAGATCAGGAGTGTCTGAGGTAATTGCATTCTACCTAAATCAATTCTGGCTTTGGTTACAATTGGATAATCCTGCCTTAAATTGTTGTCTAATGTATCTGTGGGTTGTTAAACAACAAGTGCCTTTCATTTCACAGGAAATGGTTTTTGACTGTATAAAACAATATTTGGGGGAGTTTGTATTTCTTGTTATGCTTGTGAAGAGCTTTGGGACAGAGGTCAGTATAAAATCCAGATTTATTACTACTATTAGTAATAGTAAAAATGTTATGAAGCCATTAATCCTGCCTTTGATATTGATAGCTGAAAAAAGCTGATTCTCCTACGTGGAACAGGAGCTGAGCTTCAAATTATAAACATCCATCTTCTTCGTGGGCGCCAGCTCCCAGCTGCCGGTAGACAGGGGCTGGGTGGGGGTTTTAGCAACAAGAGTTCTCGGGCATGGGCTTTCTGCAGTTGAAAGCCAAACCTTCCTACTTAGGTAGACCTTTGGAATACATGTGCAGAAAGAGTATCAGAATGTGCCCGTTTATCTCAAACTATCAGAGGCAGTTTTGTTCAGGTGCCTGGTTTTGTCTATTGTTGTTTTTGGTCCTTGTTTATTTATTTGTCCTTATGAACACGATTCTAATGAAACTGGGTATAGGTTTTTAACACAATCCAGAGTAGAGGGACAAGGAATGATTTTTCTGGCCCACTGGAAATTAGATTTTAAAAATTCTGTTCCTCTGATCTTTCAAGTCGCAGCCAGCCATCAACCATACACTCAGACACTGGCTTTTTTCTTTTTTTTAATGCATTCCTCCCCTTATGTTCTTACCCTTTCCCCATGATCAAGTGAATATTTTGCACTGAAACATGTGCCACTGAGGAAAAATGGAGAAAGATATGCCTTGCACCAAGGTCTATTTCTAGCAGCCTTTAATTATTTGTTAAGCTTGCTGATTTTGGTTACAGGAATAGAAGCGTTGTTTCAGTAAATATCAGCAAACAAACACCTTCTGTATGGCTGGTTACCAATTTCCAGCAGTATTCAGGGTCAGGAATATTCAGACGAGGAACATCAACTTGGCAGAGGCATTACAGTAAAACTAAATCAAATGCAAAGGAGGGGAACCCTCAGTCCATGAAGTCTTAATAGTTCTTCACAAGAGTTATTAAGACTGAAAAACACATGTTTCCCTCAAGATCCACTTTGCATTAGCCATCTTAACAAAATCACTGCCAAAATGAAATCTGGCATTGTCGTAAAGCAGAGAAAGTATAATGAGTCTGGAGGAATGTTCAGGAAGAGTTGTGTCTGATACCAGGGAAACCAGAACTTGTTAAGTGTGGCCAAGAAGATCACAATGATGAAACAGAGAATGCCAATAATTGGGAGCATTCGGTTCCTAAAAAGATAGAAGAGAGAGAATCCAGAGTACTGTGGAGTTGAGAGGAGGAAGGCAGAGAGGCTTGCTGAGAGGGCCACAGGAACTCCTCTCCCATGTCTTCTGCCTCCTCTTCAACAGATCATCTGCTCTGATGAAGGACAGAGAAGGGAATTTAGACCTCTTCTGCAGACACAGGAACAGATTGAGCCAAAAGAAGTCCACACCGAAGGCCTGGCTGAAGCTGAGACCATGAACATACAATGGAACCAACCTGCCAGATGGCATAATTTTCTCCAGCAGTCCTTAGCCAACCAGGTACGCTGGTTACCAATTTCCAGCAGTATTCAGGGTGAGGAATGTTCAGACAAGGAACATCAACTTGGCAGAGGCATTACAGTGAAACTAAATGAAATGCAAAGGAGGGGAACCCTTAGCTGCCTTGAACTTGAGGGTCTGCCTCTGACCTCACCCTGAAAGGGAGGCAAAACCTCACAGATTTTCTCCCTGTTCTGCAGCTATTCCTCCTTCCTGGCTGGGATATAAGGGAAAAAAATGACTACAGCTTAGCACATAGTAAGCACTCGAAAAATGATGACTGAACGATTAACGAGCCTGGGATGGCCTTTTTTAAAAAGCAGCAGTGGGAACACAGATTTGTTTTATTTATTATTTAGTCTGAACAAAGGATTCTTTGTTTGTACAGCTGCATTTTACCTTTGCTATAATGCTTCCCTAAATAATCAAGCTTTGCCTCTTCTACTGGTAAAAATAAAAGGAAGAAAGACTAGAAGAACCCAAGGAAGGAAACAGGAAGGGGAATAGAAGGGGGAAAAGAAAGAGAGGAAAATAAAAGAAAGACCATTTCCATATGTTTTAAAATACACCTAAGAAAGTGACTAATAAAATGGTTAAATGAATTCCTAAGTATTTCCAAGAACGCAAACTGTCACCATTTATTATGGGTTTAAATTAATTTTAAAGTCCTATAAAGCTCTTCCTTGGCTTTATTACTTCTCTTTATGTACTCCATTTGTTCTGATAAAACAGCTTTTTTTCCACACAGTAGCCCGTATTGCATATTAGCTTTGTTTTACAAGGATTTTAAAGACTGAGAGCCATTGGAGCTTTGGTGGGCAGAGGATGGTCCAAAAACTGACGTGCATGAGATCATGTCAAGGAAATTCATATTTATAAATTATGTTTTAATGTATTAGCACATGAACAGTTTTGTACTGCCAGAGCAGCATCTTCTCCTGGCCCAGTATTAGGTGTGGAACATAACAGACAATCAGACAGTAAAGCACTTAACCATGATTCAGTACAGTGTGTAACTTTAAAATATACATGTGAGTATTTTTATTCTCCTGATTGTCAGGGCATTTTTTCTTTGGCATGCCTTCCTTAGGAATGATTTTGAGTTATATTGATAAGTAAATCAAGGAAAGCATTTTAAGAAGACACAGGATGCCCATTTTAAATGGGTTATAATTGCAGGAAAAAGAGCTGGCTGCACTTGATGTGTTTTTCTTTTCCTTCATCATTAGAGCTTTGTCTAGATTCCTCTGACATTAAAAAAAAAAAAAACCTTAAAGGTTACAATGATTTTTATTTCTTTTCACTTATTCATTTCAAATCTAAAGACAGCTATGCCACAGCCATGCATTTCTGTACTTATTACTTTTTAAAGTAGGGTAAGAAGATGGCCATATAAGAGCTACTGCAGTTTTACAGTTTTTCCTAGAGATCTGAGTTTGTTCTAGCTACATAGAATGCCTTGGTGTTTCAGTGGTGAGTTTCAGTGGTTCCAAGTATCACTTTCATTTTTTTTCTGGTTATAAAAGCAATAACACTTGTTGCGTTTTTACCCTTTCACCCACAATAATTATATCTGCTTTGTAGAGAGAAAGTAGTCATAGTTACTGAGAGCAAAAACTCTGGAGTCAGGCAGAAACTTGGCTCACATCCTGACCCTGTCATTTATTAGAGGGGTCATTTTGACAAACAACTTTACCTCGCTAAGGTTCAGTTTCTTCATCTGCAAAAGTGGGCTGAAATTACCTATCTCTTGAAATTACTGTGAAGCCTCAGGTAAAAATGCTTAGAAATACTCCTAGGACCTGATGGATGATCCATCAATGTGCTTACTATCTTAGCAGGAATGGAAAAGATCCTGGAAGAACTTATATCCACCCATAACTGAGTTGTTTAAGTAGAACTTGGCAGGTTCTCCCTTCTTGGCTTCTCTAAGAATCCTGGATTCTTAAACGAAATAGCAAGATGTGTCTATCTCCTCAGTTCTACAGCTTAAACTTGATGGACTCTAGACATTAAGTTATCTCTTAGACATGAAGAAACTCTAACTCATTTTCCTACTGGTTATTAAATGAGCAAAATAGAATTAGCTTCGACTGGGCTGGGCCTGCTTTCCAATGCTGTGCTGTGGATTTCCATCTTAGTTCAATATATGATCTCAGAGGTTCCCAGGGTCATGAGAGAAAAGCCCTTTCCCAGCCCACATCTTGACAAGACCCCAATATCTTGATATGAAAAGTTTTTTTTCAGTGTAAAAAGTTTTTTTGAGTTATTTTATCATAACAGTCTGGGAGGCAATGGAGATGGCTATTCATCAAAACCATGCTAGCCATGAGATAGCTAAGTTCTAGAATTAAAGTGACTAGCTCAGGATCCCAAAGCTAATGAGTAGCAGAATCAAGACCCAATCTCAAGCTCTCCAGAGATAAGATCTTTAACTTCTTATTCACTGCCTCTCTGCTCTTACACTTAAGTCTTAGGTAAACATCTTGCTCAGCAGTTACCAGGTTTGGGTTGGTACAACAATCATCTGAGGAGTCCATGAAAATGCAGAAACATAAACCCCTCTCTAGATATTCAGATCCGCCGATGAAGGGATGAGGCCTGTGAATTTGCAGGTTTCACCAGCACCTAGGCAATTCTGATGTGGAATCACATTTGTAGAAGCTTGGAATTCCTAGAACTCTGTTGTTCTCTAGGTCACAATACCACTCCTCTCAGAACATCCTCTCAGAAGACCAGACCATTTTCTCAATATCCTCTACAGATGTAGAGAAAATTTCATCAGCTTAGGCTAAGCTGTGCAGCAGGAATAAAAGATTTCCAACATCAGTGGCTTATAAAAGCAAAGGTTAATTCACTGGGCTCACATTTATGCCCTTACAATTTGGATATGAATATACTACATGTCCTTCTCATTTGGGGACCTGGGCTGAAGAACAGTCCCTATCTGGGACATCTGATGTCACAGTAGAGGGCAAAGAGAAATGGCAGATTCTCGTGAGGGCTCTTAAAGTTTTTGCTAGGAAGCATCGCATCCCATTTCCACTTATATTTCACTGACAAAAGAAAATCATATTCCTTAGCTTGCTGTCAAGGAGTCAGGAAGTCAACTCCTCCCTTAGAAATGAGCTGGGAGCTAGTTTTAGTCATTATTTTCACAGTAACATAATGAACCATAGGGTCCACGTAGGCATAGGTGGGTCTGATTGTCCATTTTTCCTGAACTAATTAAGATTTCTTCTCCTAATGAATTATTTGCTGGCTAACGTAGTATTTTGCCACCATAATCTCCTCCTCATCTTTATTTAACTATTCTTTATAGTTATTATGTTCTCTACCTCATTTGGTCTTACACCTAAATACTTTTGATTATTTAAAGATCTGGGGATCCCTGGGTGGCGCAGCACTTTAGTGCCTGCCTTTGGCCCAGGGCGCGATCCTGGAGACCCGGGATCGAATCCCACATCCGGCTCCCGGTGCATGGAGCCTGCTTCTCCCTCTGCCTATGTCTCTGCCTCTCTCTCTTTCTCACTGTGTGCCTATCATAAATAAATAAAATAAAATAAATTAAAGATCTAAGCATAAAGACTCCTAACTCTGGGAAACGAACTAGGGGTGGTGGAAGGGGAGGAGGGTGGCGGGTGGGGATGAATGGGTGACGGGCACTGAGGGGGCACTTGACGGGATTAGCACTGGGTGTTATTCTATATGTTGGCAAATTGAACACCAATAAAAAATAAATGTATTTAAAAAATTAAAAAAAGAAAAAAAAGATCTAAGCATCTAAGTTCCAAATTCTAAAATTTTATATTGTTATTAACATTGTTCTAGGTTAAGAAATGTGCTTTAATATATTTAAAGAGAACTCTGGGTCAAACAGTGATCTGGGTCAAACTATCTTATAATGTCTATTTCTGCTTTTGGAGCATGCCAGTGGCTACTGGCCACATGCTTCAATCAAAGGCAATTTTCCTTTCTCTGTTTAGCTCTGGTTCCCAACCAGCAGAGAGAATAACTTTGAAGCTTTCCCATTTTTGTAATAAACAGTCACTTCAAATGCCAGTGTCCTATTCATCATTAAAATTCATCTTATAGTTTGACCCTTCCCTGCACTTTCCCAGGTAGATGATGGTTAGGTGATGGTGGAGCTGAACTGTCTGTTTGGTCTCTGGGTCCACAAAGAATAAACACAACAAGAATAACCTTTCTTATTTTCTCCGCTGAGTAAGTGGTTGTTAGGTAATGTATGAATCCAATATATTTAAAGACAGGAGAATAAAAAAAAAAGACAAGAGAATATCATTAGACTAATGAGATATAAGATCAAACACATTCCCCCACTTTAGAGTGACCAGGACTGCATGCATGCATACATACATACATAGAAAGTGGCTTACAGGGAGTCAGTATGGGTTTGCACAATAAGCTGTATTATTTATTTGCAATTTGATTTTCTGTTCTTGGGGATTGCAAATTTTATTTGAAATTTTATCTTTAACCTAATAAACTACACGTAATCTCTGTAAGACCAATGGGAAACAGGAGTGAGCTCTGATATATCAATACTTACTCATTCTCTCTCTTGTTCTTTCCTTCTTCTTTCCCCCTGCCTTCCCTTCCCCTTTAAAAATCTAGTAATATTCCCAATCATTTTATTAATGAGTTCTCATCCACCCAATGCATAAAGGTATAATGAAAGGCTATTATGGGTCAGGCCCTCATCAGGGCACTGGAGACAGTGCTCATGAACAAAACTTAGTTCCTGCCCCCATGGACACTACATTCTAATGAGCACATATGGCATCTTGTGTTTTCTATTCATAATATGCACTTATTTATAACACGCTTAACTGAATTTTGCTGAACACTTACCATGTGCCAGGCATAGCTTCAAATGCTAGGGATAGAATAGTGAATAAAACCAACAGAAGTCCCTACATTCATGGACCTTACATTTAGCGAGGGGAAGTTGATAATGAACACAAATGTAAAACAAAACATATATCAGAGTGTGTAAGTGCTGATGGAGGGAAGTAAATTGGGGAAAGAAAAACAGGAGTGCTCGGGGTTGTGACTAAGATAGGATGTCTGAAGTTAATGAGGAAGGAAGTAATGCTCAGGGCATCAGAGATAAAAGAAGGTGCAAGGGCCCTGAGGCAGAAAAGTGCCTGACATTTTCAAGGGGCAGGAAGACAGTCCTGATGAAGGTAAGAACATACATATATAATGATGGCATGTCTAAGCCAGCTTCTATTTGAGGAATAATAAACACTGAATCATTAACTGGAGTAATACTGGAGTGGGCAGAGAGCACAGGATTATAGCTGAAAGAGTTTTGTAATTATTCTTAACACCTAAAATAGACTCACCATGATGAAAATGAGCCTACTAGAAATGACAGCAGGAAAGGTCTTCACAACCTGTCTTTGCCTGCACAGAACCTCTTTAAAAAAAAAATTGCATCCAGATGTTGACTGCAAGATAATTAAAAAGCTTTATCCATTTTTTTTTGGATATTTTTTGTTGGAGTTCCATTTGCCAACCTATAGTATAACACCCAGTGCTCATCCCACCAAATGCTCCACTCAGTGCCCATCCGGCAATCCCCAACCCCCCACCCACCTCCCCTTCCACCACCCCTTGTTTGTTTCCCAGAGTTAGGAGTCTCTCATGTTCTGTCTCCCTCACTGATATTTCCCACTCATTTTCTCTCCTTTCCCCTTTATTCCCTTTCACTATTTTTTATATTCCCCGAAGGAATGAAACCATATAATGTTTGTCCTTCTCCAATTGACTTACTTGACTCAGCTTTACACTTTTAATCCAGATGTTGAAAGTATGCAACTAAAGAAAAACAAGTACTTTCTTTCTGGAAACAACCAACTTGTGTGTTCAGTACTGAATCAAATACAATGACTTGAGTCTATTTTTTTCCCTTTTTCCATGAGCTGTAATTCTCAAGACGCTCTGTAATTTCCCAGGCAGCTTATTCCTAAATTCTTCCTGTTTTTCTCCATCCTCTGCAAAATGGTAGAAACAGTTCTCTGCACCAAAGCCCTGAAATTGACCTGATTTTACACCAAATGCTTAAAAAATCATAATTTTATCTATTATAAAATCATAAGTAATTATAATTAGTAGCCCTAACAATGACTACACATGATTATTTTCAATGCTTTGTACTGGCTTATACAAAATGTACACTTTTCAGGTGCCATTATTAGTGGTAGTGGTGGCAGCAGGAATTCAAGTCTTATGTTAAATAAGCTCCTTTGGACTCTTTTCAAAATGCCCATCACTAGGGGGTCCCTGGGTGGCTCAGTGGTTTAGCGCCTGCCTTCACCCAGGGCATGATCCTGGAGTCCCGGGATCAAGTCCCACATCGGGCTCCCTGCATGGAGCCTGCTTCTCCCTCTGCCTTTGCCCCTGCCTCTCTCTCTGTGTGTGTCTCTCATGATTGAATGAATGAATGAATGAATGAATGAATGAATAAATAAATAAATAAAAATTTTTTTTTTTGAAAAAGCCTATCACTATCAGGCCTTTGAAGACTGATTGTTAGAGGTGGAAGTCCTATAATTTTATCAAGGAAACTAATAAAAAATATCAAGAGACTGTGACAGCATTGTCAAAAACCCTCAATTGCTTTGAGGATGGACTAGAATTTGGATGCTGACAATGATATTTAGAAGCTGTTTAACAACTTGGCAGCTATATAACCCCTCGGGCCCTGAGTAAAATCATTATGCCTGCCCCACAGAGCTCTATACAGGAAAAGGTAATATCACCTATGAGATGCTTTGCAAATCTCTGCACGCAATGCATGTTAGCTAATATTATGAATAAATAACATGTAGTTATCTGCTCATTTACACAAGGATCTGGCCAAAAGCCATATATGAGGGATATTACCTTTATATATATCTTTCTCTGGGTCTTACTTATTTTCAGGGAGGGGAGGAAGGAGGGGGTCAGAGGGCAAGGAAAGTCTGGTTTCAGGAACAGGACATTGAGCACTACATTACTTCTACCTTGAGCTGTCAATCACCTGAATCACACTTTCCCAGACTGTCTTCTGGTTTTGTCCTCCAGTAGGAACACATCGCCACTTGGTGAAAATGAGATTTGCCCTTTGTTAATAAAATTCTACCTTATCTCAAATCAGAATTCTAAAGTGTATTAGTTTTAAAATGGTTAAATCATTTCTTCAGTGGTTTAACTTCTTTTATGCAGAGAGCATCCAAGAGGAGAATCGTTATTAAACACTCAAAAGAAAAAAAAAAGTCTCTCAAAGCAGGACTGGCTGTTTAATAAATAATCCATTGAATTCTTGCAGCCCTTTATTTCAGATAAAAAGCAACAGCGAGGCCTGTTAAAGAAACCCATCACGGCAAAACCCACACCCAACAGAAAGTGTCTAATAGATTGAGATGACGGTACAAAGGGCTAAAAGAAGCTTGTCTTTGTAGGGAGAACAAAGATGTCTCTGGCAATTAGAAGCATGTTCTCTGTTTTAGCTGCGCTCAAGGGGAGTCTGGGGAAACCATAGTGCTTGGGATGCTGTCAGGATGCCCTTCCTCCAAAGCAGGTGGCAGAAGCACGTTAGTGGGGGAGAAAACAAGGATCAAATCAGTCTGTTTGGCATGGTACTATTTTAAATGCATTATATTATCATTGTAGTCTCATGTTTTTTTATGGTCCAGCTGTTCTAATGTTTTATTTTTGTCTAGTATATGGATGTATATTTGCATGCTGATAGGAAGATAAGCCACAATAGAAAGCAAAGTCTAAAACAAGTTCATCCCCTGGGGACCTGTAGTAACCTGGCAGGCAAGGCCCTTTAGATATGGGACTGTTCTCCCATTTGAGAGCCTCCTGTCTCTACCTTCATATCTGTACCCAATACTCTGGCTAGACCAACGAATTTGTGGTCTCCAAGTAAGATATGTCCTCCAAGAATTTTAGCAGCCCTTTTATCTCCTGGTTTGTCCTACTCACAACCCACAGGCATGCTGTCCTGCTGGGTGCACTTTTCCCACCAGGAAGCCCTGGCTCACTTTTACCCACAGAGTTCTTTCTTCCCCGGCTTCTCTTCAGGGTGCCCAATGCCACACTTTCTTCAAGTTCAGAACCCTGTATGCCCTGTAACTATATACTCATAGGTCTCCCCAATGAGGCCAGAAATAGTCATCACCTTAGACCAAGTTCCAGTTCTCTAAACACAGAGAGGGACTCATCGAATATTAAAATGAATGAATAAATCACTGAATGTAAATTCATGAATAAATGTCTTCAGCTTTCCTTAAATTGGCATCCACCCTAGAGCTCAGAGGTGAAGATGTTCTAGGCTGTTCAGTGTGGGCAATTAAGGATTTGCCACTCCACTCTTTTACTTCTTGACAAGCAGCCAGACCAGTCTTGTGTCTGGATAGAACTGAAAAAACTAATTTATAAAACAGGAGAAAATTCAGTCTAGAGTTGCTGAGTAATCCCATTTTCTTCATTGAAAAGAAAAAGATGTCTAAAACTGATCAAGTGATATAAATCACCAAATATACAAAATAACAGGATTTCAGATGTAGGACTGTTAAAATGAATGACTTCAGGTCAAGAAAAAAAAAAGGGGGGGCTTTTTTAAAAAAAAAATTTCATGAGAGACAGAGAGAGAGTCAGAGATAGGCAGAAGAAGCAGGCTCCCTGTGGGGAGCCCGATGCGAACTCGATCCCAGAATCTTGGGATCACGTCCTGAGCCAAAGGCAGACGCTCAACCACTGAGCCACCCAGGTGCCTCAAGAATAAAAATCTTGAAAAATGAAGAATAAAGGCATTCACCTGTGGCCCTATCTGACTTGGGGAGCTCTCAAGGCTCTGCCTCTGAGAGCACATGGTGACTGGTGAACAGATGCTGGGCACAGAGATTAGAGGCCCATTCAAATACACCCCAACAAAAGACCCTGAAGCTGAGAAAGCCACAGACTACTGTGGTAATGTAAAGGGACATCCCCAACACAATCCTGCTTAGCTCCAGACAGAAGTATTATAAAAGGAGACAAGCTTTAAAATGCTAGTTCCCTGTCCTTAAGTTTGCCCAAGAAACTAATGGTCTTGGTATTTCACATTAAAAATATTCATTCAATATCTGCTCATATCCAGGCTCTGTAATGCCATCACACACGTGGTTGTCCTGTGGCCTGGAAAGGTTGCAAGTCTAATAAGGGGAAACAGACAAGTAAATCAAGTTAATGTAATAATTTGCTCTAAAATCCATTATAGAGTGGGTTTAGACTGCTGTGGGGCCATTAAGAAAAACCCAGATACTCCACTGCTATGGCTGAGAAGTTCAGGAAATGGTTCAAAGAGGAGGCAGCTCCAGAACAGAGGTATAAGAGGTGATTATGATGGCTCTGGAGCACAGTTCCTGTGGAAGTATAGTGGATGAGGGGAAGGCATGCTCTCTAGGGGTGTGTACTTGAGGGACTTCCAGCAGTTGATGGGACTAGATGACGGTGTGTATGGGGAGTGCTGAGGAATTGGAGCAGGTAGGTTGGTCAGGTAGACAGAGCTGATTATTAATGCATTGATGTACCAGACTGGGAAAGTAGGGACTCTAGCCTATAGGTGATAGAGCCCTCCTTTAACAGATCAGAAAGGGTAAGAGGGACCAGAAATAAGGCAATTCTTTTACTCTTTAATTTACATAAATTATCTTTTGGCCCTCAGACTCACTTTTGTAATAAGAATTTGAGGTACCAAGCATTCATGCTGGGCATCAAAAGCTTTCAATACCTGTAACTCACTTCCCTACACTTGGGCCTGTGCTATCTAATCTACTTGAGACTTGCAGGCTTTTAATTGTCTGAGATATTTAATTGGCTCAGAACCAAAGCTATGCCTTCTTGCATGATGGTGTGTTCCCCCATTAGCTCATGGAACATGGATATTTATTTCCCTTCTTTTGTCTGAACTTGACTCACCAAATCACACAACTTATGGTCTACTATGCTAAAAATCTTGGTATGATTTCCAAACCCTCACACCTCACCAAACATGAGTCCATACTTCTCCATAATATATCCAAAGCCAGGCGCCAGGCACGTCATCTCTAGATGCACCTGCATCAGGACTATCTGGATCTACCCCAGACCTCCTAGATGAAGACAAATGGAGAGTAAGGCCTGGGACTCTGCATTACAGCAAGGTCTCCAGGAGGTTTTTAATCTCACTGATGTGTGCAACAGACTGGTCTAATTCTAGATAAACTCATGGAAAAATATAGCCTCATGAGTATTTTGAAAGTAAATGGCTCCAATTTAAGTTAAAATTGATTTGGGCATTTCAGGGAAATAGTCGTTTAGAGTTCTCCAAAATATAATGTTCCTAAGCAGGAAAACACATAATAGTAATTGTTACATAAGCTTGTGTTACTCTGCCAAATCAAATGATCCTTTGGTGGCTCATTTCTCCCTACCTCACTATCTTCACTTCTGATGTTGAGGTTACTGACTTCACACCTCTTCTTTCCAATATCAGTTTCTTTTGCCCAAAGCCTTACTTGAAAGTGTTGGAGAAATGTGTCAGTCCCTATTCTCTCAGCACAAGTCACCTTTCTAAAGGCTGTCACTAACTCAATCCCACACTTTTGGCTTAGCTAGCCATTAAATAAGCATGGTGGGCAGTAAGGGGTGTTTAAGAGCTGTGGGAGACACTGAAAGAGTATGAAGGACATAGATCCGAGTGAGAAGGGCTGTAGTTCACCAAGAATGAGGAATGTGGGAGGGCCCTGGGAGGACCCTAGTACAGTGGAGGCACCCTGGCCAGCAAAGAACTGGCAGTAATGACCTTAAGACAGAATGTGGCATAATGGGAGTTAAGAGCAAATTTAATATTGTTCAGTGTTCAAAGGAGCCTTTTTCTTTGTGGAGTAAAAATGAAGCTATTTCACTGCATATAAAAAATGGCAATATTTCTGACTGTCCCAGTGTATTTTTAGCTGTTGAGATGAGATGACTATCTTATAACCATAGTTAATGCATGATTTTCAATGGTTCAGATTGTCCATGTTGCAGATTTGGGTATGACATTTTGGGATCTCTTTGTGTTGAGGAAAGATAGATGTGTTTCTTTGTTAATGATTTAGAATAATTTTTATCTGAGCTCAAACAGATTTTGTGCTTTTTGAGGACCCTTTTCTCTCTTTAAAATGACAACAGGAGGGGACAAAAATAGGTCTGGAAGGCATTTCAAAGCCATCTAATCCAGTCCCCTGCCCCATGTGGGAAGGTGTTTCCATTTGAGCCATTTTGGACACTAATTTGTTTGGACACAAATACCATGACATTCAAACAGAACATCCAAGACTTGGTTGCACCAAACACCCAGACCCAGAGGTGCTAAAATGAAGAACACATAAGGTTTTAAGCATAAAACATGTCAAGTCAAGACATAAAAACATTAGTTTATCAATTTTAATGAGTCTATGCTCACTTCTAAGAACTAAAAGGTCATCATTTTCTGACCAGCCATCCCAACGCATTGATGCAATTCGGTCATGCATCTTCACATAGAACAATTCTGGAACAGTGGACAAGTTTTTATTTTGCAATTCAACAATTCAACAAATGTATATGAAACACTTTAAAGGCATTTTGGAAGAAGCCAATTCATATTTTATGAAAGACACTCCTATATTTGGCTTGCAGAAAGATAAACTGGACAACTTCATGAGATGATAAGCTTTGTGAGGATGGGGACTCTGTACCTCATTCACATGATTTTATTCTCCAGGTCTATTACTGTATGAAAGTAAGAGGTGTTTAAAAATAATTGCTAAATAAATACATGAATTAATGGGAATCTGGTTGTATGTGGAGATCCACCTTTTTGCCTTTAGAAATTCAGCCTAAAGAAATCAGCATGAAAGAGATAAAATATTTGGCTACATAGATTCTCATATAAATGTAAAGATGTAAAGAATGGGAGGGTGGTGTAGGTCATGTGCTTCTGGTTATGGAATGAATAAGTCACAAAGATGAAAGGTATAATGCAGGGAATTTATTTTAAAAATTTTAAATTGAGATTTATTAAGTTATAGTACTGCATATAATGGAGCACTATGAAGTTATTAAGAGGTGTTATGTAATTGGAATAAAATAAATTGAGCCACAGAGAAAAAATGATGTAATATAAAAATTGATTACCTAGGTTGATGAACTAGGTTGACAAATATAAAAGTATATTACCAGTCTTTAATAACTATCAAAATGACTATGAAACTTATCAGAGGATCTTGGGATTACAAAGAATATTATTTCCTTATTTTTGTTTATTCTCTATACTTTTTATCATGAATATGTATTACCTACTACATTTGAAGCAATATAATATTAAAAATATAGCACAATTAAAAGATTTTCCTCTCTCAACCTTTCTCCTGAAAACTATCTAGTGAAAACTGAAATTGATACCTCCATTGATTAAGCTGTATCAAAGGTCATTAGTAAATTTCTTAGCTATTATTAATTTCCGTTTAGATTAGACAGAAATTCATTTTTTAAAGATTTTATTTATTTTATTTATTTGACAGAGAGAGAGAGAGAGAGAGCACAACTAGGGGGAGAAGGAGAAGCAGGTTGCAGGGCTCCAGCAGGGAGCCCAATATGGGGCTCCATCCCAGGATCCTGGAATTATGATCTGAGTGGAAGCAGATGCTTAACCAACTGAGCCACCCAGGCACCCCAAGATTAGATAGAAATTCAAAGAAAAACTCAGTGTCAAAAAGATACAAGAGGCAAAAATGTTAACTTATATTAAGAAATGGCATTTCTGAAGTCAATCAGCATTTTTGGTGCCAATGGAAAATATAATAATTAACCACAATTTAATCAAAAAGAGAAGGTTAGGGGCACTTGAGTGGCTCAGTTAGTTAAGTGTCCGACTCTTGATTTCAGCTAAGGTCATGATCTCAGGGTTGTGAGATCAAGCCCCACATCAGGCTCTATGCTACGCATGGAACCTGCTTGGGAGTCTCTCCCTCTCTCTTTTCCCACACCCTCTCCTCCCCACCCCCCCCAAAAAAATTAAAAAATAAAGAAGGTTTGACTATAATTCAGAGCTCTGCAGGAGGGAAGACTGTTTTATATGGCCTGTTCTAGGAGCACCTGTTGTGGTGGGCCAGATTTGAAGTCCCACCTTTGTAATGTGCCTGTGAAGGAGAGACATGGCTGTGAAAACTCCTGTTTAGATGCCAAGTGACTATCAGGGAGTCCTCAAACCAATGAAATGGATGAATCAGCACCAATGGTCATCTTACCTCACCAGGTGGCATCAAGTTTACCTCTTTAGTCTGCTCTGCCTGCTATTAAAAAAGTACCATAGACTGGATGGCTTAAACAACAAACACTTCCTTCTCACAGTCTGAACGCTGAGAAATCCAAGATCAAAGCAGCAGCAGGTTCTGTTGTTAGTAAGGACCCTCTTCCTAGCTTGTAGACAGTCACCTTCTCACTGTATGCTCACATGCTCTTTCCTCATTGCATGAAAGTGAGAAAGTGCTAGTGTCTTCCTGCTCCATAAGAACACTGATCCCATGAGAGGGATTTCTTCCTACCTTAATTCTTCTCAAAAGTTTCACCTCGTGATTTCAATGATTCCTTCCTACCTTAATTACTTCTCAAAGGTTCTGCCACCTAACACCATCACATTGGGGGTTGGGAGTCAAGAGATGAATTTTGCAGGAATGCTAACATTATCCATCCGCTCACCCTTCTTTCTGCTAGTTTCTAGCCAGTTGTAGCTGAAAATCCAACTCTGGGAAAAGGATGAATAAATTTTGTGCTTTGAGCACAGAATAAATTCCTGGGTGTGGAACTGCCTGGTGCAGAGTAAAAAGTAAGGTCATGTGTTGTGAAGGAAGTCAGTCAGGGTAAAGTAGGAGGTAGCATTTATTGAGGACTTCCCAGGGACCAAGCATGGCTTTATCTACTATTCATAAGTCAGCTAGTATCTACTATTCATTTTGAGCCTTTCATGATTTCTATGAGCTAGAATTATAGTCTACATTTTACCCATGAGAAAAGCAAGGCTTAGGCAGGTAAGGTCACATGGCTCAGAAATGGTGGGACTAACTTCAGAACGCAGAAATGGTTGACTCCAAAGCTGGTGTCCTTTCCACTTACTAATGTAAACTAATAGAATTTAATTTCTCTGATAACAAGGATCTTTGCCTGTCTTGTTCACAAATGCTTATTCCAAGCATACAAAACAATCCACATAGTGGGCGTTCAAGATAAAACTATAACCAACAGGGAAAGATAAAAAATTCTACATTTTTCTTCTTGAGCTGAATCTTCATAGACATTGCAGACTGAACTCATTAAAAATGGGTAGCTGTGTCTTGGTCTGCAAATGTTCAGAGTGACAAAGCACACATATCTCAATAATATTCACAATTACAATTAATTGCTAAAAGATGACATCAGTAGAAAAATATTCATTCTGGTTGGAGGAATGATTCCCATCTGACAGTAATAACATGCCACCCAGCAGGCTCTTTCTCTCCTGAGGCTGCCCATTGAAGCTTTCCTCACTGCAGCTGCCCAGTGGGACAGGAGAGCTGCCAAGCAGAGCTGAGACCAGGGAGAGCTGCCATCAGCTGATGCAGCCAATCTGATGTCTTCTTCCTCTGCAGCTGGCTTTACACTTTTTATTTCAGCTGTCCTCGAATACAGCCCAAACACAGTGCCTTAACATTTTAGTCAGTCCTCTGTTCAGCACATTCCCAATCTAATTTAAATGATGCCAAACAGCATTTGCAGTCATCTTGCATAGGCGGTTCCTCCAAGAAGCTTCATTTGAAATCTACCCCCATGCAATTCACACCTCAAGGACTGTGTGAAAGACCAGAATCAACTGAATTGTGATAGATTATTATTCGTGTGCATCTAGGACAAGGCTAGACCTCTGGACCTGTGTACATCAACTTTGCCTTGAAGGTGTCAAATTACAACACAACTCTGAAAAAAGTATGTGAACTCTACAAGCTTCAGTTCTCTCTTTTATAAATTGGGGCAAACATAACCTTTCAAAACTCTTGTGAGTATTAAATGAAATAATGCAGTGCCTGTAGTCTTCTCGTTCCACGAACAGTCATCATGACCCTGAGAGGATGCACAGCTTCCTTTAGTCAAACAGCTAGTAGCTGGCGCCTCTGGAATTAGTACTCAAGTTCCCAACTCTGCATTCACTTGTCCTCCTGTCAAATGGCTCAACTTCAGACAGGAATTAGAGCACATTTTGTATCATAACCTGGCAACTGTCAGTCTAAAAAGCCAATCTAGTATTTTTTAAAAGGAAGAACAATATAAAAATTATATTTTAATCTAGTGCTTTGTTCTCAAGATGCTGAGATACTTCATTCCCTACTTGCATCATTTTGTTAGTCATAATATGAGCCTGGAGGATAATAATTATTTATATTATTCATGGAAGAGTAACTCATCCTGAATTCAAGAAGTAGGTGTAGAGAAAATGTTTTATCTTCCTATGGGGAAAAAAAAAGAAAGAAAGAAAGAAAAACAAAAAAAGCTGTGATTTTTTTTAATTTAAATAAATGATTCTCAAACTTGATCCTGGGATAAATTTGTACTGCCAGATATTTTAGTAAGTATTTAGGTTCAATCAAAATATTACTCCAATAGGTTCACAAGAAATGCCTAATGGTTAATAATTTTTAAAATCCCAGTGTGAGCTGTTCCATTTTGTTGATGGCCAACTTTATTTCAGAATTTACAAATGAAGTGTCAAGTTACTTGGCATATGAAATAATCAAGAAAAATTTTAAAAACACAGAAACAGGATCAACATGAGGGTGGCTGTTGAGGTTGAACACTGTGGAACTCTCAATACTGCCCTGGATCTTGCAGCTAATGTAGAAGCCCTTGTGTCTGAAAGGTAGTCTGTTAACACAGTCAGCAAGTTAGTAAGTCTTTTAGGGTTAGACAGGCCTGGATTCCAGTTCTGGTTGTGCCTCTTATAAGCCCTGTGACATTGAGTAAATAAACATTTAAATATCAGCTCAGCACTTGTAATAGGGATGATAATTGTAGTCCTACAGGGTTACTATGAAAACTGGATGAGATAATTTGAAAAAAAAAAAAGTAGGGAACTGCTTAGCATGTGGCAAGCACTCAAGAAATGTCATATGTTTATTTACTTATCTCACTCCATAGTATAGTACTCATTACCACCTCCTTATACCACCTCCCCTGGTTCCTTAACAATACAAGTCACAGTTCAATTCAGTTCACTAAGCATTTCACTGGTTCCCTAAATTGTGTCCTATAAGAAATTTCTTCATCCTGAGACCAATACCAATCTTTGGATCAGGAGAGTATGTGCTCTTGAACTGCTTTCAAAATCAGTGCTAGCACTAGGATATAACCACCAACCTGTGCGCATGCACACACATGCAGTACAAGGACTAGGGAAAGGCTAATCTCATTAAAAATCGGTACATGCAAAAGGCAAATGCAATTATTTACAGGAGCTCTGAAAATGAGTTAAGTTTCCCCTAAAAATCCTTCAGGATTTAGAAGAAATAACAAGTTGCAGGATAATGAAAAGGTAAGATCTTCTGACTACTGGGGGAATGGGAAGGGTTTACACCACAGGAAAGATGTTCCTGTGTTCTTAGATTGCTTCAATTTGGAGCCCAGCAGCATCTGTTTTGACCAGGGGAATTTTCTCCCTCTCCTTATCCACGCTGGCAGGAAGAAGATGAAGCTCTTTGGGAAATACTGTGCTGAGATTTTCTTGATACATCAGGCTAACCTGTCTTATTGAGTCTTACAACCCCATAAAACCTGAATTAACGTGAGTAATACAGTAGTCTGTCCCTTACCTGCAAGGACCCAAGTAGATGCCTGAAACCATGGCTATACATATACACAAACCGTACACAGCCTATGTTTTTTCCTGTACATACATAACATACCTCTGATAAAATTATAGTTATAAATTAGGTACAGTAAGGGACAAAAACCAGTAACTCATAATATAACTATTATAACAATATATTATGATAGAAGTTATGTGAATGTGATCTCTCTCTTAAAATATCTTATTGTTCTGTGTTCACCCTAGTTCCTTTATGATAGGAGATGATAAAATGCCTATGTGATGAAAAGAAATGAGAGAAATAACATAGGCACTGTGATGTACCTTTGAGCTACTGCTGACCATCTGATGATACATTAGAACAAGGGACATCTGCTTCCAGACTGCTTCTAGAATGGCCAGAGGGAACTGGAAATGCAGAAAGCAAAAATCACAGATATAGTGGGACTATTGTACCTACTCACTACCTGATTCATCTTTCTGGGGAAGCATAACATTCCTCCTGGTCATTTCAACAGTCTGCTGTTTTGCTCAAAATATAATTTGGAAGCAGTGATTGCAAACAGTAAGAATTGGGCCATTATTGTTTTGGATCCAGCCACATAGCCCTAACTCGCTCTGGCAGCTCTGCATCCATCAAATGGAATATTGTGGAAGGAAGGCCCCTAATCCCAACAGGACTTCCTTTTCCATAAATTTTCACTGCTGACACTACTGCCTTGGCTCAGGATATAGGTATGCAGCCAGCTGGAAGGATGAGACAAATCACTGCAGGATAAGTACACACTATGGATGTTGATAAAATATCATTCCCCATTAAGGTGCAGTGGAGTATCACCAAACAGAAGATGGAAATTTTATGTAATTCAAAAATATCTCCTGATTACCTACTGGCTCCACCTGGCTACCTATTAGATATATGAGCACTTGGAAAAGTTACTCAATTTTCTCAAACCTCTATTTTCTCACCTATAAAATGGAGACAGTTATAGAGCTCTACATAAAGTTATTGTGTGGCTTAAATGAGATACTTGATGTATGTAAAGTAATATTTTTAAGGGCTCGGAGTGATTGTTGGCACATGGTAAATGACATTTAGATGATTGTTCATTACATAAAATGTCTTGTCTAGCTCCTGGCAGATATGTATCACTGTCATCAACAACAACAGTGAGTCAGGCACTATGCTCAACATAATGAAGGGAAACAAATATTAAAAACATACAATACAGAGGGCGGGGCAAGAAAGGCAGAGGACTGGGGTCCTCACCTCGCCTGGCCCCACCAACTCACCTAGATAACTTCCAAACCATCCTGAACACCTGTGAATCCGACCTGAGACTTAGAGAGAACAGCTGGAACCCTACAGAGGGAAGGGTTTTCGCTTCTAGCAAGGTAGGGAGGTGTGGAAAAATGAAATAAAAAAGAATCCAGTGGGGGAGGCCCCGAGGAGCCGGGCCGAGGCCGCGGTGAAAGCCTCCGCACAGGGAGGCCCCGCCCCGGAGAAGCGGGAACTTGGAATCCGCCCCGGATTCTTCCCGGAGGGAAAGGCGCTGAGCAGGGAGCCCGGGCAGAGCCGCAGGAGGGGCCGTGGGGCCTCCAGCCTCCTGGGGTCACTGACAGAGGACGTGCGCCCGGGGGAGGGCGCCCCACACCCCGCGGGCCGAGCGCGGTGAAGGGCTGGAGCGCCCGGCGGGGCCTCGGGGAGCAGCCGGTCGGTCAGGCGGGGGCTCCGGGCGGAGGGGGCTGCGCCCTGCTGCCTTCGGGAGCCGCGGCCCCGGGAGCGACCCCAGCAGCGCAGGCCCCGGAGCCCAGGATCCTGCGCTCCCCCCGGGACAGGGGGGCGGGGAGGGCCCAGGACAGCGGGGACGCTCCTGCCACCGCCGCCGGGCGCCCCCGAGCTGTGCGGGTCAGCGCCCCCCGCCCCCGGAGCATCCAGGCCAGTGCGGACGGGGAGCTGCGGTCGGTACTGCGGGAGCTGACGCCAGGGCTGGGGACCTGGCCGCCGCCAGTGGGGTTGTGCCCCTGGTGTCACCCTGTGCCTGGGAGGGGCGGGGCCGCCAGGGGACAGGGGCCTCACGGGGTCAACAGCTCCCACTGAGCCCGGCACCCGGCAGGGGGCGGAGCATCTCCCCAGGTGCACACACCTGAGAACCAGCACAGCAGGCCCCTCCCCCAGAAGACCAGCTGGAAGCACAGGGGAAGGGCAAGTTCTTGACCACGCAGCGCTGTGAAGCTCCAGGGGAAGTCAGAGGGTTTTACAGTATATAGAACTACAGAGTTCTCCTACTATATTTTTTTCTTCCTTTTTCCAGGAAAACTCGTTTTTATATCAGACTGTAAATTTCCAATTTTTTTTTCTTTTTCCATCTTAACTACAATATTTTACACCCTCTTCATTTTTAAGATTCTTCCTTTTTGACTTTCATATTCTACAATTACAGGCCCTAGATATATTTTCCACTTCTAGATTCCCTTCAAAATACTCAACTTAATTTTCGGAGATATACAAGATATGGTTTTTTGTTTGTTTGTTTTGTGTTTTTTTTTTCTCTGCCTCATTTTGTTCTACAATGGCAGAAGTTAATGCCTTCTAAAACATGACCTGCATGCATCTAGAAATGAAGTGGTATACTGTGCCTGTTCCTTCTGTGAGATTCCTTCTTCCCATTCTGCCCCCCTCTTTTATCTCATTTATGTTTTGGTGGTCAATGGTGGGGACTTCTAATAGTATTTCTGGTTTATATAAATTTGGGACTGAGCATCTTCTAACATACAAACCTAATATACTCAGAACCAAGAAAATCACCCTCTAGGACCCTTCAGGTAGACTACATTCTACCTCCACTACAACTTCATTACCACCACCATCTCCCAGTCCCCTCCCTTTTTTTTCTTCTTCTTTTTTCTTTTTTCTCTTTTTTTTTCTCTTCTTTGAGATTCTTGGCCTTTTATTTTTTACTACTTTGTTTTAAATTTTTTTCACTTTTTTATAAATTTACTTTTTGTTGGTGTTCAATTTGCCAACATACAGAATAACACCCAGTGCTCATCCCCTCAAGTGCCCCCCTCAGTACCCGTCACCCAGTCATCCCCACCCCCCACCCACCTCCCCTTCCACCACCCCTTGTTCGTTTCCCAGAGTTAGGAGTCTCTCATGTTCTGTCTCCTTTCTGATATTTCCCACTCATTTTTTCTCCTTTCCCCTTTATTCCCTTTCACTATTTTTTATATTCCCCAAATGAATGAGACCATATAATGTTTGTCCTTCTCCAATTGACTTATTTCACTCAGCATAAAACCCTCCAGTTCCATCCACGTCGAAGCAAATGGTGGGTATTTGTTGTTTCTAATGGCTGAGTAATATTCCATTGTATACATACACTTTAGTGGTCCTTTTATCTTAATTCATTCTGATCTTTGTTTTCAATTTCTGGTCTCTGACCTTGGAGGCATCATCTAGGGTGATATTTACTCAGGTAGTGGTTGATATTCTTAACTCATCCCCTTATACAGACACTCTGCACTTAGCAAAATGACTAGAAGAAAGAACTCACCACAAAAGAAAGAATCAGATACTCTCTGCCACAGAGTTACAGAATTTGGATTATAATTTGCTGTCAGAAAGCCAATTCAGAAGCACAATTAAAAGCTACTGGTGGCTCTGGAAAAAAGCATAAGGAAATTGTGAGACTTCATGACTGCAGAATTTAGATCTAATCAGGCTGAATTTAAAAATCAATTAAATGAGATACAATCCAAACTGGAGGTCCAAACGATGAGGTTTAATGAGGTAGAAGAAAGACTGAGTGACATAGAACACAGGTTGATGGCAAGGAAGGAAGCTGAGGAAAAAAGAGAAAAGCAACTAAAAGACCATGAGGAAAGGTTAAGGGAAATAAAGAATAAAGAATAGCCTCAGAAGGAAAAATGTACGTATAATTGGTTAGAGTACAGAGAGTACAGAGAAACAGAGGACCAAAAAACATATTTGAAAATCTACGTATATTGAAACATATTGAAAAATCTATGTGTAATTGGGTAGAGTCCAGAGAGTACAGAGAAACAGAGGACCAAAAAACATATTTGAACAAATCATAGCTGAGAACTTCCCTATTTGGGGGAGGAAGACAGGCATTGAGTTCCAGGAGATAGAGAGGTTCCCTGCTAATTCAATAAAAACCGTTCAACACCTTGACATTTAATAGTGAAACTTGCAAATTCCAACGATAAAGAGAAAATCCTTAAGGCAGCAAGAGACAAGAGATACCTAACTTATATGGGGAGAAATATTAGATTAACAGCAGACCTCTCCACAGAGACCTGGCAGGCCAGAAAGGGCTGGCAGGATATATTTAGGATCCTAAATGAGAAGAACATGCAGCCAAGAATACTTTATCCAGCTCTCATTCAGAATAGAAGGAGAGATAAAGAGCTTCCAAGATAGGCAGAAACTGAAAGAATATGTGACCACCAAACCAGCTCTGCAAGAGATATTAAGGAGGGACCATGTAAAAGAAAGAGGAAGACAAAAGAAATAATACACAAAAAAAGGGACTGAAGAGGTATTACGATGACATTCAATTCATATCTTTCAATAGTAACTCCGAACATGAATGGGCTAAATGATCCCATCTAAAGACGCAGGGTTTCAGACTGGATAAAAATGCAAGACCCATCTATTTGCTGTCTACAAGAGACTCATTTTAGACCTAAGGACACCTTCAGCCTGAAAATAAAAGGTTAGAGAACCATTTACCATTCAAATGGTCCTCAAAGAAGCTAGGGTAGCAATCCTCACATCAGATAAATTAAAGTTTATCCCAAAGACTGTAGTAAGAGATGAAGAGGGAAACTATATCATACTTAAAGGGTATATCCAACAAGAGGACCTAACAATCATGAATATTTATGCCCCTATTCTGGGAGCTACCAAGTATGTCAATTAATAACCAAAGTAAAGACATACTTGGATAATAATATACTAATAGTAGGAGAATTCAACATGGAACTTTCTGCAAATGACAGATATTCAAAGCACAACATCTCCAAAGAAACAAAACCTTTAAATAATACACTGGACCAGATAGATTTCACAGATATATGCAGAACTTTCCATCTGAATGCTACTGAATACACATTCTTCTCAAGTGCACTGGAACTTTCTCCAGAATAGACCACATTCTGGGTCACAAATCAGGTCTCAACCAATACCAAAAGATTGGGATTGTCCCCTGCATATAGTCAGACCAAAATGCTTTGAAACTAGAACTCAATCATAATAAGAAATTTGGAAGAAATTCAAACACAAGGAGGTTAAAGAGCATCCTGCTAAAAGATGAATGGGTCAACCAGGAAATTTGAGAAGAATTAAAATATTCATGGAAACTAATCAGAATGAAGATTCAACTGTTCAAAATCTTTAGGATACAGCAAAAGCAGTCCTAAGAGGGAAAAACATCACAATACAACCATCTGTCAAAAAAATGGAAAAAACTCAAATACAAAAGCTAACTTTGCACCTAAAGGAACTGGAGAAAGAACAGCAAATAAAACCTACACCAAGCAGAAGAAGAGAGTTAATAAAGATTCGATCAGAACTCAATGAAATAGAGACCAGAAGAACTGTAGCACAGATCAACAAAATCAGGAGTTGGTTCGTTGAAAGAATTAATAAGATAGATAATCCATTAGCCAGCCTTATTAAAAACAAAAAAGAAAAGACTCAAAATAATAAAATCATGAATGAAGAGGAGAGATCACAACCAATATCAAGAAAATACAAAAGATTTTTAAAAACATATTATGAGCAGCTCTACACCAATAAATTAGTCAATCCAGAAGAAATGGATGCATTTCTGGAAAACCACAAACTACCAAAACTGGAACAGGAAGAAATAGAAAACCTGAACAGACCAATAACCAGGGAGGAAACTGAAGCAGTCATCCAAAACCTCTAAGACACAAAGTTCAAGGCCAGATGGCTTCCCAGGAGAATTCTATTAAACGTTTAAAGAAGAAACCATACCTATTCTACTAACACTGTTCCAAAGATAGAAAGGGACAGAATACGTCAAAACTCATTTTGAGGCCAGCGTCACCTTAATTCCAAAACCAGACAAAGACCTCACCAAAAAGGAGAATTATAGACCAATATACCTGATAAACACAGATGCAAAAACTGTCAACAATGTACTAGCCAATAGGATCCAACAGTACATTAAGAAGAATATTCTCCATGACCAAGTGGAATTTATCCCCAGGATGCAAGACTGGTTCAATGCTCGTAAAACAATCAATGTGATAGATCACATGAACAAGAGAAAAAAACAAGAACCATATGATCCTCTCAATAGATGCAAAGAAAGCATTTGAGAAAATACAGCATCCACTCGTGATAAAAACTCTTCAGAGTGTAGGAAAAGAGCAAACATTCCTCAGCATCTTAAAAAACATCTACGAAAAGCCCACAGCAAATATCATTCTCAATGGGGGAAACACTGGGAGCCTTTCCCCTAACATCTCACCACTGCTATTCAACATAGTACTAGAAGTTCTAGCCTCAGCAATCAGACAACAAAAAGAAATAAAAGGCATTCAAATTGGCAAAGAAGAAGTCAAACTCTCCCTCTTTGCAGATGGCATGATACTGTACATAGGAAACCCAAAGGACTCCACCCCAAGATTGCTAGAACTCATATAGAAATTTGGCAGTGTGGCAGGGTACAAAATCAATGCCCAGAAATCAATGGCATTTATACACTAACAATGAGACTGAAGAAAGAGAAATTAAGGAATCAATCCCATTTACAATTGCACCCATTATCCTAAGATACTTAAGAATAAAACTAGCCATAGAGGTAAAGGATCTATACCCTAAAAACTACAGAACACTTCTGAAAGAAATTGAGGAAGACACAAAGAGATGGAAAAATATTCCATGCTCATGGGTTGGAAGAATTAATATTATGAAAATGTCTATACTGCAATTTACACGTTCAGTGCAATCCCTATCAAAATACCATGGGCTTTCTTCAGAGAGTTGGAACAAATAATCTTAAGATTTGTGTGGAATCAGAAAAGACCCCAAATAGCCAGGGGGATTTTGAAAAAGAAAACCAGAGCCAGGGGCATCACAGTGCCAAATTTCAAGCTGTCCTACAAAGATGTAATCATCAAGACAGTGTGGTACTGGCCCAAAAACAGACACATAGATCAATGGAACAGAATAGAGAACCCAGAAATCGCCCTCAACTCTACAGTCAACTGATTTTTGACAAAGAAGGAAAGACTATTCACTGGAAAAAGGACAGTCTCTTCAATAAATGGTGCTGGGGAAAATGGACAGCCACATGCAGAAGAATGAAACTAGACCAGTCTCTTACACCATGCACAAATATACACTCAATATGGATGAAACATCTAAACGTGAGACAAGAATCCATCAAAATCCTGGAGGAGAACACAGGCAAGATCCTTTTTGGCCACAGTAATTTCTTGCAAGATACATCTATGAAGGCAAAGGAAACAAAAGTAAAATGAACTACTGGGAGTTAATCAGGATAAAAAGCTTCTGCACAGCAAAAGAAACAGTCAACAAAACTAAGGGGCAACCAGAATGGGAGAAGATATTTTCAAATGACATAGCAGATAAAAGTCTAGTATCCAAGATTTATAAATAACTTATTAAACTCAACACCCAAGAAAAAAATCCAAACATGAAATGGGCAGAAGACATGAACAGAAATTTCACCAAAGAAGACATAGATAGACATGGCCAACAAATACATGAGAAAATGCTCCGCATCCCTTGCCATCAGGGAAATACAAATCAAAATCACAATGAGATACCCCCTCACACCAGTGAGAATTAACAAGACAGGAAACAACAAATGTTGGAGAGGATGTGGAGAAAAGGGAGCCCTCTTGCACTGTTGGTGGGAATGTGAACTTATTCAGTCACTCTGGAAAACTGTGTGGAGGTTCCTCAAAGAGTTAAAAATAGATCTGCCCTATGACCCAGCAATTGCACTGCTGGGGATTTACCCCAAAGATACAGATGCAGTGAAAGACCGAGACACCGCACCCCAATGTTTATAGCAGCAATGTCCACAATTGCCAAACTGTGGAAGGAGCCTCAGTGTCCATCGAAAGATGAATAGATAAAGAAGATGTGGTCTATGCATACAATGGAATATTACTTAGCCCTTAGAAACAAGAATACCTACCATTTGCCTCAACATGGATAGAACTGGAGGGTATTATGCTGAGTGAAGTAAGTCAATCGGAGAATGACAAGCATTATATGGTTTTATTCATTCAGGGAATATAAAATGTAGTGAAGGGGGGAAAGGAGAGAAAAATAGTGGGGAATATCAGAGGGTGACAGAACATGAGAGACTCCTAACTCTGGGAAATGAACAAGGGGTGGTGGAAGGGGAAGTGGGTGGGGGGTTGGGGTGACTGGGTGACAGGCACTGAGGGGAGGGCACTTGACGGGATGAGTACTTGGTGTTACACTATATGTTGGCAAATTGAACTCCAATAAGAAAATACCAAAAAAAAAAAAAACAAAAACAAAAAAAACCACCATACAATCCTTCCTGATGAGGAGCTACCTTCTAGTGGGGGAGAAAAACGTGCAGCATGTGGGAATGCATCCTACTGGTCACTGATCTTGAATAGAATCAGAAACTCTGACAGACCCTCCCCAGTCCTGTTATCCTATAGTCCAGTCATTAGCTGTAATACAATGATGGCATTCCTCAAATAAGCAGATCTCAGAGTAGCTACTTCTTTCATGCTTCATAGTGATCAGAAAGTGCAAAACACAATGGACATGAAAAGGAGAAAGAGTCATTCTCCCTGGCATTATTATGAGATACTTCAAGAAAGAAGTAGTATTTAAGAGGGTCTTTGAAAGACAAGAAAAATTTTAAAATACTGTTGTATTGCGACTTCTTTTTCTAGCTATAAAAGAGTTATTGGCCCTAGATTTCAGGGGCCTTCCCACTGGAAACAAATATAAAACTTGAAAAAAAATATTGAGGCAATTGTTTTTCAACCTTGGCCAGCAAGCAGTGAAAATGCATGATGCCTATGAAAAGGAGATGTCTGAAGTGAGGCCTACAATGCCCTGCTCTGCACCCCCCATCAGCTGCTGAGGAACAAGTTCTTGACCAGTGCACAGTGAGCCAGAAACTGCACCCAGCAAGGCATTCCCATGGTGCCAAGGAAAATGAGATCACAGTTTGGGCACCTGGAGTAACTAACATCTGAAGAGTGGTGTCCCAACTACATGGGACTTGGGCAAAAGTATCCTCCACAGCCTACTTGGGAGTTTCCCACAAGGCTTTGGCTAGAAACTGGGCTGTGATTATACACAGTAGACAATGTTAGATCTACTGGCTGCTTCATAGTTGAGATCAGAACAAAGAAAACAGCAGTCAAGCAATGCTATGGAATGTGGGATGTCAAATCTAGCCTGAGAGGGTAAAACTCATTAGTATCTCATTGACATCCCAGATGTAGAGCTGAGAGACCAGAAAAGCTAAGTCAAAGGAGTAAAGACTGCATCCTAAAATAAGGCATACTCTACACCTATCCTAAAAAGCCTAATGCCAACACTGATAAGATCTATAAGGGGAGAGAAATTTGGAGGCTGAGTCCCACCAAGTTTGAGCAGTTTAGGGAACACCTCAGGTTTTTCACTGATCTACTCTAAATAAAGCATAAAACCAAGTCTACATAGGTTGAAAACAATCAACCAGTAAGTGAATTGCTAAGACAATAAAAATTAATACTCTTCTGAGGAAAATGATAGACTCAACAATTTCTTAAATGTATTCTTACCAACATCCAGCACAAAATCAAAAGTTACTGGAGAGACAGAAAGTGAAAGAAACAGAGACAGAAACAGAAAATAAAAATGAAAATGTGTGACCTATTTTCAAGAAAGAGGCTATCACTAAAAACTGACTTGAGATGTTGGATTTAGCACACTAAGGTATTAAAATATATAGGAATGTTCAAAGAAATAACTGAAAATGTTTGATGAATTAAAGAAATATTATCTTAACAATATTAACTCTCATCAGAAAATAAAATCCTTTCTTGGGTGCCTGGGTAGCTCAGCCAATTAAGCATTTGACTCTTGATTTCAGCTAAAGTCATGATCTCAAGGTTGTGAGATTGAGCCCCACGTTGGGCTCCATGCTGGCATGGAGTCAGCTTAAGATTCTCTCCTTCTGTAAAAAAAAAAATAATAATAATAATAAAAGGAAAGAAAGAAAAGAAAATCCTTTCTTATAGCTGACATCAAGCACTGTTAAGAGAACCAAAAGAGTAGCCACAAATTGGGAGAAAATATTTTCCAAAACATCTATCTGATATAGGACTTGTAACCCAAACATACAAAAGACTCTTAAAACTCAACAGTAAGAGGGATCCCTGGGTGGCTCAGTGGTTCAACGCCTGCTTTTGGCTCAGGGCGTGATCCTGGAGTCCCGGGATCAAGTCCCACGTTGGGCTCCCAGCATGGAGCTGCTTCTCCCTCTGCCTGTGTCTCTGCCTCTCTTTCTCTCTCTCTCTCTCTCTCTCTTTTTCTCTCTCTGTGTGTGTGTGTGTGTCTATCATGAATAAATAAGATCTTAAAAAAAACCTCAACAGTAAGAAAAAAATCAAAGAGTAGGAAAATATTAGAACAAAAGCCTCACTAAAGATAAACAGATGACAAATAAGAATAAGAAAAGATGTTTGACATCATATTATCATTAGGAAACTGCAAAGTAGAACAATATTGAGATACCACAACACACCTGTTAGGGTGACACAAATAAAAATAAACCTGACAATATCAATCGCTACTAAGAACATAGAATGACTAGTGAGAAATGAAAACGGTACAGTACTTTTTTTACAGGTCAGTTTGGCAGTTTCTTACAAAGCTAACCATAGTTTTACCATACAATTCAGCAATCAGACGTCTAGGTACTTACCAAACTGATCAGAAATTTACATTCACACAAAATCCGCACACCCATTTATATGATAGCTTTACTTATAATCACCCCAACCTGGAAGCAGCCAAAATGTCTTTCAATAGGCAAATGGATACACAAACTGGCACATGCATATAATGGAATATTGCTCGACAATAAGAAGAAATGAGGATAGCTCCCAGTCCCTTCCAACTAGAGAGCCTGTTTGGGAAACTGAGAGTTGCCTAGAGTGACCCTCATCTCCTTCCTGGCCAGGCAAGGGAGCTGGAACATAGCCCTACCTGCTGTGGCCTCCAGTCCCATCTGACCAGAAAGATTAATGAGAACACCTAGAAGCTGTGCTGCCTAAAAGGAGTAGAGCCATGCGGAGGGCAGGCTGCACAGAATTCACAAAGTCAATGTAACTGTACATTAAAAAACTTGGGGTGTGGGTCAGTTTCAGTTAAGAAAACAAAGAGCTTTCCTGGCTTCACAGTTGCTTCTCCCACTGTGCCAGGACAGGGAGTCCAATTCATAGCCCTACTCATTGCTCAACACAGACCTCAGCCTGCCCAACCAGAGAACCTAACCAGAGCACACAGGAAGCTGTGTAGCCTGTCCAACAGCCCTGTTCACAGTGACACTTGAACAGAGAGTCCAACCCATGGCTTTTCCCATCTGCAGGAGAAGACCAGGGGCCTCACCTGACCAGAAAATTCAGTGCACACTCTCTCCTAATTCAGATCCCCAATAATAAGCCATGTAGGCCCTGGGTCCCAACCTGCTGCCCTGGAAAAACAAAGAAGCTAATTCCTAGCTCCAAATACTACTAAGTATAGTACTCAGTCCCAACCACCTGGTCAACTTGAACAAAGAATCCAGGCAACTGCAAATGCCATCCTACTGCCTTACATGGGTAGATAATCAATCCAACAGTCCTACCCAGTGCCACACCCTCCCCACCATCTCTGTCCTCAGAGCTGAAACAGCTGCCCTGCCTCTAAAATGGCAGTAAGAGCAACTCCACCTGCCCAAGAACATTATCAGCAGACACTTAAATGACCTAACTGGTGAAGAACCATCTCTATCAATGCAAACATGTAAAGGCTGGAGGAAAAAAATCAAATAACTCAAATATGCAGATACCAGTTTAATGAATTAAGGAACACCTAAACAAAACAAAAAAGCCATAAAAAAAAAAAAGAATAAACTACAAGTGCTAGAAAAAAACAACACAGGTAAATGGGAACCTTCAAAGGAAACTAACAGATGGGATCCCTGGGTGGCTCAGTGGTTTAGAACCTGCCTTTGGCCCGGGGCGTGATCCTAGAGTCCTGGGATCAAGTCCCATATTGGGCTTCTTGCATAGAGCCTGCTTCTCCCTCTGCCTGTGTCTTTGCCTCTCTCTCTCTCTCTCTCTCTCTCTCTCTCTGTCTCTCATGAATAAATAAATAAAATCTTTAAAAAAAAAAAGAAACTAACAGAGCTCTAATATCTGATCTTAAAGAAATGGAAATCTACACACTATCAGACAAAGAATTCAGAATAATCTCCTTAAAGAAGTTTAATGAACTATAAGAACATACAGAAAGACAACTAAATGAAATTAGAAAAACAACACATGAACAAAATGAGAAGTCTGATGAAGCAATAGAAACCACTCCAAACACACAACAAAAACCCCATAAAACAGATATCCTAGAGTTGAAAAATTCAATAACTGAAGTGAAGTCAATAGATAGTTTCAAAACCAGACTTGAACATGTAGAAGAATCAATGACCTGCAAGATACGACATTAAAACTTATTCTGTCAGAGGAGCAAAATAAAAGAAGAATAATTTGAAAGAATCAGGAGAGCCTATGGGAATTATAGGACACAACGAAAGGAAACAATATTTGTATTATGGAAATCACACTAGGAGAAGAGAAAGGGATGTGAAGTATATTCAAACCAATAATGGCTGAAAACTTCCCAAACCTGAGAAAGAGAAATAGACATCCAGATCCATGAGGCTCAGAAAACCCCTAAAGTTAAACCTGAAGAAGGTTCTATATACTAAGACACATTAAACTTCCCAAAGTCAAAGACAAAGAAAGAAAGTTAAACTTAGAAGAAAAAAGAGAGAAGTGGCATGCAAGGGAACACTGTTAGACTTTTGGTGATTTTTCAACAGAAACATTTCAGCCAGAAGGGAATAAGATGACATATTCAAAAAATTTTTTAAAAAATAGCAAAGTCAAAATTCTAGACCCAGTGAAGCTGTCCTTCAAATATGAAAGAGGGATACAGACATTCCTGAAAAAACAACACGTGAGGGATTTATCACTAGTAGACCTGCCTTTCAGGAAACACCAAAGGAAGTTCTTTGTGTGGAAGCAAAACAAATTCTAATTAACATCATAAAACCATAAAAAGACCATGTAGAACTCACTGGCAATGGTAAATATAGTTGTTAGATTCTGTAATTTGGTAATGGTGATGCATAATTCACTTGCAATTCCAGTTTATAAATTTAAAAAATGAACAAAGTAGTAAATGGCTTTTTTAATGTATGGTTGGATTAGATTTGCTAATATTTTATTGAAACTTTTTGCACCCATGACCAAGAATATTGGTCAGCAGTTCTCTTTTTTGGTAGAATCTTCATCTCGTTTTGATATCAAAGTAATGCTGGCCTCATAGAATGAATTCAGAAGTTTTCCTCCCTTTTGTATTTTTCGGAATAGTTTCAAAAGAATAGGGTAGTAATTCTTCTTTAATGTTTGGTAGAATTCACCTGTGAAGCCTATATAGGTCCTGCACTTTTGTTTCTTAGGAGCTTTTTTTTATTACTGATTCAGTTTCTTTGCTGACTACTGGTCTGAGTTTTCTACTTCATCTTGATTCAGTTTTGATAGTTTGTATGTTTCTAGGAATTTACCCATTTCTTCTCAGTTGTCCAATTTGTTGCCATATAGTTTTTAACAGTATTCTTTTATAATTCTTTGTATTTCTGTGGTGTTGATGGATAGTTCTCCTCTCTCATTTGTAATTTTATCTCTTCAGGTCCTTTTTCTGTTCTTTTTGATCAATCTGGCCAGAAGTTTATCAATTTTATTAATTTTTTCAAAGAACCAGCCTCTGATTTCATTGATCTCTTCTATTGGTTACTTCTAGTTTCTATATCATATATTTCTGCTATTGTCTTTATCATTTCTTTCCTTCTGCTAGCTTTAGGTTTCATTTGTTGCTCCTTTTCTAGCTCCTTTAGGTGTAAGGTTAGGTTGTCTATTTGAGATTTTTCTTGCTTCTTGAGGTAGACCTGTATTACTCTATAATTCCCTCTTAAGACTACTTTAGCTGCATTCCAAATTTGGGACATAGTGTTTTCACTTTATTTTTTATTTCTTCTTTGATATTCTGATTTACCCATTTATTGTTTACTAGCATGTTGTTTAACCTCCATGTGTTTGTGCTCTTTCCAGATTTTTTCTTGTGGTTGACTTCTAGTTCATAGTATTATGGTCAGAAAAGGCTAATGGTATGACTTCAATCTTCTTGTATTTGTTGAGGCCTGTTTTGTATACTAATATGTGATCTATCCTGGAGAATGTTCCAAATGCACTTGAAAATAAAATGTATTCTGCTGTTTAAGAATAGAATGTTTTTAATATATCTGTTAAATCCATCGGGTCCAGTGTGTCACCCAAAGTCATCATGTCCTTGTTTATTTTCTGTTTAGATGATCCATCCATTGATATTCATATAGCAGCATTATCAACAATACCTAAGTTGTGGAAACAGCCCAAGTGTTCATTAACTGGAAATGGATAAAGAAGATGTGGTGTGCGTGTGTGTGTATACAATGGAACATTATTCAGCCATAAAAAAATAATGAAATCTTACCATTTGCAATACATGGAGCCAGAGAATATTATGCTAAGTGAAATAAGTCAATCAGAGAAAGGCAAATACAATATGATTTCACTTATATGTGAAATTTAAGAAACAAAATAAATGATCAAAGGGGGGGAAGAGGCAAACCAAGAAACAGATTCTTTTTTTAAATAACTTCTTTTTTTTAAGATTTTTAATTTATTTATTAGAGAGTGAGCACAAGTGGGGATGTGGGGAGAAACAGAGGGAAAGAGAGAGAAGCAGACTCTGCAAAGCAGGGAGCCTGACTCAGGGCTTGATCCCTGGACTCTGAGATCATGACATGAGCCAAAGGTAGACGCTTAACCTACTGAACCACCCAGGCACTCCAAGAAACAGACTCTTAACTACAGAGAATTAACTGATGGTTACCAGAGGGTAGAAGGGTGGGGCAATGGGTGAAATAGGTGATGGAGATTAAGAAATGCACTGGTTATAATGAGCACCAGGTGATGTACAGAAATGTTGAATCTCTGTATTATATACCTTAAACTAATATTACACTGTATGTTAACTAACCAGAAGTTAATTAAAGTTTTAAAAAATAAACTGAGTAAAAATAACTGTAACTATGATAACCTATTAGTTATACAATATAAAAAATATGTAAATTCTAACAATAATGTAAAATGTGTGAGAGAGAGAAGTAAAATTATAAAGTTTAAGAATTCTACTAAAGTTGTTACTAGCTTAAAATAGGGTGTTATAATTTTAAGATATTTTATAAAAGCTTCACAGTAGCTACAAGGGAAAGTCCTGTAGCAATAACACAAAATAACTTGATAAAGAAATCAAAATATATTGATAACAAAAGACACCAAAAGACAAAAGGATAAAAAGTAAATTGATCTATGAAACAACTAGGAAATATTTTTTTAAGATTTTATTTATTTATTCATGAGAGACAGAGAGAGAAAGAGAGAGAGAGAGGGAGGGAGGCAGAGACACAGGCAGAGGGAGAGGCAGGCTCCATGCAGGGAGCCTGATGTGGGACTCGATCCTGGGTCTCCAGGATTATGCCCTAGGCCAAAGGCGCTAAACCTCTGAGCCACCCAGGGATCCCACAACTAGGAAATATTTAACAAAATGGCATTAGTAAGTCCTGGTATATCAATAATTACTTTAAATGCAAATGTATTGAATTTTCCAATAGAAGACATAGAAAAGCTAAATGGATAAAAAAAAAAACAAATCCAACAATATGCTGCCTACAAGAGACTCATTTGGAACATAAAGACACACATAGACTAACAGCAGGGGATAGAAAAAGTCATTTCAACAAATGGTAACACAACAAAAATCAGATGTGTTGTACTTGTATCACAGAGAACAGACTTTAGAAATGATAAAAAGAGAAAAAGAAGTCTACAAAATGATAAAGGGATCAATTCATCAAGAAGGTAAAACAATTGTAAACATTTATGTGCCAATGAACAGAGCACCTAAATTTATACGTCAAAACTTAAGAGAGCTAGGGGAGCCTGGGTGGCTGAGTTAGTTAGGAGTCCAACTCTTGATTTGGGCTCCAGTTATGATCTCAGGGTCATGGGATCAAGCCCTGCATCAGGTTCTGCCCTCAGCATAAAATCTGCTTGGGATTCTCTCTCTCCTTCTCCCTATACCTCTCCCCACCCCACCCCTACTCGCTCTTTCTCTGTCCCTCTTTCTCTCTAAAAATAAATAAATAAGTCTTAAAAAATTAAAAGAGCTAAAAGGAGAAAATAAACAGTAATTTCAAAAATAATTAGAGACTTGAACATCCCGTTCTCAACAATGGATAGATATACAAACAGAATTAGTAAGAGTGGATTTGAACAACACAATGGACCAACTGGACCTAAAAGAAACACACAAAGCATTCTATTCAACAAGGGCAGAGAACATCTTCTCAAGCACACTTGGAGTATTTTCTAGGATAAACTACATGTGAGGCCACAAACTAAGTTTAGCAAATTCAAGAAGACTGAAGTCACATGAAATGTTTTCTCTGGCCACAATAACATAAAACTAGAATCAACAAGAGGAAAACTGGAAAAATTCATGAACACACAGAAATTAAACAGCACTCTCCTGAACAACCAATGGATCAAAGAAGAAATTAAAAGGAAAACAAAAATGTCTCTTGAGAAAAATGAAAATGGAAACACAACATACCAGAACTTATAGAATCTAGGAAAAACAGTTCTAAGAGGAAAGTTCACAGCAATAAACATCTACATTAAAAAGCAAAGAAGATCCCAAATAAACAATCTAACTCTATGCCTTAAAGAACTAGAAGAATAAACTGAGCCCAAATTTAGCAGAAGAAAGAAAATACTAAAAATAGTAGAAATAAATAAAATGGAGAAAAGAAACACATCAGAAAAAAATTGTTTTAGCCAAAATAAAAGTTGATTCTCTAGAAAGATAAACAAAACTGAGAAACCCTTAGCTAGACTAAGCAGGGGAAAAAGAGAGAGGACCCCAAGCCAACAAAATGATAAATGAAAAAGGAGACATTACAGGTATTTTGACATTATAACCAGAACACAAAGAACCACAAGAGGCTACGAACAGTTATATGCCAACAAATCAGACATCATGGAAGAAATAAATAAGTTCTCAAAAATATTCAATTTACAAGACTGAACCAAGAAGAAAAAGAAAATCTAACGGATCAATTACCAGTAAGGAAATTGAGTCAATAATCAAAAATCTCCTAAAGAAAAGCCCAGGACCAGATGGTTCACTGGTAAATTTTGTCAAACATTCAAAGAATTAATAGCAATCCTTCTCAAATTCTTCCAAAAAAAAAAAAAAAAAAAAAAAGAAATTAAGGGAGAGAATATTCCCAAAGTCATTTAATGAGGTCAGCATTATCAGATTTAAAAACTATAAAAAAAAAAAACCACTGCTAGGAGGAAAACTATGAGCCAATATCCCTCATAAATATAGATGCAGAAATTCTCAGTAAAATACTAGCAAGCCAAATTGAGTGGCACACTAAAAAGATCATTCACCATGATCAAGTGGGATTTATTCCTGAAATTCAAGTACAGTTCAATATACCTAAATCAATTTAATACATTACATTAGTAGAATGAAAGAAAAAAGTCATATAATCTCAAAAGATGCAGAAAAAATATTTGACAAAATCCAAACCATTCATGATTTAAAAAAAAAAAAAAAAAAAAAAAAAAAAGCTCTTAAGAAATTAGGTATAGAAGGAAAACATCTCCAGTGCCTTGGTGGTTCAGTATGTTGAGTGTCTGCCTTCGGCTCAGGTCCTGGAATTGAGCCCCAAGTTGGGCTTCCTGCTCAGTGGGGAGCCTACTTATCCCTCCCGTTTGCCCCTCCCCCCGGTTTATGCTTGCTCTTTCTCTCTCTTTCTCTCAAATAAATATTTAAAAAAAAAGGAACACATGTCAACATAATGAAAGTCATATATGACATGCCAACAGCTAACATATTAAATGGTGAAAGGCTGAAACTTTTTCCTCTATTATCAGGAACAAGAAAAGAGTACCCATTCTCACCACCCCTATTCAACATAGTACTGAAAGTTGTAGATAGAAAAATCAGGCAAGAAAAAGAAATAGAAGGTATCAAAATTGGAAAGGAAGAGGTAAAAATGTCTTTATTTGCAGATGACATGATTTTATAATTGGAAAATCCTAAAGATCCACCCAATAAACTGTTAGAGCTCATCAATGAATTCAGTAAAGGTACAGGATGCAAAAATCAGTACAGTTTTTACAGTAACAACACTTTTCCTGGAAAAAATCAATTCCATTTACAACAGCATCAAAAACAATAAAATACTTACTTAATAAATTTAACCAAGGAGGTATAAAAAATCTCTACTCTGAAAACACTAAGACATTACTAAAATAAATCAAAGGAGACAGATGTAAATGGAAAAGTATCTCATGTTTGTGGGCTAGAAGAATTAATATTGTTAAACTTCATTACCAAAGCCATTTTAGAGTCAATGCAATCCCTATCAAGATTCTGTTTTTTATAGAAGTAGATAAAACACTCTTAGGGGTGCCGGGGTGGCTCAGTCAGTTAAGAGTCTACCTTCTGGCTCAAGTGGTAATCCCAGGGTCCTGGATTGAGTCTGGTATCAGACTCCCTGCTCTGTTGGGAGCCTGCTTTTCCTTCTCTCCCTCTCTCTCTCATAAATAAATTAAATCTTTTTTTAGAAAACACTCCTAAAATTTATATGGAACTACAAAGGACCCTGAATATCAAAGAAATCTTGGGTGAAAAAGAACAAAGCAGGAAGCATTACACCTCCTGATTTCAAGGTATATTACAAAGCTACAGTCGTCAAAACAATATAAAACTGGCATAGAACAGACACATAGACCAAATGAGCATAATTTGAAGTCCAGAAATGAACCCAAGCATGTACAGCTAACATTTGCCAAGGGAGCCCAAAATACTCAGGGGATAAAAAAAAAAACAAAACAGTCTCTTCAATAAGTGCAGCTAAAATAATTAGATATTCATCATGTAAAAAAATAAAACTGGACCCCTATGTTACAGAACTCACAAAAATGAACTCAAATGGATTTAACTGTATACTTGAAACCATGAAATCTATAGAAGAAAACATAGGAATTAAGCTCACTGACATGGGTACTGGTTAAATGATTGGTAATGATTGGACAGGTAATGACTGGACACCTAAAACACAAGCAACAAAACCAAAACACAGGTGATACTACAACCAATTAAAAATTTTCTACACAGCAAAACAAGCCATCAACAAAGTGAAAAGACTACCTACAGAATGGGAAAATAAATTTGCAAACTGTGCATCTAGTAAGGAGTGAATATCCAAAATCTATAAAGAACACATACAATAACAAAACAGCACAAAAATCCAAATAACTCAATTTTAAAATAGGCAAAAAGAACCCAATAGATATTTTTTAGAAACAAGCTATATGAAAGGACAATAGGTACATGAAAAGATGATCAACATCACTAGTCATTAAGGAAATGCAAATTAAAACCATAGGGATGATATATTACCTCACGACTATTACAATGGCTATCAACAAAAAGATAAGATATTAACAGATTCTAGAGTGGATGTGGAGAAAAAGGAACACTATAATGTTGGGTAGGATTGTAAATTGTTAGAGCCAATATGGAAAACAGCATGAAGGATCCTCAAAAACTTGAAAGTAGAACTCCATATGACCCAGCAATTCCACATCTGGGACTATATCCAAAGGGCAGAAAACCAATAACTCAAAAAAGTATCCACACCCTCATGTTCATGGCAGCATTATTTATAATAGCCAAGACATGAAAACAAAATATCCATGGAGGATGGATGGATAAAGAATTTTCAATACACAGACACACACACAGAGAAATGTTGTCATAAAAAAATGAAGAAACCCTACCACTCACAACACATATAAACCTTGAAGGCATTATGCTAAGCGAAATAAATCAGAGAAAGGTGAATACTGTATGATCCCACATATAGAATCTCAAACAAAACAAAAATACCAAAAACTAAAACTCACCGAAAAAGGGATCAGGAGGCGGGGCGAGATGGCGGAGGAGTAGGGTCCTCACCTCACCTGGCCCCACCAACTCACCTAGATTACTTTCAAAACATCCTGGTCACCTATGAATCCGACCTGAGATTTAAAGAGAGAACAGCTGGAACGCTACAGAGCGAAAAGTTTTCACTTTTAACAAGGTAGACGGCAGGAAAAAAATTAAAAAGAGTCAAGCAAGGAAGGAGCCCACGAGGAGCAGGGCTGCAGCAGAGCAGAGAGCCTCCGGGACAGGAAAGCCCAGCCCTGGTGAAGCGGGAACTTTAAAAATCCACAAGGACAAGCATTATATGGTCTCATTCATTTGGGGAATATAAATAATCGTGAAAGGGAATAGAGGGGAAGGGAGGAGAATGGGTAGGAAATATCAGAAAGGGAGACAGAACATGAAGACTCCTAACTCTGGGAAATGAACTAGAGGTGGTGGAAGGGGAGGAGGGCGGGGGGTGGGGGTGACTGGGTGGCGGGCACTGAGGGGGGCACTTGACGGGACAAGCACTGGGTGTTATTCTGTATGTTGGCAAATTGAACACCAATAAAAAATAAATTTATTATTACAAAAAAAAATCCACGCAGGAGTTTTCCCGGAGGGAAAAGTGCTCAGCAGGGAAATCCGGCAGAACCACAGGAGGGGCAGGGGAGCCTCCAAATTCCCGGAGTCACTAGTAGGGGAGGGATGCTCGTGGAGAGCTCAGAACAAACATCCACCCGAGCGGATGTCGATAAAGGGCTGGAGTGTGCAGCCCACAGGGCTCGGGGAGAAGCCGGTGGGTCAGGCAAGGGCTCCAGACGGAGGTGGCTGAGCCCCATCCCTTCTGGAGAGGCGGCCCCGGGAGCGCGATCCCAGCAGCACAGGACCCGGATCCCAGGACGCCCGAGCAGACACAGCGGGGATCCTGCACTCCCTGGGGCCGGGCGAAGTGCAGAGGCCACGGGACAGTGAGGACTCTCCTGCTGTTGGGCGCCGCAAAGCTGTATGGATCAGCACCCCCGCGCCAGCTCCAGGAGCATCTAGGCCAGTGCAGACGGGGAGACTGAGGTGTTACTCATGGGGACCTGAGTCCACAGCGGGAGACCTGACACTGGCCACTGTGGTTGTTCCTCCTCGCTTCACGTGTGCCCAGGAGGGGCAGGGCCTCCGAGGAACAGGGGCCTCACAGGGTCAACAGACCCACTGAGCCCGGCACCCGGCAGGGGGCAGGGCAGCTCCCCCAGGTGCACACACCTGAGAACCAGCACAGCAGGCCCCTCCCCCAGAAGACCAGCTGGAAGGACGGGGAAGAGCAAGTTCTTGACCGAGCAGCACTGGAAAGATCCAGAACCAAGGAAATATCGAGGGGATATAGTATATAGAACTAGAGGTTCCCCCCTCTTTTTAAATTTTTTTTCCTTTTTCCATTACAACTCTTTTTGTATCAGACTAAAATTTCCAATATTTTTCTCTTCTCCCACCTTAACTACAATATATTAATAGCTCTTCATTTTTAAGTTTTTTCATTTTTGACTTTCATATTTCTACAATTACATGTCTTAGATATATTTTTTCACTTCTGGACTCCCTTCAACATACTCAGTTCAATTCTGGGAGATACACAAGATATGGGTTTTTGTTTTGTGTTTTTTGTTTTCTCTGCCTTGTTTTGTAATACAATGGCGGAAGTTAATACCTCATAAAACATGACCAGTATGCACCCAGAATCAAGTGGAATACTGTGCTGGTTCATTCTGTGATATTATATTCTCTCTTCATTCCCATTCTGCCCCCCTCTTTTATCTCGTTTATGTTTTGGTGGTCAATGTTGGGGCTTTCTGTAAGTATTGCTGGTTTATATAAACTGGGACTGAGCATCTTTCAACATACAGAACAAAATACACTAAGAACCAAGAGGATCACCCTCTAGGACCCCTCAGGTAGATTACATTCTCTCTCCACTACCACCTCTTCACCACCACCATCTCCCAGTCCCCCCCCTTTTACTTTTATCTCTTTTTCCCTTTTATTTTTTTATTGTTTTTCTTTTTTGTTCTTCTTCATAGTTGTTGGCCTTTTATTTACTACTTTGTTTTAAAATTTTTCACTTTAGTAGTCCTTTTGTTTTATTTTGTTCTGATCTTCTTTTCATTTTCTGCTTTCTGACCTCGTTGGAATCATCTAGAGTGGAATTTACTTAGGTCGTGGTTGATAATTTTAGCTCAGCCCACTCATACAGCCACAGTGCACTGAACAAGAGAACCAGAAGGAAGAATTCACTACAAAAGAAAGAATCAGAAACACTACTCTCCGGAGTTACAAAATACGGGTTACAATTCGCTGTCAGAAAGCCAATTCAGAAGCACAATTATAGGCTACTGGTGGCTCTGGAAAAAAGCATAAAGGACTCTGAAGGCTTCGTTATTGAAGAATTTAGATCTAATCAGGACAAAATGAAAAACAATTAAATGAGATGCAATCCAAACTGGAGGTCCTAACAACAAGGGTACATGAGGCAGGAGAAAGACTGAGCAACATAGAAGACAAATTGATGGCAAGGAAGGAAGCTGAGGAAAAAAAGAGAAAAACAAGTGACCATGAGGAAAAGTTAATGGAAATAAAGAATAGCCTCAGAAGGAAGAATCTATGTATAATTTGGATTCCAGAAGACGCCGAGAGGGAGAGATGGCCACAAAGTATATTTGAACAAATCATAGCTGAGAACTTCCCTAATTTGGGGAGGGAAACAGGCATTCAGATCCAGGAGATAGAGAGGTTCCCCCCCCCCCAAAAAAATCAATAAAAACCATTCAACACCTCAACATTTAATAGTGAAACTTGCAAATTCCAAAGATAAAGAGAAAATCCTTAAAGCAGCAAAAGACAAGAGATTCTTAACTTATGTGAGGAAAAATGTCAGAATTTTTTTTTACCTCTCCAAAGAGACCTGGCAGGCCAGAAAGGGCTGGCAGGATATATTCAGGATATTAAGTGAGAAGAACATGCAGCCAAGAATACTTTATCCATCCAAGGCTCTCATTCAGAATAGAAGGAGAGATAAAGAGCTTCCAAGATAGGCAGAAACTGAAAGAATATGTAACCACCAAACCAGTTCTGCAAGAAATATTAAGGGGGACCCTGTAAAAGAAAGAGGAAGCCCAAAGAAATAATCCACAAAAATGGACCAAATAGATATTACAATGACACTAAATTCATATCTTTCAATAGTTACTATGAACATGAATGGGTTAAATGATCCCATCAAAGACGCAGGATTTTGGACTAGAAAAAAAGCAAGACCCATCATTTGCTATCTACAAGAGACTCATTTTAGACTTAAGGACACCTAGAGCCTGAAAATGAAAGGTTGGAGAACCATTTACCATTCAAATGGTCCTCAAAAGAAACTGGGGTAGCAATCCTCATATCAGATAAAGTAAAGTTTATCCCAAAGACTGTAGGAAGAGATGAAGAGGGACGCTACTGAATACACATTCTTCTCAAGTGCACATGGAACTTTCTCCAGAATAGACCACATGCTGGGTCACAAATCAGGTCTCAACCAATACCAAAAGATTGGGATTGTCCCCTGCATATAGTCAGACCAAAATGCTTTGAAACTAGAACTCAATCACAAGAAGAAATTTGGAAGAAACTCAAGCACATGGTGGTTAAAGACCATTCTACTAAAAGATGAATGGGTCAAACCAGGAAATTTAAGAAGAATTTAAAAATTCATGGAAACTAATAAGAATGAAGATACAACCATTCAAAATCTTTGGGATACAGCAAAAGCAGTCCTCAGAGGGAAATACATTGCAATACAAGCCTCCCTCAGAAAACTGGAAAAAATTCGAATACATAAGCTAACCTCACACCTAGAGGAACTGCAGAAAGATCAGCAAGTAAAACCTACACCAGGTAGAAGAAGGGAAATAATAAAGATTCAAGCAGAACTCAATGAAATAGAGACCAGAAGACCTGTAGAACAGATCAACAAAACCAGAGGTTGGTTCTTTGAAAGAATGAATAAGATAGATAAACCATTAGCCAGCCTTATTAAAAACAAAAGAGAAAAGACTCAAAATAATAAAATCATGAATGAAGAGGAGAGATCACAACCAATACCAAGGAAATACAAAAGATTTTAAAAACATATTATTAGCAGCTATACACCAATAAATTGGGCAATCTAGAAGAAATGGATGCATTTCTGGAAAACCACAAACTACCAAAACTGGAACAGGAAGAAATAGAAAACCTGAACAGGGTAATACCAGGAAGGAAACTGAAGCAGTCATCAAACTGCCCAAGACACAAAACTGGACACAAAATCTTCTTTATGCATTCATCTGCCAAAGGACATCGGGGCTCCCTCCACAGCTTGGCTGTTGTGAACATTGCTGCTGTAAACATTGGGGTGCAGGTGTCCCATCGTTTCACTGAATCTATGTCTTTGGGGTAAATCCCCAGCAGTGCAATTGCTGGGTGGTAGGGTAGCACTATTTTTAACTCTTTGAGGAACCTCCACACAGTTTTCCAGAGTGGCTGTACCAGTTCAAATTCCCACCAACAGTACAAGAGTGTTCCCCCTTCTCCACATTGCATTTGGATGCAAAGTTCTGTATATATCTGTGAAATCCATCTCGTCAAGTGTATCATTTAAAGCTCTTGTTTCTTTGGAGATGTTGTGCTTAGAAAATCTGTCATTTGCAGAAAGTGTCGTATTGAAGTCTCTACTATTAGTGTATTATTATCTAAGTATGTCTTTACTTTGGTTATTAATTGATTGATATGCTTGGCAGCTCCCAGACTAGGGGCATAAATATTCATGATTGTTAGGTCCTCTTATTAGATAAACCCTTTAAGTATAATATAGCGTCCCTCTTCATCTCCACCTGAACCAGGGAGAAAATTGAAGCAGTCATCCAAAACTTCCCAGGACACAAGTCCAGGGCCAAATGGCTTCCCGGGGAATTGTATTAAACATTTAAAGAAGAAACAATACCTATTCTACTAAAGCTGTCCTGAAAGATAGAAAGGGACAGAATACTTCCAAACTTGTTTTATGAGTCCAGTGTCACCTTAATTCCAAAACCAGACAAAGACCTCACCAAAAAGGAGAATTATAGACCAATATCCCTGATGTACACAAATGCAAAAATTCTCAACAAGATATTAGCCAATAGGGCAGCCCCGGTGGCTCAGCGGTTTAGTGCCACCTTCGGCCCAGAGTGGGATCCTGGAGACCTGGGATTGAGTTCCATGTCAGGCTCCCTGCATGGAGCTGTTTCTCCCTCTTCCTGTGTCTCTGCCTTCCTCTCTCTCACTCTCTCTCTCTCTCTCTCTCTCATAAATAAATAAAATATTTTTTTTAAAAAAGATACTAGCCAATAGGATCCAACAGTACATTAAGAAGATTATTTATGATGACCAAGTGGGATTTATCCTCAGGATGCAGGTTGGTTCAAAACTCGTAAAACAACGTGATAGATCACATGAACGAGAGAAAAAACAAGAACCATATGATCCTCTCAATAGATGCAAAGAAAACATTTGAGAAAATACAGCATCCACTTGTGATCAAAACTCTTCAGAGTGTAGGAAAAGAGCAAACATTCCTCAGCATCTTAAAAGCCATCTACGAAAAGCCCACAGCAAATATCATTCTCAATGGGGAAACACTGGGAGCCTTTCCCCTAAGATCATGAACATGACAGGGATGTTTACTCTCACCACTGCTATTCAACATAGTACTAGAAGTCCTCGCCTCAGCAATCAGACAACAAAAAGAAATAAAAGGCATTCAAATTGGCAAAGAAGAAGTCAAACTCTCCCTGTTTGCAGATGACATGATACTGTACGTAGAAAACCCAAAGGACTCCACCCCAAGATTGCTAGAACTCATATAGAAATTTGGCAGTGTGGCAGGATACAAAATCAGTGCCCAGAAGTCAGTGGCATTTATACAGTAATAATGAGACTGAAGAAAGAGAAATTAAGGAATCAATCCCATTTACAATTGCACCCATAATCTTAAGATACCTAGGAATAAACCTAACCAAAGAGGTAAAGAATCTATACCCTAAAAACTACAGAACACTTCTGAAAGAAATTGAGGAAGACACAAAGAGATGGAAAAATGTTCCATGCTCATGGGTTGGAAGAATTAATATTATGAAAATGTCTATACTGCAATTTACACGTTCAGTGCAATCCCTATCAAAATACCATGGGCTTTCTTCAGAGAGTTGGAACAAATAATCTTAAGATTTGTGTGGAATCAGAAAAGACCCCAAATAGCCAGGGGAATTTTGAAAAAGAAAACCAGAGCTAGGGGCATCACAGTGCCAAATTTCAAGCTGTCCTACAAAGATGTAATCATCAAGACAGTGTGGTACTGGCCCAAAAACAGACACATAGATCAATGGAACAGAATAGAGAACCCAGAAATTGCCCTCAACTCTACAGTCAACTGATTTTCTACAAAGAAGGAAAGACTATTCACTGGAAAAAGGACAGTCTCTTCAATAAATGGTGCTGGGGAAATTGGACAGCCACAAGCAGAAGAATGAAACTAGACCATTCTCTTACACCATACACAAAGATAAACTCAAAATGGATGAACATTTAAATGTGAGACAAGAATCCATCAAAATCCTGGAGGAGAACACAGGCAAGACCCTTTTTGAACTTGGCCACAGTAATTTCTTGCAAGATACATCTATGAAGGCAAATGTAACAAAAGCAAAAATTAACTACTGGGAGTTAATCAGGATAAAAAGCTTCTGCATAGCAAAGGAAACAATCAACAAAACTAAAGGGCAACTACAGAATGGGAGAAGTTATTTTCAAATGACATAGCAGAAAAAGGGCTAGTATCCAAGATTTATAAAGAACTTATTAAACTCAACACCCAAGAAAAAAAATCCAATCATGAAATGGGCAAAAGGCATGAACAGAAATTTCACCAAAGAAGACATAGACATGGCCAACAAATACATGAGAAAATGCTCCGTATCACTTGCCATCAGGCAAAAACAGATGAAACATAATGAGATACCCCCTCACACCAGTGAGAATGGTGAAAATTAACAAGACAGGAAACAACAAATTTTGGAGAGGATGTGGAGAAGGGGGAACACTCTTGCACTGTTGGTGGGAATGTGAACTGGTGCAGCCACTCTGGAAAACTGTGTGGAAGTTCCTCAAAGAGTTAAAAATAGATCTGCCCTATGACCCAGCAATTGCACTTCTGGGGATTTACCCCAAAGATATAGATTCAGTGAAAGGCTGGAACACCCGCACCTCAATGTTTATAGCAGCAATGTCCACAATAGCCCAACTGTGGAGGGAGCACCAATGTCCTTCGACAGATGAATAGATAAAGAAGATGTAGTCTATATATACAATGGAATATTACTCAGCCATTGGAACGGACGGACCCCCACCATTTACTTCTACCTGGATGGAACCAGAGGGTATCATGCTGAGTAAAGTAGGTCAATTGGAGGACAATCATCATATGCTTTCACTCATACATGGAATATAAGAAATAGTGAAAGGGACTATCAGGGAAAAGAGGGAAAATGAGTGGGAAAAATTAGAGAGGAAAACAAAACATGAGAGACCCCTAACTCTGGGAAACGAATAAAGGGTAGAGGAAAAGTAGGTGGGCGGTAGGATGGGGTGACTAGGTGACATGCACTGAGGAGGGCACCTGATGGGATGAGCATGGAGTGTTATAGTATTGTTGGCAAATAGAAATTCAATAAAAATAAGAAAGAAAGAAAGAAAGAAAGAAAGAAAGAAAGAAAGAAAGAAAGAAAGAAAGAAAGAAAGGAAGGAAGGAAGGAAGGAAGGAAGAAAGAAAGAAAGAAAGAAAGAAAGAAAGAAAGAAAGAAAGAAAGAAAGAAAGAAAGAAAGAATTTAAGTAAAAAATTAATTTTTAAACTAATCAATCAATAAATAAAAATAAAAGGGCTGTCTGGTATACAGGAAACATGTGAAGAGAAAGAATACATCCTATGAGTTCTCATCAAAAGGAGAACAATTTTTCTTCTTTTTATTGTATCTGTATGAAATTACGGATGTTAGCTGAAACTATTGTAGTAAACATTTCACCATACATGTAAATCAAACCATCATGCTGCATGTCTTAAATTTATACAGTGATGTGTCAATTATTTCTCAATAAATCTGAAGGGAAAAAAATGAGTTAACAAATTTTGAACAAACATGGATGAACCTTAAATGGATATTGCTAAGTGAAAGGAGCCAATCTGAAAAGTATTCTAATTATATAATAAAACAACACTGCATATATAGTAAACATATCAATGGTTGCAGGGGTCTGAGATGAGGAAAGAGTGTGAAACAAGTAAAGCACAGAGGATTTTGAGAGTGGTAAGATCATTATGTATGATACTAGTGAATACAGTGAATGTATAACATTACACATTTGTCAAAACTCACAGAACATGTTTTTATGGTAACAGATGGTAGCTACTTGTGGTGAGCATGACATAAGATATAAGATATAACAGACTTGTCAAATCACTCTGTTGTACATCTAAAACTAATATAACATGGTGTGTCTGCTAAACTGCAATCTTAAAAAAAAAAAAAAAACATAGAAGCGTGCCTCTGTGGATCAGTTGATTAAACAGCTGCCTTCGGATCAGGTCATGATCTCGGGGTCCTGTGACACACCTTGGCTCCCTGCTCAGCAAGGAGTCTGCTTCTCCCTCTCCCTCTGCACCCTCCCCAACCACTCCTACTCACTCTCTCTCTCTCTCTCAAATAAGCAAAATCTTTAAAACAAAAAAAAATAAAACATAGAACATCAAATTTTAAAAATCACTTAGGAAATTATTTGGGAGAGTCCCAAGATGAAATACATAAATGACAAAACAATTAACTATATATAAAACAACCTCAGGGGACTGGTACAAGGTACTGACCTACGTAACTTTGAAATGAGTGAAATCTGTAAGACTAAAGGCAAAAGAAACTCTATATAAACCTTGGGCTCCAGGTGATAGAGTTCCCCATGTGAGTGAGTACTGGTTAACAATCCTGACGCTGTTTACACACATATACCAGAAGTGAACAATTTAGTAAATGGTAAATTGTCAGAATGAGAAGTTACAGATATGCAAGGTCAAGAGGCTAGAGGCTAGTACCATGTGGTACTGACTCAGAGCTGCAGACATCAGTATGAACTCACGTTTACCTAAATATAAACACAGATGGCTACATACAGAAATAGTGATAGATATGTGTATATACACATTAATATATTATTTTCTTGGTCTGTCTGCTGAGAAAGAGAACCTAGAAATAACAGCATCAAACAGCAATGAGCACATATAGTATGCCAGTCTCAGCCATTGGAAAGGACGGACCCCCACCATTTACTTCTACCTGGATGGAACCAGAGGTTTCCAATGGTTGAGTTTTTTTTTTAAGATTTTATTTATTTATTCATGAGAGACACAGAGAGAGAGAGGGGCACAGACACAGGCAGAGGGAGAAGCAGTCTCCATGTAGGGAGCCCAATGTGGGACTCGATCCCAGGACTCCAGGATCACACCCTGGGCCAAAGGCAGGTGCCAAACCGCTGAGCCACCCACGGATCCCTTCTCAGTTGAGTTTTTAATATCATTCTCCATTAATGCCATTGAAAGGAACCACTGTTCTTTGGAGAAATATATTATTCTAGGTTGGAAGCAGAAAGTATATAAAATGAGCCTTGATCATCCTGTAGTACCAGAAAGTAAAGAAGAACTTAAAAAAAAAAAAAAAGTGGGACTAGAGGGTATCATGCTAAGTGAAGTAAGTCAGAGAAAGACAAATACCATATGGTATCACTCATAAGTGGAATTTAAGAAACAAAATAGAGCAAGGGAAAGAAAAATAAAATAAGATGAAAACAGAGAGGGAGGCAAATCATAAGATACTCTTAACCATAGGAAATAAACTGAGGGTTGCTGGAGGGGAACTGGGTGGAGGGATAGGGTGATTGGGTGATGGGCCTTAAGGAGGGCATGTGATGTAATGAGCCCTGGGTATTATACACAACTAATGAATCACTAAATTCTACCCCTAAAACTAATAATTTTTAAAAAGGTATACAACGTTGGAGGGACAGAAGATCAAAGGGACAGAAGAGCAAATGAAAGAGCTCCCAGTATCCAAGGCTTAAAAAAATTTGAGCAACAAAATGTAGTACTGGATTATAAACCAAAGTTTAAGATAAATATATTTAAGTCCATACTTAAATAAATAAATGATTAAATTGATAAATAGATGTGACAAGAGACAAATCTGCTGTGCAGTAAAATTCCAAATAATGCATATAGATACCTCCTCACCCTCAAGAAAGAGGAAGCATAGACACCCACTCCTTACGTCAGGGCTACAGATAGCAATTTCATTCCAAAGAGTGCAGTATGGAAGGAGAAAGAGAATAACTTTATAGTAATGAAACTTGGCACACACTACACACACTACCTCAGCCAGGTGGTCAAAGTCAACATGAACTGTGATAAGTATATTAATTGTAGGTACACTTGATAAGATATGATGAACATGGCAATTTACTTCTGTTTTCTTCCTTTCAAAATATATAACCCCAAACGAACCATGTGAAAAACATCAGAAAAATTCCAACTGTGGAATCAACTTCCACAAATCATCAAAATTATCAAAGTCATTAAAAACAATGTAAGTCTGAGAAACTGTTACAGGCAATAGTAGTTAAGGAGACATGACTTCTAAATGTACTGTGATATCCCTAATCGGATCCTGCAACAGAAAGAAGATAATAGGTAAAACTAATCTGAATGAAGTACGGACTTCAGTTAAAAATAACAGTCAGATTTGTTTTGTTAATTATGACTAATGTAAGATGTTAATAATAGCAGACACTGGATGCGTGGTAAAAGGGAACTTTTTGTACTATCTGCTATATTTCTATAAATACAAAACTGTTCTAAAACAGAGCATTTATTTTTCAAAATATAATAAAATTTACAATAGCATCAAAACCATAAAATTCTTTGAAATAAGTTCAACAAAAGAGGTGCTAAGACTTCTATTCAAAAAACTAAAACTCATTTCTCACAAAAACTAACTCATAGAATCAATATAATACCAACAAAAATCTTAGAAGCCTTTCAACAAATGAAATTATCAAGTTGATTCTAAAATTTAAAGAACCTAGGATTCCAGAAAATTTTGAAAATGCAGAACAAATTAGAGGACTTCTATTATCACATTTAAAGATAAATTATAAAGCTATAACAATTAGGAAAATAATGAGACTGGTGTACAGATAGACTGTACATCAGTGGAACCAAGTAGTAATCCAGAAAAAGACCCACATATATACAATACATTGCTCTTTTTTTGACACACAGGCCAAGGCAATTCAATAGTTAAAGGACAGCCTTTTTGTAAAGAGACAGGGAGCAATTAAACATTCATATAAAAACTGAATTTCACTCCCCACCTTGCACCATTCACAAAAACTAAATCAAAATGAATCATACATTTAACCTTAGAAGCTAAGACCATAAAGCATCTACAAGAAAATAAAGGGAAAATATCCACAACCCTAGGGCAGTCCAAATACTTTATACAGGATACACAACATTAGTAAAAGGACAAACAAGCCAATAAAAGATGGATAGGTGACTTGAAGAGGACACAACAAGAAAGTGGACACACACACGGAGGAGGCGCACATGAAATGATATTAAATATGGAAACAAGCAAACTACAATCACGATAATCTACAACCCCACACCCACGGAAATTATTGCAATTAAGATGATAGCAGTACTGGCGAAGTGAGAGCAACAACAACTTTTGTATGTTGCCAGTGGAAACATAAAATGAAATAATCACCTCAGGTAATTATTTCTCCAGTTCTTAAAAAGTTAAATACATACTAACCCGGTGACCCAGCAAATTTACTCCTAGATGTTTTACCTAAGAAGTATGAAAATATATATCCACAAGAAGACTTGTATGACAATATTGGTAGAAATTTTATTCATAATGGCTTCAAACTGGAAACAATGCAAATGTCTATCAACAGATGAACGGATTAACAAACTACAGCATATTCACACAATGTAATGCTACTTAGCAACAAAAAGGAACAAAGTACTAACTCACATACCCCAGGTGAATCACACAAACATGCCAATTATGGAAAGACACAAAAGGATATATACTGTATGATTCCATTTACATGAAGTTTTAGTACTGGCAAGAGTACTCCTATATACACAACAGATCAGTGTTAGACCAATAAGATGAGTAACGAGTTGGCTGCAAAGGGATCTAAGGAAACTTTCAGAGTGATTAAAATGTTCTGTATCTTAACTGGAGTGGTGAGTTACATGGTTGCATATGTTTATCAAAACACATAGACTGAAGATATATACATTTGATTATATGTATGTAAATCAATCTAAAATGTTGACAACTGAGTGTCTAAAGATCCGTGTGGTGTGAGGAAAGGGACTGCAATGATCAACCAGCAGGCGGTGGGAAATGTGTAGAGACAGCAGCACGTAACCTCTTGCTATGTCCCATGTATTCTGCCGATGTCTGAGAATCCTGTGACAGGGAATCAAACACAGTTGCCACCTTCATCGACAGCACTGAGTAGTAAAGTAAGCAAACAAATACCATGAGAAAAACATTCTGATAGGACTTGTCTAGGTGTTCTGGGAACACTGGAGGGGATGACTGATTGGCAGGAAGAGGGTTTCTCAGGGGAGGCGACAAAATTTTAAGGGAAAACACTCAGATATGCTCAGGGAACGAGAAAGGTATGGTGGTGTTGAGAAAGAAAATTACTAGCAGAGGCAAAGGAGCAGAACACATAGTTTGCTTGGAGGCCAGAGGAGAGATCAAGAGAGATGAAGGAAGAGGGAGATAGAGAAGGAGAAAGTAGACGAGGACCATGTGGGGTCAGGCCCCATACGAGGGATTCCGATTTTACTCTGCAAATGACTAGGAGGCATTCACCTGGGAAGAATGTGGTCAGGTTTCGTGCATGCTAGCATGGATTAGGGAGGGAAGAGGGAGAGGAACCAGGGGCCAGAGGAGACTGGGACAGAGGAGACTGCTACAATTTGTCTACAGTGAGACAAGGGATAAGAATCAGAAACATGGTTTGGCAAGGAGGAGGTGCATGAAAGAGAGGCAGAGTGCATCACCTGCTAAAATGCCTGAAACGGGTCACAACTTCAAGTCCATTATGCCTCCAGGAGGAAATCTGTCCTAACATCTCACCTATGATAAGATCTTTCAGCTACTGGAACTAATTCAGTGTACCAAGTCATAGAGCCAGCCATAAGCAGAGACAGAGACTCACCATGGCTGGAAAGGAAGGGATATGGCTCTGAGCATTATTGGCTCATTCAAATTCCCCTCTACTGCCAATATGCCTGGCAGGGGTTTCAAAAGTGATCATTCCCATGTTCTTGGGAGTAATAGCCTTTCTACAACATACTGGATTATTTTTCACCATGCTGCTCGGTCTTGGGTCGATTGCAATTCCTATGCACTTAATCTTGCCATTTACCTGTCTCCCACATCCCTGGGACCAGACCAGCCCTCTTACTGCTAATAAGATCTGACTGCAGAATGAGCCATTCTATTTCATGTCTGGTTGCAGTTTGGACAAGAGGCTATCCCCTCATGTCATGGTATGATTACTGACCCAGAGGAAAACAGGAACAACTCACTGTCTGAACATGAAGTGGGGATGGAAATGTTCCAAATCACTCTTCTACTGAGTGTCCGGAGAATGAAGACATAATCCAGGGTTATTTTTGAGGAGGAGTGTGGTAATGAAAAATCACTTCCAAAATTTAGTATTTAAGCATTCAATAAATAATTATGAAGCCCTGCAATGTGCTAGGCCCAGGGCTGTGTACTGGGGAGGTCAGCAGAAGGCAATTGACATGCTCCCCTCACAGCTCTGTGATGGCGTACGAATGCTCCCTAGCTTTCCTGGAATGTGATACCTGAAACTGTGGGGAGAAGCATGCCTTTTCCCTCACCTAGGCTTCTTCACCTGCAGGGGCACCCCTCTTTCTTCCTAGAAAGCTTTCTCTCTTTGCTTCTTAATCCACGCACACTCAACTCATACGCTACCTCCTCCATAAAGCCTTTCCGAATGAGCTAAGGCAAAGTTGGGTGATTTGTCCTCTGTATTCACACAATTTCACTATGTCATGGAGATGAGAGCACCATAGATGGGCTTTAAGGGTGGGCAGGATTCTGGGAAAATTATGTCTATGTCTACAAAGTATAATACAGAGGCCAGTCACAGTGTGACGTGTCAGAGGACTGAATGCAGTCACTCACTCACTCATCTATCCACTTGCTATCTATTAAGTGAACTCTGACTAGGTGCCAGGCTCAAAGCTCAGTCCTGAGAATTCAGTCAGAGGCCTGAGAGATGTGGCTGTGACCCACACAGATAGGCGGGCTAGTGAACAAGTACTGGTAGTTCTCCCATGAACAAACCTGCTTTCAGAAAACAGTGATCTGCAGGGTTGACAACTGCTTCACCTGTGTCATCCTGACCTGCAGATTCAACGTCAGGAAAAGTTGAGATTTTGGAGATGAACAGAAAAAGGCATACTGCAGAGACAATCACAGTGTCTTCCCCCCTCCCCCACGATCTCTATTTTGATATACAAATATGGCTTTTTCTCTTCTGTTCTTACTCTAGGCTAGAAAAGAATCTCCTTAGAAATTTTCTATCTATCTCTGGATTGAATAGCATGATGTATTTTTCTGAATTTTCTTCCATGTACTTATCCCATAGAAAGAAATGTTTGTTTCTAAAAAAAAAAAAAGAAAAAAAAAAGCATCTTCTGATAAGTTATGCATCCCCTAGAAATACTGATAAGCTGACCTACTCTAATAGAGTCTAACACTACGATATTTATCACAAAGAAAAGATTGTTTGGATGCAGTTTTTCTTCAAGAACTAGTTAGAAGACTCAGAAAAAGGATTTTCAGAGATTCATGTCATTTCTGAGGGCTGTGGCGTCCCAATCCCAATGTATCTGACCTCGGTGGGATTTTCTTAAAGCTGTTTCCAGCCTCCTGCTCAATGAGTTTTCTGGCTTATTAATAATCTGCAATAACGTAGTTTTCTTTGGGAGGAAAGTATAGTGTTTTCTTGAATAATGGGGTAGCGGGGGTTCCCCTAGAAAGACAGAGAATGGTCAGAGGCTGTGAGTACATGAACCCCAAAGGGCCTTACCACGAACACTGTGGGAGGCAGGAGTAGGCCCGGAGGAGGGTGGGAGGTGAGAGCTCACCAGAGCCAGGCTCAGGTTGAAGGGGAACCACCAGGAGACTCTCACCATTTACTCACCCAACAATACATTACAAGAGGTCCTGGAGGTCCCTGGCCCACTAGGAGCAACCAAGCAGCCCACCTCATGCAGGAGATCTCCCCCTGTCAGGCCCATGAGAGGAACATGCTCCAGAGATGGGAGAGAGGCAGTGAACGAGGGGAGGAAGGGACAAACTCTGAACAACCCTCAAAGGGCAAGTGGCGTGAGCAGGCAAGCAGGGCTCCGGACACTTGAGGGAGGGGAAGTAGCACCTGTAAAGCCACAGACATGAAGGGATGGTCCCTCCGCCTGCCAGAGTGCGGCAGCCTGAAGCCCTGTACTGACCAGAGGCCTGACGCTGTTGCTGCCTGTTAAACACAGTTTTAAAAATGAGTGGGAAATATCAGTAAGGGAGACAGAACATGAGAGACTCCTAACTCTGGGAAACGAGCAAGGGGTAGTGGGAAGGGAGGGGGGCAGGGGGTTGGGGTGACTGGGTGATGGGCAGTGAAGGGCGCACTTGATGGGATGAGCACTGGGTGTTATGCTATATGTTGGCAAGTCGAACTCCAATAAAAAAACATACAAAAATAATCCTTTTCATGGAGAAACCAGCAGTCCATTCTAGAGTCCTTCTCAGTGAGCTTGGGCAAGTGACTTCCCCTCCCTGAGCCTCGGCTCCCTCCTCTGTAAAGGGAGGGTAACAGTAGGACCTGCCTCACAGAGGTACATGGAGCCAGTCCTCATGGTTGTCCCTGTAGACTTTCCATCCTGGGAAGGAACTCGTTCAGCACCCTCGACCCAACCACTGGCACAGCGAAGTCCTTAAAATATGCTATCTGCCCTCTCTCTTTTTTCAAAAGAACCTTTTGTCACTATCGTTATTGTTACCCTCAGGCTTTTCTCAAGAGAGAATGTTCTTTCTGCCAATCTGCATTTTCTGGGGGCTCAAAAAATAAATAATCCTGTGTAAAAGCCAATCCAATTTTTCTAGCTTTCCTAATTCGTGCTTCAATGTGAAGGTACTACCTTACATGCCTATTCAGTGATAATTAGAAAACACATTTATTTCCCTTTTAATTGGTAGACTAAAGACATCCCATGGGGAGAGACATGAACAATACAAAGAGTAAAACTATTTATACAAGGAAATCAACCCCTATAAATTAACAAGGAAATTAAATGAACTAGAAAGAACTTCCTATGTTCCTCTAAGTTTTAAGGAAATAGTCCGTCCATCTAATGCTAACAAAAATCATAAATAAAATATTAGCAAATTGAATCTAGCATTAAGTTTAAAGAATGAGAACGGATGTGAGTGCCAGAATGTTTCCATATTAGGAAATGCAGTAATATAATTAATGACATCAATATATGGAGAGGTAAGGGGAAATGATGGTTCTGGTAACGCAGGGGGCAGTCCCCCAAAGCAGTGAAGCCAAGAGTTGGGACTGAGCAGCTCCACCAGGGAGGGAGTCAGAGGAAGAAGAGAAGATAGCAACTGTAGGGAGTCTTTCCAGGATCCCTATGAATGTGCACAGGGAAGAGGGATGGGATGATAACTAGAGACAAGGGCATTGTGGCACAAGCATTTTGTGCCTAAAAGATAGTGTGTGTGTGTGTGTGTGTGTGTGTGTGTGTGTGTGTGTATCTTTTAGGGCGGCAAATATTAGAACACATTGATAGCGTGCAAGAAAGGAGCTGCTGTAGAGGGAAAAGTATGTAAATATGATGAAAAGAAAAGGAAAAGAGGTGAACTCTATCAATGCAGAGCAGAGGTGATAAGTGGTTGGCTGCATAAGTTGTTAAGAGTAGACTCTGAAGCCAGACTGATGGGTTTGGATCCTGTTTCCATCATTTACTAGCTGTGTGACCTACAGCAGCCTGCCTAAACTTTCTACACCTTATATCCTCACCCATATAATGAAAATAATAGAGATGCCCACCTCCTAAAGGTGAAATGAATTAATATTTCTAAAATGCTTAGAATAGTTCATGGTAGGGTGTTAAATAGGCCAAAGTCAGTGTCTTCAACCAAATACAGACCACTTAGTAGGACCTGAGATAATACTTGATCCTACCAAGTACAGAACAGATATTACATATCTATATTATATTACACACTACATATTATTTCTTTCTGACTGGGTACACAGAAGCGTGGGATCAATTAACTGAGAGGCTGTCAGACAATGAAAAGAAGAACGGAGATGAGAGCTGCTGATGTCACTTACCATCATGAGCAAAGAGCGGGTTCCATGGAATTCTGAGGCTGTCAGACCAGCCAGAAATCCCAAAGTTCCATTTTGCCCCAGAATGACCCTAGCCAGTGTAACAAGAAAGAAGGGAAGAAGAATGGAGGAAGGAGGCACAGCCCATTAGAGTTGGGCCCAGATGAGGAGACAGTCCACGAGAACAGGGTTCAAAATAGACCTTCATGCTTTGTTCTATATATTTTGATATTATCTGAACCTATGATGATGAAAATGTATTAATATAGTATTTAGTTTCTTAAAAATAATAATAAACCATAAAATGTTGCCCTCAGGGGAAAATGATTAAAGGGTATGTGGGATATCCCTGCATTATTTCTTATAACTGCATGTGAATCTACACATACCTCAAAAGAAATTTCAATTAAATAAAAAATAATAACAAGAGTGTGCATGAAAGAAGACCCTACATTGTCTTCCTCACTCTGATTCTAGCCACCACTGCAGAGATGGCCAGATGACCATATATTTTAGGGAGAAATTAAAATCACAAAAGAAGGCACATTTCTCTCTGTATGTACAATGATGCACAGGGGAAAAGGCTGGCAGACTGTCCCTCACAGGTCTGTCAGAATAGCCTTTCTTTGTTGTGGTCTCTTTGCCATGGTCCATGGTCTTTCTTCAGTTCAGCAGCTCAGAACCCTGGTGTTGTAGAGGTCAGAGGTAAACACAAGGGAGCCAAATTCACAACATTTGCCAAAGATCCCACAATGCCAAGACAGTCAGGTAGCCAAGAACACAGGTTTTGTTAAAAAGCAGTGTTGGGTTCAAATCTCTCTTCTGTCACTTACTGTGTGCCTTTGGGCAATCTTCTTAACCTCTTCGGCCTCTGTTTCCTCATGTGGAATAATGAGATTCTCACAGCTCCACTGTATTTGGAAGATGAACTGTCATAGCCACTTCAAGGTAAACATAAAGGATGGAATAAGTACATTGAGGTCTGAAACATTACTAAACTTACTAAAATAATAGTTAAGGAATAAACAAAAATACAGTATGCAAGAACAAAGAGAACAGAGAGTAGACAAAAGGGAAGATAAATTCTAATATTTTAATATATAGAACCTTATAGAAGGAAAGTTAACAAATCAGATTGAGCAGAAGGAAGTGGAAGCCTAAAAGCATCTAGCTGGCCTTCCTTGCAAAACCAAAGTATAAAAGAATGAGAAGGGATTTGAAGAATTCAAAGTTCTCTTTTAAAATGTGTAACTAAAACCTAAAGGAGGACAGCAACTTATCCAAAGAGACACAGCAATTAGTGTCAGAGTTGGGACTAGACTTGCTTCCTGACTTGAATCCTAGTGCTTTGACATCAGGCACTTCTCCCTTCCTTGACTTGATATCTAAGCGACAATTCCCAGTATGCTCACCCAAGACAAGACTTTCCATTTTCCTGAGTGTGTGGCTTTAGGGACCTGAAGGAGGAAATGAGGGCCACTGAGACGGGAAGGAAGGAGAGTTTGGGAACCAGGAGGGACACTGGGGTACCTTCGACAGCCAAACAGAATTCTGCATTCTACTGATTTGCTGTTTGATTTTTCCAGAAAGCATCTGCACAAGCAGAGAAACAGTACAAAATACAGCCACATGAAGGAGGTTGCTCTTGATGTTTTGAAACTAGTGGAGGCTCAGAATTAATTTGCTGCTTCTCTGGTCCCAGGTGACAGCGCTGCTGGAAGCCTGAATGAAGTTCAGCAAATTAATCTTGCATATTTTATGGGTCCTGAATGCTGTATACACAGTATTCCTGATGTTGATTACTGTCTCAGTCAGTGCAGGGGGGATTTGTTTTATAATGATTTCAATTACAGATAACTGTTATACCCAGAATCACATATCAGCTGCTTGTAAACTGGAACGTGATAGGAACACTGGCTGCCAAAAGCCAAGAGCTGCTCAGGACACACTTTTAACTTAAGGCTCACGATAAAATTACTGTGTTTCTAGAGAAAAAAGTTTTGTACCTCCCAGGTTTGTGTTCTTTCCCATTGGTCCTGTCCGTGCTTGGGATTTGGAATCATGCAGAAATGGCAGCACTGCTGCTTTATGCTCCTTTCTGCTTTTCTATTGGGAATAACCAGCATTTGAAAATTGCCATTTTGGATGTGAAGTTGGGCTGAGGGAAATGACCCAGCAATCCTCACAGCCTCAAGATGAATTCCCAGCATTACATAATAGGTTCTTGGCTTCTTGCAAGTGAGCTGGATGCCTCAATATGACGCCCAGAAACACCAGGGGGCACTGCAGGGAGACAAGGGACCATCAGGCATCCAGGCTGCCCCAGTCACAGGCCTTTTCAGTTTGTCACACTCAGGCACTTGTAAGCCAGTCTTCCTCTACTTAAGCCATTATCAGATTGTGTGTAGTCTAGGGCAGCACTCAAAGCCTCTCATTTTGAGAAAGACCAGGCATCCAGAAAGTGATAGCCCCCTTGTAGAGGCTATCACAGCTGGAAAGGAATGGGCACTAGCTAAGATTGACATCTCATTCCACTGGAGGGAAACTGAAGTCCAGAGTGAGGCAAGGCACTCCTCCAAGTCACAGAGAATTGGAGTCTCTCCTCAAACTAGAATCACACAACAATGCTCTAAGTTCAGTGGTAAGTTTAGAAACCCATTATTTCTATTCTCTTACTGGCTTCTCATATCAGAGTCTCTGGAAAGGCAAGTTTGTGAACTTGTTTCTATAATGACACCTCCTTCCAGCTCTTATATTTTCCACAAATGTTGCATTCTCTATTCTCTTTTTAAAACTCGGAGGCCAGCACTGTAACTATCCTACTCCACGAATCCTGGTTTGCAGGAAAGCAGTGAAGCAGAGAAGCAGGCAGCCAGCCCTACATCCTCCAGAATGAGTAATTTTACAGAACAAATTTGTTTACCCTCATCTACACTCGCATAGGTGTGACCATGTGCCCATTTGTCCTAACCCCTTGGCCTCTGTCTTTCTGGTCCTGCCTACTCCCTGTGTTCTCCACTCTTGAGCCTTGGCATGAATCCCACATGCCTATATAAACTTAATTTTGAGTTTAAAAAGATAAACAACATTTTGTTGACATTTGTGGGGATCCCCATAGAAAGGACCAAGTTTACATTACCACCAGTCTGTGACTACAAAACAAAGTTACCATTTTTTTACACTCAAATTATTGTGGCATAAGCCCCACTTATATAAATTCCTCTGTCAAATCCCCAGCAACTTCTCTAAGCACTTCCTCGGGAACCTGCTGTTCTGACCAGACACAGATGCCTTCTCCTGCTCTCTGCTGGTGATCAACACAGCTTCTAAACTTCTGGGAAAGGGCCCTGGGCTTCCTAACTCCCCACAGTGTACTGTGATGGTAACAAGATAGCACAGGTTCAGATGAGCCTAACTTGTTTCTAAAAAAGTAACTACACAGATCTGGAACTGTGCTAAAGGCCCTTGGGCTCTACCCCACTGAGCAGCTGGCCCCAGCCTACCTCTTAGCCTGTACCAGATGGTGGGGCCCAACTCACTGCTTTCAGTAGGATGCTCCCAGCACCTTCATGTCTCTGACCTCCGCCACACTCCCTTCCCTCTTGGCTCCAAATTAAGGAAGAGGTCTTTCCACAACTCCATTCATGAACACTGTGCCCTTCTGACCCTAGGATTAACTTCTCAGATTGACCATGGAAATCCCAGTTGCTTCAGGAAAAACCCACAACCACACCCTGGAAAAGACAGTCATAATGGTCAGTCATAAGAAAATTTAGCAACACTGGCCTCTTCCTAGATGAAGTGACAGCATGAGATATACCTGGGGTCCCACCTGCATTCTCCAAGCCTGGTTCCAGCCCCCTTCATCATCTCACTTCACTGGGAAGAGATGAGTTGAGGCCTGTGTCCCACCCTCTCTTGTCTTCCTTGAGCTACCTTGTACCATGAGCAGATGCTGGGGTGAGAAGACTCATGGGTCTTCTAAGAATAGGCATGGGCAGGCAAAATCCAGAGGCAGCAGCAAAACAAAAGAAAACGGGTCCGTATCTCTGCAGGGACAAGACACACTGTCAGCCCTGCCAGCCACCTTTTCACATGAAAACACTGAAAATCTCAGCCTGCAGCATTTCCATTTTGTCCTTTGGTACACATGGGGGCTTTCCCAAGACAATGAGGGGGTTGTTAATTGCTCCAGTCTATGACTGAAGGGCCCCTCCAGGAGATGGTCCTCCAAGAATTTGAGGAGGTTCCATTCCAAAGACAAATGGCAGCGTTCATCCAGAAATGTTGAAACTGTCTTCAACTCCACAAATGGCAGGATTTCTAGCTTCTAAAAAAAAGTTTCATGTCTGTCAGACTTCCTGCTGCATTCAGATGACACTCTCAGTGCTGTCACACAGAGATCCCAGCATGGATGGTTTCTAGGCTCTTTAATCCACAAGAGACTGCTGGGGATACAGCTATGTGTTAGGGAAAAAAAATTAAACCCAAAACTTAAAAATGAGGTCACATGATGGCAGAAACACAGCAGGACCAAGTATGAAAGTGCAGTTTTGGTAAATTGGAGCCTTTAAGAACCAGCAGTATAATAAACTTGATGGCCCAATTTGGCAAATAAGTTCCTTGAAAATGCGTCATTTTTTTTCCAAATAAAAAAGTAGATTTCCAAAGCTAAATTAGGAGGCAATAAGGACCAAGTATTCTACATTTATGTGGACAGCCAAAAAAGAGAGAGCAGGATTCACCGATGTTACAAATGTTAGGAAGACACAGTGGGCCCCACTTCCTCACCCAGACCCTGCTGCCATTTCTCAGTGGAACTGAGTGCCTTTGATGTGGTCCCTGGGGTACTCAAAATGGCAAAGGGGTTATAAAGTCACCAAGGTTTCAGTTGCTCTCAGAGGGATCCAGAAATAATGCTCTTAGTCACCTCCTTTTAGAACCTTCTCCAGCCCCCCGCTCACCACAGGACTTAGTCATACATCAAACAGAGGCCTAAGCCAAGAAACAAGGGAGAAAACCTTTTGGGCCTACCCTGTTTTACTGCACTTTACTTCACTGCACTTCACAGATATTGTGTTTTTTTACAAATTGAAGGTTTGTGGCGACCCTGCATCAAGCAAGTCTATCAGTGTCACTTTTCCAATGAGCAAATGCTTTTCCAATAGCATCTGCTCACTTCATGGCTCTATGTCACCTTTTGGTAATTCTTGCAGTACTTCAAACTTCTTTATTATTATTATTGTATTTGTTATGGTGAGCTGTGATCAGTGATTTTTGATGTAACTACTATAATTGTCTGAGGGCACCAAGAACCACACTCAAGTAAGACCCTGAATTTAACTGTTAAACATATGTGTTCTGACTGCTCCATCCACTGGTTCCTCCCCCATCTCTCTCCTTCTAGAGTCTTCCTATTCCCTGAGGTACAACAATATTAAAATTAGGCCAATTAATAACCCTACAATGGCCTTGAATTGTTCAAGGGAAAGGAAGAGTCGCACATTTCACTTTAAATCAGAAGCTAAAAATGATTAAGCTTAGTGAGGAAGGGATGTCAAAAGTCAGGCAAGGCTGAAAGCTAAGCCTCCTTCACCAAACAGCAAGTTGTGAATGCAAAAGAAAAGTTTCTGAAGGAAATTAAAAGTGCTACTCTGGTGAACACACAAATGATAAGAAGAAAAACAGCCTTACTGCTGATGTGAAATAAGTTTTCATGGTCTGGATAGAAGAGCAAACTGGCCACAACATTCCCTTAAGCCAAAGTAGATTCCAGAGCAAGGTCCTCATTCTCTTCAATTCTAAGAAGGCTGGGAGGGGTGAGGAAGCTGCAGGAGACAAGTTTCAAGCTAGCAGAGGTTGGTTCATGAGGTTTAAGGAAAGAATCCATCTCCATAACATAAAAGTACAAGTTGAAGCAGCAAGTGCTGATGGAGAAGCTTCAGCAAGTCATCCAAGGGTTAGCTAAGATCATTCATGAAGATGGTACACCAAACAACAGATTTTCAAAGTAGACAAAATAGCCTTCTGTTGGAAAAAAGATGCCATTTAATTTACAATTAAAGAGGACTCAGGACATGACATATGCTAGCTGAATGGGTTATTGTTTAAGGAAAAAGTTCAGAGCTGAATACCCAGCTAAAAGAGGGATTGCTGGCTCCTGAGATGTCCCTTCTGCCAGCAATGGAGATGGCCTTCCTCAGGATCCTTCAGAGATGGGGGCTGGGGGAAAAGATCACTCTTTCCTTCCTCTTTCCTCCGATTCTTTATGGGTCACCGTTTATACCAGTGGCTGACTGCCCCAGGAAGAGATGAGTGAGAGACTCTATATAGACCTAACTCAGCATGATGAGCTCATAACAAGTTCAAACCCTAACTGGCCCATGTTCCAACATGTCCATTCATCCGGAGCTCTCTGGCATTTCTTAAGCCCCACTGGGACCACGTCATATATACTCCCAGCCCCACGGAAATGAGAATACAAAGACTATCACAGACAAAACTTCACAAACACATATATATATATACACATCAGAAAGACAACTCCAAGGCAAGCAATATCCAATGCGGCCAGAATGTTTTCTTTCTAGGACTAGCCACTTAACCTGGGCATGTAGTTCTAGGCCCACCTTCAACCAACTCCCTGGTGAATTTAACTTTGACCCTTTCATTTATGGATCTAAGTGCCATCAGCTTCTGTCTGGATTGACAAGGAAATGACTTGTGGGGGGCAGTATTCCAATAAAAAGCTCATCAGGGAACATATGTTAGCTCTATAAATCAACAATCTCCAGCATGACCATTAAATGATTATTTCCTTTTCTTTTCCTCAAATAGTCCATGAGGAAGTTACAAACAGAGGTGACAGAGAGTGAGGGTGGAAATGAGATGCTGAGGCAAAGCAAACACTTTCTTCCTTTGCCTCTCTTGCCAGTGTCACTAAATTTATTGATGGCATAATTGGAAAGGCTGGCTTTGAGCCAAGTATTGCCTTCTGAATGAGAGGCAGGGAGTGGAGGAGCCATAAAATGTTAACTGCTCCATGTGCAAGCTCAGGGCCACCTGCCCCATGCTTCTATGTACCATCAATCATTGCAGCCTGTAGTCCAAACAAGGGATGAGGCTTCTCTAGTAGACTCCTAGAAGACGAATAACACACACTCACCTCCCCTGGTGCATACAGCTCTTGACTGTATAATTAATATTTACAATATGGACCTGAAGGTAGTTCCAAGGCTCCAGAAACTCCATTTCTCAGATTGAGACACTTGAGTACAGAATGAAGCAGTAGCCAGGACCACTAAGCCACTAGTTCTGAAAGGACAGAGACCCCATCTGTCACTGCTGAATTCCTAGCTCCCTGCTCAGTCCCTGGCCCAGAGTAAAAACACTAAAAATTCCTGGTGTCTCCTCTCTGACTATTGTCTTCACTCCTCTCCCTCCTACACCCACAGACACATGCAGGGAAACACGGATCCACAGAAAGTCTCAGACACTGCACAGTACATACACACAAATAGATGGGAGGCACATACTAGTGTGCACAGACACACATATAAGCATCTTTAACTTAGTAACAAGCTTTGGGACTAAAATGACCATTACTTCTATCATGAGTTTGACACTCTACTTTGCTGGTGAAAATAGAGCAATTTATACCAATGGAGTCCTGTCTTATTTTATTAGCTTCTCAGTTGTACTGGAAGAGTCATGAGTTTTTCTAAGCCAATCTCATCTTAAAGGTGGAAAAACTAAGGCCCAGATGGGGAAGGGAACTGCTTTAAGTGAATCAGTAATGGTCAAGGATGAATCTGGCCCTTGTTTCCTAAGCTAAATGGTCCTTGGTTCCTTTAGGTGATGGTTTTCAGCCACTGCCCCCACCAGGGTTAACCTGATAATGAAAGGAGCTGCCAGTTATTGAGTGTCCCCTACATGCCAGGCATGGAACCAGACCTTTGACACACATTACTTCTAATCTCAGTATCAGTTCTTCAGGGTACATATTATCATCTGCATCTAAGAGCTGAAGACATCAAAGTTCAGGGAGGCAAAATATTCAATTGAACCACGAGATTGATTATATTCAATCATTTCTGTCTAATAAAAATGGCAAATTAATAATTTTCCCCAGGCCTCAGAATGGGTGAGTGGTCAAGCCGGGTTGTGCCTCCAGGGCCCTTTCTCAACCTTTGTAGGCCGCTGTATGTTCAGCCCAGACCCAGGCTCATCTGACCCTCACACTAGCCCTGGGGCTGTGTCTGTTCCCTCTATCACCTCACCTTAGCTGATTCTGCTGGTCTCCTTTTATGCTTAGACTACTAACCTCAGAGTTGCTGCCCTCCACCTTCTGCAATGAATCTCCATCACAGCTAGCCTCTGTCTTTTCTGATCTCAGCTCTTCTTGTTTGGGAACTTTTTCTCTCATCAGAGCTCTTCTTTAATACACAGGATCTTGTGCCCACACTAAGCCTCTCTGGTCCACACTGGCCTGGACAGCTTCTCACCTCTCTTGCCTGTCCTCCTCCTCATCTGGAGCCTCCTAAGCATTTATTCCTAATGTTTTCTCAGGCTAAGCATGGACACTGATTTAGCCTTAAAAATAGTCCACAAAAGTATTGGTGTTCCTGCTTTCGAAAGGTGAAGCTTACCTCCCCTCTTCCAGAGCTCAGCCTCAACTTAGTAGCTGGCTTCCAACAAAGAGAAAAACCACAAAAGTGATGGTTTGCCATCATAGATAAGGTTATAAAAAGACTGCAGCTTTCTTTTTTTTTTTTTTTTAAGACTGCAGCTTTCAATCATATTCCATGCTCCCATCCCCTGCCTTGTCACTGTACTAGTGGAAGCCATGTCATATACAGCCCTATAGACAGGCCCAAGGGGCAAGTCCTGCAATAGCCACATGAATTAGCTTGGGAGAGGAACCTCCAGCCCCAGTCAAGTTTCAGAGACTGTGGCCTTGGCCAAAAGTTTAACCTGAAAGATCCCAAGCCAGAACCACCCAGCTAGGTTGCTCCTGGGTTCCTGATACACAAAAGCTATGAGATATTTACTGTTTGTTGCTTTAAGCTGCTAAGTTTGGGATAACTGAATAACTAATACCAACACCTTTGGCCTTAAAGGGCAAAAGAAGGCCACCCCCATATCAACAATGACATATCACAAATGGGCTTCTTTATTCATTTTCCCTAATTATTACCCACACTGCTTCCTCAACTGACAAGTGGACTAGACTTGCTCCCTTCCCAGTAACCTTCTCTGCCTTGGCACCCTTTGCTTCCAAGACCTAAGCAAATGGGTATTTTCAGACTAGCCTTTGTTTTTAGTTCTTCTTAGCTAAAAAGCAAACTAATGAAAAGTAAAACAACAACTTAATCTCCAAAGAGATGATGTAGTTGTCTGACATGAGTATATGCTACTGCAAAACGACTTACACAGATAGAGCAGCACTCAAAACCTTTCATTGCTTTGTTCCTGGTCCCTGACCTTTGAACTACAGGATGAGAATTTTCCATTAAACCATGTCAGAGTGGTGACCGAGACAAAAGACATAAATATCTGAAAAGTGAGTCCAATTCTCAGGAGTGTGCACCTTGCCCTGTGTAGGCAAAATATTTGGAACATTTACACAGAGATAAAATCCCAACTATGAACACAAAAGGTCCCTCTGGGTTATTCGGTGGTCATGGGATTCTATTGAATAAAAGTTGACTTAATGTACATAAAATCAGAAATCTTCATGGGAACTCAGAGGTTTTCACCACAGGAGTGCTACTGTGATAAGACAGTGTGTGCCTTCTTCAGGTCATGTATGCCTATGTATACATTATCTTCTCTCTCATTCCCTTTATTCCTCTTGTGCCCATCTTTGTGTCACACTCTTTGCATTTGGTTGTTAAGCCGCTCCAGTCTTTCCAAAAGAGGTAGGGATAGGCTTCATTACTTGTAAGAAGCCTATTACATGGAATCAAAGTTATGCCCTCCTTTCTTGCGGCATGCTTACCAGGTCTTTCAATTGATTTGGAACTGTATCATTTCTAACCTTTGGGTAACAGACAAGAAAACCTGAACTTTCTAGCTATTTCATGAATAGTCTATAGCAAATAGCTTTGGAGGTGGGTACCATCATTCCTCATTCCTGCTCCATTTCGTTCTCCAGCTCTGCCTGCCCCTAATGTACATCTTCAGGAGTACAAGACACTGGGTTGGAGCTGACATTAAAGATCTGCCCATCCTCAGAACCCCCAGGCCTAACCTCTTGTAATAGGGGTGCACTGAGAATACTGCCCAGCTCTCAAGTTAAGCCTCTCCAGTTTGACAGACAGACACCAGGTCCTTGGCTACCAAAGTAGAAAGCTGTTCTATAAAAGAGGTGACATCACCTGAGGTAAGACATGGCTTAGAGGAGGTCATGTGAAGTGGATAAAAGCAAACCTTAGTAAAGACAAAAATAAGTCTGTTGGATTTGCTTTTGAAATTATAGATAAGGGAATTACAAAATACAGCCTGTCAAGCCTTCCTCCCCTCACCAATTCCACTGACAGAACAGATTTCTGAAGCAGCCAACTAGAAATGTAATCAGTATTTCAAGAAAGCAAAATCAGCTATCATCACTCATATATGGTAATTTATTGTTTCCACACATGCTAAAGCATGAAAAAGAATAAAACAAAGATCAAAACCTGAAAACACAAACATAGCTGAAAAGAAAAGCAAATGAGCTATATCAGGGATATCTATTGTTCCAAGTGTCAACTCTGGGATCTAGCTGTGGGACTTCAGTTTTGTTGTATAACCTCTCTGTGCCTAAGTCTCATTAAGTCTTACTGCTTGTAAAATGTAGATATTAATAGAATCTTCTTAATTAAGAAGATTAAATCAAATCATATACTAGAACAATTAAATTAATTAAATCAAATCATATTATTTGATTAAATCAAATCATATACTAGAACAATTCTTGGCAGATAGGAATCACTCCGTAAGATTAGCTATTATTGTTGGTATTACTTTTCTTACCATCCCATTCTGTCTTTGTAAGCAGATCCACATGGCAAAGTGACATCATAAGCACAGTGTTGCTTGGGAAGCAAGGGGTCCGCACATTAGGATGAATCTAATGTCTACTGGCATCATCCAAGAAGTATGGCACGCCCATCTCTATTATATATGGAAGGTTTTATCAGTGGAGTCAAAATTTTTGAAATCTGTTGCTTAAAGTTTCCTCTTTTCTGGTCAGATGAACACTGCTTAGGCACCATTTTATAGCTCTCCTCTGCCTTTCTCTTATTTGATAAGGTGAATGCTAGACAGTCTTTCTGAATGGAGGACCAGTTTCTCCTTTAGGTCTCTTAACGTAGGTCTGTTCTGACCAGTATGCATTAATTGTAACTTTTATTCTCAAAGGGTTATCCTATTTCCTTTCCCTCCCTTCCCACTTTGTGGTGGGCTATTGCCCCCAGGAATTTAATATATTTTTTTTCTGACAAATCTTTTGTCCACAAAAAAAAAAATTGGAAATCTGTAAAATTATCCAAAGAATTCAGTTCAGATACTCCATTAGCTCCTAAGAGTCTGATAAAATATTCTCTTTTCTGAGTTTGATGAAGGCAATTTGCCCTGACATTTAATATTGTTGTTTATTTCTATTTAAAATGCAAGGAGGAAGAGATCAGCCACAAGTATAAGGTGACTTGAAATTACAATCATTATTATACATAATCTTGCTAGAGTTTGAGTTTACCTAGGCTGGTCATGGGGCATTACAGCATAACTGTCCAAGGGTCTACATTTAAGACTAGCAAAAGCAAATGAATAACATTAGTAATAGTAGTTTTCATTATTTTTTCTACAGATGTTTTTCATTAATTTTTAAAACTGTCCTTATAAACAAATAGATGACCCTACTTAATTATATCAAAGGGATACTTCAAACAGATGAGATTTCCATATCAATTATAGGCAATGAATCCACTTTCTCTGAAATGGTATTTTAACATAAACATAATTGGTTAGGTCATAGTTTCCTGGCTAATACGGAAAGAAAGCTCTTTATGTACAAGAGCTGCTTTATATTCTGCACCATTAGATTTTCACAACAAACTTTTGAGGTTGGTATGATGCTGATGAGGCACAGATAGGTTATTAACTTACCAAAGGACCAGAACTGGTAAGAGATAGAGCTAGGATTTTTTTTTTCCATAACTCAAAAGCAGAAGCCACTCTAGATACTTGAGATAAAGAGGAATTGAATACAGGGTAACCATCTACAGAAGAATTAATACTACTGTGACATTTTTACCAATAAAAGGCACAGATATCTTCATATCATATTATAGTTGATATATTTCAAGAATTTATCCCTACCTCAAAATCAGTGGCTATTAGATCCCTTACTAGATCCCATTATTTACAGCATTATAAAGAAGCATATATATTATTTTATGTGTTTTCATAGCCAATATAATTGATTTTCTATAAAATCCTACATTTTTTATTTTAGTCACTTAAAATCATTATTTGAAAAGGGGTTCATGAACTTCACCAGATACTGAAAGGTCTGGGGCCCAGAAACATGAATTTCCCTTGGCCTAAAAGGAAAGGGCTGATTCCTAGAATCCACATGCAAAATCTGAAATCTGAACTCTTTTCTATCAGACTCCATTATCTTTGCTTTAATCAGCACACTCTACTGGGCTTTGAGAGTGAGAGCAATCCTTTTAGCTGTTTTGAATGCCATCAAAAACCTGAGTGATCCCAGCTTGCTTGAAGTGAACACTGGAGGAATGTATGTTTGTTTTTTCATCCAAAAGATCAGTCCTTTTCAGGTGGAGGGGGGTATCATTTTTTATGATCTTTGAAGAATTTAACTCTATGTCCCCATGTACTGCCTTCACATTTGCAAGATACTTCCTCCAGTGACTTCACTAAGACATCTCAGAATGACATTGCTGACTCCTGTTTTCCTCAGGCAGAGTAATGACATGTGCAAAGACCAAATGTTGGGGTGCTCAGAGGAAGAATTGAAGGTGTTACCCTAAGACTTTTTCCATGAACCATTCAATTCAAAATGCATGTGTGTGGTATCTTCTTTTCTGACAGCTTTCATCTGTTAGTATGGCTAAAAATGTACATGACCTGCTTATCCTCACACAGCTAAGAATGATAGAATTAGAAGAGACATCATTTAACAGGTAAAGAGACCAAGAAGAATACTCTTTCATAGTTAAGGGCTCAGCCATAGAGTCAAATGGATTTGGGTTTGAACCCCAACTTCTCATAGTACTTGAGTGACAGTGGCTACAAACCCTGGTTAGAGAGTTACCGAATGACAGGATCATCATCTATGAAGTGGGGGAAATTTACTTCTCAAGATATTTTCTTTTTTATAATAAGTGAGATGAAACATATGAGATGACTAGCACACACAATGTATGTTATTAGCACAAAAAAAAAGACAAGACTACTCAAGGTCATAATATGGGATGGACAGAGCCAGGTCGGAGACACAGGCTTCTGGCTCTTTCTGCAGTACTCTTTTCTGCATGAAGACTTTCTCGGTGGCCAGTTTTCTTTCCCTAAGACTTGGTTAAGGCAGCTGGAGAACTGCCTGGCCACTTTCTATCTTGTGCCTAGAGAAGGAAAGGTGTAAAAACATGTTTGTGTAACAGAGACTCCATAAACAAGAATTGCTTCTTCCATCACCACAAAATGAAAGAATAATAGCCAAAGAGCTGCCAGGGAGCTTCTCATCTTATATCTGCTAGTAATCAGATTTCTGGCTCTAAGCTCCTTCTGACAAATTATCTGTTCTCTTTTCACATTTCTGTGATCCATTTGTAGCACATGTTCAGCCAAGGCTTCTGTTCAAGTCATAATCATCTTTGGCAAACTCATTTCCAGGTGATCCAACAGATTTCTGAGAGATGACATGTTCCAAAGTCATCCTGTCACACACAGGGGACTCCCTTTTCCACCCACTTGGCTAAGGAGACTCAAAGGAGAGTACCTCCAACATAGCCCAGTCCTCAGGGACTCACAGTAGAGAAGAGAACACATAGGTCATGCACATAGGTCATGACCCCATAAAGGATTCTTGGGGGAACATATGGCAGGAGGCCTTATCTTCATGGAAGAGGTAGGGAGAGCTGCCTAGAGGAAGTTACTTAAGTTGAGGAGCAGCTGAGCAGGTGAAGAAAAAGATAAATGCCAGGCAAATGAAATAGCATATTCCAAGGCCCAGGGGGAGGAAGCAGACTGGGCTGGAGACACTAAAAAGTATACACTCCATGAGATTCTGGGATTGGTGGGCATTCAATAAAATCTTGCATCTTAGATTAAGAAAATTTATTTTCCCCCAATACCTTGATACACAAAAGTTGTTTATGCTATAGTGATATGGAGTCAGTTTTTTTTCAGAATGAGAAAAGATCATGCTTTCTCGAAACTGGGGAAGCAGTGATGAGCACCTAACAGCTGCTGGGGTTTGTGGGAAAGAGAGACCGCTAGGCTGGGCCTGGTAGCCAGGCCGGCATCACTGTACATTTACCATCCAATGAAAATGACTCATGCGGGAAAAAGACAGCACTTCCACTGAGAGGACAGCAAGAGACTCCATGCTGGATGGTCTGAGTAGAGGTGCAACTGAATTTCTACTGAACATTTACTTAGTCTCTCAAGTTAATTACAGCTAAAGGCACAGGAGCAAGTCACTATTAGCATTCAGTTTTTGTTGATTCAGCCTAGGGTGGTAGTTTGCCTGGTACTCAGGTCTTCTTGAACATCAGGCTTCCCATGCTAAATCCAGGAAAGTGCCAGAAGAACCAATACAAACCAGTCACACTAGTTTGGCCCACTGCAAGTCCAGTGACTCTGTCCTGGGCTCCAGGCTAGGTGCTAAGGATATGGAGAGGGTAAGACACAGTGTCTCAAGAACTTCACAACACAGTTAATGGAAAAAACAAACATGTGACCAAAATAAGTCCTGGGACCCCCACATACCTCAGTCTTGATTAAATGATGAGTTCAACGAAATAAGTACCACAATTAAAAGTAATTAAAATGCACTTCTAAGTTATATCTCTCAAAGGATATCAAAGGTGATCCAGTTCATCACCCCCATTCTTCTGGTCTTTAATCCCCCCTTCTCCCATCTCATCTCCTAATCTCTCTGAAGGTCCACGTGCCTGAGCCTCTGAGGCCATCCTTGCATCTGGCTCCTTCTCAAGGCTTCCCTGGTGCCCTAATTACAAGGGCCCTTCCTTCTCTCTTCCCTCAACATGAAACAGCACTTCCCTGCTGGAAGTGGCTGCTATGACAAAGCCTCCTCCAGGCTGTCCCAGGAAAGCTGGGGACCCAGTGACTCCTATGAAGACTGGAGCCCCAGTCTTCTCTACTCAGAAAGGAGCAGAGCAGTTGTTTTCTCATGTAGTTGCTATTTTTGCAAGAAATTCTCTACCTCATTTCACTCACATAAGCATATCACTTCAAACTGCTGGGAAGGACTGTGATGAGGATAGTGTGTGTACAGGGAGCTGTGTAGCCACAGAGATGGGTGCTTAGCTCAAGAACAAAGCAGATACCTGGTTGATGGAACCAAAGCAGACTTTGTCCCACAGATTTGGGGTTCCCCACTATTCTAGACCTAGAGAAACTCTCATTATGGAGGAAGGGGAACCCTTTAAGGCTTTATCTATCCAACCCACAGGCAAATGAGCTTGAACACAAAGTGAAACGTATAAACCAAGCCCATGGTGTTCTATTTATTGAACTACTTAAGAAAAATAGCTTCTTTTTTTAAAAATTTTTGTTTTTAAGAGAGGGGGACAGGGGTAGAGGGAGAAGGAGAAACTCTTAAGCAGGTCCCACACTCAGAGTGGAGTCCAACACTGGGTTCCATCTCACCACCCTGAAATCATGACCTGAGCCAAAGTCAAGAGTTGGATGCTCAACCAATTGAGCCACCCAGGTGCCTCAAGAAAAATAGCTTCTTAAAGGGGAAACAGAATAGAGATAGCTAGGTCTTCAGGAAATCATCTATTTGGTCACTAGAAGTATGGATTCATTTTGTCCCTCAAGAATTGCAGAACCTCATTACACTAAAGTGCTAGCAACATATTGGTTAGAGTGGGGGAATCCTCTGCATTCTAGTCCATATTTACACCTTCATGCGCCTTTGCCTTCATCCTCTGTGGAACATCATTATAATAATCAGGCTGTACAGACTGACACAGAGTCAGACTGCCTTGGTCAGAGTCCAGTGACTAGCTGTACAACCTTGAACAAGTTTTTTTCACCTCTCCATACCTCAGTCTCTACCTCTGTAAAACAAAGAGAAGCAATTATCTACACCTCAGAAGGTTGCTAAGAATAATAAACAAAATGATATCTCCAAAATATTTAGAATAGTGCCTGATACATAAAAAGAGTCACGTGAGTATTTCTAAAATGCCTTTATCATTTTCAGTACCATTTAATTTGCACTTAATTTCTGCCAAGCACTATTCTCACAATTCCAAAAGGCAGGCAGTTTTAAATTACCACTGGTATTTACCAGGGAAACTGAGGCTCCAGAAGCAACTCATCCACTCAGCATCAGGGAAATAGAAATCAAAACCACAATGAGACACCACCTTACACTGGGCAGAACAGCTAAAATTAACAAGTCAGGAAATAATAGATTATGGCAATGATACAGAGAAAGGGGAAATTTTCTTTACTGTTGGTGGGAATGGAAGCTGGTGCAGCCACTCTGGAAAACAGTGTGAAGGTTCCTCAGAAAATTAAAAATAGAGCTGCCCTATAACAGTCATTGCACTATGAGGTATTTGTCCAAAAGACACAAACATAGGGATTTGAAAGAGCCCATGCACCCTAATGTTTGTAGCAGCAATGTCCACAATTACCAAAAAATGGAAAAAGTCCAGATGTCCATTGACAGATGAATGGATAAAGAAGATGTGACATATATATTCAATGGAATATCACTCAGCCATTGAAAAGAATGAAATCTTGCCATTTGCAACAACATGGATAGAACTAAAGGATATTATGCTAAGTGAAATAAGTCAATCAGACAAAGACAATTATCATATGATCTTGCTCATATGTGGAGTTTAAGAAACAAAACAAAGGGACATAGGGGAAGGGAAGGAAAAATAAAAGGAAACAGAGGGAGACAAATCATAAAAAACTCTTAACTATAGGAAACAGAGTTGCTGGAGGGGAGGTGGTAGGGGGATGGGGTAACTGCATGATGGGCATTAAGGAGGACAGTTGATGTAATGAGCACTAGGGGTTATATGCAATTAATGAATCACTGAATTCTACCTCCAAAACTAGTAATACAGTATATGTTAATTAAATTAAATCACATGGTTGATAAATAGCAAAATCAGAAGCTAAATCCAAGTGTGTCTGGAATCAAAACCCATGCTCTGGGCTCTTTTGTCATCTTGACTCCCCAAACCAAGTTTTGGAGAACCTTCCATCCAAAATTTGTCGAAAACCTCCCTCCTCACCCAATTCCCTCAGAAATTCAGGACCAGTCTTGGGAGAACAAATGGGAGCTGCAGTTTTTCCAAGGAGAGCCACAGCCATGGCGCCAGCCAGCCTCCACTTCATCTCCAGCAGGTGGAGTTTCAGGCCCAACTTCATTGTGTGCGGATCAGCATAGGAGCCAACACTATCATTTCTACCCAAACAACCTGCTCCTTTCCAGCCTCTCTGTTAAGTTACACTCAGGAGAGAGCCTCCTTGGGACTGCACTCCCATCTTCATTGCCAAGGGACTCAAAGGAAACCTGGGTCCTCAGTGCGGGTTCCTCCTTCCCCGGGGGATGGGTGCCACTTTGAACTCTGAGGGAAACTTGGAGGAGACCCTCCGGCAGGACAAAAGCCAGGTGATTACCCCCCACCTAAAGCCACAGCTGTGCCTGCAGATTCACAGTAAGAACAATAAATATGACAATGACAATTGTGGGATTGGAGCTAACATGAACAGGAGTTGCTGTGCACAAGGACCTCTTCTGAGCCACTCACACACATCCTCTCCTATTCACCCCATAACAACCTAAGGCAGCATTAACGACCCCATGTGCAAATGTAAGATGGGATCCAGAAATGGAAAGTTATTTGTCCTAATACCCCACAGATAGTGAGCAGCAGAGCAGGGGAGAGGGTGCAGGTCACCTGATTTCAGAGACTGCAAATCTCTTTCCCTGCTCAAGGAGACATGGGCTGAGGTCTCCACAAGGCCATTTCCCTCTTGGCTGTGAGGATCCATCTTCCAAGAAAAAGGGTTGTTTCTCTGCTCCACCCATTCACCTGTCCCATGCCTTACTGGCCAAGATGAAACTGTCCAAGAATTCTCCAAAGTGGATTTGACCAAACCAAATAATGTTTTGGAGATAATTTACATAAATAACTAAGTCTGTTCCAAGGTGAGAGACTATATCAAAGCTTTCCCTAGGGAACATTAGACTGGCTTTGCAAGCTCAGCAATCAAGTAGGATCCTGCTGTTCTGTACAATGCCTGCCTCTCTTGCTAAGTGATTTTGGCTATCACCCAAATGGGCCTCATCAGGGCATCTGTACCTTTCTGAGAACCTGGGCTGAGAGGCACATCCCCAGGATAGAGTGCAGCCTCTGCTCTCTCACACACAGCCGTGGCCTATGCTGTAGAATCCCCTACTCTTCTGTAAGCTTCTCTACACTGAGATGTTTTTGTCCAGGGCTTTCCTGGAGGTACTGAGGCAGGGTACAGCATGAGCATTTGTGACAACTGCCCACCTCTGCCTGGTATGTTCAGAATTAGATGGTCCAACTCAGTCCCAAAATCCATCTGCTTGGTGATGGCCATGAGCAGCTGCTATGATAGGCCAGATCACCCCTCCAAAACAAGGAGGAGTCCACTTGGGCATGGAAACAACCCTTGACAAATAGCTTCTAAACTGACGGACCCATGGTTGGGCTGAAGCTTAGCCTGCTCTTCTCCCCTGGAGCTGACAGCCCAACTCCTTGCCCGCCTGGAATGTCCCCCGATTGAGTGGAGTTTATGGTTAAGAGCAAGTTCAGATTCCAGCAAGGCTAGGTGCTGGTTGTGTGACCTCAAGCAACTTCCTTAGCTTCTCTGAACTTTAGTTTCTTCACCTGTAACCCAAATGACAGTAACACCCATCTCACAGAGTTGCTATACTGGCTACATGATTTCATGCACACAAAGAAATTAGCACAAGGCAGAACAGAATTAGCATTCAAAAGCTGGTAACAGCCCATCCCATGTTGGCTGGTGACAGCTCAGGGTACCCATTTCCTCACTTCAGCTGAGGACACGGGAGTCTGTATTTCCATTGTTCACTGCCTCCTGGGCCTCTACATGTGTACAGATACTTCTGTTTCAGTACAGTCACAAGAGAGCCTTCCTCTTCTCCCCAAATGAGCATTAACACCTAAGACCTTCACAACCTAGTCCACTCCCTTTCCTGACATACATTGCTTTAACTCTTACTCCACAGGATGAGATACACATTTCTGAAGAGAAAATGGTGTGTTTCATGCCTCTGTATCTTTGCATGGCTTTTTCCTTTGCCTAGGATTCCCTTGTCTGCTTCCTTCTAGCCTGCTTCTATTTCTTTCCATCCAAGCATCACCTTCTCTGAAAGCCTTCCCTGACATCCCCTCCCACCCAAGCTGAGTCAGGTGACCTCTTAGGAATTTTCATAGGACCTTGTCCTTCTCCTATCAATGCCAATATCACACAGAATCAGAATGGCTAGTGTTGCAGATAAGCATCTCAGCCCACAATCTGAATTGTGCATAACCCTTAAGGAACCTCCACACAGTTTTCCAGAGTGGTTGTACCAGTTCACATTCCCACCAACAGTGCAAGAGGGTTCTTTCTCCACATCCTCTTCAACATTTGTTGTTTCCTGTGTTGTTAATTTTCAGCATTCTCACTGGTGTTAGGGGGTATCTCATTGTGGTTTCGATATGTATTTCCCTGATGGTAAGTGATGCGGAGCATTTTCTCACGTGCTTGTTGCCCATGTCTATGTCTTCCTCTGTGAAATTTCTGTTCATGTCTTTTGCCCATTTCCTGATTGGATTGTTTGTTTCTTTGCTGTTGAGTTTAATAAGTTCTTTATAAATCTTGGATACTAGCCCTTTATCTGATATGCCATTTGCAAATATCTTCTCCCATTCTGTAGGTTGTCTTTTAGTTTTGTTGACTGTTTCTTTTGCTGTGCAGAAGCTTTTTATCTTAAGTCCCAATAATTCAACATGGATGGAACTGGAGGGTATTATGCTGAGTGAAGTAAGTCAATTGGAGAAGGACAAATATTATATGGTCTCATTCATTTGGGGAATATAAAAAATAGTGAAAGGGAATAAAGGGGAAAGGAGAGAAAATGAGTGGGAAATATCAGTGAGGGTGACAAAACATGAGAGACACCTAATTCTTAGAAACAAACAAGGGGTGGTGGAAAGATAGGTGGGCAGGGGGTTGGGGTGACTGGGTGATGGGCACTGAGGGGGGGCACTTGACGGGATGGGCACTGGGCATTATGCTATATGTTGGCAAATTGAACTCCAATAAAAAAAATATACCAAAAAAATTGTGCATAAAGAATACCTTTCCTTCTTTGCTCAAAAACTGACCTTCATTTCCATTTGAGCTCCCAAATCATAATCTCAGTCACTTCCAGTAATATTAATGACCTTAAGATATTCTCAGCCAATTTGGCCACACCCTCAACAAGCCACATCTTTCCCAGTTTGCTCTGGGCTCTCAGGGTCTCATACAGTATTGAGATTGGGGTGGGGTGAGGAGAGAGATGGATGAGGCATTGTTCCTCAGCTGTTGTCATTAACACATGTTGGCATCTGCTGAGATGCAGCCCATTCCCCTCAGATCCTCTGCTCCATGATCTGCCTCTCCAAGTCCAGCACTATGTGCTTACTTCTGCATCTCTCTGGGCATGTGCAAATCATGTTCCTGTTCTTTATGCAATGCTGAGCTCTAAGAAGCCCTCCTGAGGCCACTGGCCCTACACACTACACATATTCCTCTCTACTGCCCTTAGGTGTCAGGACAAATGAAGAACAACTCAAGAATTCTTGCCATCCTTCCAGGCTCTCCCAAGAAAATTAAGTGTAGATGTCCTTCTAAGTTATCCCAAAAATCCATGGATATATTGTCAATTGACTCACCCAGCCTCCCCAGAATTCACCCTGAGAGTCATGGGACCCTTTTAAGGGAACAGCACCAATGTATATTTCTTTTTTTTTTTTTTCAGTGTATAGTTCTGTTGCATTCCCTACAATTCTCCTCCTTTAGCCTAGATAAGTTTTATCTTTTATGGAGTAAGAGGGAAAAATCTCAAACTCTGATTGATGACTCTTATATTCTGTAGACCCTGAGTCTCTTCAAGGCAAAGGTTTTTGAAACCTCAGATCTCTAAGCTTTTAGAAGTTACAAGTCTTTCCTTTCAAACTATTATCTGTGCCCTGAGTTTTCAAACATATCTTGAAACTCCATCCCAAGACTTGATTCCTTGAGACTCATACCTTTCTGTGTTTTGCTGTAAAAATTCTTTCAAAGGCAAAGAATGCCTTGAGGTATAGTTTAAATAAGGAATGTGACACAGGACTCTCCCCAAAATTCTAATAACCAAATACAGTACTAAATACATCAAAATAGTACCTTACTACCTCTTAGTTATCTGATTCTCCACCAGACTGAGCTCTCTGAAAGCAATTATTTCATTTCTTTGACTAATACCATGTGCTCAATAAATTTTAGTTGAATAAATAACTAAAACATTGATTTCTGTTCATGGTATTTGAGATTTCAAGCAATAAACAATATAAGCAATAATATAATACACAAAATAATAAACTTAAACAGAGTGTAGATAAGCACTACAAAGAAAATAAAGTTCCCTGTATTTGAATGGTAGAGCCAACAGAATGGCTAATCTTGATTCTTCTGCTCAGCATTTACTAAGCTGTAACTATGAGTCAGACACTATTACATACATGATCTCCCTTAATTTCATCTTAGAAATGAGAACATGCAATCTTTTAGGGAATAAGACTCTGAGTGCTTGAAGCCCAGTTTTTTCACAGAAAATGGTAAGGCTCTCTTTCCCCCACAAAATAGCCACCGAGACCAGGTAGAGTGAGATGGAGAACATGGGAAGTTACAGAGAACGAGTATCTTTCTTAGCACTTGTGGCTCTGACCTCATTAGATCTGCAAGTGAAAAACCAGGGAAAATATTTATCATTTCACTTTATGTTTTGTATTATCAGTTCTTGCACAGAGATAAATTCATAGAAGTTAATATGGGAAAACTGGTAATAAGCTCAGGAAGGCGCTTGGAAACCTCATATTGCATTTGCCCTGAGGCTCATAATTTGACTTTCAATCAACACAGCTGAAATACGTGGCATGAAAATTTTATCGTAAAAGGATACTGCGAGTGCCAGAAGGTAACCTCCTTTCTGAGTTAATTATTTACTTTTAACGGGAAAAATATTATAATAAAAATCACAGGTGCATTGTTCCTTGGACTCTGGCTAGAGAATGAAGACGACTATGCTCTCTAAAATCAGATGGAGTCACTGATTCAGGTTCATCCTAAAGTCACTGCTGTTCAGCTGTATTACTAAATTGGAAACCAGGAAGGAGACTTAGACAAAAAACTTGAACTCAAGCCTTCCTCACTTGTTAAGTCACCCTGACCCTGTTTTCTCATCTCTTTCCCAGGAAAAATAATATGGACATTATGGATAGTGCATGGTTGTTGTGAGGACCCAATCGGTTGCTACATGTGAAAGAGTTTTGCGCACTGTAAAACATCATGCCTTCTGAAAGGAGAGATGGCTACCCAGCTAACAGGCTGATGCTTCCTGTCCCTCTTGTAGGAATTCAACAATAACAGCTCACATTCCCAAGGTTCTCACTTCTTACAATGTTCAGTGATCACAAATATTAACTCATTCAATCCTCAAACAACCTAGTGTGGTAGGTTCTATTATTATTTCCATTTAGACATAAGGAAATGGAGTCAAGGAGAGGCTAAGTCACTTGCCATGTGGCTCCAGAATCCCTGTTCTTCATACCTTGGGTAAGGATGTCTTCCTGTCTCCTAGTGTCCCCTCAGCCATCTTTATCTTTGATCCTACTGTAGAGCCCTACTTCTTTGGGCCACAAAATAGCTAAAAGAATCTAAATACAACTCTCCAGAACAGAGTCTGCCTTGGGATCTGGTGTTCCTTCCCCCCTCAGTACTATTATTTATGTATCCTATAGAATTGCAACTACTGCTTGCTGATCCACCCTCTGCCCTCTGAGGTCAAGCAGAGCAATGAGCCATTTTTAAAAACTAAACATCTCAGCCTCTTCAACTCTTCATCCCATCAGACATTCCTAGGATTTTTCTAGATGCTCACTATCCACTTCAGTATTCCTCTGATTTTGTCACCTAGAAATGGTCTGTCCATACTAGACATATAACCACAAGGGTGGTCTGTCCCGGACACAGGCCAGGACTACACAACAACACACTAAACACAGCTAAAAATGATGCTCAATTGTCCCACACTGCCATATCCATCTGTGCTCAGTTTCCCTCCAGCCTGGTGTCTAAAGTCCCTAAGGTATAGAAGCTCTTTCTGGTAGAGAATAATCTTCCTGACTGAGAAAGACTCAGCCAATTCCGTCACCCAGAAACTGATCATAATGTGTTTAGATTTTCCTGCCTCCCACCTCCCACAAGGTCCTGGAATATTCTTCTCATTCTCCTTCCTTTAGGCCCCTTTTATCAGCTTCTCCAATCATTTATTATTTCATTGATTCAACAAATACATACAGAGACTCCACCAATTAATTGGTATCCAGAACCTGGCATCAGAAAATATTAGAACTGTTAGGAAGAGACTGGAGATTTTACATAATTGTTGAAGTCTTTTGGGAATTTTCATAGATCTTTTTCAAACACTCTTGCTTATCCAGGTATGATTCTACCTTTACTTATAGTAGGTGTTCAATAAGTGCTTGCTGGATTTAATTACAAGTACCTATATGTATGACGTGCATACGTGTAATGATCTATGATGTGTCCAAATGCCTGTTGCACAAAAGGGAACCAAGAGGTGTAGCCACCTTCCTCTGTGGGTTCTAACATCTTTACTTTCATCTTACCACTGCATTAAAAGTAACAAATCAGGGAAGTTTCAAAGAAAGGTCCAAATAAAGAAAATCATTTGCTGATCTTGTCAAGGGCATCCTTTATTCTGGCTCAGCTATTCACTTTGGGGAGATGTTGGGTATCAAATGGTATGTTTTAATAGTAATTTCCTTAGATGAAGAGTTTTCTTTGACTTCCTTTGTATTTATGACATTTCTCTGTATAACATATTGTTTAACTCTCAGCCAAGAACAAAGAGCAGAGGTGTTGTTAAGTCCATCTATACTGATAGAATTAACAATTATGAACCATTTTTTTAGGCCTTGACTTTTAAGAGAATTTTCCTCTCCTTTATATACTGCTTCACTCACCTATTGCTGCATCCCAAACCACTCTAAGACTCAATGGCTTAAAATAACAGCCATTTTATTGCTCACAATGTGGGTTGGCCAGGCTCAGTGTGGATGGCTTTTGTTTGCTCCATAGGGGGTAAGCTGAGTTGACTGACCTTGCAACAGAGATCCAAAAAAGCCTCATGCACATGTCTGGGAACTCGGTGCTGCCAGTGAGCTGGGGGCCTCAGTTCTCCTCTAAATGACCTTCCTCTCCAAGTGGCCTCCCTTGAGCAAGATGGCTTGCCTTTCTTTACATGGTGGCCAAATTCTGAGAGCAAAAGCAGAAGCTACAGAGACTCTTAACATCTGGGCTGCCAAATGCTAGAACATTACTTCTAACATCATACTGTCTTAGTCAAAGCAAGTCATGGGGTCAGTCCAGATTCAGAAGGAAGGAAGAAAGACTGTACATTTCTATTAGTTAAACAGCAAAGTCTACAGACACAAGAAGGCTACAGATACAAGAAGGCCCAATTCATTGGATGCTATTTTGAAGAGTCTACATGTAGACTCTCCAAATGGATGGAATGATGTCATTCAGAAGAGTAGAGTTTCTCCCTGCCAAATCTTGGTGAGAAGTGACCTGCAGTGTTTTACCACACCCAAGTATGCTCACCAGAATCAAAGCAGCCCACAAGGAGGACAGATATAACTAAAGGAGGACCTCCTTGGGTACACTTTGAGTCTAGTGGGCAAGAAGATTTAATGGAAATGGAGATTATCCAAATCCCACTCCATGGGCTTGTAGCCCAAGAGATATGGGTTCAAATCTCAGTTTGCCACTTACCAGTCCTGGGAAAGTTCTCAACCTCTTGAGCCTTTTTTTTCCAAGAAAAAAATGGGCATAACTTTAGTAGAGGCCTCACAAAGGTGCCTTTGTAAAAATTAAATGAAGTGTTTCAAGTAAAGTGCTCAGCACGGGACATGATAAAGAGTGAATGTTTAATAAATAACAGCTCCCATTTCACCTGGACCAGAAGCTTTTCTTCTACTGAACATGTTCCTCCTCTCTCCACAAGCATGGTGTTAGAAGGTAGGCTGGGCTTTCCATGGCTGGAAGCAAGAGTGAAATTCAAAATATTGAACAACCTGTGTTGCCTGGGACTAGTCAGTGAGATCTGAAGTTGAAACCATAACCCCATCTAGAATAAGAAGTACCAAGGTCCCTCTTCTGCAGGTGATCTAATTAGTGCAGCCAGACTGGAAGAGAAGAACCAAAATCTTGTTCCTCTTATCTGAAGGAGTCAGGTTGAAAAAGCAACTGATACTCAGCAATGATTCAAATGAGGGATCAAAAGTACAATCTTATAATTTTGTCAGAACCCTGCAGCATCCAGTAGCCTGGCAGCCAGAAACAATAGATAAATAGCAGGGAAGATGAACATCTGGGGCAGCAGGTGAGTTAGTATCCAAAGGCCCTGATATGGACTGAAACTAGTAAGGCAGGAACACCAAGTGTGTAATGATGAGTGCCTGGAAGTGAGGTAAGTCGATGAGGTCGAGATCTTTTATTTTTTTAATGTTGTATTTATTTATTTGAGAGAGAGAGGAAGAGAGAGAAGCGAGTATGAGAGGAAGGGGGGAGGAGGGAAGGCAGAGGGAGAGGAAGAAACAGTCTCCTCACCCTGGACCCCTGGACCCAGGGCTTGATCCCAGTATCCCGGGAGAGGGAGGAGGAGGGAGGAGAGCAGAGGAAGAGGAAGAAGCAGGCTCCCCATCCTGGACCCCTGGACCCAAGGCTTGATCCCAGGATCCCAGGATCATTATCTGAGCCCAAGGCAGACACTTAACTCACTGAACCACAAAGGCACCCACGGTCAAGCTCTTTAAGCTGGAATAATTTTATTTTATTATTTTTTTTAAATTTTTATTTATCTATGATAGTCATCAGAGAGAGAGAGAGAGAGGCAGAGACATAGGCAGAGGGAGAAGCAGGCTCCATGCACCGGGAGCCCGACGTGGGATTCGATCCCGGGTCTCCAGGATCGCGCCCTGGGCCAAAGGCAGGCGCCAAACCGCTGCGCCACCCAGGGATCCCAAGCTGGGGTAATTTTAAACTGAGTAAATGGAAATTCTGAGGAAGGGGAGTTTCTTGGGAAATGTCCACACAGCTGCTGCTAAATCCAAAGGGCTGCAGTTAGTGCTGTGAGGGCCCAGTGAGACTGCCTTTGCCTTTGAGAGGCTCCTGTGCACAGAGACCAGAGAGCTCTCTGCTCCAGCCTTAAGGGGGAGTGTCCAGCCAGACCAGTGACTTCACTGAAGCAGGAAGTGGACGGACAGGATGGAGCAGGCATGTGGCAAGTGTGTGAGAGAGCCTACCCTGGCTGAGCCTGTAGGCCTTGGCAAACGGCCTTTGCCAAAGATTCGCCTGTGACTGGGGTAAGTCTCCTAAGCCCACAGAATAAGATCCTATTTCCCAAGCCTATAGTAAAGACATTCCATAATTTCGTTTCAGCTTACTTTACTAGCACCATCCCCCCAAAGTAGAATTGTATGGAGTGCAATGAAATGAATAGCACAGTCTTCATGGAGCAGTTATGAGGAGTAAGAAAACACCCATGTGACACACAAGTTAAAATACATGAGGCAAACACAATGACTATTTCTCCCACCATGTCCAGTTCAGCAGCTGTGCACTGCACAAAGTTGTTGAGTCACTCCAAGCCACATTCCCATGAGGTATGTCTGCCCAAGGGGTACTACCTTCTCACTTACCAGGCTAGCAGAATCCTGATTGCTTCGTATGATTTTATGAGAATTAACTTAGATTATGATTATTATGTGTTCAGCTGTGTATATGACAAGAATTACATGTTCAATAAATGTTCAGTGTCGTTGCTCTATTGTCATTGTTCAGGTTTGATCTCCAATCAAAAATATTATTTTTCCTTCTGCCCAGTTTGCCCACTGCCTGCCGAATAGAGAGTGTGCATTGCCCTCCAAGTTTCTTCTCCACCGGGTGAGTACACCCTCTGATGCCTAAAGCCTCTCCATGCCCCAAGCGCCTCTTCAGTTTCCGCATCCTCCGTAAATCATTCCCTGACAATTCCTGCCTTCCTCTTTTGAACCCCCAGAGCATCAACTGTCGGCATAATTCACTTGGCAATTAATCATTCTGTGCCATGTCACAGCTCCCTATTGTAGTTAAACCAATTATGCTGAACTGTCTTTGTACCTTCCTTGATGCCTGTGTCCTCACCCCACCCTCTAAACTCCTGGATGTCCTTAAAGCACCCAGCTCAGTATCTGCACCTAGGAGGGGCTGGGTGTATTCACATATTCACGTGCAGAATCTCATGAGACATGGTAGTGACTTGAAGAGGTAAGAGCAAAGTGCGTGTCAAAGGTTCTGAAATGATTATAAAGAAAGTCACAAAAAAAATCAATCAGCACACCAATTGATCAAAATGTCCACTTTGGGGTGCCTGCATGGACAGAGTCTATGCAGGTGGGTTGGTTCACACCTATGTACCACCCATTTTCCAGGCTGCTCCCAAAGGAAACAGAGTCCCTATGAACTCCATGAATTAACAGTGAAGTTCTGACAAACTTTATTAGCCAGGGGAACATGGCAGCCTCAGGCATGACCTAATGAGCCTTTTGAAATTGGGAGGATATAAACTCTTGCTTCATACTTTGTACTCCTGTCCCTCCCCTAGGACCCTACTCAGTGAATAAGCAGGTCGTGAGCATTTAGCAAAGTACAGAAAAGGACATAGGACCAAGATAATTTACTTAGACCCGCATCCCATCCCGATCCCTTTCACCAACAATCCCTTCTCACTCCAATCCTAACTCCTTTTGGAGCTTTTCCTGGATTCTGCAGCCACGGGAATCACTCTCCTGTTATATCCATCAAACCTGCAGCTCCAAACCATGTCACCAAACATTCCACCTTGCACTGTCCCACCAAGGTTTGCTTCTAGTTTCATAAGAGGCTGACACGACTGTGAGCCCAGGTGTACCACCATGATGTCCAATTTCAAATATTTATGCCATCAGACCAGAGACATTGGCTGACTATAGAAATGAATAATAAAACACAACATCAACCTGTATCAATAAAAAGCCTTATCTGTTTTAAAATGTGTGAAATCTTTGAAAACAAGTCCCATGCTGCCAACAAAACAAAACAAGAGCTCAAAAAGACCACTTCCCATCATGCATATGGTAATTAATCTTTAATATCCTAAAGAATCTCTGGCATTGTTATCTTATATTTGCAATACTTAAAGACTGCGTATTAATTATTAATTTTAGTGAACTTTTTAAATGTCCTGTAAACTGGGTTGTTCTAGCAGGGGGGCTAAAGCTGGGGGTTGCATCATTCTGACAGAGAAGTTCTGGCTCATCTTGTCTCTCTCCCAATTTGAGGAACCAGACCTGTTCACTTCAGAGTGTGCAGAGAAGACAGGGAAGGTGCCGACATCATTTTCTTTTCTTTTCTTTTTTTGATAATTTAAGCTCTTTTATTATTTTTTAATTTCTTTTTTTTATAAATTTATTTTTTATTGGTGTTCAATTTGCCAACATATAAAATAACACCCAGTGCTCATCCCATCAAGTGCCCCCCTCAGTGCCCATCACCCAGTCACCCCCACCCCCCTTCCACCTCCCCTTCCACCACCCCTAGTTAGTTTTCGAAGCTTTTACAGAGAGAGTGCCATCTGCTGTGCTCCCTTAATCTATCCTAACAGTGATAACATCAGTAATCCCAAAGGGGTCACTGATGTTTCACCTCCCCTGGCTGAGTTAATTCTTCTTTTTTTTTTTTTTTTTTTTGAGTTAATTCTTCTTAATCAAACTGGTGTTCCAGACCTCCTCCTTCTCCTAAAGAGCCTACAATCCGTTGCTGGGTTTGCAGAGTCACTGCAGACTGTTGGGGGTCGTGGGCCATCCAGGGTTCTTTCTGTAGCAGAGATCAAGCACCACAGGCTGCTATGATCTCTAACAAAGTATGCTTTAAATCACTTTCCACCAGAAATATGCTAAATAAGAGTTAAAATACTAGAAGGCAATTCAGCATGACAATAAGCACATCCTAGAATTAGGCTGATTTCTACTCTTGGTTTCTCCACTGACTGGGGCTGCATGACCTTGGGAATGACTCTAACCTCTTTGAGCTTGGGTTCCCTTATTTTTAAAGAAAATAATATTAAGACCTGCCTCTTACACATTTTGAGGATTAAACAGAACAATACACATAAAATGCTCAGAGAGTGTCTGACACTCAACAACTGTTAGCTGTTCTTTTTAATGAGTAAAGCATATAAATTATTTGCTTTTATAAATTAAATTCACAAGGTATCACTTTCATTGACCCACATTCTGATATGATTTCTCGAATGACGGGGAAAGGCTGGAGTACGTGTAGTTAGGCTGTGGGAATTTGCTCACCGTCTCAGGAATACCAAATAGAGTGCCTTGTACACATAAAAACATCATTCGTCATGTATTGAGGTAGGAGAGAGGTTCAGACATGCTCCTTGGGGCACAGCCAGAAGCCTTGCTTTAGAAGTGGAATTCTCAAGGTTCAGAGGTAATTTTCTTTCTTTTTAATGTGTAAGGACTCCGAGATCATATCTAGTGCCCAAAGACATCAAGATGCTCAGCAGTAAAAAGAGCTTTGGAGGGAACAGAGACACGAGTTGGACCATGGACAAGCTATTTAAATTCTATCAGTCTCATTTTTCCTTTTTGTAAAATGGAACAGGTATAACATATCTTTGTGAATTGTCATAAAGATTAAGTCAACATACATAAAACGCATTAGCTGGATTTTTTTCCTGTGTGCCAGTAAGCAAGATAACCTCCAAACATCAATCTCTTCACAGATAAAATAATTTTTCAGGGTTGTTTGTTTTACACTATTATTGCATCATAACTGACATGATAAACTATATCTATTTCAAGTGTACAATCTCATCAATTTTGACATATGTGTACACCACCCACAAAGCCACTACCACAATCAAGATAATGAACATATATTCATCAGTGGCAAATGCTGCCTCATAAGCCTTTGCAATCCTTCTTTCCTGCCCTTTCCCATTATGTCCCAACCTATGAATTCAGACAAGCAACAGTTGCACATAGTATGTGCATGTGCTCTTTTCCTATGTAATATTTTTCATTCAGCATAATTATTTTGAGTCTTAAGAGTATATCTGTGGACTGTTTTCTTATTTTGAGTTTCTTATTTTGAGTTTTGTATATTCTGATACAAGCCCTTTTTCAGATACAGGTTTTACAAATACATGTTTTCAAATTCTGGGTTTTCCTTTCATTCTCCTACAGAGCTTTTCAAAGAGCAGAAGTTTTCATTTTGATGAAGCCCAACTTATCAATTTTTTTCTTTTATGGATCATGCTCTTGGTGTCATATATGATATGTTGGTTTAATCCAAGTTTAAAAATGTTTCCTTCCATATTCTCTCCAAGAAGCTTTATAGATTTAGGTTTTACATTTCAGTTCATGGTCCTTTTTGAATATATGTGAGGTAAGATCAAAGCCCTTTTGTTTGTTTGATTGGTATGTTTACTCTTGCATATGGATGTCCAATTGTTCCAGGATCATTTTTTTTTAAAGACCACTATTTCTCCACTTGATAGTGATTTTGTCAAAGATCAGTTTTCCATATACATCTGAGTCTACTTCTGGATACTTTATTACATTCCATTTTTCTATTTGTCTTTTTTTGCAGTGTTGTCATATGATATTAATTGCAGTAGCTTTATAATAAGTCTTAAAATTAGTAGTTAGCTCACCAATTTTGTTCTTTTTCAGAGTTTTCTTGTTATTTCATGTCCTTTGAATTTCCAATAGGATTTTAAATTTGGTTTGTCAATATCTTTACAAAGAAAAGAAAGCCTTCCAGGAATTTTATTGGGATTGAATCTATGAAGTAATTTGGGAGACCTGTGATTTTGTGATTCATCAACAATATCTGATGACCAGTAGTATTATCTTAACAGTGTTGAGTTGTCTAACCCATAAATAAAGTCTCTCCACTTTCTTAAGTCTTCTTTAATTTCTCTTGATGTATAGATCTTCTACTACTTTTGTCACACTTCTAAGTATTTTACATTTTTCAGTGCCATTATAAGTAGTATTTTTTTCAATTTCCAATTGTTTTCTGCCAATACGGAAATATAATTGATTTTTATACTGACCTTTTTTCATATTTTCCAATGCTAAAGACATTAATGCTATCTGTGAATAAAGACAGTTTTACATCTTTGCTTCCACATGGATGCCTTTTATTTCTTTTTCTTGCCTGTTTGCACTGGCTAGAATACCTAGTACAAGATTGAAAAGAACTGATAACAGAGAGACATTCTTGTCTTGTTCCTATTATGAAGGAGAAAGCTTGCAGTCCATTGCCATTAAGTATTTGTCTTTCACAGCGTTTTGTATATATCTTTTCAGTTGAGGAGGTTGTATTCTGTTGCTGCTTTGATGAAAGTTTTTATCAGGATGGGACTTTGGGGACACCTGAGTAGCTCAGTGGTTGAATGTCTGCCTTTGGGCAAGTTCCCTGGGTCTGGGGATCGAGTCCTGCATCAGGCTCCCTGCATGGAGCATGCTTCTCTCTCTATGTCTCTGCCTCTGTGTGTGTGTGTGTCTCTTATGAATAAATAAAATCTTAAAAAAAAAAAAGGATGGTTTTTAAATTGCAATTGTTTATTACTGGGGTTGATCTCCATTTATATGGTTATTGGTCACTTCAGTTTTTTCTTCTGTGACAGACTAGCTTATCTTTTGTGCATGATATGTATACTCAAAAACTATTGAGTTTTTGAGAAGATATCTATATATTATAAATATTAATTCTTGTTAAGTACATGTGTTGTAAACATCATCTCTCATTTTGGGGGCATTTTTCACTTTATTCATGACAGTTCCTGATGAACAAAATTTTTATCATTACTGTACTTAAATATAATTATCTTTCCTTTGTAGTTTAGAATTTTTGCCACTATTTTAAATCATTTCCTACCTCTAAGTCATAATATATCCTCCAATATTGTTTCCTAAAGTTATATGATTCCAATTTCACTCTAATTTTTTGTTGTATTCTAGGAAGGAATCCAATTATATATTTAATATGTAAATGAACACAGTACCATTTATTATTGAAAGGCTCATCCCTTCCCCCACTAATTTGCAATTCCAATTTTGTCTGAAATCAAGTTTCCATGTTTGTGAAGTTTATTTTTGGATTTTCTATATAGATTCATTGGTCTGTTTTTCTATCCGTATACTAATTACTCATTGAATTACCTTTATAGCTTTAAAGTCAATCTTGATATCAGCTAGACCAATCTCCTCCATCACATCTTTCTCCTTTGTGTAGTTTTGGCTATCACTACCTTTTTGAAGTTCTCTATAAATTTTTGGATTAATTGAATTCCCAAAAACAAGTAAACATCCAATGCACACACACACATACATACAATCCTTTTTTACATTTTTAAAAGTTTAGTAAAGAAATATAAAGCAAAGAATATTAACTGAATGTGATATGATGATATTATCAAATTATACTAAGGCAAAATGAACCTTTAGGGATAAAATAAGATCTTACTTAATGATGAAAAAAAATTCATCAGGAAAATATAAGAATCCTGATTTGGTATAAATGCAAACATACAGTCTCAAAATGTATAAAAAGAGTAAGTAGGCTTGAGAGGAGAAAATAATCAATCACCATTGGATATTTTAACACATTTCTCTCTAAAACCGACAGGCCATACAGGCAAAAAAAAATAAACAAATAAAGACAATACAAGTTTGAATAACAAAACAAACAATATTGATCCTGCGGACATAGCCTACAAATAGAGTAAAAACATTCTTTCCAAGCACATATAGATAATTCACAAAAATTGACAATGTTCTGTACCATAAAAGAAGTTTTCACCAAACAATCAATACCAAACACTGAATTCTTACTACAGGACAATAAAATTCAAAATCAATACAAAATGGCACCTTTTCAAAGTCCACATGTCCAGCTTTCACGGAATTTTTCTTATATTGCTAAGCTCTTCAAAAGGGATGCTGTGAATGGCTTCTTCCATACAAGTAAAGAAAAAGGACTATAACAATGTAGCCTATGGAGTCAAGGAGTCTCCAGTGGGGATTCCAGCTCATTTCTTAACAGCTTTGTGACATTAAGGAAGTGACACAACCTTTGTGTGTCAGAGGCTCCTCAAAGTTGGAATGGAAAGTGTCTTTTTCATAAGGATGTGTGAGAATTCAATGAGATCATACACAGCACTTGGCATAAAACCAGATTACATAAAAATAGCTAATGTTTGTTTTCCTAGTTTTTATTTAAATTTGTTTTGTTGTAGCTATTATTGTTGTAACATTTGCTCTTCAATATAACGAAATGAATTCCTCTTAGGTTTTCCACCTAGTCACAAGGCATCTTTTTTAAATCTGCACCAGAGATATCAGGTTCAAACACCACCTCACAGTGGAGGGGGCCAACCAGAGCAACTAGCTTCTAGTTTTTCACACTTGTTTTCTCCAAGCATGTTCACTGCTCCCAACGAAGCCCTTTTACCAATTCCATAGTTAAAACATCCAAAGGGGTCATTTCGACTTGACTACCTTTTACTGAACACGTGGACCTTATTCTTCCCTCTTTGAAATCCTTTGAACTCTGTGGGTGAGTGCAGAGCTGTAGATATCCAAAAGGCTGATGAACTAGAAATGGAATGACTTGGGCTAGAAATCCAGCCACATCAGACTCTAGGAAACAAACTGAGGGATGCTGGAGGGGAGAGAAGTGGAGGGATGAAATAATTGGGTAACAGACATTAAAAAGGGACCCATGATGGAATGAGCACTGGGTATTATGTGCAACTGATGAATCACTGAACTCTACCACTGAAACTAGTAATACACTACATGTTAATTAATTGAACTTAAATGTAAAAAATAGAAAAAAAAAAAAAAGAAATCCTGCCACATTTTGGTTAGTCCCAATGTGACCCTAAAGAAATCTTTCTAACAAAGGAAGCTTCTTTTGAGAAGATTCAGTGATACAGGAGAAAGGATAAAATGATAAATAAGTACCTGTACTAGAATGTGACCATTAGTTTCTTCTTTATTTTGTACTGCACCTTTCTCATTTTGAACCATAAACTGTGCTATTTCTGCCATCACAGGCTGAAGTCAACCTATGGAGGGTCATGAATGTTGGGATTACCTATGGTTCAGTCTCCCTGTATGGCCATGAACTCAGTGGAGAAAGATTGTGCCCAAGTTGTCATTTTAGCCCAAATACTTAGAATCTGGGCTTGTAGGGTGCTCAGAGAACATCTGTCCAAGAGAAAGAATGACAATGCAAATAGATGGAATCAAGAGGAATTGGATTGAATGTGCAGTAAAGGTTCATAAGAAAAAGTATAATGAAGGGTGCAAGCAACACATTAGAAAAACACAAACAATACAACATACCCAAAATGTACTTTACTTTTTTCTCCTACTATCTAATTTTTTCCTTATTGAAGTATAATTGACATATAATTAGCCACAAATATTTAAACTGAACTATTGGGATGCCTTAGAGGCTCAGCAGTTGAGCATCTGTCTTCGACTCAGGGCGCAATCCCAGGACCCGGGATCGAGTCCCACATCAGGCTCCTTGCAGGAAGCCTGCTTCTCCCTTTGCCTGTGTCTCTGCCTCTCTCTGTGTCTCTCATGAATAAATAAAAATAAATAAAGAATAAACTGAAGTATTATGACAACTCTGACATAGACATCCCCTTTTAACCATCTGTAAAACAAACATCATGAATATCTCAATCACTCCCAAAAGTTTCCTCCTTGCGCCTCTTTAACAGGCTCTGAAACAGCTGTCTGTGCATAGGTTTGGCCGGAGTGTTGTCAGGACCACCACCAGTGCAGGAGCTGGGCTGGATGCAGTAGGACTGGAGGCAGAAAGGGCTGGGGTTGAACTGTGATGAAGAGATGACAGAGGCTCAGCCTGGCTGAACCCACATGGAGACAAATCATCCCAAGTGACAAGGGACTCCATCCTGTGTATCCCACTTCCACCAGTCACTAGATATGACTAGTGACTAGATATGACTCATGACTTCATCATGAGGTGAAGCCTAACCTTGGAAGGTCCCTTTGGCCCAAGGCGACTCCTGGGGAGGGACTCAGCTGCCAGATTAGCGGACAACATTCCCAGCACATGCAGGAATCCAGAACCCACATCCTGAAGTGGGATCTGTGTGAGGCAACATACACTTTCAGTGGGGTAGGTAAGGGATAAAAGGGCGGAAAGCCCTGATCCCTACCCTCCTAGAGTGAGGAAATCAATGTTTTCTTTTTTTTTTTAAGATTTTATTTATTTATTTATTCATGAGAGACACAGAGAGAGGCAGAGACACAGGCAGAGGGAGAAGCAGGCTTCCCCCTGAGCAGAGAATCTGATGTGGGACTCAATCCCAGGACCCTAGGATCATGACCCAAGCCAAAGGCAGACACTCAACCACTGAGCCACCCAGGTGCCCCATTGTTTTCTATTTTATATGAAAGAACCTAGTTTAATGAAACCAAAGCTTCTGCCTGCATTGTGCCACACACAGCTCCAAGCTCTGCATTTTCATTACTGCATTACCACAACCGCCCCACTCTTACCTGGCTCAGTACAGTCCATGAGGTGACTGAAGCACAGAAAGGCCAAGTAATCACCCAGCATCAATCATATGATTAGTAAGCTCAGAGCTAACAATCAAAACTCCAGGCTGTCTGGGCCAATTCTACATTTCTAACTACTACAATTGGCTGCTTCTCTGAAATTTTACTCAGATTTTTTCATTATATTTTATACTGCATATCTTATCTTGCAAAAGGTACTCCTGTTGCATGTTATCTTCAAAATGTGAAAATTGGCAGTTTGGCACACACCAATTGTGTAACTCATTCAATGCCTGGATTAGAAGTTACCAAAGTCACATCTGCAAAGTTCTGCGATATTTTGTCACCACATTTGGAAAGGCTATCATTATAACTTGTAATCTTTGATGGAGTAAAAACATTACCCTAGAATTAGTCTTATTCAAAAGAATTAGAAATGGGAAATACATACACGTGCATGTGTGCTCACGCTTGTTCTCTCTCTCTCTCTCTCTCTCCCTTCACAGGAGAGAACTTGAAGGCCCAGGCACAGAGCCTCCTTTCTTATTCCTGAGGAAACAGTCATTTTTTACTGAAATTATCCTACTAACTAAGATATATCAAGCTTGAGCGATGCAGTTCTCTGATGAAACTCATTATGTATTGTATCTGACAGGGCTCACTCTGAGAAACAAAATCACTATGACAAATCAGATATAACAAAAGATGAATCACTTGGAGTTGGCTTTACACAACTAGTGGAGCAGGCTAAGTAGTCCATGTGAAGCTATTCCACCTGCTTATGGTATTGGAGCCTGAATCTGCAGACAAGGGCATCAGGAAGAGCAGACAGATAGGCAGTGGAGGAAGCAAGGAGAAATTGGAAACTATCAGAATGCATAGAAAAAACTAGTACCCACTGCAGGCTCTTGCTGCCTCCAAGCTCCTATTGTGATGATGGTGGTATCCTGCAGGGAGAGCTGGCACCCTCCTTCACAGAGCGAAGCATAGGTGTGATCCCAGAATCAAAGAAGCCTGGAGGCAGAAATGCAGCAGAAGCTGGAGGTAAGCCAGGAGATCATCTAAAACATGTGACAACATGCAGGGGGGTACAGCAACACCTTGTGCCCTTTGCTGACCTCCTGGGCATAAAGAATATGGCTGTTGTTTCAATTCCACCTGCCATATCTCCTGCAAATGCCTCTATGGTCCAACCTATTTGGAATTATTCTGGGAAAGGAATTCTGGGAAATGAAGTTTTAGCTAGGTTGACCAACATAACTTACCACACCCATTTTTGAGGCTAGATCTAATGCAAAAAGGAAGTACTCAGATGGGCATTAAGGAGAGCATGTGATGTGATGAGTATTGGGTATTATACACAACTAATAAATCACTGAACACATCTGAAATTAATCATGTACTGTAAGTTGGCTAACTGAATTTAAATTTAAAAAAAGGAAGGGGATCCCTGGGTGGCGCAGCGGTTTGGCGCCTGCCTTTGGCCCAGGGCGTGATCCTGGAGACCCGGGATCGAATCCCACGTTGGGCTCCCGGTGCATGGAGCCTGCTTCTCCCTCTGCCTGTGTCTCTGCCTCTCTCTCTCTCTCTCTCTCTCTCTCTCTGTGTTGTGACTATCATAAATAAATAAAAATTTAAAAAAATAAAAAAATAAAAAAATAAAAAAAGGAAGTACTCAAATGCTCTACCTGAGAAAATATTACCTTAGATCTTCTCAAAGCAGCTCTTGACATTATGTAGGGCAAAACTTTGTGTTTGTTTCCGCCCACAAAGAAACAGTAATTAGTTACTAAATACTTGACACCATGAATTTACAGCCATTACCTTAACACTCATGGTTAGTACTGTATTTGTTACTCCTATTTTGCAAACAAATGCGTTGAAGTATAGAGAAGTTAATAGGTTTTTTCAAAGCTATGCAGCAAACTGCAAATCTGGCACCCACATCTCTCTGATTCTGTAATTCCTGCCCATCACCAATTCACTCTGCTACTCCTGTGGTATTAGAGAAAATCTTTCCAGTCATCACCTTTTATGAAGATCTAAAAAGAGTCAGTACCAGAAGGGATGGAACAGATGGTCTATCCCTAGAAACAAAGAACAAAGAGGACTAGAAGTTCAGGAAAAAAAGTGAGAGTGGGGAATCGTGGGTCTATAAGGAGAATACTCAGCAGAACTAAGGTGAGAAGAAGAAAGGTGTGCAACAGAGAACAGAAAGTACTCCTTTTTTCAAAAGGAAAAGAAGGATTTGTCTGGAGTCCTGAGCAGATTAAGATCAAGTCAGGAGTGAGGGCTGCGGAGGGACACCTAAGCTGCTCATCTCTCAGTAAGACCTCTGTAAACCTACAAATTCATGACCAAAATGGCTCAACCCCACCCTCCTCCAGCTTGACTAAATGTTAAACAGGTTTCCCTTTTCTCAGAGTATTTATTTTAGAAAACTGTCATTGTAAATCCTTTCTCTCAGCTTCTCTGAGATGTAAATCTGTTAAAAAGCTTCTTACCAGTTTTATAATCCTGTAAGGTCTTTCTTGAGGAGAAAGACATCCTTTGAAATGTAGATAGCACCCCATCTCCTTGTTTCTGCGGGAGGATAGGAGACTAATGTCCCATGGACACCCTACTTCAAGTTATAACAACCATCTCCTGTCACAAAGAGACAGGAAGTTTACCTTTCCTTTGGGGAAGGCCAATTAGCAAACAGCCTAGGATCCTCCCCACCTGCAGTCCCAATGTTCTGGCCCCATACATTGCTAGAGCAGAAGTCAGATCAGGTTCTGGCCTCTGCTCTTGCTGGAGTAGCCTTGAATAAAGTCTTTGTTACCTGTTGAACTTCATTAGGTTTGGCCATCAGAAGCCCAATTAGGAATGGGCAGAATTTAACTCTAGTCTACCTGTGGAGAAAACATGTATTATGCAGAGAAAGATAAAACTACTAACCAAAAAAAAAAAAAAAAAAAAAATGAGGAACTCAAGCACCTGGGGAGCTAATCTATGAGAAAGACAGAATAGAGGTTTAGAACACATGCGGAATTGGTCACTCAAGTCTGAGTGCTCTTACCTCCTACTGCTCTTAAAATTAACTCTTGCAACACCAGCAACATTATTAATCTTTTTTTTCCTCTGGCTCAGCAAAAGAGTGATGGTAACAATAGTGCTGGCTGTACTATGAACTAAATCAATGTGCCTAATGCTTACCTGATTCCTAGGGTCTAACTAGTAATCAAGAAAATTAGCCTAATTATTTACCCAGAGGGAGGGTTTTTTTCCTCCAAATTTGCTATTTTGAGACATTCCAAACCTAAAGAAACGTTAAAGAATGGTACAATAACCCTATTCCCTTTACCTAGATTCACCAATTTTTCACACTTTGCACCTCTCCCCCTCTCTCTCTCACTCTCTGCCATCTGAAAATAAGTTGCAGATCTCATGCCTAATACTTCATCACTAAATACTTCAGCAACCATTTCCAGAAAATAAAGACATTCTCTTACATAAGTAAAATGCATTAACCATACCCAAAAAGATTCAATAAAATGAGGTTATTCAGTTCATATTTACATTTCTTCAAATGTCCCCAACCTTTTATTATTTTTGGTTTTCCCTTCCTGATCCAAGATCTATTCAAGGTTCATAAGCTTCTCTGTATTGTTTCTGCCCCTTTAGGTTTTTATTTTTAATCTAGACAACTTTATAACTCTGAATTCTTATGTTAGAAAATAAGAAACAGTCTTCAATCAGTGACCTAAGGTACAAGTCAAATCCAGAGTAAATTGAAAGGGGGGAATAAATAACGTAGATAGAAATTAATAAAACTGAACCAGACAAGAGAGAAAATTCCCTTAAAAATAAATTAATAAATGCCAAGAATGATCAAGAAAAAAAAAGTGAAGGCACAAATTACCAATATTATGAATGAAAGACATGACATTGCTAAAAACAGAAAAACTACTAATCTTAGAAGGATAATGAGTGGATATTATAAAGAGTTTTACACCAACAAATTTGACCACTTTGATGAAATGGATAAATTCCTCAAAAAACAAAACTTACCAAAATGACCTATATTTACATTAAATATTTTTAGCAAATATACCACCTAGATGACATTTTGTACTTCCTACTGCATTCCTTCAGGAGGCACATAATATTAGATTACCCCACTCTAAGATATCCCAGGTTTGATTACTTGGTTAAGGTGTAAAATATCAGGTATGTCCACTATAAAAACACATTTTCCTTTTACCTCAACTAATCTCTGGGGTGATGATTTGAGACCATATAAATATCCTGTTCCCCAACAATCTTTCACTCAATAGCTTCAGTAGTCATTGATCATTCTAGCTGAAAAAATTGGTAATTAATAATTAATTGATACTTGGGGCACCTGGGTGGTTCAGTCAGTTAAGCAGCTGACTCTGCATTTCGGGTCAGGTCATGATCCCAGGATCCTGGGATGAAGCCCCACATCGAGCTCCCTGCTCAGCAGGGAGACTGTTTGAGGATTCTCTCTCTCTCTCTCTCTCTCTCTCTCTCTGTCTGCTCCTCCCTCAACCTGGGAATGCTTTCTCTTTCTTTCAAGTTAATAAATAACTCTTTTTTAAAAAAAAATTGACACTTAATAACTGATTACATGAGGTAAAATGCAGATTTTCTAATTGTGTTACTATGTCTACATTTTTTGGCTACCATTCTTTTATAAAAAGAGCTTTTCTTCTCTCCCTTGATCTCTCTTGATGGCTCCCCCACCCCCAATCTCATCACTATGAACTCATGAATTCAGTTTTTATTCAGCATGTTATAATCAATTATCATCATTCTTTTTAATGTGTCACTTGTACCAAGCCAGTTTCTATGCTTTTCTTTTTAATGAACCCATTAGTCTTTTTGCACTTACTTGCTTTTTGACATGAGATTTTTCAGGCTTACCTTGTAAATTCCCTGCTCTGGGCCTAGAAATAGCCATTTCTCTAAGAAACATTTTAGTGGTGATCAATGTTTAGAAATCCAGATCTAGGCGTCAAGTGTAGTCAATGCTACTGAAGTAGATTTCGCTTAAAGCTCTTTCAGGGAACAGAGGTAGGAAATGTGTATGTGTGCTCATGCTATCTGTCAATATATATATATATATACATATACCATGAGCTCATATTGATGTCTCTCATTGAAATCCAACCCTGTATCCTTTGTCCTTACCTGGAATGTAAAAACTCTACTTCCCAAAAACATCAACATATTTCCTCATATGCTGTATCCTATTATACACATGAAAGAGTTTAATAACTCTATCACCCATACGACCACCAAGAACAAAGCTGCTAAGCAATTGTTAATAGTCCTTTTGCAGCTCTTTTCGACCTTGTAATATATTCCACTTAGGGTGTGTATCATCGAAGTCCTATGCTCTAAGTTACTTGAATTTTTTCTCTGTCTGATTATTATCAATTTGACATGCAGTTGGGTTATTTTTTTCTGTTTGTATTCAAACTTAATGTTTGTCTTTTTGTTTTTGCTATATTTTTAACATTTAAGATATTTACATGGTTCAAAATCAAAACTATGTAAAAGTGGTCTACTTAAAAAAAATTTCACATTCATCCCTATATACTCCACACTATCCCTACTTACATTGTAAGTATATATTTTCATTAATTTCTGATATATCTTGTTTCCTTTTGCAAAAATAAGCAATTTGCTCTTCTTTCTTACATGATAGGTAAATATGCACACCATATCCTGGACTTACAGAGAGCTTCTTGATTCTTCCTCTGACTACACTGTATACCATTGTACGGAGCACTACATTTAAGCCAATCACTCTCCTTTGAGCCATCATTTAGAATGACTACAGTCTTTTGTTATTGCAACTTATTCCTGAATGAAAACCTTGCACACACGCTGTTTCATATTTGTGGAGGTATGTCGTAGGGCAAATTTCTAGAAGTGGAGTTTCCATTTCAAAAGGTAAATGCATACATAATTTTGTTAAATATAATAAAAACCCCTTCAGAGGGGTTATTATCATTTTGCATTTCAAGCAGAAGTATATAAAAATATGTTAATTTCCACAGCCTTGACAAAAGTATTATCTAGATTTTAGACTTCCTACCAATCTGATAGATGAGAAATGGTCTCTCAAGTTCTCACTGACATTTTTTATAAGTAAACTTGAATATCTTTTCTTGTATTTAAAGGCCATTTTTATATTGTTTCTGTGAACTATGTAAGGGGTTTTGTTCACTATATATATTTTCTGATTTTTTCTTAATTTTTAAGAATTATTTATTATAGAAATTAGGCCTTTGACCATCATATAAATCTCCTGATTTTTTACTGGTCCTTTGACTTTGCCTACAGTGTTCTTCCATATAAAAAATATTTTCTTTATTTTTATATGATTGATATTATCAATCTTTTGTTGTTTCTGGGTTTGGGGTTTAAAGCTTCTAAGTTTATTCACACTCTGGTCAAGACATAAATCAGCCATGTTCATTTTTTACATTTAGATCTCCGATTCACTTGGAATCTAATCTGGCAATTGGTATGACATATGAAACTAGTTTTGTTTTTCAAATGACTATCCAGTTGTCCCAAAGCCATTTATTTTAAGACTGCCTATTTTCTAAAGCAGAGGGAACGTGAGGCACAGATTTTGTCTTGTGAATGATGGATAGCTGAGAAGTCAAACAAGCTCTGAGACTAGCAACCACAAGAAACCACCATCAGCCCTGGGATGAAGTATCAAATAGAGAAGGAGATGTTCCTGAAACCCAGGGTTTAGGGGCACCAAGCCAATGCAGCAATCATGGCCATTGGTCCAATAAGATCTGAAGCCCTCCGAGAATTGCACTTACTGCCTAAGTACAGAAATAGGTAAAGAAATGCTTCCTTTCTTCCCATCCTCCAATCTCCCACCAGTGGTTCCTACTGGCCAAATCTGGATGGAAATCAGTTCACGAGGAGCCTGGGACATACATCCTACAGAGTGTAACTCTCTTGCAAAATAGAAGAGAGATGGAAGAGGGGCAAGAGATGCTCTGAGAATAGGGGCGCTTAGGTGGCTCAGTCATCTGAGCATCCAAATCTTGATTTCCACTCAGGTCATGTTCTAAGTGTTGTGAGATCAAGCCCTGTTTAAGACTCCAAGCTAAGCCCAGTCTGCTTGTCCCTCTCCCTCTGTTCCTCCCCCTGTGCTCTCTCTCAAATATATAAATAAATAATTTTTAAAAAAAAAGAATTGTTCTGAGGACAAAGGGGCAGCACAATACTCTGGAAAAAATAAGAATTCTTTTTATCTTTTCATTACAACAAATTGTAATGTATTAACTAATTAACACTTAGTAACTTATAACTTATTAACACTCCAGGAGCCAAATTCCTCTAAGTAAATTTTTAAAGGTATATGTGGATTTAAGGACAGACTGTAATACAATCTTCTTATAGTTCAATCATCTCTCTGAAAATAATCTGGATCAGTGAGCTATTTATTGTGTATACATTTGGCATGAAGCAGAATTGAGGAAATTAAGAATACAGGGATAGGACTAGAAAGATTTCAAAAATAGAATTAGCCCTGCAGAAATTAAAAACATCCAAGTGACTGAGATTGAGATCAAACATAACTGAAAACAACTGAACAAAATAAATCTAAATTTTATTCTAAAATACTAAAACTGAATTTTTTAAAAAAGAAATTTATAAGCCATATACAATAAATGCAGGAGTTTATAGATACTTAGGAGAAGCAAAAATTTCTTTTTATCTTTTATAATTTCCCTAGGTGCTGCATTTTTTAAGAAAGTGATTTACTTTATTTTTAAAAGTTATTAAGCCTTATTAAATATCGATTTAAAAACACTTTTTATATGTCTTAGAATTTGGGATATACGTGTACCTATCAATCATAACATAAAATCTAGACTGTATGACACACTCAAAACAACAAATAATGCTTAGCAATTCAAACGTTTGGATCAGAGGCATAAAATTTATATTCAATAATCTTTTCATCTCTAGGTGCTACATTTTAATGCAATGTTTTTAGAAATATGAGCTTTAATAAATATAACATTCCATTTTACACCTTAAGAAATCCATTAATTATTTATATATCCTAATTTAGCAAAATTCAAATATAACCCCAGTTTTGAAGGATTGATAATTCCCATAAAACAAATATTTTGATTTTTGGAAGGAATGATTTATTTTCAGAATTAGTCTAATGAAACAAGATCACTTTCTCATAAGGAAACCAATAATGTATCTCTCTTCAATTTCCTAGAAAATCAAGGGCTCAAAATTAGACACCTTGCTGACCCGTGCTTCAGGCACTCAAGAAAGAATTCTCTAGGCCCTTCCTTTTTACTTTTCCTTCTAGACTTCTCCTACTTGCCAGTGTCCTCTTCTGCACTTGATAGCATCGCCGTTTAGGGGGAAGGACCATAAGGAGAAATGAATCAACTCAAGCAAACATCCTGGTGCACAGGAGGATGAAATAAATAATAATAGTGTGTGGAGCACCATTAGCCATTGCGGTTCTGCATACTCCAACTCCAATTAAACCATCTTACCCAAACACCCTTGGATAATTGGTTCCAATGACTAATACATGCCTACTGATCCAGAGCCTGTGAATTGTGGATGCAAACAATAAACCTGCTTAGGATAATGTGATTGATTGTAATTCCATTTGAAATAAATGTAACAAATGGCAATGTGCCATCCAGTTAACCATGCAGCACAACTGTAATTGTTAAGGTTGTTCATTTCATTATACAGGGTCCTTTCTCAGAAAAAAATTCCTCTGCTCTTAGGATGAGGAACTTTTGTCCTTTCCCTGAAAACATGCTTTCCAGTAGTTACTTGGCTTCTTTTTATTTCATTCTGGCTTCTAGAAAATCTGGAGCCTATCTATATCCTGTGGATAGAACTCAAAAGAAGTATCTACATATTAGCTTAAATCTGACAGTTTATGTCCCTATCATCATTATCCTATTCTTTTTTTGCCTATCTCTAATTTGTTTTGCATTTTATATATTCCTGTAAGTCATCTTCTCCAGAAACAGATCAAACAAAGAGTTTGAGCAGTGCAAGATACTCACAGGTAATCAACACTTTTACAGGGGAGGAAGTAGGACTGGAGACAGAAAAAAAATGCAGACCTGATCAAACTTCCGCCAACCTGGCAGGGTGCTCTGAAGTGAGCATGGTCCTGTGGCAAGCCATACTGGTAGGTATATTCCCCTCCTCAATTAGTCACCAGACACAGGCTTCCCTAACATGGATGTGAGATCAGGCAAGGTGGGTCTCTAGAAGTGAGGTAGCCTCTGAAGAAGTTGAAATATGTCTGCTGATGGGAATACCCTCAGTAGCAACAAGTCCTTCCTTGACATGAAGCTGAGTGGCCCTTCCACCTCTTTTTCTACTTCAGTTTCCTTCTCCATCAAGAATGAAGAGAAGCTCCTCCCAGTATCTGGTGTACCTCCTTCATAAAAGATGCTTGGAAGAGAGATGTTAGTAAGATAACTACAGTGCCTAACTAAAGCAGAGGTGGGTCTCAGAGTCCCAACTAATTATCTTCTTCTTCCATCGTCCTTTTTAGATTCTGTTAACCATTAGCTACCACTACTCCTGGTCTGGCTACTTACTTGCTAGTGTTCAGATCCTTCAGCCCTAAGGATCTGAGCCTTGGATTATCATGCCCTTTGGCTGGGGTCACTAGACTAGCCCATTTATAGTCACAATTGGACAAGGGAATATTTAGATAGGCTCAAGCAAATCAGTGGAGTTCTACTATATTCCTTCCTGCCTCCAATGTGTAATAGCAGCCCTATCTTCCCTAAATAATCAATTACCTTGTCTATAGAGTGACTCATCTTATTTTTGATCCCCAAACAAGGAGGTTAACAAGTAAAAAGTGACAACTAAAGCTTATAATTCAATGGGACTTTTCTGTGTCCACTTGAGAGTGTACCCCCCCCCCAACTTGGGGAACAGGACCTATAACCCAACAGAGCCCATAATTATGGGGAAAGGAAACAAATGATGTTCAGTGGGTCACTGAGAGTGATAGTAACTAGAGTCATTACTATTTCCACCCCTTGATCCCTGTGTCCACATATTACTGAAGACACACCAGGTAAAAGTCATTAATTCAATGCATATAGAATATTCTAGAAGATGGCATCCCATCTGTGTAGACCACTGTCTCTGAGCTTCCAACAATCTGTCAGGCCAGCAGTTTCTAAGTGGAGTAGAATGTGATACGGCCAGTGAATTTCATGGTCATACACTCACTCATGAACCTCTTTTGCTATAAAGTGGCATTTATGTGGCATTTATAGTATTTCCCTACTAATGAGACCATATGGACAAGAAAGGCAAATTCACCCAGAATATACATCCACTCTTGTAAGACATATAAAAATAAACAACTAACCCTTCCGGGATCAAATGAGCCCAATGTAGTCAACCTGCAATCTACAGGCTATTTGGTCTTCTTGAATAATGGTGTCATATTAATATTGTTCTCTGTCGCTGGCATATTCGATACTCAGAAAGACAAGCCTTCATAAACAGGAGTCCAGGCTCCTGGGGTCTTGCATATCCTTAATCTTTGCCAACATCTTTCATGTGCCCTCTGTGCCAGCACTGCGGCAGGTGATGGCAGAGACTGGCTGCTATCAGCTAAACAGGTAATTTTGTTTACTTGGTGCGACATTAAGTATCAGTTTCACAGTAGATACTACCTTGTGGACATTAACATGTCCAATGTACATGTACAATGATCTTCACAATTCATATCACTCCATATGTCTATCCACATGTCTCTAACCCAGACTTTATCAATAATATTCCATTCTTTCTTCTTCCAGGCTCTTGATCAGCTGGCCAAATCATTTATCATTGTCCATGACTTTGTATATACTTAACCTCAGGTTAGTTTTCTTTCCATGCAAAAGGGATAACTTCTGTTTTAGGCCGCTGAGTATTGAGAGGATTTACTTTATCTTTCAAGGCCATCTTTAGTAAGACTGTAGTGTAGCTACCATCCATTTTTGACACATATACAAATACTGAGCTAACTCATCTATATACTGAATTCAAACTTTTTCTCCTCTTTACATTAAAATCTCCATATGACCATAGATATAAGCTGAGTAAAGGACACTGGTGCCAGTATGGTGAGTGCCATAGGGATCTAGCTACCTGTTAAAGCTCATGCAGTTTTCATGTGTCCGCTGGCCCTGCCACCATTCATTCCTAGATATACCACTTCCATTTTACTATGAATTGTTCCCGGACCCATTTGACCTTATGAATTTTGGATCTGATAGAAGCTAGCTCATGATGGACCACTCTAGACATATGGTCACTTAGTTTCTCATGGTTGAATGGTTCATCTCTGCCAAAACCCAGTAACATGACAGAAGTTGTTTTTCAAAAGGTATGTAATTCTCCACTGCACCTCATGCTCCAGAATGCCAAAAGTTCACATTATGATGCTTTCATTGTGGCTTAACACAAACTATACATGACATATTTTCCCACCAATGATAACCCCTAATATTATTTAGTCTGCCAGACTGTATGGCCCAAGAGCAGTGCCCCTTGCACTACAATGTGATCCTATTACAGATTCTTTTCCTGCTCAGTCTCCAGTCAAAGCTGGCAAATTTCCATGCTTCCTGAAATATAGGCTGAGCAGAATCCTTAGCTGTAGTATATGCTGACGCCAGATCCATAATACCTTCTGCTTTGTTATTGTTGTTGTTGGGTTTTTTTGGTTTTTCTTTTCCATTTAAAATCTTTTATTTTCCTTTTTAAACTAGATTGTGAAGTGCCACTGAAATAGGCAATGTTGGCATAACAATGTCTGTTACAATAAAATACATTAGACATTATAATAAATAACCATAAAAACTATGTGGGGGAACATGAATGTAGTCGACTGAATCTGGAAAAATGTTTTCTGCGCAAGTGAGAACAGTCATACCTCTTATTAAGACTGATATAAACAGAACCATAGGAACCTTACAGGTGAAGTAGCCAGCCCAGGGCTCAGGGTGGAGGTGGAGGTGGAGGTGAATGGGGGCCAAGAGGGTGAGGGGAACGGCAAACTAAAAAATACTGACTGAGGTAGCAGTACTCTGCTCAGTGCAAAAAAAACCAGACTTATGCATAAAAATTAGACTATGATCTCAGATTAAATTCAGATCATCATGCAAAAGACACAATACATGCTGTTTAGTTTTAGAAAAAACTGCACACATTTCTTGGGTAGGAGATTGCAAGACACAATGACTGGTCTTTTAACTTTGGAGGTGATGTATGAGTATGTTCCTAATTCCTGGATGCCCAAAAACTTTTTATAGATGTAGAAAAAACAAAAATCTTCACAGGTTTCATCTCCTATCTTCTAGAGTGCATTTGTCTTACCAAGACCTCCAATATGCTGACCACCTCTTACTCATCAGGTCCAGTCAATATAATATCATCATCATCAACTTAATAAATTAATATGGTGTTTTACAGTATGCTCAGGCAGTTCAGATCTCTTTATTCTATAATATGACAATGAGTAGGACAGTTAACATAAGTCCTCAAGCAAAATTGTCTGTTTCATGTGAATATCTGATCCTCATTGATAATTTGGGATAGAAAATAACGTATTTTCCAAAATAATTACAACACACCTGAGGCCTATTAATCTACTCCAAAAAGACACTACATATAGTACAGTGGCTCTGACTGGGGCTACTATTTGCTTCAACTTGCAGCAGTCTACACTTACTACCCTGGGGACACTGGCTTCTGGAAGCATAGACTGACCAATTAAATAGAGATACCATGGGACTATCAACTCTGTACCCTTTAAATCTTAAAGGATACCACTAATCTTCACTGTTTTCCTTCTCTGGGATGTTTTTTACTTTAACTATCTTGGCTTTGCAGGGAGTGTGGGGGATAGTTTCAAAAGCCTTCCACTTTGCTTAGCTTGCTGTGATAATTCTTATCCCACATGACTAAGACCCAAAGTGTAGGCTATACCAACTGTCAAGTATGCCAAAGTCACTTAATATCCTGGGACCAAGGAAATGGCCATCAGGTAGGTTCATAGACCCAGTAGACCTCCTGTAAGCTCAATGTTGGCCAGCACTCCATTTATTACCTGGTCATCCTATACCACCACTCTAACAAGAGGACCATGATGAGGCACTGAGTCCTTGGATATTAATGTCAACTCAGACCCTGTGTCCAAGAAATGTCAAAATAGCTGGCCATTCCCTTTTCTCTTTTCTTAGTGAAAAGCTATTCTAGTAAATGACTGTAGGACCCTTTGGAGAAGGGCTGGGGGAAGCATTAACGTGTAAAGAAAATACGTATTCTTTTCCTAGGAATTTGCCCACCACTTCAATAATGGTTTCCAGAACTGAAAAACGGATCAGATCCAGAAACTGGACAAGGAACGTGACTTGTTTAATGAAGGCTATATTTTTAAAAGGAGTTTTAGATTCACAGAAAAACTGAACAGAAGTACAGCCAGTTCCCATATATTCTCTGCCCGTACATATGCACAGCCCTCCCCATTATCACCATGCCCCACCAGAATGGCATATTTGTCACAAATGATGAACCTACATTGACACATCATTATCACTCAAAGTCCACAGCTTATATTAGGGTTCACTCTTGGTGTAGTACATTCTATAGATTTTGACAAATGTAAAATAGCATATATCCACCATTATAATATAATTAAGAAGAGTTTCACTGCCCTAAAAATCTTCTGTGCTCTGTCTATTCATTTCTCTCTTTCTCTCTCTCTCTCTCTCTCTCTCTCTCTCTCTGCAAGCCCTTGGCAATCATTGATCTAAATGTCATATAGATAGAATCATACAGTATACAGTCTTTTCACAAAGGCTTCTTCACTAAGTACCCCTTTCTTGATTTTTCTATAGCCACAAACTTAGTTACCTTAGTCAGTTACCCATCCTTTTTCTCCTTAGAGATGCTATCTTCTAATAACCATTTCCATTACTCTGTAGGCTCTTGACTGCCCCTCCATTCTCGCTGGTAATGACAGCAATGAAACAGTCTGGTTTAGGACGTTTAAGTGCCACTATCTGGCCTCCATTGTTTCAGGGTTCTATTATGCCCACTGCAGTCAGTGAACCAAGCCTTGTAAGAGACCGTGCTACTGTCAGCCCTGGCCTACAAAGAAGAACTACATTGAAAACTGTGTAATACTGGTGCTCTTCTAATGAGTGCATTTCTTTTGCCTTTGGTAAAAGATGTGTCCTCTAGGCTCCATGAATATAATTGGCTCATGCGCCTTCCAGGCAAAGATACTCATTTCAATATCCTCACGTCTATAAGCTCTTTATTTTTAATTTTTTTATTTAAATTCAATTTAATTAATATATATTATTAGTTACAGAAGTAGAATTCAGTGATTTCCCAGTTGCATATAACATCTAGCACTCATTACTCAAGTGCTTTCCTTAATGTCCATCACCCCAGTTACCCCAGCTCCCAACCCACCTCCCCTCCAGAAACCCTCAATTTGTTTCCTAGAGTTCAATATCTCTGATGATTTGCCTCTGCTTTCGTCTTATTTTATTTTTCCTTCCCTTCCCTATGTTCATGTTTTCTTTCTTAAATGCCACATGAGTGAAATCAAATGGTATTTGTCCTCCTCTGACTGGCTTATTTCATTTAGCATAATACCCTCTAGATCCATCCATATCATTGCAAATGGCAATATTTCATTCTTTTTGAAGGCTGAGTAATATTCCTTTGTGTGTGTGTGTGCGTGTGCATGTGCCATATCTTCTTTATCCATTCATTTGTCAATGGGATCTTTCCATATTTTAACTATTGTTGACATTGCTGCTGCTTTGAACACTGGGGTGCATAGGCCCCTTCAAATCATTGTGTTTGTATCCTTTGGATAAATACCTAGTAGTGCAATTACTGCGTCATAGAGTAACTCTATTTTTAACTTTCTAATGAACCACCATACTGTATTTCAGAGTGGCTGCACTAGTTTGCCTTCCCACCAACAGTGGAAGAGGATTCCCCTTTACTCTGCATCCTTGCCGACATCTGCTGTGTCCTGACTTGTTAATTTTAGCCATTCTGACAGGTGTGACATATCTCATTGTGGTTTTGATTTCTATTTCCCTGATGCCGAGTGATGTTGAGCATTTTTTTCATATGTCTGTTGACCATTTGAATGTCTTCTTTAGAGAAATGTCTGTTTGTGTCTTCTGCCCATTTTTTGACTGGATTTTTTGTTTTTTGAGTGTTGAGTTTGATAAGTTTTTTTATATGGAAGGGAATAGAGAACTTAGATTTGTGAAATCAATCAGAGTGCTAAGCTTTTTATTCCATTCCTTTTATCCTCTGCCATGGAAATTCTGTCATTTCAATTTTGTGTATATGAACACTTGTTTTCTTTCCTGTTTTCAGGTGTCGTCCTAGCAGTAAGTTCACATTATTCCTTGGGATGCTTAACAAAATGTTAAATCCAGTAGTTCAAGAGAGCATTTCTAAGTCAATAAACTCTTCAATATGCAATTTTTATTTTAGGTCCCCTTAATCAAGCATCCTTAGAATCCAGGCTCACACTTACTCCCCCGACTCCTTCTAGTACACAATGGCTGGTTCTTGTAGCTCCTTCGGAACACTGTCCCTTTACTGCCTTAGCAGACTCAGAACATCCTCTGCTATATTATGAGTCTCTAAATATTAATGTCATTCCACAGCCTGTGTACAACCTAACTAGTTATAGGCCTTATGAGCATCAGGGAAGGTGGTATGGGTCCTGGGACACACACACGACACTACATGGATGAGAGGTCTATATATAAAGACTTCCAGTATGAGATGGGAGGTACTAACTCTTAATAGAGATGAATGGACCATGTCTGTAGGTTCAGGTTCAGAGGTATAGAGGAGGTCAAAATCTTGAGAGACATCCATGTAGATGTCCTCATCCAATCCAAATCTTGGATTTTCCCAAAGTGTGTGGCATGATAGGCTTATTTTGGTTGGGCATTTAGTCATTTCTGAATTCACCCCTCCCAAGATTAATGCTTAGACCTTGAACTTCTCTATCTTTCCCCTAGAGTTGATAGGAGAGCTTCTTTATATGCAACCAAGAGGTCCTCTGGCTTTTACACCTGGATTTCAATTGCCTATTACATAACCTCAGCTACTCATTATCTTTCTTTGGGATCAGTGGCATTTAACAATAGCAACCCAATACCATTGTGCTTAACATTATTATTTCTCCTTAAAGTTTCAAATGCATGAAATATCACACCTGCTAATGATTTCTCTTCCACCTGTACAAGCTCCCAATTCAGTATAGGTAAAAGTTTAGGAACTTGACCATAACCTTGTTCCAGGAGCTGCCTATGCTCCACATATGACCAGTGATGGGATCTGCATTGCCAGCAAGATGGCAATCCAGCTTCAAATCCCATCTTATTATCTATTTTCTCAAATCACACCTACTACCAATTAATGCAGGTTGGATTTCATGGAAGCAGAAACCAAGACAGAGTTTGAGGTGAAAGATGCTTATCAGGGATCAACATTTATGAAAGGAAGAAAAAAGGAAGTAGAATCAGGCATAGGAAGAAATCAAATCTTGATAATTGGGCCAATATGGCAGTGAGCTCTGGAATAAGTGTTCCTTATAAAGTGTCCCCAAAATGGCTTATATACTTCATCTTACTCAGTCGCCAGATAAAAGTTGCCCAAGAAATGGTATGATTTCATGTAAGATGGCTCTCTGTTGCTGAGGCAGAATCTAAAGGATATGAAAGCTATCATCTGTCAGCTGTCACTTCTGTGCAAGACCTTCCTTGAAAGGGGATCACCATGTATAAATAATTATTTATTTCATATTACTTTGTTCACTTTTTAAAGAAGCTTTAGAGTTTATATAAAGACAATTATAAGTGATATAAATCCTGTAAGAGCACAGCCACTGAAATTCACAAGTTTACAGTCCAAACTAGAAGATCAGTAATTTTCCATAAAATGCATTAAATAGGGTTAAATTAGCATTATTATTATCATCACTTTGAGACACAATGCCATTTCTAGTCACTACCCACCTGTTCTGGAATTAAGACACAATATTTCATGACTTGAGAACAGTCTAGAGCACAAGGTTTTTATCAAATCTGTGCTTACTTGGGAGAATTTTTGCTGTGATACTTCCATCAACCAGGATGAGAGAGATCTCCCATTCTTTTTTAATACAAGTTTAACATAGTGGCTTCTGGTAATTTCAACCAGAATTTTTTCCCTCTGGGACTGATTTATATCACTCTCTCTTTTTTTGCATCACTTCCTTAAATCAAAAGTGTAAGAAGTCTGATTACTGTACTCTGCTTCTATCTAAGAGAAAGAACCATGTCTGTCCAGTAACCAAACAAAGTAGCATGAGAGAAAAGAGAGAAAGTGTCCCAAAGTATTCAGTCATTTGAATTAGACTTTCATACTCATGGCTGCAGTTTCTAAACTAAATTACTCCTCCAATAGACAAGAGCAGTGTTTCCTCACAGTGTGATTTATGAACTTCCTGCAGAAAAATGACCAAAAGTTCTTGAAGAAAAAAATGCAAATTCCCTAGAAAAGGAGCACCAGAAAATTGTATTTTTATATTTTCAACAGGCTGGCTAGGTGACAATAGAGCACACAAAGTCTAAAAACCACAGATCAATAGTATGTTCACTATTCAGTCACAGAGTAAGCTGTAAGCAGTAATGAAAACTGATGTATACTGAGCTCTATGTACCTGGCATTGCCGTAAGCACTTTATGTGAGTTGTCTCATTTTCTCCTCACTATAACTACACAAATGAGAGACTGTTATTATTTTCATTTTACAGATGATAAAACTGAGGGACATGCTTGGAGAATGGAAGATTTGGAATTAAAATAAAAGAAGTTTGACTAGAATGCTGTGAATTCTACTATGAACCTAGGAGAAAGCAAAGCTCAAGACCTTACACAGGAACTTGAGACATCTATAGTCTTCTGAACTTTCACCATTGATAGAAAGGACCTAATTACTTCTGTATTTTACATACTGAAAATATTTTGACAGGTATGTAACATTTTTTCATATGATAAGTGTTAACCCACTGAACAAAATGTTATATACAAGATCCTCTAGAAGTGATACAGCTCTCTAAAAATGTGGAACTGAAGGTTGGATCCTTCACAAATGTCATCTTAACCTATCACTTTTGAAAAGCTATCTGGCCTGATTGTGACCTGTCTTTAGTTAACATATCTATAAAATAATTAGCTCATTTCCTCTATATATATTACTGTTGTACTATCATTATCACACATTTTAAAATATGACTTGTTTTTTAATGAGCTCATCATGAGTAGAAATAAGAACACAGTTCATGTCAGAATTTCATGAAAATATTCTTTTGGTTATTTATTAAAAACAGAATATAATAAGACTTCATCTCCAGCATTATCAAATAAAAGCCAAAACCCAGTATTCTTAAGAAAGTACTTTATCATTAGGAATGTCTTACTCTATACTGCTTCACTAATCTTGATGATGAGGATTCCAATCAAAAGAATATTTCCAGTGTCATAGCTAATCTTCTAATTTTGTGGCTGTGTAAGACACTTTTGTTGGTTTCCCATATTCCGCTCTATACTTCAATGTGGTATTAAATAGCTCTTAATTCATTAGGATTTTATTCAAATGAGTTCAATGTATGCACTCCTGACTCTTATTAAAGATAAAATTCCCTTGTCCTTCAAGACTTAAGCTTTTAAAAGAAAAAGTCTTGGGCAGCCTGGGTGGCTCAGCGGTTTAGTGCCACCTCTGGCCCAGGGTGTGATCCTGGAGACCTGGGATCAAGTCCCATGTCCGGCTCCCTGCATGGAGCCTGCTTTTCCCTCTGCCTATGTCTCTGCCTCTCTCTCTCTCTCCTTGTGTGTGTCTCTCATGAATAAATAAAATCTTTTTTAAAAAATAAGAAAAGAAAAGAAAAAGTCTTAAGACAATTTCTTTCTAAAAAGATATTTTACTGACAAAGCACAATCATAGGAAAGCTTGTGTAGAGGCTTACAGGAATAAAATTAGTTTGTTGTCAAGCTTTTTAGAAAGTTGGAACTAGATAACTTCTCTGAGTAAGAAGGGAAAGAGAATACTCAGACTTATTATGCACCTCTTAAATGTGAACTCTTGTGACTAACTCTTCTGGTTGATTTTTATAATGTTATTTCAATTAATTATCACCATGAATTTGGAAAAAGGCATACAGCCCCCATTATCACCCACCATTTACATATAAGGAGACAGAGGTTCAATAAGGTTAAGCATTACGCCCAAAGTCACACAGTTAATAAGTGAATCAAAATTCCAGGGTCTTCCCCCACTCACTACGTTGCTTCCAGAGAAAATGCTAGTGGCATATGAATGAACTGATGCAATCTGATTTGCATATAAACATAGAATGGCATTGTACAAAATACATTATACGCCAATTCTTTAACCCTAAGTATTATGTTTACACACAGAAACATTCCTTACAGACTGTGAGTTGTTAATCCCTGAGTTGGTTTCAAAGAATTAGCATTCTGGTTTATTGTTCAGTCACAGAGGTACACCCTGGAAGTAATCCCAGTTTTTCACATACAGGTAATATTTCAGTTAAGGAAGTTTCTCTCCCATGAGGCCATCAAAATACTTTAGTGTGTAAGAATCATAGACTATTTGTAAACAAGGCAAATGGTGAGAATGGGGTCTATGGGGGAAATAGATTTCTACATTAGGAATTTCCTTTCAAAAAATGGAAAGTCACAAATGAAAGCTAATCCTTTTAAAGTCCCATCATTAACATCAGACTTGATCTATACCAGGGGCCACTTCCTGATCCTAGACAATGTTAAAAGGTCATGAAACAAAAGGGTAAAGTTAGCAGATGCATGACTCACAGAAGACACAGTGGGGTGTGACCTTAAAGCTTATTAAAACAAACAAACAAACTACTTCTGTCATTCTTCAGGTTCTCCTGGTTTTAGTTTTCTTTTCAGCTTCCCTCCCTGTGTAAACACCCATAAAGACAACAGGTAGGAAACCAACTCATTCCTCATTTTTTATTTAAACAGATGAATATTCTGCCTCAGAAACCAGAACCTGATGTCTTACATAATTGAGGTGTGTGTGTGTACGTGTGTGTGTGTGTGTGTGTGTTATGCACTGTTCTGGGATTTGAGAGGGGGCAGGTAGAAATCGTGAGGATCCACGGTAGGAAGGCAGAGTTGATACCTCCCTTTTAAAGCTAACTGTCTGGGAGAAGGGGTGGGAATTATACCAACCCATCACCACACCACATGCCTGTCTCACATACGATTCTTTCCTCGTCATGTTCCCTGGGAAATTTCCCCCAGATTAGGAAAAGAACGGTAAGGCGACTCTGCCTCGCGGAAGGAGAGTTGTTACCATTGCAGCACAAAGGACAGCGAGGCGCGCTTTCCCATCTTCGCAACTCCACTCACTGGACCAGCTCTACACTTCAGCACCACGGAGAGCGGCATCCCCTCCGCTACCACCCATGGGGAGCCACATTCCCGCGACCCAACACCGGATTCCGGTCATCTAGAGAGGAGGGACCAGCCTGCTAATTTCTCCCTCAATGTAAGCAACTATGATGATTCTTTCATATCAAATATTCCAACAGAGGTTGTTTTCTTGCTGAAATACGGCATTAAACTTTTATTTATTAGCCCTCTCTTTCCTGTGTAGCTTGGATTTTTAGATGTAAATCTGGATCTGAAATCTTTCTTATTGATTGGGTTGGTAGAGGAATTTTTTTTTTTACTTTTCCTTGGAAGTCTAAGTTTAAAAATCCATTTAAAATAGACAATTCATAGTGGTAACCCAGTCTTGTCGTGCTAAAGTGCAGTATTTTTTTTTTCTTCCTGGAAGAGAGTATCTGTGTTGTCTGTTCTCCTCTTACTTCAGTACTGACAGCTTTTTAATTTAACATTTTTTTGTAACTGTATTTATCTTAACATAAATATGGGAATAGGAAAAGGAAGACGGCTATCTTCTAATAAGTAGCCACCATTAAAGAACTACAGGTGGGAATAAAGAAGCTGTTACTTTTTTTCCTTTTATTTGTGGAAAATATGTCCTTTAGATGTCCATTTCAACATAACAAATATGCTCTTAAAAGAGATGTAATCTGGGCAGGGCTTTAACACAAGCTTTGAAACTCTGTAACAGAGAATCTCCTTTACATGTGAAGTTGTAAATTCACTTAAGTGTGATTGAATAGAGTTAACCAGGATGCTATTGTCATTAATTGTAATTTAAAGGCTTAATGAAATCAAGGGTAGATTTGTAAGAGGCAATAATGATTGACCCTGTCTACTGGCACTCAGTGAATTTTTGCCTCAGAATGCCATCTACTGGTGGGTCCTGTTTCTGAACCACTGGACACACATCAGATTTATGAATGAATACACATTAAATCCAGAATATTCATTATGAATATGATACAAACTCACTCTCTAAGATCTTTTAAACAGTGGCATTGGTTTAATTATTTAACAACTTACCAAGGTTCTATGCCACAATTATAATTTCATAAAAATTTATTTCCAAAACACTTGCTCCTAAGCTTAGGGGCATATAGATTAGCTAACTCCTTCAGGCAGTAATTAACCCAGAAAAAAATGAGAACTATGTGAAGCCTCTCTGAGGCTAATTTCAGACACATGCAGTATCCTGGATGAGAGCTGCCAGGAAAGGCAATGAACATTTCCTAGATAAATATTCAGCATGTTACCTTTTTCACCATTCTCATTTCATGATTTTAGGGCCTTTCTTACTTTCTTAGGAGTAGATGATCATTTCAGGCTCTTCTGTCACAAAGGTTACTGTAACAGTTAAGAGGTTACACATATATATTTTATACCAAGACAAATCTTTGGAGGAAAAACATGTAACTGTAAGAACTTACTGTTTCAGTTCTATCTGGAGATATACACAGAGATACAGACATCCAGTTTCATAATTCCTCAGTTTCAAACAGACAAATAAGGATTTAAAAAGAAAGAAATAAAAGAAGCATACACAAAGCATTAGTTATATGTGAATGGCTAATAAATAAGGTAGCCTGAAAATACAGAGAATAACCTCTAAATGATGATGATTCATTGAAAATTAAGTTGCTGATAAAATTGTTTATTAGCATTCGGGAATCTAGATAATATTTTTAATTCAAGATGCAATGGAAAAAATGTAACACATTAGCAGAATTGTCTGGAAAGTATATCTCAATATAACATGTTATAATGAGTAGCAGAAGGATTATTTTGCTATTCCTATAGGACCTGAATGGTAGGGTATATCAACTCATGTAGATTCATGGGGTAACTACGTGGATATCTTTCCTTTTATTTAAAATGCATGTGGATGCCTCTGAAAATACATATAATTTTTCAGAAGTATCTTGAACAAGTGGGAATGCCCCAGTCATTCAAGGACTTAATATACCCTCTGATATTAATGGTCTCATCTAGCAACTTGTAGACCATTACTTACTTATAGTGGAGCTGGAAACTAATTTGGCTTTGGAACTCATACCTTATTTTAAAAGTTGTTAGAACAAAGAGGAAATAATAATTACAGGATCATATGACTCCTATATCTGTAAGAAGGAAGACACAGTAAACATTAACACATCTATTTTATTGGTCTTCTTTAATGACCAACCCAAATTCAAGTATTTAAGAATTGATTACATTATTTGACCATGCACCATATGCCAGGCATCAGGGATACTGGGCACCAGGTACATATGCCTTATAAACAAGTAATTCCCCTGCCCTCAAGGATCTTGCACTCTAATGAAAAAATTTACCATCTTAAGAAATTCAGAAAAATGGAGGAGGAAGAGGGATGGCAGTGGCATACCAGCCCAAAGCAGTGGCTTTGAAACCAAACAGATCAGAGTCCTAATAGTGGATCTATCACTCACAAGTTTATGTAGCCTTAACAAAAGTGGTTAATTTATCTGAGCCCCATTTCACCATCTGTTAAATGGGAATGACAATAGCACCTGTATCATGTAGTAGTTTATGAGAATTTAAAATGATAATACGTGTAAAGTACGCAGCATAGTCCCTGCAACGCAGTTAATGTGTAATAAATGTTAATCATTATGATTAGTCACTGAGGAAAAAGGCTTATCACACGATTTGTGTGAATTAAAATAATAATTCATATAAAGCACTTAACAGAATATCTGGCACATGGCAAATGTGTAATATATGTTAACTATCACCATTATACAGCCATTAAAAAAAAACAGCTAATCTGACTATATCACCGTAGAGTAAAATGTAAGCCAATTTACAGTTATTTACTATAACTATATTTACGTAAGTGTACTGATAATGTAAGGTTGTGATCATTACTGTCATGGACATTTGTATAAGGCTTCACAGTATCCATTTGATACATATTATTGCATCTTCACTGTGGCTGAGGTGCATGGAGGATGGATTTTACTATTCCCTTACTTTGGTAAGAGAACTGAAATTTAGAAGAAGATTCCACATCACTTGAATATTTTATCATTGTTGCTATGGACTAAAATTCAGACTATGTACACTGGGAGAGAATGTGCAGACCACAGCTGGGTTGTCCTCAGTAACTGGTCTAACTCCTGGATTTTGTTTGGTTCTATGTTCAGTTGTGGAATGTTACAGACTGAATTAGTTTCAGGCTTGGGTGATTTCCACAGAGACCTATGGTGCATGTGGCAATTTTACAGAAAGACAACAAATATCTCCAAAAGACATTCTGATTAAGTGTCCTTTTCTTCATCAGTAACTAATCACAACCCCTGTCTCTAAAATGCTTAGTGGTCGTGCTTATTTGCAGCTGGATTTAGGGTGCAGAATTTATACTTTTCATGGATCACTGACATCTGGCTGTCTTTAGACTGGCTGATGCATCTGTAAAAGCAGTTTGATAAAAATAGCAACCAAGGGATCAAGAGGGAGTTTAATAATCAGTTCTCCTCTCAAATATGGTTTTGTTTCCACTGAAACACTTCTTCTCAATGACATCAAATGTCAATGTATGCATTTATGAAAGATGAAAAACACAGTACCTTAATTGAGATGTTTGATCACTCATTATCTCAATAATACATGCAAATAAAAAGGCATTTGCATTCAAAGTTCATTTTGAAGAAAAATATTAGAGTAAGGGCAATCAAATGCTAATTGATTTTAAGGAGAATCATTTTGCTCATTATTGGTCCTGAAACTGTGACAGTATCCCCATACTCCAGCAAAGCAACACAGCTGATTCATGAGTGTGAGTTTTGGCCACCAGCTATTGTGAGCCAAATGACTTTATCTTTTTGACATATCATCTTTTGTGGATTCTTTCCAACCCATGTGAAATGTATGGCTAAAGCCTGACTATCGATAATGTCAAGATTAAATGGTAAGGCTAAATATACTCACAGGTATAAAACTGCTGAAATTGAGCAAACAGGAAAAGGCTGGTAAAAGAGTACAAACTTTCAGCTATAAGATGAAGTTCTAGTGTACAACATAGTGACTATAATGGTTGATAACACTGTGGTGCTCTAAGAAAGAACATAATGTTCTCACCAAATATATATATGTGAGGTGATAATGTATTAATTAACTAAATGATGGGATTCCTTCCATGATACATACTTACATGAAATCACCACAATACATACTTTAAATATTTTATAATTTTGGCAATCAAACCTTAATAAAGCTGAAAAAATAAAATAAGTGTTTAAAAAGCATGATTAGAGGGCTATCAGAGTAAGAGGTAGAGCTAACAAGCAGCCCCAAGTGAGGTAAAGAGGCCCCCATCAATATCTGAACAAATTCACGTGGCTCCAGGGTCTGCTGTAAAACCCCTTACACTGGAAGCAACTTCATAGCATAGGATGACCCAGTATATCCTTGTAATGCATGCATGACTCGAGGGCCCATAGGTTTCATCAAGGCCAACTCTCTTAGGAAAATAGCAGAACTGACAGTTCTATGAGCATCTGAATGTATCTCAAAGCTGAGATTTTAAATGCTAGGAGAGAGGCTTGTTTATGTCTTAGTATATCTGTGTGTCTGCTTTCAAGGTCATTCAGAATAATTCATGTCAAATGGGGAGGACATTTGACATCTGATAAATACTAGGCACGCACATATATTTTTTCCTTGATATAACATAATTATTAAAGAAACACAAAATTTACATGACACTCTACTCTTGTGCAAAAATTATTCACCCTAACGTTTAGTCTTTCTGCTTCACTTAAAAAATGAGAATGCTAACACCTTGCTTTTATGTTTGTTTGTCTAATGAGGGAAATTATAAATGTCTTAACACCCTTTAAGTTTTTAAGCTGCAGTGCCTATGATATTCATATGGACTCTGAATTTAGATTGGGTACTTACATGTTCCTTGTGAAATGTTTTTCTGCTCTGACTTGGTTCAGTAGTTATTATATTTCCTTTGAATTAATCTCTCCATGGCTTGTTGCTGTGTATTAGTGTACACCCTTGACCTTGGAATCTGACCTATTCTCCCTCTTGAGCAGTCCTCTAATGGAAAAGTGACATGGAATCAAGCTCAAGCCCTGGCTCCTAGGACGGCTGCTGTCTCTCTCATCTGACACACCACTCAGATACTCCTGAGTGGAAAGTACCTTTTCTCAGGTTGAGATGTAATGGCTAAAACCAGAGAGGTGCTCCTGAGAGGAGTATAAGCCTCATCATATGACAGATTAAGTAATTCCATCAGAAAGACTATTAGTCTTCTATGGGCTCAATTCCCACCTGAGTGTATGTACCCAGATGACAGACCTTGAAACTAACTTCATAACATTCTCTGAAACAAGGTTCTTTGATGATACAAATGAGGTGACTGCTTAGATTTCAACTCAACCTCTTCCTCTTCTGCTGAAAAACCTATAATGATAAATACCTGTACCCTATTTGTAAGTACCTCTCTCCTATAAAAGGTTTCTACTGGACTCCCAATCTAGAGTCAGCTTTGGCATCAATAAGCAGCCTCTCTCCCTGGAATGATGGCATTATTGAGAGAAATGGGCTCAGAGGAGCTCATGAACTTGAATCCTGAGAACCTTTTCCCCAGCAATCTTTTATCAAAATGCTCTTTTAAAAAGTGGATGGCAGTTCAGATCTCTTTCTAAAGGAGCGCAGAGGAGCTATTAGGATTTATCACCCACAGTTACCTTTTGACAGGGTTACCCATAATTATTCTTTTAAATTTCTGCAGATGAAGAAGCTACTCCATTGAATAGTTTAGCAGATTCTTCCAAAAACTGTGTTACTCAGACCCAGGCAAGATTAGAGCATAAGCTCTGACCTCCAAGTCTTTGCCTTATGCCAGATAGGGCCCCCTAATAGAGCTAAAACCAAAAGGGTTTGAGCAGGTCAAAAGGTAAAACAAGCAGAAAACCAAATGGAGCCCAAAATCTTAAAAATCACAAGATTGACTTTTTTTTTAAATCTCAAAACACTAGATTTAATTTAAAGGACTTCCTCTGTGATTACTTTTATTTTTTTTTTATAAATGGCTTAAGTGAAATACTGATTATTCTTAATGCATGGATATGACCAGTAACAAAAAGACTATTGGAAACATGGAAAACAGTTCAAAATAAATCGCACTTACTCTTCAGAACATGTACTGTCTTTTTTTTTTAATATTTTTTATCCATTTATGAGAGACACAGAGAGAGAGAGGCAGAGACACAGGCAGAGGGAGAAGCAGGCTCCATGCAGGGAGCCCGATGTGGGACTCGATCCCGGGACTCCAGGATCACACCCTGGGCCAAAGAGAGACGCTAAACCACTGAGCCACCCAGGTGTCCCAAACACGTACTGTCTTATTGAAATGTATGCTATTCTAATATTATTTGAATAATGTGAGGAGGGGCGAACTAGAGAAAAAAAAAGAAAAAAATTTGGGTAGGGCTAACTGGAGAATCAGATGTTCAAGTTTGTAGAAAGTTAGAAAACGTGTGGTCCAGACTATGTTACAGTTAAAGCATCCTGGACCAGGGATCCATTCAAAGTTTCACTACCAGCTGAAGATAGGGTGTCTGATTCAGGCTCAAATGACACAAAAGCTTTTATTTTCTCTAGTCTTACCTTTTAAAAACCCTGGCAAACTAGTCTAGGTAACTTGCCCAAAGCTACCAGGTTGGCCAAAAGTGAAGGCAAGACTCATACTCTAAGTTCTCTGACTGCAAAGCCCATTTCTCAATCCTACTTGTGTCAGCATTATCACCTGGAATAGGATCAATACAAGATTTACACAAGCAATATATGTGAAATTATTAATTTCTCAGTATAGTTCCTGGCATATAATAGGTGCTTAATAAATGTTTAACCATTATTACCAGTAGCATCAGTATTAACCTCCACACTCTGCCACAATAGCAAAGAGCAAGTGAGAAATAAACCCAGCATCTAAAATGACCTGTTCTATGAGAGACTCCTAACTCTGGGAAACAAACAAGGAGTGGTGGAAAGGGAGGTGGGCGGGGGTGGGGGTGACTGGGTGACAGGCACTGAGGGGGCACTTGATGGGATGAGCACTGGGTGTTATGCTATATGTTGGCAAATTGAACTCCAATAAATAAATTAATTAATTAATTAATTAATTAAATTAAATAACCTGTTCTTCCATCCATACAAAAATCCAGGTTTGAGCTAAGAAGCTACAACCAAATTTCCTCAGAGGAGCCACTTCAGTGACCATTAGTAAGTGGCAATGTGTCTAGGCCTGCTCCCTGCCACATCTTGCCCTTTTGTACATGCTTAGGCTGTGCAGGCACCAGAAAGCAAGCACAGTCCCCACGAAGGAAAGTGCCAAGTACAGCACTGACTGTGAAAGCAGAGGCATGTGGCCATGCTTGCATGTTGCAGCAGTTTTGTCACAGTGAGGGATGCACCCGAAGCAAATGCAGCAGTATCTATGGTGGCCATGTCCATAGCAGAGCCCTGGGGGAACTGGGCATGCCAAGAGGCAGGAGAGTACAGAATAAAATCAACATTATTTTCTAGTATATGTCACCTCACTTAATCCTGGATGCTGGATAACTGAATCAGTATTCTTCTATATGAATACGAATAATTCAGGTTAGCCAACCTGTCTGCATCTCAGGGAGAGAAAAACGATTTCTAATAAAATTTCATAGTTTCACATTAAGATCCCAATCATGAGATTCTTTCTCCTCTCAACAATTTGTGCTTGCTCTGCCGCTGGGCACCTCACAGGCCCCTGGGAGAGTAACCGAGCATCTCTGCCTTGTACCCCCACAGGTTGGGGAGCAACACCTTCAAAAACATGCAGCGCCGGCACACGACCCTGAGGGAGAAGGGCCGCCGCCAGGCCATCCGTGGCCCTGCCTACATGTTCAATGAGAAGGGCACCAGCCTGACGCCGGAAGAGGAGCGCTTCCTGGACTCAGCTGAGTATGGCAACATCCCTGTGGTCAGGAAAATGTTGGAGGAGTCCAAGACCCTCAACTTCAACTGCGTGGACTATATGGGGCAGAACGCGCTGCAGCTGGCCGTGGGTAACGAGCACCTGGAGGTCACAGAGCTGCTGCTCAAGAAGGAGAACCTGGCGCGGGTGGGGGACGCGCTGCTGCTGGCCATCAGCAAGGGCTACGTGCGCATCGTGGAGGCCATTCTCAACCACCCGGCCTTCGCGCAGGGCCAGCGCCTGACGCTCAGCCCGCTGGAGCAGGAGCTGCGCGACGACGACTTCTACGCCTACGACGAGGACGGCACACGCTTCTCCCACGACATCACGCCCATCATCCTGGCGGCGCACTGCCAGGAGTATGAGATCGTGCACATCCTCCTGCTCAAGGGCGCACGCATTGAGCGGCCGCACGACTACTTCTGCAAGTGCAACGAGTGCACGGAGAAGCAGCGGAGGGACTCCTTCAGCCACTCGCGTTCCCGCATGAACGCCTACAAGGGACTGGCGAGCGCTGCCTACTTGTCTCTGTCCAGTGAAGACCCTGTCCTCACCGCGCTGGAGCTAAGCAACGAATTGGCCAGGCTAGCCAACATTGAGACTGAATTCAAGGTAACTCTCCCAATCACCACTCTGCAGACATTGCCCACAGAGCTCTTCCAGGTGTGTCCAGTAGTCAAACGGGTTGTCTTCCTGTCTAACCCAGGGTGAGGGCCTCGGGGTCTGACCATCCCACAGGGAGGAAGGGGATTTCCTCAACCTTGTCAGATGTAGGCCTGAAGGAGAAGCAGTCCATTAGGTGGAATATTTGAAATATTTGAAGAAGTGACTTATGCCCAAATCTGTACAGTAAAAGACAAGCAGCACAGAGTGGTTCGGGTGTAAATATCTCACTGAGCTCTGCCCCAGAGGGCTGAGGACTATCTAGGAGACCTGTGGATGTTTCCTAGACCAGGTCTGGGATTTCCTGATTGTCTCAGTTAAACGACTTTGATTTGTCTCGTCCAGACCACCATCCCAGCCTGTACTGTGTCATCCTAGATTTGGTCTCACATCTGATGCTAGAAAGGCCTGCCTGAAGCCTTTCTCAATTTAGCAAGCTATTACTATTGTTCTGTGAAGGGGCTGAGGGAAAGGTACCTGAAAATGAAAATAAAACTCTTTCTGTGTGGTTGAGCTTCTTGCCTCAGTAGATGGGGTCAGAGCAAAACCCTATAATTCAGTCCCCTGCAAACACCTAGATGACCAGGCTAGCCCAGGGAATGGAGACCCATCTCTAAAGTCCACTATTAACAGTGGGAGTGATCCCATGCTTTGACTGTCAACTGACACTCCTCTTTAAAGAGAAGGCTGGAACCTCATTTTTTTATAGTATTTAATAATAATTGAGAGAACATTTAGTGGGCACTTACTGTATGCCAAGCACTAACTGCCTTACATATATGATGTTGTTTAATCCCCTCAACAACCATTACTAAGAGTACCATTATTATCCTCATCTTAGATGAGGGCACAAAGGTAGAGACATATCACATAGTTAGTAAGGAGCGAAACCACTGTTCTAATCTAGGCACGCAGAGCCCAGAGCCAGCTTTTTAGTCATTCTGGGAAACTGTTCATGCATTGGGCTTCTCAGAGTTCATGTATCTTTATCTGAATGATGAAGGAAGGTGTGACTGGAAGAGTAGAAACTACAACCAGGCTCATCATTTCTCATCCTGTTATTCAATCAGAGCCTATGATGCTTTGGAGCATGCAAAAAGGTGTCACATGCAAGGCAGATAATGGAGCTGGGAAAAGGTGTTAACTGCCAGAGAAAAGTTCATTGTCCAAAAAGATGTCACTGCAAGAATTGCCCCTGCAAGGGACACAATTATGTGGCCAAGAATGGGTACCAATTCATAGCAATGGAGGTCCCCTGGACTATAGTGTTCCAGGAGATCTCAGGGAAGGAAACAGAATGGGGCTGGGCCTCACTGAGCAGGAGGAACTGGATTGGTGGGGAGAGGTGTGTATTTGGAGAAGGCAAGTGAAGGTGAGGTCCACAATGGCCCAGAGCAGGCAGGGGACTGCTGAGATGCTGCATGTGACTAGAATAAAGGGTTCCTGTAGGGGCATGCAGGAGCAATGCTGCAGAGATGAGTCGGGGACACTCCTCAGAGGGCTGAGCCCTGTGTCTGTCAGGCTGAACACTTTGGCTGCTCTCCTATAGGACATGAAGAGCCAATGAAATTTGTGATTGGGGGTGCGGGACACCTGGGTGGCTCAGTGGTTAAGCACCTGCCTTCAGCTCAAGTTGTGATCCTGGGGTCTGGGATCAAGTCCCACATCGGGCTCCCCATGGGGAGCCTGCTTCTCCCTCTGCTTATGTGTCTGCCTCCCAGTGTCTCTCATGAATAAATAAATAAAATCTTAAAAAAAAAAAAAGAAAAGAAAGAAAGAAAACTGTGATTAAGAGACCACAAAGCTAGAGTTTGGGAAATTTACTTCATTGGTAGATTAGCTGAATCTGAGGATTTGGTGTGAGGCACTGGGACTAAAAAGGAGGATAATTTAGGTCTGCATGCATGAGGCCACCAAAGCCTCTCTGAAGGAATGAATGGCCCGCAGCCACAGACAGAAGAGCCAGGCTCACAAAAGGCTGCAAGGCACTGCAAACTGTGACTAGATGAAGAATCCTGTAATTAACTAATTTTACTCCATCTGTTCCCCCTATCTTGGACCCATTTACTGAAATGGAACAACCTCCCTAATCCTGCATTGTTCATAGCCTCATCTAACAAAAAGTTAGTGGATGCAGATGAGGAGATGACCTAAAGAGACTCCCAAGGAATGTAGCTATTGCCCATTTTTTTTCTTGTTTTGTACAGTAAACCCCATCTACCAGCAATAAGGTCAATGACATTCCAAGGAAGATTGGTGGAATTTTGCTTCTTCCCTCAGCTTCACAATGAATCTTCACAGGCCATGTAAAAGAAATGGCTAATACAATTAATTTTAGATCTTTCTGGCCAAGAAAAAAAAATGATTCCAGAAAAAAAAAGTTGAGGATTAGGTTTTCTGGATAATTGCACAATTCTCTACTTATCTGGAATCTGGGAGCAGGCCAGCCTTACTAAATAAAACGATGCTAGACTAACATTTGGAATTATATCTGAGCCATTTGTTTCCTTCACTAAAACCAAAAGTCTGGCGTGCTTTAGTATGTATAAAACTGGAAGTCTGTGGAAACCATGATATTTTGATTTAAAAAGTAAATTATGAAAATTAGAGACAATTAAGAACACTACTAACATGATGACAGACGGGTTCTATAATGCAACGACTTACTCAGAATAAGATCTAGCATAAATACATTTGCTGGCTATTAACATCCCTCGAGTTACCTTTGTTTGAAATAATGTCTTTCACATTGTCGACAAATGGCGCGTTATAAATTAACACAAGTGTTCCTTTCGAACTTTATTACTTATTCAACTATCCTTGTATGTGCATTCCTGACATAAATCTTCTCAGAGAAGAGAGCAGCTTAGCAAAAGACAAGTCAATTTGTAATAAAAGAAAAAGAGCAAGTGTGTATTCTAAAATGCACTGTTTAGGAGTTTGTCCTGCTTTAAAGAGACTATGCACAGCTGACTGTAGCCACATGTACGTGGATGACCCAACAATGTCAGCTATATAAAAAAGATATCTGGTCCTGACAGAAGGTTTCATATCTCATCCTCCAGATCCTCTAAGACACTCACTCTGGGAACGGCTGCTCTCGACTAGAAAAGCTCACGCAGGGAAACTTATATTCAGTGGCCCAGTCTACTGTTCTTGAGTCATTGTAATTTATCACTAGAATAGAGTTTAGTCATTAGCAAGATGTACAGCCAATGTCCAAATCTCCAGTAAATCATGGCTGAAGTCAGATGCCTGCTAGCAAGTCAGTATTTTGGGTTTGGAAATTATGCATCTCTACAAAGATTTTCTTATGCCTCTCTCATCTTTTTGGGTCTAAAAAGATGAAAACTCAGTGTGGTCAGTGAGACCTTCTTAATGCTTTGACTGGTGCTCAGTCATCTAGGAAGCATTCCATAAATCCTTGATGAAGGGAATGAAGGAAATCCTGAAAGTATAATCATTTCAACTGATGAAGCAAGTGATTACTTTTACGTATGATTTAAACTCTTCCTACATGTATGAATCTGACAGAGCTATTTGATAGACACGGTGAGATGGGAAAGCTCTACAGAAAGTTACAAGGTAACTAACGGGATCAAACCAACACACAGTAAATAACAGAAGACCAATCATATGCTGCACTGTATGGTGCCAGTGGCCATTAAACTCCTGGAGGGCACCACCCCAAGTGACATTTTGGTTAACTGAGTTATCTAGAGGAGGAAACAGGGAAAGGGGAGATCAGCATAGGATGGGCTATCCAGAGGTGTTTCATCCTGATGGAGGTTCTCTCTATATATTAGAGGAACCTAAAATAGCACGAAAAAATAATTTAAAAAATACACAATAAGGTCTCTACATTTCTCTTGAATTAGTCTGCTTTTCTTCACTGATCATCCTTCTGAAAAAAGTGCTGAGGATCCCTTTTATTTTGCTGGTAGCTTCCTAAACTCCAGGGCATCCTGTCTATGAGTGTTGCTTATCTCCAGAGCTCTTATTTCAAAAGGATTACAGGTGTTAATCTTTCTTCCAACTTGAAGTTCTGCCTGCAGCAATGCCTGGTGGGAGCAGGAAGGGGTGGGGAAGCAAAGAACAACAGAAAATTGTGGAGTGAGGTTTAGGGATTTGGAAGAAAAGAGAAAACAGGGCAGGGACTGGAGGTATCCCTCTTGTGCTCTCACCTTTTGCTTAAATTTAAAGACTCCATGTTCCCAAATCAGGGAACTGTGGAAGCCCAACAAACACTTTACCTTAGTTACTTAAGACTTGGTCATTCAGAATAATAACAAAGCTACAACTAAGAAGGCTTTTCGCATTGACATAACACCAGCATGGAAGCTGCTGATTATATAATTTATTCTAATAACCAGAGAGGATAAGAGTAGGGGGTAAGAAAGCTAAAGCTGTAGCTCCATCCTGCTTAAAGTGTTGATGACTCTACTGTTTGTCAATGGGTTAACCACAGGTATCATGAAAAAAATAGATAATGAATTATGTATCAATGTTTGTGTTGCCATTTTAAGATCCATAAAAAAAAAAACTCTCTGGGCCTAAAATACCACAAATTAAAAATGCAAATAATGATAAATCAGACCAATTTGCCACCTGCTATGATCTCTAGTGAGATCCCATTGTGGAAGGTAAAGATGTTGAGATGACAGTTTGTAATCTGCTTGCAAACTTATCAAAATGGAAGAGGAAAGAGGAGGGAGAAGGAGGAAGAGTATCTCTGTATTGTGGTAGGGAAAGCTCGAAGTGCATAGGAACTCAGGCCATATGGGGCCAGGGAACTAGGAAAGCCTGAGTAAAGGCCCACCTTGGGCCTGAAGCAGTATTAGAAGGCTGAATAAGCATGTTGTCCCCAACATCCAGTGGAATCTGTGTTTTGCACCTGTTCCTCATGCTTTGAATATTTTTAGGATTTTTAAACTTTATAGATCAATACCCTGCGAAAATACATTTCCTTGAAGTTTGAGCCTAGCTGGTAGTATAAACACATGCCTATTTAACACACAGGAAATGACTTGAAAATTGTTTCCCTCTCCATCAGGAAAATATTTTTTTAAGCTGTGAAGGCTGCAAGTCTTAAAAGCAAGTTGTTGGGGTTTTTTAAGAGAACCTGGGAGAAAACTCCTCAGAGCACTCATCTATATATCAATCCCCAGTACCTTCAGAGATCCGACTGTGTGACCCAAGCCCTCTACTTGAGCATCTGATGATACAGAATGTAAGCAGAAAAGAGAGAGATCACAGAGGTCAGGTGATGAGCTATCTTGGGAGGCCCCTCACCTGAGCATGTGCAGGTATGGTGTGGTCAGAGCACAAATGCCAGTCAACAGGTCCACACCAGGGCCTGAATCATCGACTCCCATGCTTGAGAGCAAGATCCAGGGACTGGCTTATCTCAGGAGAAGGGACAGATGTGACTTCTGCACATGCTAGCTCTTTTTCTATTTTCTTACCTAAGCAGCTGGAGAAGCACTTTCACCAGGGCATTCATTAATGACTTATCATAGGAAGTGAGCTAATTAACGTATCCTTTAATGACAATTTTTCATTGGGTCATAACTAATGCCTAAAATTATGTGATTATCTTTTTCTAGGGTTTATGCCAAGAGTATGAGCTTCTAAAATATAGGGAGGCAGTGTATGTTGGGTAACAGGAAGTCAGGTGGGCCAAAGGAGGCCATTTACTGGACCAGGACAAGGGCAGAGGGCAGGATCTGGTGAGCACCCAGTGCAACCATGCTTCATTTCCTCAAGGTTGTGGAATGGAGAGCCAAAGGCTTGGCTCTGCAATCAGACTGACCTAGCTTCCAATCCCAGTGCCATATCCTGACAACCGTATAATCTTGGCCATCTACTGGAAGTTAGTTTTCTTATTTGGAAAACCAAGGTATTAGAATTGTAACATGTCCAAAATAGAATGCCTGTTTTCTCCACCCAAACACTGGCTCTTCCCCTAATCTCTGTAAATGACAATACAATTCACCCACTTGTTAAGATGCCTCATCCCACTGAACCTCTGGGAAGTCCTGGCATGTATCAGGCCCTCAGTACATATTAGCTCAGTGAAGAAATAAATGAGTTGGTGAGTGAATTAAGGACAATGTCCTCCCAGGATGCTGGTGACAATTATAATCTGCATCTAATTTTATATTCTTCATCTAATTTAATCCTCACCAGCACCCTGATTAGATGAAGAATATAAAACTCTTTGCAGAGAACTTGACCTGGAATAAGTACATAATTTTCCCCCGGAGAGCTCAGTGGGGATGAGCCCACTGGATTTTCAACACAACTTTCCCTCCAATGAATGCAACTTAAGTTTCAGCACCTCCTCTACTCAGAGGGTCTTCCTGATTGCTGCTAAGCTTCCCTACCCCTTACCCCCACCTCCATAGATCTTTGTAGAACTAGAAAAACTATAGGCTGTATGTGTGAGCTCCATGGTTAAAAACAGGCCAATGGAATAGTTCCAGTGGGACAAACGCAGACCACCAAGAGTGCCTAAGTCTGGAGTGCTAATAAAATATTCCTGTTAAAAGAAATGGCATGGGCAGCAAAGACAGAGGAGCAGAGAAGGAGAAAGGAACTGGGCAGGCAGAGCTCCTGACAAATTCAGACAGAGATTATTTTTTGAAAAATATCTCCATGGAAAAGATTCATCACTATTCACAAAAAAATGGGGGAAAAATCATTTCCTCTACAAGTGCAACTATCAGCGTGAAGTATCAGAGATATGAAGAAATTGGAGGCAGTTCTAGAGAATATTAGTAGATGAGTAGCAGCACAAATTACCTCAAATGGAAATGATGGAAATGAAGGCATTTTCTCTGAAAAAGTTACAATGCTACATAAATTAATCATCATAGGATATCATTAATCAAGTATGCTGCACACCTGTCAACATGCAGGCACGTATTTTACTAGCAGCAAATTCATAGATTAAATGTGGAAAATATATGTCAGGAGGGCGGGATGGTCTGTAGACACAGAGAATATCACAACTGGGTAGACCCTAGTTACAGAGCTATCTGAAAATCTGGCATCCCTGCAGCAAATATTCATTAAGCCTCTAGCATGAGCAGGGCCCTAGACTGGATGCTGGGATGAAATGATGAACAAGATAAACAAGATTCCTACCCTCAGGACCTGACAGTCCAGGGGAAGGGACATTATTCATATAATCGCACAAATAAATATGGCTTTACAAATCGTGCTGAGTGCTAAACAGTAAAAGGGCAGTTTTAAAAGCTGACTTAGTGGGACAGCTGACCCTGTGAGTGTATGTGTATGTGTATGCATGTGTGTTTAAAGATTTCTCTCAGAAGAGGTGCCTGGGTGGCTCAGTTGGTTAAGCTTCCACCTTCAGCTCAGGTCATGATCAGGGTCCCGTGATGGAAACCCACACCAGGATCTCTGTTCAGCGGGAAGTCCGCTTCTCCCTCTCCATCTGCCCTTCCCTCGCCCATGCTTGCGCTCATGTGCTCTCTCTCTCTCTCTCTCTCTCTCTCTAATAAATAAAATCTTTAGGGGAAAAAAAGGTTTCTCTAAGAAGATAATGTTTAAATGAAACCTGAGAGTATGGGAGAGATAAACAGCTAGCAGGGAATGGGAAAGACTGTGCTAGGCATAAAGACTGCACATGAAATATCCAGCACAGATAAGGGAGAGAGAGACCTGTGAGAGAACTGTAAGCAGCTCTACATGAGACGGAGTAACAGGGAGAGGTAGTAGATGATGAAGGCACTGAAGCACCACCTCAGCCTTGGCCTTACCAAGTGAGAAGTTGGACTTCATATTCAGGTAAATGAAGAGCCATAGGAAGGTCTCAGCAGATGAGTGAGGGACTGGTGTGAGCAGTTTGGAAATATCCCCTGCACCTGAGGCAGAAAGTGGCCTGCAGGATACGAGACTTGAAGGAGCTGGACAACAGCTGTAGGAAGACGGAGTCCTCCTAGGAAGGGGGTGAGTGGCATCTGAGTGCAGATGCAGCAGCACATCTAAGCCTACAGGTGGCTCAGCACAGTTGGAGAACAACACAGTCAGGAAAGGTGACAGGCTTCTGGCTGTTTCCAGTACAGTCTGCTGGTCTGTGAGCTGCAGGGACCCTGCTTCTTCTGCCCCCTGGGCCCTCTCAGGGCTTCCCTTAGAGGAGGAGAAGGAAAGGGCCCACTCCTTATCTTCTCCTTCACGGTGGAAGCTCTGTGGAGCAGCAGCACAGCAGGAGAGTCCAGAGGACTCCAAATTCTCCACACTGGCATCTAGAGGGAGAGAAAGGTTGGGCCCAGTGCAGAGGTCCCAGAAAGTGAGTTCAGAAGTGATATCCCTAGAACAGAAAGAACTCCGGGGGGGGGAGGAACTCTCCCGTGCATCTTCCAGATTCTGAGGCTATCATTCACTGTGGGCTGCAGCTACCAAGTAAACAAACATGTCATTACAGGAAAAGGACTACATCTTATCTCATATATTTTTTTTCAACTGGAGCTAGTTTTAGCATAAATAAAGGCATAAAGTAGACCTCTCCCTCTTCTTCCTCCAAGGTTTGGGATGTTGAGAATATCAGAGGAGGATGATACAAGGGGCAGGCAAAGCTTTTCTGGGCACTGAAAGTCCTCCCTGGTGAGCACCCAGGTAAGTATGGGGGATATATTAGCCTTGGCACTGCCGTAACAAAGTACCACAAATGTGATGACTTAAAACACAGAACTCATTGTCTCACAGTGCTGGAGGCCAGAAATCCAAAATCAAGATGTTAGCAGGGCTCTGCTTTCTCTGAAGGCTCTAGGGTAAGATCCTTCCTTACTTCTTTGAGGTTTCCTTGGAGATCCTTGGCTTGTTGACCCATCACTCGAATCTCTGTCTCTGTTATCATATAGTGATCTTCTGGGTGTTTTTGTCCCTTACCCTATTCTTATGAGGACATTCTTCTAAACACCAGTCATTTTGGCTTAAGGTTCCTTTTTACTCCAACATGGCCTCATCTTAACTAATCACACCTGCAACACCCTATTTCCAAATAAGGCGCCATTCTGAAGTCCCAGGAAGGATGCTGATTTGGAGAAGACACCATTCATCTCAATATGGTGAGGTAGAGGACCAGGTTGAGATGAACTGGGGAAGACTGAGACCAGGAATCTAGATAAACCCTCAGAGCAGGGCCAGACAGAAAGCCAGATGTCAGTTATTATAGGAAGCCAAGCATAGCCCTAAAACTAGGGGGTTAGTCTGGAAGGAACAGAAGAGATTGTACTTACCCAAGCATAAGCTGAGACAGTGACACTGCAATTCTGGAAGTGTGTGTGTGTATGGGGTTTGTGGGGAGTGGGAGGTTGCTAACAGAAGCAACGGGGAAAACTCAGTATTGAGGCACTACCCCTTTCAAATACATTTTTAAAGCTTGGGTTTGGGAATAACGAAAATAAAACACACCAATTATAGAATCTTTTGAAAATACAGAAAAGTAGTGGGAACAAAAAGGTCAGCCTTAATTCCTACCATCTAAGAGCAATTCATATTTTGGTATGTTTTCTTCAAGTGCTCCTCCTATAGCCAGGTAAAAAAATGTGAATAAAACTATGACTCAGATAATCAAACATTATCATAATATTTTTGTTTCCCCTCATACTTTATCCTCATTCCCATGCTCCCTTACTCCACAAAAAGCCCCCACTTCAGCATATTTAATGTATTTATATATAATGTATTTCATATATTTATATTAATTATGAATATAGAGAGGTATATATGTTGTATTCGTTCAAGAACTACCTCCTTTGCAACTACCACGTGCAAAGTTCTAGAGGTTGGGGACACTTCGACACTATCAAAACCCTATCATCTCTGCCCTCTTGGAGCTTACATTCCAATGGGGACTATGGAAAAATATACTACTGAGCCTAAGTTACATAAAAAAGGCTGTGGTACAAGATTATGACCTTTCATCCAGTGAAAGACTGGACACCACGTTTTTTTATGCTGTCTCCATGTCACTCCATGGAAGCCTCACTCATTGCTTCTGTGTGCTACTCACTACTGCATTCTGTGCCTCTTGCAACCTTTTTCCCTCTCACTCCAACAGAGCGGGGGCACCTACACGGTTCTTTTTGTCACCACAAAGGCTGCCACAAAACATGTCCCTGTACCTGTTTGCAGCCCCTCTTGAGCACTGGTATTACAGGCCTGGGAAGAAATGCCCACAGTTAAGTTCATGCAGCCCAGCTGCCTGCCCCCTAGAAGGCTTGTCCCCGGGAGCTGTGCTGTGCCACATACTGCCACCTCCAGATATCATCCTGCTTTCTCACGTCTGCCAGTAGGAGAAAGAGAGTTACTTTAGTTAGCATTTCTCTAATTACTAATGATAAGCTCAGCCTCTCTTCCTATGTTGTGCAACCACGTGGGTTTCTCCCTTCCCTGAACTACCTCTTCCTGTTACTCCTTCACTCACTTTTTAACAGGATTTCTGTTTGGAATATTTTTAAATTTTCTTTCAGGAGCTCCTTGTCTGTTCTAAATACTAACCACTTGTCAATATCAGACACTGCAGAAATCTTTTCCAGGCTGTCACCCATCTGTTACATTTGTCTATGGCACCCTGTTTTGAAGAGAAACACTTATTTTTGATGATTTGTGGATGTAGTCTTATTAAAACTCCCTTCCCCGCCCAAGATCACAAGGACATTCTTGGACATTACATCTCTTTTTTCTTCTATTACCTTTATGGATCCACCATTCACATGTAGGTCTTGAGTACAACTGGTGTTTGCTTTTACGTGTAGAGGGAGTTTCCATCACATTTTTGCCTTTCTCCACATGGTGAGCTAGTTTCCCATCATGATCTACTCTGGAATCCGACTTACCTTCCCCCTCCACCCCGCCGCCCCCATGATGCCACCTCAATCACACGCCAATTCCCAAACACATGTGTTTCTGTTTCTGGACCTCTGTCCCATCCCAGCATCCTATCTACCCATTCCTCTACCGATTCCTCCAGTTTCATACCTGAGACTTTGTTTTGTAACTCATTACCTGATATGAGAGCCACTCATATGATGTTTTTCTCTGCATAGCTTTGTTTTGTGCAATGCGGACAAGAGTGTAAAAATAATTTGAAATCCTGGTTTTCTTACTGAATATTGTAACTTTGGCATTGCCCCATGTAATGTCAACACTTTATAAATAACTTTTCCCAGAAATTTTTAGTGTCCTGTGTTAGGAATAAAACTTTTCCTCTACTGTCTTAGGTTATACTGGTTGGGGCCTGTGAATTAACTAACAAAAGACAGACTACTAGGAGAAAATTTATTCATACGCATATAGAAGTGCAGGAAAGAAGTGGCTCCCTGAACAGTTAAGATAGGGATTTATATACCAATTTAGTAAGGAAAAGGAGGGGAGAAAAGGGTTTCTAAGGAAAAAGAAGACTTTCAGGAAACACATGAGCTTTCGGAGAAAAATAGAAAGCATGAGAGTTTGTGGTGTTTGTTCTCAACTGGGTGCAAGCAGACAGTCTCCTTTCTAGTAGCTACCCTCCCCCTATGCCCAGTGGCCACATGATTTATGGCAGCTATATTTTGGGAACATGCTGCTAAAACATTTTAAAAGAAGTAAAAGAAGTTTAACTGCTGTTTGTTCAGATTTCTTTCACTTAAAATAATCTTTATGACATTCTGATTGATAAAACTCAATCTCTGTCAGCTCATTGAGTCCCTACCACAGAACAAATCCTGTGGCCCAGTACAAGGTGAGGCTGTGCCCCAGGGACTGAGGAAGGTGCTCCAGCCCTGGCCAAGGAGACAGACCTTTGTAGGGGAGGAAGAATAATTTCCCCCCCACTCTTCTGACTTCATAGCTGAGAAGCTTGTAATAAAAGACAGATTAACTAGGGGAAAACAAAAGTTTAGAAGCATGTAAATCTCATGTATACAAGGGAAACGCCCAGGGAAAAATAAGTAACTCTCAGAGGAAGCTTAGAATGCAGAATTAAACATCATCCTGACAGGAAAAGGGTAGGAGGAAGTACACGTCTCAGAGGAGAGTAAATGATTTTTCGGAAAGATGAATGTGTTCTTAGAAGAGACAGGAGGTATGATAGTTTGTGACAGAGTTTGTCTGGGTGTGGGGGCCTCTTCTCCTGTGATGAGTCCATCTTTCCAGCAGATAAGGCTCCCACGGAGAGGATCTAAGGCAATCAAGTTCCTTTTGGAGGATCTATTGTCAGGCATAGAGGGGCATACAGAGAAACCTTCTCCCTTCATCTGCTGTTTTTCAAGTACCTAAAGCTCAAAATAATATATCAAAAGGGCATATTTTGGGGTAGCATGTTCTGAAGTCCTGTAGTCATTTTGGGGTGGTATATTCTGCTATTCTTCACTGGCTTCTTGGTAATGTCTGTGCCCAGACTTGATTTACACAGTGTCACCTTCAGTCACTCTCTTCAAAAGAGAACCCACTGTTCCCAGGGGCTGGTGACAATCCATTTACAAGGGAGAAGGGGGAATTCTTATTTTTTGAGAGACTCCTTCTTATGAACACCCATAAGTTGGCAGCCCCGAGCAGTATCAGAAGACAAATCACTGAAATCCTTGATACTCTGCAGATGGTCCTGTAGGATTGGCTTGGTGAGGAGGTTTGTGAGCTCACATCCATCCGCCAACCAGCCCAGCCTAGACAGTGGGTGAACCAGGCAGTAAGGACCCAGACAGCTTCATAGCCAGCTGCCAGTGGAGCTTTCACCATTTTTTGTTGAAGCTATTCAAAAAAGACATTTAGCAGGCCCCTGGAAGTTGCACATTAGGGTTAAAGGACTAACTGGTGGAGCAGAAGTGGGGGGAGCCTCCAGAATGTGAGTGAATAGCCTGCAGGGCTATCAGGAAAGGAAGGTGAGGCCCAGTTTCTGTCATTTGCTAAGGATCACAAGAAGGAGCTTATGTTAAAAATCAATGATAAGAGGACAAAGATCTCAGATTTATTTTCCAAATGGATTCAGCAACATGCCCTAGGTAGGTTTAATCTATTTCCACTGAATTAAGCCACAATGAGGATCAGAACCAAACCATGGTTACACCATCCTGCCTCGCTGCTGTATCCCAAACTGGTTGAAAAGTTCCTAGTCAGAAGGCACGTGCTATGATGAGCACTGGGGGTTCTCTGTAAATGATGAATCACTAAATTCTACTCCTGAAACCAATACTATACTATATGTTAACTACCTAAAATTTAAATTAAAATTTGAAACAAAAAAAAGGAAGAAAAAGTTCCTTGTCAGATGTAGTAGCTTGGCCTGGAACAGTCAAAAGAGTTTGATTTCTCTTTGAGATTCCCTTTAGAGTGAGTGGCATGCAGGACTAAGATAAAAATAAAGAAATCACCCATTTTCTTCTCAAATTTTTATCAAAGGGATGTATGATATAAAAAATAATTCAGAGGCACTTGAGTGGCTCAACCAATTGAGTTTTCCACTCTTGGTTTAGGCTCAGGTCATGATCATAGGGTCCTGGAATTGAATACCATATCAGGCACCCTGCTCAGTGGGGAGGCTGCTTGGGACTCTCTCCCCCTGCTTTTGTCCCTCCCCCTGCTCACATGCATGCTCTCTCTCTCTAAAATAAATAAGTACATCTTTAAATTTTTTTTTCAGATAGCACCCAACCGTATACAATAGGAAGTAAGTCTCCCTTTCCTTAACTCTCTCCCTTGCCCCAATCTCGACTCCCAGACTCAGCCTTATAAAAATTTCTTTTACAACTGGGTATAAATCTTCTGTACATACATAGGCATATGTTTATATGTATATGTAAATATAGACGTATTCATTTGCTTTTTGCCTTAAATGTATTAAGCCCAACTCCACATTCAGTCCCCAACTTGCTTTTTTCACTTAATAATAAAATCCGCAGAGAAGTCTCCATATCAGCAACTCCAAGTCCACCCCTTTCTCCCCAAGAGCTACAGAAGTGCTCCACAGAATAGATGCACAGTAATATGTGTAACGTTCTCTTATGTATGGACCTTTAGGTTACTTCAAGCTTTTAATAAACAATGCTACACTGAACATCCTTACAGCTTTGTGCACTTCTGTATGGATACCTGCAAGCAGCACTCCTTAAAATGGAATTGCTGGGGGGCGCCTGGGTGGCTCAGTCCATTGTGTGCCTTCAGCTCTGATCCTGATCTCGGGGTCCTGGGATGGAACCCTTGCATCAGGCTCTCTGCTCAGTGGGGAGTCTGCTTCCCCCTCTCCCTGCTTGTGCTCTCTCTCTCTCTCTGTCAAGTCAATAAATAAAATAATCTTTAAAAAAAGGAATTGCTAGGTCCAAGAAAACACAGACATTTAAAATTGTGCTACAAGGGATACCTGGGTGGCTCAGTGGTTGAGCATCTACCTTTGGCTCAGGGTATGATCCCAGAGTTCTGGGATCAAGCCTCACGTCAGGCTCCCTGCATGGAGCCTGCTTCTCCCTCTTTCTGTGTCTCTGCCTCTCTCTATGTCTCTCATGAATAAATAAAATCTTTTAAAAAAAGGTTTTTTAAATTGTGCTACAGACTGACAAATACCTTCCCAGAGAGCAGTCCAAAATTATAAATGTCACCAACAGGCTATGAGGGTGTCTTTTCCACATTCCCTCGCCCAGAGGGAGTATTTTCACACTTCTTAATTGTGGGATTTACAGGTGAGAAATGGTCCCTAAGTACTCTTTTACTTTGAATTTTTTTAGTAAAATTAAACAACAACAAACAAACTTTGTTTCTTGTTCATTTGTGTTTCTTTTACCATGAATTATTTGTTCCTGTCATTGTCTTTTCTTGGTTCATTCCTCATTTAATTTTTAGTTTGTAAAAATTATTTTTATGAGGAAGAAATCAGCAGTCTTTTCTCCAGGTTGTGTGTTGCAAATATTTTTCAGCTGACTGTCTCTTTACATCTCTGAGGGTATTCTTTTCTGAATCGCAATGTTGTTCAAATTTTACATGCTCTGATTTATCAGTCTTTTGGTTGGGGGTTTCTCAGTCTCCTGTCAAGCTCAGAAATCTCTCCCTACTCAGATTAAAAAATGCATCCATGTTTTCTCCTAATATTACTACAATTTCCCTTTTGTGTATTTTATCCATCTGGAATTCCTTTTGGCATAAGAAGAAATTCTCTTACCTTCTTGACAGCAATATTCCTCTGCTCCTTCATCAGTCACCAAGATTCGATTCCACTTGCATAGTCCAAAACCTCTATCTGAAAATATCAACCAAGAGAACTTAACATAATTAAGCAGAAAGAAGGTGGCTGCCAGTGCACATGACTATCCATTTGCTCATCAAACCCCAGATATAGATATTTAAGCCATAAATTGTAAAAAGAAACAGCCAAAAGTCACATTCTGGTCGTTTTTAATTTTTTAAAGACTTTTGTTTTCAGCATTTGGATTATTTGAGTGTTTTGTAAGCTATATAATGGTAAGAAATCATGGTTCTTTTCTTTTTCCATTAAACTGCCTCTACGGAGGGTAGAGGGTTGCCCAGCTGGAAACCCTGAAAATGACACTGACAAAAGTCAGATTGACAAGAGAAAAACAAACACAAGTTTTACTAACATAGGCATCCCACAAACAAATGAGAGAAATCAGAGATGAGTAATTCAAAGGGTTGGGTAGGAGCTGCACTTCGACAGGATCTTAACAAAAGAAGACATTTTTAGACAAATGGCAAGGCAAAGGAAAAGGACTTTGAGCTTCTAGGGGCATTAAATCACAGGAAGGTAAATACATGGATGGGGGGCATGAATGGCAGATGAGACTAGTTTCAGCAAAGTTTGTTACGTAAATTCCTCTGGTACTATCTGTGGACTGATGAGGGTCTAGAGATGACTCCTGTAATGAATTATTCCTGCCCTTCTTGTTACAAAGAAGTGAGGGGAAACCCTTTACAAATTTATGTCCTACTTCTGGTCAAATAGAGGGAGGACGGAGGGTTTTCTGCTATCTGCTTCTTAATTGTCTTCAGCTCAAAATAATCTTTATGCCAAAGTTGCACATTTTGAGGTTGCACATTCTACTGCCCTTCAAGCCCATGAATTACAAGAAGTAGGCAAATGCCACTGCAGCTCCCGAATTCACGGAAGAGTTCCATTTAATACCAATCAAGAAAATTGAGAGAACTGCATTTGATTGCAAAGTGAAAAAAAAAAATCTCTATCATTCAGAAATCTCATTGGCATTGATAACTACGTGTCTCTCCTTCTTTCTCATTTATGAACTACGTGATCAGTAGCCACTATGTTATGTACTCAAACACAGTGTAGGAATAGGAAACTCTGCAATCCTTGCACAGGCTTTCCTTCAAAACAGGTACCACCTGAGCAAATGGAGGAACTGCACTTTTCCATCAGCTGTCAGTAAAACAGACCAAGTGGTATTCTAGCACCTGCACTCTTCTGCTGTCCCCAACAGGTCTGGAGGAGTTGGGGAATACAAGCTCTGGTCACAGTAGGAGCAAAATGCCATTGGACTCAGGAAATCTAAGAAAGCTAAAGTTGTATACCTAGTCCTAAAATTACAGGGATTTAAGAATGACTGAGGCTAAAATGTTCTAAATACTATCAACTCTCAAACAGAAAAGGATTTCCAAATGCTTGGCAGCAGAATTATCTTTCTTATAATTATGATCACTTTGTCCTTCATACTTGCAGTATGAATTAATAATGATGGCCTGGTTCTCTGGGCTCCAGAGCAGGCTTGTTATTATTGACAGGTAAACAACCTGAAAATTAAGAAGGGCCACAGTGAAATGCCAAACACTGCTCTCTCTCTCTCTCTCTCTCTCTCAACTCTCTTTCACACACACACACCCCTAGAAATACAACATACTCCACATTTACTAATAATACAAGTGCTTGAAACAGGAGTTCAGAGCCTCTGTTTGCATTCTTGAGAACAGTAGCATGAAGCTGCTGGCTTTTTTTCATGAGGAAGACCAGGGCTTTGTCTGCTGACTTAATAGGTCTCTGCAGCTTCTCCTCCACCGTCTTTGAAAACAGTGGCTCAAGAATCTATCTGATGACAATGTCTCTTCTCTGGTGATTATTAATTTTGCTAAAAGTTCATACTCCAAAGAATTCACCCAAAATTCTTCCACAACACATCAGAAACTTGATGTTTCATATGCTTAAAATGGATATTTTAACATAAACATGGAGATAAGCTCCAGGAAGTGTGCAGGAAAAGGAAAAATGTTGTAATTTGGCTGACAAAATACGGAGCAAGAGTTTATATCCCTAAGTGATAACTCCTCTAAAATTACAAATTCAGAAACCAGATTTTAAACACAGACATGGGTCTTTTCTTCACCTAAAGCAAATTTGAGGTGTATTCTCATGACAGATTTTTGGGCATTAATCAAGTGAGCCAAATAGCTTGGGAGACCTGTGGTCACATTCTCCCCAGGACATGGTATATGTAAACAGGTAATATGACACCCTAAAAGAAGATCCTTAGGGGCGATGCTAGGATGGGGCCTTAACAGTAAGACTCCAGAGCAGAAAGTTGGAAAGGAAAGGCATTGAATGAAGAGACCCAGCGCTCTAACACAAACTGCTGTGTGACTCTGGCTTAGTCATTTCACTGCTCTGCTGCTCATCTTCCTCATTTACAAAGCTAAGTGCCTATAACCCCTTAATGAAGCCCTTTCTGCTTCTCCTTTCCACAGAACATTTTCTTTAGCTTTTTTTATTTAAATTTTTGGTAGTGAACATGCAGTGCAATATTGGTTTCCTAAACAGAAATCAGTGATTCATCACTTACATATAACACCAGTGCTCATCACAAGTGCCCTTCTTAATCCCCATCCCCCACTCACCTCCTTCCATCAACCCTCATTTTGTTCTCTATCTTTGAGTCCTTTATGGCTTGTTTCCCTGTCTCCTTTATTCTTTTCCCCCTTTTCATATGTTCATCTGCTTTCTTTCTTAAATTCCACATAAGAGGGGCACCTGGGTGGCCCAGTGGTTGAGCATCTGCCTTTGGCTCAGGGCGTGATCCTAGGGTCCTGGGATTGAGTCCTGCACAGGCTCCCCATGGAGAGCCTGCTTCTCCCTCTGCCTATGTCTCTGCCTCTCTCTGTGTCTCTCATGCATAAATAAATAAAATATTTTTTAAAAGCCTCCACACATGAGATCATATGGTATCTGTCTTTCCCTGACTGACCTATTTCACTTAGCATTACACACTCTAGCTCCATCCAGGTCATTGAAAATGGCAAGATTTCATTTTTTTTGATGGCTGAGCAATATTCTATTATATATATATATATATATATATATATATATATATACACACACCATTCTTCTTCATCCATTCATCACTTGATGGACATTTGGGCTCTCTCCACAGTTTAGCTATTGTCAATAATGCTGCTATATAAGCATCAGGGTGCATGTATCACTTCATATCTGTATTTTTCTACAGAGCATTTTCATAAATAACATCTAAATTGAGATTTAACAAGAAATAATTATTCCCATTTTACAGATGAGTAAACAACTGAGAGTGGTTAAGTGATTTATCAACAAAAGGTATTCTTCCTTTTGTGTGCCAGACACTATAATAGATTCTAGGACTATAGGTGTGGATGAGACCCAGACTCTGTCCTCAATGCCAAAGGAGAGACTGGAGCAGTTAAGGGATAATTACAGTATAGTAGGAGCAGAATGTTGTGAGAACACACAGAGAGAGTGCAAAAAATGGCCTAGTAATGTGAGATAAGTCTTCCCAGAAGAGATAGTATTTTGAAGTGGTTCTTGGAGGATGAGGAGTTTGGCACATGGAGATGAGAAAGAAAAGCATAAAGGCAGAGGAATGAGTATGTGCAAAGGCATGGAAGGCCTAGTGTACTACTTGGTAGATAGGTGTAGCTAGAGGAGAGCAGGCTTATAGAATGGGGCTAATGTTAGTGAAGTATGTTGAGGTATAATAATCAAAATGCTGGTATTTTATTATGTAGGTTTTAGCCAAGAGGATGATGGGCTGGCATTTGGGTAGAAGAAGGAAGTACCATAAACAGATGAATCAGGAAGCTAGTTCAAAAGTCCAGACACTAAATTACAAGGACTTAAATGATGATCATGATGATAAATATGGGGATATGAATATAGGGTTCTGATATAAAGATACTTTGGATCATAATCCATAGATCTTGGTAACTAATTGGCAAAGACAAAGATGAACCCAGGGTTTCTAGCTTAGGAAGCTGAGTGGATGGGGATTCTACTTCCTGAAACAGAAAGCACAACATCAATTTTGCTGGTTACATGGAAGACCCATATGTTCAGTTTGGGGCATACAGAGTTTGAAGCGTCTGTGAAACTTACCAGAGTAGATGACACCTGGCAGTTGAATATTTAAATCAGCTCCTTCAAATATAGGTTGGGGCTGGAGGTAAAAAACCTGGGAATCATCAGAGGTGACAGCAGCATCTGTGGAGATAAATGGAATCACATCAAAGCCTCAGTTGGTCTCTTTCTTTCATATTTACAAAATAGATATAGGTCCTACTTCCGAGTGTTGTTCAGTCATTCACTAGATAAATCAGTTTAAAGCAAAAAAAAACTGGAATCTGATTTTCCTGATTAGATTTTAACTTATTTAAATGCAATCACTTACTCATCTTTTTCCCATGTCTTCTGGGACTTTTAGAAAGTCACTGCAGATGTCTGTGCACAAGATAATGAGCCTATAACAGCTTTGGCTCCAAGACCATCTCAAGAGCCAAGTATCCCCCCACCTCTCACTGCTCCTAGATCAATTCCCTGGTAGCTACACACCAGCCCTTTCTTGCTCCTCAAATTCCCATAAATAAAATTTTCAAATTGTTCTACATGTAGTAAGCCATTTTACACAGCGCTTATTAATTTCTATAATGTGACATGCCCTGAGCTGGAATATACAAATGACCAAAGTTGATTTGTTAAGTATGAAAATGTCAAAAATACAGAAAGCACTTTGTCAGGGCTATTGGACCCCAAGAAGAAAATACAGTGGGGGTGTGAGCATGAGACCGTGGATCTCCCCAGGGATATCAGGAAAGTCACTCTGAAATTACCTTAGAGCTGGTCTTGAGAGAAGGGTAGGGAATCTTAGAGGAAGTGAAGAGGAGTATAGTCCAGGCTTGGGAACAAAAGGGATAGAGGCACCAAAGTGAAAAGAATGAAGTATGATCCTCCACATGGAGAAGTCATTAGTACTTATTTGCCTAACTTAATTTTTAGTTTTTGTGTTATAATTAGCAGGGCTCTGCAGTTGTTTTAATTGCTACTTTGCCATCTAGTTATTAGGCCCTCTTAATCAATAGCATTTTCAGCAATCACAAGCAAATTTTTTTAAGTTACTTCTATACATACACAGAGCTATAATTACTCTTCAAAACAAGTCTCATGAACATTTACTATTCTGAATCCATAATCAGGGGAGTCGTGACATAATCCCCTGGAAGGGTATGTCATCTAGTGATGCCAATTCGAAATTCGTGTTTCTCTGAAATGTTTCCACAATATATAGTTAGTACAAATAAGATGCATAGGTCATATTTACTTTGAACTTCTTTTTGGATCTTCTTTTAATTTGTTATTAAATAAAAAAACAAAGCCATTAGCCATCAAAGACGACTGCAACCCTGGCCAAAATAGCACCAAGCCTGGATACCCTATACCTCTCTCCAACACTGAGGTTTAGGAGCTCAGGAAACTTGGTCCAAAGGAAATCATACAGGTTTAAACACCATGACACACTCAAAATTATTTTTTTTAAGATTTTATTTATTTCCAAGAAAGAGAGAGATAGAAACAGAGAACACACATAAGCTGGGGGAGGAATAGGAGAGGGAGAATCCCAAGCAAACTCCATGCTGAGCACAGAGCTCAACTCAACCCTGAGATCATGACCCAAGCCAAAACTAAGAGTCAGATGCTTAACCAAGTGAGCCACCCAGGCACCCCTCCAAATTTTTTTCTGATTATACTGGTAATAGCAATTAACACAGAAAATGAATTTGTGTATAAAAAGAAGAGAATCATCTATAATCCCACCAGATATTAACATGTTAGACAATTTCCTTCCAGTGTTTGATGCCCCAAGCATGCCACATATGGAAGCCTCATTTTCTCTCTGTCCCTAAAGTCCCATTGGTATTAAAACTTAAATGTTAGGGATCCCTGGGTGGCTCAGCGGTTTGGCGCCTGCCTTTGGCCCAGGGCATGATCCTAGAGTCCCGGGATCGAGTCCCACGTCGGGCTCCTGGCATGAAGCCTGCTTCTCCCTCTGCCTGTGTCTCTGCCTCTCTCTCTCTATGTCTATCATGAATGAATAAATAAATCTTTAAAAAAAAAATAAAATAAAACTTAAATGTTTCCCAAATCCACTTCCATCCCTACATCCTATCTTTACTTCTTGCACTTGACTAGCTCCAACTGTGATCCTATCTCCAGGCCATAATACTCCCCAACACTGAGGCTGTCCTTCACATGGGGCCAGGAGGTCCCACCGAGGTACAAACCAGACCATGCCATTCTCCCCCTTAAAAAAGCATCCATGGCTTCCCATTGCCTATGGAAGAGAGTCCAAGCTCCTTATCAGGGAATACAAAATCCTCCATGCCCCAGCTCCTGTCTACTTCTCCAGATTCATCATCTTCTGCCACTGTCCTCTATTTAAATAGCTCCCTGTATGCTTGTAGAGCAGGATTTTGTGTCTCCTTGCCTTTATTTCCTAACAAGGAATGCCATTGCTCCACATGTTGAACTGAGTAACTCTGATTTATCCTTCAAGATTCAGCTATGACTGACCTCCTGTGGGCAACCTCCTTGAATACCCAGCAGGGCTCACAGCCAGTCTTTGATTCTGATGTCCCAAAGCAGTGAGCCTGTGCCTGTCCCTTTATCAGCCTGTTACTGCTCAAGACTGTTGTGCAACAAACCACCCCAAATCCCAATGCTCTACATGTCCATGTTTATGGTCATGTTCACAAGTCTGAGGGTAAGGGGATGAGGCTGCTTCATATATCTCATTCTGGGGCCCAGGGTAGATAGGTAGTGATACATTCTTCTCTTGGCAGAAGTCACACTTCCCATAGGGCCAAGGGAAAATACGTGATGCCTCCTAAGATCTAGGTTTGGACGTCATACATTGTCAGGCCATGGGCTAAACCAAGTCCCATGACCAAGCGGACATCCACACAGGAGGAAGTATACTAGTCTCATGGAGGTGGAGGGAGGAGGCAGAAATATCTGTTAAACAACAAGCTTATCTAATGCACTACTCATCTCAAAGATGGTGACTGTCTTTCTAGTTGCACAGGCCAAACACCTCCATCACCCTATCTCTACTCTGTTTTTCTTTCTTCATATGCAACTCCTCAATAAATCCTACTGACTCCTACTGATAGAGAAGACTCTATCTTTCAAAAATATCCAGAATTCTATCTACATTTCTCACCTGCTTGACCATTTTTTACCTTTCTGGGCCAGGCCACCTTCATCTCTTCCCTGGGTAACTGTAACAGCCTTTTAATAGGTCTTCATGCTTCTGCTCTTGCCCCTTAAAATGTATCCCATGCCAGCAGCTGAAATGATCCTCTTCAGTCATTCATCAGATCATGTAAACTGCTTACTGACACCCTCCAATGAGTCCCTACCTCAGCAGAGTAAAAGCCACAGTCCCTGACAAATGCTAGTAGGCCTCTGGCCATATGTTCCCTGCTATTCCTCTGACCTCATCTCTTCCTGTTGTCCTACTCACCCACTTTGCCCCAGGAACTGGCATCAATTGGTTATTCCTCAAAAATACCAGATGACCCCCTCTTCCAGCTTTTCACTCTTTTTCTTCTTTGCACTGGTGACTCCCTATCGAGAACATTTTCCTTGTGTATCTACATAGCTCCTTCACTCACCACCTTCAACTATCTATCCAAAAATCACCTCCTCAGGATTCTCTGAGGAAGCCATTTTGGATACACCACCTGTATAAAATAGCAATCTACAGTCCCCGTACCCCCAGTAAAACATAAGCTCCTCAAGGGCAAGGCCTCTGCTTTGCTTATAGCTGTATCTCAATGATCTAGACCAGTGCCTGGCACAGAGAAGGTACTCAGTGAACAGTTGTGGACTGAATGACTAGCACTACAGCCTAATACTGAAAACTACTGGGTTATATGTTGTCTCTCCCATGGGTGGACAGCCTCTGCACCTCCCTCCTTCTTGCATCTCCAGGGCCGGGCCCAGCTTCTAGAACAGAGAAGGCTCAGTAAGCCCATGTTGAACTAGGTGGAACATCTCTATAAGGATGAATCCCTAGAAAGCACTCAAGTTTACAAGCTAACAGACTCATACTGTTTCTACTGCTTACCAGCTGGGTTTATTGGTAAGGAAACATTTTCCCAAGAATTACTGTAAGATCAGATGTACAGACACTCAGGTCTAGTTTGCATAAAAAGGTAAGTTCTTCATCACACTTCACTGCCAGACTTTCAGTGTCTCCCTTTTCCTCTGATCTCTCAGCTCCATGAAGGCAGCAACCATACCTGCTCGCTCTCCATTGTATTTCCAAGGCCCTAGTACAGCGGTCAACACGTAGGAGATCTCTATTCATTTTTGTGGAGTAAATGAAAAAATGAATGACCATGCGAGTTCTTCCAGGAGCCAATCCAAAGACAACAGTGACTCACGGGTGTTTTTGGATGAAAGGTTTGCAAGGACCCAGGAACAGGGAGTTGTTAATTCAGCACCACTCCACAGCTATACTGTAAGCATCAGCTCCAACAAGGCAAACAGATCACAAAACCATGCTTGCTAAGAGCCAGCACACCTTGAACCACAGTCATGGTGCTGCTCCCTTTGGAATTCCCCTAGCCCCCCACAATGCTGCCTTATCCCACCGCTCTGCTTCTCTGCATATCTGAGGAATGAACAATGATGTCCCCAGCCACTGCAGGGGGGAGCTCTGCAAACCCTCTGCTTCCCATCCATTCCCAGACCTTCTTACCATGTAGACAGTAGTTCTGGATGGGACAAGGGACCAGGGGTGAGGGTGGGGGGACACAAACAGGGTAGATGACATCCTGCTGAGAGTCCTAACACCAGAAAGATCACAGGGGTGTAGATAGACTGGCACTCTGATAAGAGGCTGAGGGCCTGGGGAGCAATAGGAATCAGTGAGGACTTCCACCCTGACTTTCTGATTGCCAACACACCTTCTGGTAACTTAGACTGCAGGTCAAACTCAGTTCCCTGACCTTCCCCAGAGGTGCACATGTAGGGTAATGCCTTACTCCATTTCAGCACCTCTTCTTCTTATCCAGCAGATCCTCATCTCTCTCTTTCTCTGAACCCACCCCGTCAGGGTGATGCTCAGGGTTTTAGAACACATGCCAGGGAAGTTAGTATTTTTATCAGCTTAAGTACTGCCCAGGATTAGTATTCTGGAATCTGGAGTCAGCCACATCCAGGTCCAAATCCCAAGTACCAGTGAAGTCTCTGGGCCTCAGTTCCCCATCTATAAAAGAGGAATGATAATAGTGTCTACTTCCTAGGTTTGTCATGAGAATTCATGAGCTAAATATATAAAGCATTCGCCCTGTGACCTGGTACACAGTAAGCACCCAATAAATGATAACTAATAGTAATAACTGTAACTGTCATTATGTTTTAATATTGTCTCCCATCCTACTACATACAAAGTGCAACCAATCATGCCTCAGCCAACCCCATGTGGGAAGGACAGGAAGGCAGGGGAAATGGAGCTCCTTCTGTATAAATGAACCATCAGGGTCCCTGTTCCTTTTTCAACTCACACATCCTGACTACTGTCCTGATTCATAGCTTGGAGCAACCAACCTACCAGGAAGCACTGATTGGATGGTTAGTAGAGTGTTGGGGGGTGGGGAGGGGGAGGGAAAGAGAGAGAGAGGGAGAGGGAGAGGGACAGGGAGGGAGGGAGGGGGAGAGGAAGGAGGCCAGGGGGCTGTGAGGTGGGAGGATGGAGCAAGGCTCACACATGGAGATGTGACTTCCAGTCTCAGGTCTCTGTAGTTCTGGAATAAAAACCAGAAAACTGAAAAGAGGCTCTTCTGGTAGTTCACCAAGAGAACCAAGTAGCATTTTTAATCTGAAGAAGGATGTGCAGAGGGCGTACATGAATTTGTCTTTGGAAATCTAAGCATGTATATGTTTAATTAATTATGAAAAGTTCTAGAAAATAGTAGATAATGCACATAACCTACACATGGCCATGTGATGGTTAGAGTAGCTAACACCCATCACAGTCCACACGTCCATGAACATTCTCTCCCCTCTGCACCCGTGCATTTGCCAGTCGCTCTTCCCAGAGTGTTCATTCCCTATTACCTCTCCTCCCCACATCCGCCTTGCTATTCCTGGCCTCACTCATCCTCAGGTCTCAGGTGATGCTCTGCCTCTTCGTAAAAGTCTTCCATGTCTGTAGCAAGGGTCTCACATCACCTTGTGATCCCATACCTGCTTACGTGTCATTCCTCAAGGGCAAGGACTATGTTTTATTTAGGTCTGTATTCCCAGTACCTGGCACATAGTGGGTGCTCAAATATACTTGCTGAAATACTGAATAAAATACTAGAGTTGCTCATCAGCCACTACTCTTCTTAGGCAAGGCTCTGACTCCATCAGAGGGAACTTGTTATAAAATCAACAAGTGGAGCTATCCATTACTTCTGGGACTTTACAATGTCATGGTGATGGCTTAGGGAGCCCCTTACAAATGTCAGTACCTGCCAATTAAGCAAACCAAAAATCAGGTTGGACACCAAAGTACCAGCCTGTCAACAATGCCTAAGAAAGGTGGTGTAGTCACAGGAGGATTCAGGCTCAGACCCACTGTGAATTATCAAGGATGCTGTTCCAACCCGGCACTCCAAGCTTCTGTCCCACTACCTGCACATTCTACCTTACGACTGACACAGGGTGAAGCTGGGGGACTGAATCCAATGACAGGTGTCTCAGCTTTACTAGAAAAGGCACTGGAAGGGCAACACCCCAAAGGAGACAAATGTTCTGTGTTCTCTCCTAACCTACAAGGCACACACTGTGGCAAGCAATGTATATAAATTACCATATTTAACTTACACCTTGCAGCAACCCTACAAAGTAAATAGCATTACCATCTCTATTATACCAAATGCACTACAACACACAGAGAGATTGAGAATATACTCAAAATCATGCAGTCAGGGCCCAGCAGAAAGAAGATCAGAACCCAGACTCTCTGATTCAGGAACACAAGCGCTAACCACCCAATCTTCTCATGCCAAGACTGATCAGGCCTGTGCTGAAAAATTCTGAGATCACCAATGGCTCACATACAACCATCTTTCCCAAAGGCTGCAACTTAGGGCACGGAGACCCCACTGGGAAACGCAGGAAGTCTGGAATAGATAAAGAATGGCCTCCTGCAGAGGCACAGTGAGAATGGGGCTTTTGAGGAGGTCACTGGAGCTGGAAGGCAGCCCCACCCTACCCTCAGGGAACAACCATGGAATTGAGGATCTGGGGGGTGTGCAAATGCCCCTGGGACAGTCAAGGCAAGAAATGTTGGCTATCTGATTCATGTTCTAGACTTAAACCAACTTCCTTGGATCTGCATTCCTAAATGGAGATTAAATGCTCAAGAATATGTGTCTTTTATGATCCTTTGGAGCATGGGCTTATAGATATGGTGAAGGTTAATGAAACAATTAAGTGTATGCATGAAAGCTAAAACATGGATTGAAGCTTTTCAATTTTCATCTGTGATAATGAGCACCAGGCTCAGGTTCTTACCCTGCATTCCACATCCATTAATTATTTCAGTGATTCCAGCTACAATTAATAAGGATTCAGCCATGTGTGTTAAATCTTAACGTTCAGTTTTCTCATCCATCAGCTGAGTGGGGGGATGTGCAGAATGGAGTGCCAGAGGCAGGAGGTGGCTTTGAAGTCCTTCTTAGCTAAAAGGTGTGTGACCTGTGTGCCTGGCACTGTGCCGAGCGCATGAGCTTACCTCACTGAATCCTCAGTTTAAGTGTTAAAATCCTTCCTTATGTTACCACTGTCCTCAGGTCACCTCTTCTGAGAGGTGAATGTACTCCATTCTCCACAAGGCTCCCTTCCATCCCATCCTCAGACTCCTCATAACCTTCATCTCCAGACAGCCCCTACTTCACTCTCTGGAAATAACAGCTTCTCCACAACAAAACCCCATGTCACTGCCCTCCCCTGCAATCAGATGCATCGTCATCTCACTCTTAGAAGACACGCTCCCTAAGGACACACTTCCCCTGCAGCCCTCACAAGCTTTTGCTCCCATGGAGCAAAATAGCTCCCATGGTCCTCATAGCCCTGGGCCTGGAAAAGGGGGGTGGGCATATCTCTCTTGCTACTCCTTACCACTTCCAGACCTTCCTCCTTCTCTCCTCCCTACAAACATTCACCTTTGAATCATACTTCATCAGATCAGGTCACCCGTTATCCCTCACCACTGCTGCCTGCAACAATGGATCACTCTGTCATTTCTCCAGGCTTTTAGTGCCTGGACTTAAATTCCTGGTACTTTGATATATACGTAGATGATCCTTTCCACATCCTGGCTCAGTTGCATGAACTCCAGCAGTCTTACTGTAGTCACCATGAGCCCACCTGAGCCTACACTTGTCATGACCATAAATGCAAATTCTCCATAGTCTCAGCATCATACTCTGACTACTCAAACTTTTCCATCTGCCTCCAATATCTCAACTCTTATCAATCTTTTGCTGTCCCTGTGACCTCTAACTCAGTAATCTAGCCTTCTTCTTTTTTTTCATAACTTTATATTTATAGCAGTTTTAGGTTCCCAGCAATATTTAGCAGACAGTATAGAGTCACCATACATCCCCACCCTCCCACATGCATAGTGTCTCCCATTACCAACATCCTCACTGAGACATTTGTTACAAATGATGAACCTACAATGACATATCATTATCACTCCAAGTCCATATCTTATATTAGGGATCATTCTTGTTGTATGTCCTAAGAGTTTGGGCCAATGTATAATGACATGTTTCTACCATTACAGTATCATACAAAGTAAAGAAGCTTCACTGCCTTAAAAGCCCTCTGTGCTATCCATCCCTCCCCACCATCCCGACCCCAAGCCCTGACAACCACTGATCTTTTTGCTGTCTCCATAGTTTTGCCTTTTCCAAGACATCATATAGTTAATGTGTGTACCTTCTTCAGATTGGCTTTTTTCACTTAGCAACAAGCAATCAAGTTTCCTTCATGTCTTTTTACGGCTTTATATCTCATTTCTTTTAAGTGTTCAATAATATTCCATTGTCTGAATGTAACACTGTTTATTTATCTACTTACCCACTGAAGGGCAGCATGGTTACTTCTAAATTTTGACAATTATGAATAAAGCCTCTATAAACATCCATGTGTAGTTTTTTGTGTAGACATAGTTTTCAACTCCCTTGGGTAATACCAAGGAGCACAACTGGTGAATTATACAGGAAGATTATGTTTAGCTTCATAAGACACTGGCAACTTCATATTTAAGGTCTCTTGTAGATGACATGTAGCTGTGTCTTATTTTCCTAACCTTTCCACTTTTCTTCTCCCCTGAAAGCCCAGTCTGTCTTCATACCAGTCTCAGATCCATGAACAATCATTATAATCACTCTCACATACATGCCTCCATTCCTTTGCCCCTCTTCTGATCTGCTGTATTCTTTGGCAAAAAGACAATCCTTGTAAAATCTAATTCTCTACCTACTCCATGCCAGCACCCAGTGAGGTGGATGTGGTTAGAAAAAAATCAACCACATTAGCTGGCCTCATTCTAAATCTCTGACTATGAACCTCAAATGGACTCTTATTATCCTCCAGCAATTATATCCTGTCTCTTGAATCCATTCACTCTGAAATTTTGCTAAAAAACATTTCAATCAATCAATCAATAATAAATAAATAACTATTTCAGACCTCCTCTCCTCAAACTTCCATCACCTTTCCCCCTCATTCTTACTCTCAGCTGATAATATTTTCTTCCTATTTCACTGGGCAGGAGGGTGAAATAACAGAAAGAAAATGTCTATAGATTCTCACCACCAGTGTGTGTACCTACTAGCATCCTCCTCCACATACTTGACCTTCCCTCCTACTTCAGATAAACCATATGTGATTCTATCTAAACCTATTCCTTCACTTATATATGAATATCTAATCTTCTGTCATATATGCTATTGAACTATGGGATTAATACAACTATCTAGTGATATCAAATACAATGATCCATATAATTATCTACTGAAAAATTCCCAACAATATACAAAATAATATGGTTTGTCCTATCAGGAAAAGGAAGGAAGAGGGAGAGGGAGGATGGATGGGAAGCAGGAGGGGGCAAAAAGAAAGCTTCTCTGGATTCTACTTCTCACATGAGTTACTCTGCCATTTCTTTGCCCTCCTTTGCAATGAAACTCCTCAAAAGACCTGTCTATATTACTGGCCCAAATTCTCTCTCTTCTCACTCTTTAATCTTCACCAGTCACACCCTCTACTCTCCCCAAATTGCTCCCATCAAGGTGACCAGTGACCTCTAAGTTGTTTTATCCAATGCTCAATTTTCAGTCCTCCTCTTATTTGGGAATAATATTACCACCAGCTTTATAGGGTCTTACAGGCTAATGAAATACTAGAATGTTTAGAACCCTTTTATTATAAACTGCTATTTTAATCATTTCTTTTTTTTTAAACAACTTTTCTTATTTTTTTTTTTTTATTTATGATAGGCACACAGTGAGAGAGAGAGAGAGGCAGAGACACAGGCAGAGGGAGAAGCAGGCTCCAAGCACCGGGAGCCCGACATGGGATTCGATCCCGGGTCTCCAGGATCGCGCCCTGGGCCAAAGGCAGGCGCTAAACCGCTGCACCACCCAGGGATCCCTATTTTAATCATTTCTTAAACAAATTTTGCCTAAATATAAAAGGCAGAAAGTCTCCCAGCACACACATGAATGTTGATTTATCTCCAACTATGTTTCAGTTGGACCTTTCAATGAACATTCTTGCCCTATAACTGCATTCCTGAAGGGAGGAGAAGGGCAAGTAGATTTGATGCTCACACCCTTTTTAAATCTAATTTCTAAGGTCTCCGTTGAGGAATGAGTGTTAATTATCCTGTACTGTGTGGGCATCTCCACAACATCAGTCTGAGAAATTCATTTAACTTTTGACCGATCAGAGTAATGAGCTTCTGTCTCTTGTCATTTAAGTTTGTCAGTAGCTTTGAAAAGTTTTAGAACTGAGGTTTTTAACCAAAGTCAAGCAAAGTAGTAATCTGTGTTGTTATGTAGTGGAAATTGTGGTGTTGTCAAAACAGTAACTTCAGCGCTAAAAATTCAAGGTATGAACATACCATGTTAAATGACTTTGGTTTGTATTCTGTGTTAGAGACTGAGATTCATCTCAATAATAAGTGAGTCTGTAAAACTTATGGACCAAAAAAAAGGAAAGAAATTCTGGACCAGCTGAAAATAAAAAAATCTGTATTAATATCTGCACTGAAGAGAATGCAAGACATAAATGATGGATGACTATTGTAAAAACTGTTAAATACATTAACCAAGTAATCTGGGGTTGAAAGCCAACAAAACTTTCTTATCAACATTTTGTTCTAAGATGTAATACTTTATAAATCTTTAAACCAATATAAAAGCACATAACTGACCATTTTACTGGTCATATTAACAAATGGATCTAAGGTAAGTGTTCATTCAAGAGTAAACAATCCAAATTTATAAATATATGTGAACATGTTTGTTTATATAGAAAATTACAGAGAAATCTACAAAGCACAAGTAAGTTTAGCCAGGGCATAGGATATAAGGTCAACACAGAAAAATCTATCATATATTTATACAAATAATGAACAATTAGAAATTAAACATTTAAAAAGCATTTCCAATAGCTAGAAAAAGAGATATAAAAGTCTTAAAAAACAAATGTAGAATAAATATGTTGAAAGCTATAAAACACTAAGGAAAGAAGGGAAGGAAGTCCTAAAGGAGAGACAGAACATGTTCATAGTTCAAAGGACTCAATATAGTTGTCAGTTTTCTCAAAACTGATCTATACACTTTACACAATTCCAGTGAAACTTCAGCAGAACTTCTGACAGACATGAAGAAGTGTATTCAAACACGTTTATGAAAAGGAAAGGAAGGAGATAAAGCCAAAACAATGTGAAAAAGAATGACAAACCTGAAGAACACAACATACCTCATTTTCAGACAATATAAAGTCACAAAAATAGAAATACTAAATACTAGTAAAATAATAGATATAAAGTCAAAAAAACAGAATAGAGAGCACAGAAATAAACCCTCACAAATATGATCAATGATTTTTGACAGCTATACAAAAGCAACTCAATGGAGAAAGAATATTTCAACAAATGAAGCTGGAATGGGTAAATGAATACCTATGTGCAGTAAAAGGAATCTTGACCTAAACCTTACACTTTCTATTAAAGTTAACACAGAATGGTTCATGGACCTAAATACAAAACCTAAACTATAAAACCACTAGAGCAAGACAGAGGAGAACACATTTGTGACCTTGTGTTAAGGTTGCTTAGGGCAGCCCGGGTGGCTCAGCACTTTAGCACCACCTTCAGCCCAGGGCCTGATCCTGGAGACCAGGGATCGAGGCCCATGTCGGGCTCCCTGCATGGAGCCTGCTTCTCCCTCCGCCTGTTCTGTCTGTCTGTCTGTCTGACTCTCTCTCTCTCTCTCTCATATGAATGAATGAATGAATGAATGATTGCTTAGTTGGAGCGCCTGGCTAGCTTAGTTGGTTAAGCGTCTACTTTCTGCCTGGGTCAGGATCCTAGGATCTAGTAGATAGCACTGGGCTTCCTGCTCAGCGGGAAGTCAGCTTCTCCCTCTCCCTCTGCCCTCCTGCTCAACTTGTCTTCTCTCACAAATAAAAAAATAAAATCTATTAAAGAGAGAGAGAGAGAGAGATAGGGAGGGAGAGAAACTACTTAGCTATAACACCAGAAGCATAATCATAAAAGAAAAAAATGATAAATTTAAAACTTCTGCACTTTGAAAGATGATAGTAAGAGAATGAAAACTCTAAGTCGCAGATGGTGAGAAAATATTTACAAACTCTTTTATAAAAGAATTGTATCCAGAATATATATAAGAATTCTCAAAACTCAATGAGAAAATTTAAAAAATGGATAAGGGATTTGAACAGACACTTCACCAGAAAGATACAAAGATGGCAAATAAGTGCATAAAAAGATGCTCAACATCATTAGCCATTAGGGAATACAAATTAAAATTGCAATGAGATATCACTACACGGAAAATGAATTGACCATACCAAGTTCTGATAAGAATATGGATGAGCCAGAACTCTGATAATTTGTTGGTGGTAATGGTAAATAGTCCTTTACTAAGTGAATGTATAAACAGAGTGGCATGCACAGGCAGCCAATGTGAAATTAAAAGAAATGAATTACTGATACACACAACAACATGGATGGATGAATCTCAAAGGAATTATACTGAGTAAAAGAAGCCAGTCTCAAAAGGTTACATAATACATGATTCCCTTATTATGACATTTGGAGGATGCCCAACTCTAGGATCTTTTGGTTCCATGGCCAACGCAGCCACAGTTCACGGTCCCCAACAGCATGATGACACAATGCAGCTTCAAAGCACTGAATGTGGACAAACTGACTGGGAGGCTTACCCTCTGTCCATTCATCTGTGCCCACAAGCCAAGAATGGCTCCCTCTTAACACTTTCTTTAAGAACAGACTTGAGCATGCCCTAATAGAAAGTAAAGAAGATTTGCATATAGCAGGCCACGGAGATGGATGGCAAGGTCCATATTGATACAAACCACACTGCTGGTTTAATGGAAGTCATCAGCACTGACAAGACTGGAGACAAGTTCTATCTCACTATGACACCAAGAATCACGTTACTGTTCATCAGATTATGCCTGAAGAGACCAAATGCAAGTTGTGCAAAATGAGAAAGATCTACACAGGCATACAAGAAATCTGTCTGGGGATGCCTGATGCTGACACTATCCACTACTCTGATCTCATTAAGGGGAACAAATTCATTCAGATTGATTTGGGGACTGGCAAGATTACAGACTTAATCAAGTTCAACAATAGTAACCTATGTATGGTGCCTGAGGGTGCTAACTGGGACAGAACTGGTGTGATGACCAGAGATGAAGAAAAGTAAATTCAGATTCAGAATATATTTTTGATATATGAATTAGGTCTTGAAGGAGAGAGAAAGAAGAAGAATCAAGGGTTTCTCCAGCATTTTATGTTTTCTTTCCCATGAGCCAGTCTTGTTCTCACTCTAGGAATTAAAAGACACAAATAGAAAGAGGTCAAAAGTTTGAAATCAATGTTCAAAATAAAGTGCTAACAATAATAAAAAATTGCCTAACCACAGACATGTTGAATCACTATGCCATACACTTGAAACTAATATAATATTGCATGTCAGTTATAAAAAGCTTTAAATTGCCATTAATAGGCTTTAATATAAATTTTTATGTATTTAGATTTTTATTTATTTTCTGTATTATTTATTGTTAGTTATACTATTTTACATTGTTTTGGTACTGATTCTCCCAATGATTATATGGCATGTGTATTATTATAGATTAAAAACTGAGATGCAGAAGAGGTGAATGGTTTGTTCCATTTCCCACAACTAACAAGTAATAAAATAGGAGTTCAAATTCCAGGTCCTCCTGACTCTATTTTTCTTTTTAATTTTTTCTTAAATTCAATTTACTTAACACATAGTATATTATTAGTTTCTGAGGTAGAGTTCAGTGATTCATCAGTTGCATATAATACCCAATGCTCATTAAATCAAGTGTCCTCCTTAATACCCATCACCGAGTTACGCCATCCCCCAAACCCCTTCCCCTCTAACAACCCTCTGTTTGTTTCCTAGAGTTAAGAGTTTCTTAGGGTTTGCCTCCCTCTCTGTTTTTATCTTATTTTTCCTTCCTTTCCCCTATGTGCACCTGTTTTGTTTCTTAAATTTGACATATGAGTGAAATCATATGGTATCTGTCTTTGTCTTAGTTATTTGGCTAAGAATACCCTCTAGGTCTTACTGACTTTAAAACCTGTACACTCACTTACTATAGTAGAGAATTTGCTAGGTGTTCAAATTTCTGTATCCCAGCCCACCCTTTATTTCCCCAAGTTAGCTGAGAGTCAGCCCCAATTAAGCCTCTAGTTTTTATAGTGTGCTAAGGAGAAGGACATATATCCTGCTCACCAAGAGGTAACACAGTGAAAGAAAAGACAAAGGGATTTGGGTCGGACCTACCTGTTTTGAATCTTGGCTCAACCACTTAGTAGCTATGTTATCTTAGACAAGTAAACTGCTCTGATTGAGTCAACATTTATGGAAGGTCTATCATGTTCCAAAACATATTCTAGACTCTATTTGTGAATAAAACCGACAACATTTCCTAACCTCAAGAAGCTTACATTCCAGGAGAGGACATGGAAAGTAAATACAATAAACAGATAAGATACATAGTATGTCATATGGTCATAAGAGTACCATGAAGGAAAAGCAGCAGGATAGGGTGATGGCAAACAGAGAAGGCTTACAATTTTTTTTAAAGATACTCAAGGAAGGCTTCTGAGAAAGTGACACGTGAGCAAAGACTTGAATGAGTTGTGAAAGTTACTCAGAGACCTAGGGGAAGAGCATTCCAAGTAAAGAAAATAGCCAATACCCAGTGTTCATTAAATCAAGATCTGGTCCGTGCCAGATGTGTTGGGAGAACAGCAAGGAAGTCAGTGGGAGTAGATTGAGGAAAGGAGAGAAGCACAGGTAATAAAATCAGGAGGAGAATGGAGGGGCCAGCATTGCATGTCCTTATAGGATGATATAATGACTCCACTTTTACTTTGAGCAGATGGGACGCTGTTGGAGGGTTTCGACAGGGCAGTGCCATGATCTGACTAGTTTTTTTAAGTATTCCTCCATCTGATATATGGAGAATACACTATAGCAGACCAGGACAGATTTTTTTTTTTTTTGTCCTGAACAAGTGAAAGGGTGGGAGAAACTAAATAAGGTGGAGAAGACTAGATTCAGAGTTAATTTTGTTAAGTTTGAAGTGACTATTTTCCAAGTGGAAATATCAACTTGGCAACTGGATATATGAGTCAAGTTCAGGAGAAGGATGTGCTAAAGATATAACTTTTGGAGTCATCAGCATATGGATGGTATCTAATGCTCTTATATAAGATCACTAAGGCAATGAGTATAAATAGATAAAAGGAGAAATCAAAGGACAGGGCATATCTTTGGGGCATTCCAAAATTAAGACATCAGAGAGATGAGAATAAATCCAGAAAGAATATAAAAAGAAGTCATTCAGGAAGAAAAAACACAGAAGAGCATGTTAAACTAGAAGCCAAATGAAAAATGTGTATCAGAGAGGAGGAAATAATCATCTATGTCAAAGCTCTTGATAAGTCACATAATATGAAGACTGAGACCAACTACTGGGTTTGGCAACATAAAAGTCACCTGTGACCTGTGATCTCACTGGAGAAAGTGGACGTGGGTGTGAAATACTTATTGAATGGAATAAGAAAGAATGCCTAGAGGGCAACTGGAAACAATGAGTGTAGACAACTCTATTGAGGAGTTTTGCTATAAAATGGATCAGGAAATTGTGCTGGTAATTGGAGAGGAAAGTGTGGTCAAGACAAAATCCTTTTTAAGACAAAGAAAATAGCAGCATGTTTGCATACTGAGCCAGGAGGGAAAGGGAGAAATTGACAATGCAGGAGAAAGAAAGGAAGACAGCAGGAGCCCTGTCCCTGAGTAGGTGCCAGGGACTCATATCCAGCACCAAAGTGAAGGACATGACCTTAGATAGGAGCAAGAGCACTTCATCCACAGCAAGAAGAGGGAACAGTCCATGAGTACAGATGTATGAAGGTAGATTATGTGATCTTGTCAGCATGTGGTGCTTTGCTTCTGTTGACTCCTATTTTCCAAGCAAATTGGGAACTAAGGTCCTTGTTTGAGAGTCAGGAAGAAGAGGAAGTGTCAGAAGACGGAGGAGAGGAGAAGATATGCAACACTTGTTAGGAGAGATGGAGGGTAAACTGCCCAGAGGCACTCAGGACTACTTGAGGTTGGAGGTAGTTGATAGTAAGACTGATCAGCACAGTTGTGTGTTTTGCACCCACCTTTACTATGCAGAGGCAGGAACAGGGCAGCAGAGTCAGACTCAACTAAGGTCAGGCTTTTTTCTGTCCAACAAGAAAGATGAGATAAGGGATTCCTGGGTGGCTTAGCGGTTGAGCACTGATCTGGGGATGAGTCCCACGTCGGGCTCCCTGTGGGGAGCCTGCTTCTCTCTCTGCCTGTGTTTCTGCCTCTCTCTCTGTGTCTCTCATGAATAAATAAATAAAATCTTTAAATAAATACAAATTATTAGTTTAAAATGAAAAGAAAGATGAAATAAGAGGAGGGCCAGAGAGTTGATGACATGTACAGGGATGATTATAACAACTGCCCATAAAATACAAGCACTGTAAGAAAGGAGACCGGCACCTAAATGGAACGAAAACTAAGGGAAGTGTAACCCATGCCTTGTAGATCTATCTGGTAGAAGCAAAGGATTGAGGTCCTAGAGGAAATGAGCTCAACATATAGGAGGTGGTAGTCAGAGCGGGAAGAGTTGAAGATGGGGGTCACAAAGGAGCTATGGTGGGGCGGGGGAGGGGGGGTATGTAAGAGAATGAATGGCTGAGTTAAGAGTGGAGGAGAAGGTCACTGGGAAAACACCATTAAGGAAATGAGAGGGCAGAGTAATGGGAGTGTCATCTTCCTGAATACTGAAACCCCCACAAATAACAACAGCAATGTTGGGAGAGTGGCAGTGAGACAGGAGCTAAAATCTTCAAGGAAAGTAAGAGTGATCTAGAGATGAATAAGTTCCTAATAGAAGGAAAAGCAGACTCAGCTTATTAGTTTCTCTCTGTGGGTCTCAGTTTCCCCATTTTTAAGTTGGAAATGCAGCCAGTCCTTCCATCATGAGATTTTTATAAGGATTAAGTGAGATATTGCAGGCAGAACATCTGTCACCCATTGGGACTGGCAGACTTTAATGTGCAGAAAATTAAATTATTTTTAAAAGGGCAACTGTGAACTCCGGGGTATGTGCCTCATCCACCTACCACTAAAGTTGGGAGAGTGTGACCTAGAAGACTTACTGAACTCAGAGTTGACCCAATAAATCACACTCATCCTAACTGCCCAAAGACGTTCCCCTGTGGCCCTGTCTGGGAAGCTTGGGCCTGGCTATGACCACCCCCTACCACCTGCAGCTGGCCTCATCCATACCAACTCTGTCTTCCCAGCAGGCCCGGTGTTCTCGCTGACTCAGCTAACCATCTGCAGACACCAGGTTTGTTGCCTTCCAGCTTCAGTGTCAAATGCAGAAAGCAAAAGCCAACTACATGCTTTGGCTGCTCTGTCTGGTGTGCCTCCCTATTCTATGGCCAAGCTGGCTGAAAGAGCCCAGGGAAGTTAAAATCTCAAATAAAATGGTACCTTGTGTTCTGAACCGTGCTGAGCCCAGAAATGTGCAAAGGCTCTAGGACAGTACAATCTGACGTTCCTAGCATGGGGAGCTTGGGCCATGGGCTGAGTCCAGCCCTTTCCACTTCTTTTCTGTATCTATCCCTAGATTCAGCTCTAGGTGGGAGTTTCTACCAAGAGAAGAGGTCATGTCTAACAGGAAAGTGTCTGTCTACCCAGGAATAGGCAACAGTATTCAGAGACTCCTCCTTCTCAAGACAGAGACAAGAAAGGTGACAGAGTAGGGGCCAGAGGCTTAGGACACCTGAGTTGTGGTGCCAGGATTGCCCGAGTTGAAGAGGTCCCTTTTGCTGAGTCCCCCAATCTGCTGAGTTTCCCATCTATGGTTCATCAGGGCTGTCAGAGTATCTTAGCTGGAGCAAGCTCTGAGCAAGTTTTACCTGGCATTACTGTGATGCAATCCAGAGAGTGGATCCCTAGCCTCTTCTCCCCCACACTACTCAGAGACCATATCTGCCTCATTCACTGCCAATTTTCCATTGCCTAGTACATAGCAGGCCCTCAATAATGAGGGAGAGAAGGAACAGAGGGAGGGAGGGAGGAAGGGAGGTATGTTTAGGATGGAGGAGCATAGAACACAGCTCTTCCTATCGCCACCCAGCTCTGTGCCAGGTACCAAAACCTAGAAGATACTCCAAGTATCTTCCCTGAATTTTTCTCCATCACAGCCTGCTGAGCTGAGTAGTGGTTTTCCTACCCAGAATTTCTCTTCTCCTTAAATTATATATAAAAATGAAAGGTGGCCACTCTTGTCAGAAAACATGTTCTTGATCCTCTTCCTAGCAAGCAAACCCTTATTGCCCTCTTTCTCTAATGCACAGTGACATTTTGACACAACAGTACTGGATAGAGACAAGAATCATTAATTCAGAAAAATGGTTACACTTGTACAGTTTGCTAGGCTCCTATTTACACAGGAATCCAAATTCTGGAAAAGCAAACCTCCATTCCTATTTACCAACTACTATTTACCAGTCTGAAAGCTATTGACATTGATTTATATTAAAAGTGACATCTGGCTCTTGTGTCTTTTCTGAATAGACTTGTTTCAACTAAAAAACAAACAAGGAAACCTCTAGAGGAAAATATTTTTGGGGAGTAGTGGTATGAGGGTGACATGAAACATTTTTTTGTCCAACATTTTGGTTCATAATGTGGAACTGAAGCAATCTGTTTAGGGGGAGAGATAAGCTGGCACATCACTCAGAAAGGAACTGCAGCCTCTCAAAGATAATTCTGAAAGGTACGCCTAGGGAAGGAAATGAGAACTCCAGAGGCAACTCATTAACAAAACAAAACAACACAACACAAAGGTCAAGACCTAAAAACACTAAGTAATTTAAGGAGCCATGATTTGCCCTACAAAAGGATTTGTGGTAAGAAAGGATCCCATTAGATTTAAATTACATTTGATTTTTAAATGTATAATTTACAAGCAGATTTTCCAGCACCTAAAAAGAAAGCATTTTTCCCCCAATTTTAGCCCATCAGTCAGATCTTTCCAGTAAACTTCCTGTGTAGAACAGTTACCACTATATGTTGGTGGTAAATAAGTGAAGGGTTATTGCCAGCCTTCGAAGTTCACTTCTTTATCACCCCTTTCTCAGAACTGGGAACAAAGAAGTGCTGCTTTGAGAGAGCCAGGATGGGCATCAGCAGCTGGCAGAAATCACTTAGAGAACAAGGTAAAAAGGCAGATCCTGGGCTGCCTCTGCAGGAATTCTGACTCAGTCAGGGTGTAACAGGCCCCAGGAATCTACAGTTGTAGCATGCACCCACAGTGACTCAGATGCAGGTAGCCCGTCCACTCTGAGGAATCCCAGCTTAGAGAAGAGGCCCTCTAGGTTGCTGTGCCTTCTGGGCACAGTGCAGCCCTGCTTCCAGTGCTCTCTGGGAGCTCACGCTTGGTGGACAGTTATTGATCCACACTGCTGTGCTGGGCAAGCCGATCTGTGGTGCTCAGTGTGACACACCCCTGATTTCTCTTTATTCTGTTAGAACGATTACAGGAAGTTATCTATGCAATGCAAGGATTTTGTGGTGGGCGTGCTGGACCTATGCCGAGACACAGAAGAGGTGGAAGCGATTTTAAATGGTGATGTGAACTTGCAAGTCTGGTCCGACCACCACCGTCCAAGTCTGAGCCGGATCAAACTCGCCATTAAATACGAAGTCAAGAAGGTAAGCTTCCCCACCTCTCCAGGCCTTCCTGTTTTGCAGGGTGGCTTGCCTAGCTTTGTGCTCATACATATTTTACCTTCCCTCAAGGTGACCACGGAAACACCAATCACCTGACTTCTCTCTAGAAAAAGAATGGCCAGTCTTGCAGGGACTGCTCAGAGCTCCTCTTAGCAACCCCTTCCTTTCATTCCCCACCCCACCAAGAGAAAGGTAGCACGACTTAATTCCATGAACAGGCTTTCAGTCTGGAAAACAAAAGAGATTTTCAGCCTCCAGACAACTGGCAGGGACAACGTGACATGACATCAGCTAGTAGGCCAATTCCCCAGTTTCATAAGAAACATATTACTCTGGTCTACCAATAGCATTGATTGAGCTCTGTGTGCCTGGGAACTTGCTGTGTAGAAAATGTTCTAGTGTGGAGGTTTTGTGGGATCCATGGTTCTGGGAGTCTTAGAAAAACTTCACTCCAAAGGCTTATGAAAGTATTTAGTAGGAGGCTCAAGGAGACTCACAGGAGTAAGTTCATCTGCATTTCCTCAGTTAACCTCAAAGTGTCTTTAATCCCACAGGCACCTAGTAGCCCTCAGACCCAAAGTAAGTGGTCAGATTGAAGTTCTCAGCAGCAAAAGTCAATTATGTTTCCACTTTGGACGTACTCTGGATTCTTTAAAATCTGCTCTTACATTAGACGATGTCATCCATCCTGATGAAAACTGCAGAGCTCCAAAGATCCATGTGTTGTATTATCATTGTTTTGCACATAAGCAAAATACGTGATCAGGATTTTTTTCTTTCCAGCTATTCCACAGGATCAATACTGGGGGTATTTTCAGTGCTCCCAAACTGACCTCTGGGCACTTCTCCTCTTGCTTGATTATCCTAATTTGTGTGGAGGGAATCATCCTTCAACAAACCACATATATCTGCGGGATTTATCTAGTGAGAGCTTCCAAATTAAAAAAATCTTCCTGCCCTCTTACTTTTAATAATAATAAAAACTAAGAAAAATAGCTTTTTTTCAAAGACTCTGAGTCCCAAAGGCAAAGTGGACAATCACGGGAAATTTAGCCTTCAGTTACCATTCAAAAGCATACGGCTATGAAAACAGAGGAAGAAGGCTATAGGTTCAAGTACAACCCTATTTTTTTAGCTCAGGAAAACTCATTTTTTTACCAGCCTGAAGAGCTCAATGAGTCTTTTCATCAAAGCACAACAATCCAATCCAGAAGCTGCTAAGATATCCATGGCCTTGGAGGTCATACACACCCTGCTATGGAGATTGTTTAGCAGTGGTAAAGATGAGCTTAAGTTTCCAAAACCATAAGCATTTCCTTCCTTGCCTAAGCCAGAGTATCCTCCTGCCTCCCAGCACAGAGAAGGAGCCACAGGGTGGAGGTGAAGATATCTTTGAAAACTCAAAGAACAGAGATGCTTGGCATCTGCAGATTTATATTCACAGTTTTGGCTATTCCTGGGCAATTCCAATGGCCCATAAAATGCAAGCATCTACCATTTTTCTGAAATGTAAATCCAAATCTCTTAGCAAAACTGTCACTGAGGGTAGATCAGTCAGCTAGTCTGAAAGTCTGGCCACCACCTCAAAGCTACCTGTCCCCTCTCATTGTCAATTACTAAGTGCAAAACAACTCCAGTGATGAGTGAGGAGAAAAAGTGCAGTACTCCATGAACATGACAGTTTGGGGCACAATAAAAAGGTTTTATGAGGGAAATTATTTAGAGATATTAGCCAATTAGGAGAGTCATAAAGGTCTCAGGAAATATCCATCATGTATGTCAAGTGTCTGTAGCAATCCATAGTAGGGAAGATGATAAACAACCTGCATAAAAAGTCAGCCTTGCTCATTTTAAGTACCTGCAATGGGTAAATTGTCTCCAACCATGTATACCATTATGCAACATCAGACAGATTCAGAGTTCTCCTTGACATTTATTCTATCATGAGTTATGGTGAAAATACCTAATATTAAAAAGGTATATTAATATTATAATGAGATTTCATTTTTAATTTATGAACTTTAGCATGCTTCCATGGGCACAATCTAACCCTGGATCTTTGAGTTATGAAATGACTAGCATCAAAGCTTATTTGTAGATACACTGCCTTTACACCTGATATATACAATACTTTTAAAGCTGGAATATAGAACCATAAAAATTTCCTAAGTCTCTGCCCGTATGATATCAAGTTAAACCATTAATTTGGTAATTAAAACAAACTAGTTATTCTCGGCAATTTCATGGGATGCTACCAAATATGACCTTAAAAAAAAAAAAAAAGGTTTCTTATTCAAATAAATTTGAAGATCCTGAGTTAAGTCGAGTCAAACAGATTTCTTTGCTTTAAGACATTACAGAGATTTTAATATGTATTACTATATTTATTAAAAGAAGAAGGTACTATATGCATTACTTGACCACAGAACTCTATTTCTCATAGAACATCTGGTGAAACTAGTTTTCCATGTAATAGTCTTTGGGATACTCTAATGCAGAATCGGCCTAAATTATCCATGTAACACACAGTTCTAAATGAAGTGGGTGCCGCCCTGTGGCTGGTAATGAGCCCTGGATCATGTCCTTCACTTAAACGTCTGCCTCTCTTCAAGCACCACACTAACAATGTCTGGTCCTCTGGCTGGCTCAATCATAATGTCAGCCTCATTAGATAAAGACAATTATCCCACCACTGCACAAAGGACCACCTGGTAAAGAGAAAAGAATCATGAGGAAGGTGTCAGGAGACCAGATTTTTAGCATAATTCTTTCACTTACTAGTTACATGGTCTTCGGCAAGTCTTCGAAGCTCTCTGAGTCACATTCCGTATCTGTAAACTGGGCATATAAGCTTTTGCTTCAGAGTTTTCTGTGAACTTTTAAATGAATGGATATAAAACTGTAACGTTCTCTGTAGTTCCACAGGATAGCACCATTGCTGTCATTCAATAATGTCCTCCTTCCTTGGAACTAGAGGGGTCTTTCTGTTTTCACAGATATTCCCAAACTTGTCCCTTGCCTTCTCCCTAGAAAAATGCTAGAAACTGCCCCTTGGGTAAGAACATTATCATTATAGCCTAAAATTCCTCCAGTAAAGACAAAAGGCCTTATGAGGATATTGCTGTTCTCCATGATTTTTGCTTTAAGATAAAACTCAGCCTTCCCAAAACCCCAGCAGATACGTTATCTGAAATGCTAATCACTGTGTTTGGAAGACAGTGTTGGGGAAGTGGCTCAGAAGGTGCCTTCTGAGATTAATCCTGACCCCAGAGTCTACCACACCACCAACTCTATGCTGGGCTCTGGGGAGACTGAGAAGACCAAGACCCAGGCCTCACCTTTGGGGGGTTCATCTAGCAAAGGAGAGAGAAGAGTGAATCACAGTTACCACCCTAAGTAGGACAAACAGAAATGGGAAGGGGCAGCATGGAAGCCAGAGGAAGCAGTGACCAGCTCAGTCTGGACCCCAGGAAAAGTTTCCCAGAAGTGGAAATGCTTGAGACAGGGCTAAAAGGATGGGAGGTGCTAGAGGGGATGTCAATCTAGCAGAGAAGCAAGGGAGGACAATTTAGGCAGAGGGAGGTGAAAGTTGAAAAGCTTCAGGTACCTGAAGGAGAGTAGCATATGTGGGGCTATGTTTAGAGGGGGACAAGTGCTTCTCTATGGCTAATCACTGTGGGAAAGGAGCAGACCAGAAAGCTTATTGGAACTAAATCCTTGAGGGCGTTTCATTACACAGCCACTTGGACATTATCCTGGCAGTTCTGTCCCAGGGAATTTTCTGTGATGATGCAAATGTTCTATTTTCTGCTGTCTACCATGGTAGGTGCTAACTTCTTATGCATGGCCAGCCAGCACTGGAAATGTGGCTAATGTAATTATGAAACTGAATTCTTATTATTTTTTAATTAATTAATTTAAATATTAAAGCCACATGGGGGCAGTGGGTATGGCACGAGACAGTGAGACTGTAAATCCTCACCCATGCCTTCAATAAGCTTTCAGTGAGTGCCTACAAACTATGCTGTGCTAATCACTGGGGATATGTGGTGAATAAAAAGGACATGATGTCAGCCATCATGGGAAAGACAGATATTAATCAACACATCACACCAATAAATTGCCATGCTGGATTAGAAGTAAGTGTTATAAAAGATAAGACCATGATATTACAACTTCTAAAGTTAGATGTCACCTAATAAGGGAGATCAGTGATGGCTTCTCTGAGGAAGTCATACTTGCTCTGAGAGCTAAAGAATAAAAAGTTAACCAGACATAGGGAGGACATTGCTAAAGGACAGAACATGTTCAAAGCATATTCAAAGGTCCTGTGGTAAGAGAAAACATAGCATATAAGAGAAATTGAAAGAAGGTGACTGTGGCTGAAATGGAAGCCCTAGGAAAGGTGTGGGATGAGTGTAAAGAAGCAGGCAGGGACCAGACCAGGCAGGGGCTCACAGGCCATGTTAAAGAATTTTGTTCATATTCTTTTTAAAAGAATAATAGGAATCCATTGGAAACTTTAAGCAGTGGTTGTAAAGATGGGGAAAGAAGCAGACAGCTTTTCCTCTGAGAAAGGCTGGAAAGCAATCGGGTGGGTAGGGATGCAACATTGTTGTTGGGCAAAAGGGACATGATATTAATAGAGATAGGTGTTGTTAAGCTGTGTTGACAAGCAAAGCCAAAGTTATAGTGGCTTTTAACAAAAGAAGGCTTATTAACTGCTCATCCTATTTCTGTCCTAGAAGAGAACGCTCTCAGGAACCCAGGCTGATAGGACAGCTACCCTCTCCAATGGTCCCACCCTGCCAAAGGGAACTCCCATGATGGAGAGTCCCACACCAGCAAGAAAATGCTTCCACCTAGCAGTGGCATGCAATTTCCACTTACAAACTCATTGTCAATGATTAGTCACGTCACCCACCACACTATGAGAGAAGCCAGGAAGTATAACCCTGCCATATGTTGAAAGGAAAGAAAAATGAAGCTGTTTGGCAAATAGCACTAATGACTACCAAAAGGATAAAAGTCAGAGGAATCCATATTAATAGCCTCAACTTCTCTATAAATAGGAAGCAGAATCACCCTCTGAGGTAGAAGGAAGCCTGAAAAAAAGTGAAAAAAAAAAGAGAAAGTTGGGGAAAAATTCCTTGGGAGATGGAAGACAGCTGAGCAGTAGAGCCAACAGCCCAGCCAAGACTGGAAACTATAAATTCATTGCCAGTAGCCTGTGTTCTTAATAAAAATAGAAAATCTCTACAAAAAAAAAAAAATGGTAAGACGCCAAGTCAGTGTCCTCCGTGAACCTTAATTCCATGCTGTCAATTTCATTTCAAGATTTTTTCACAGACATTGGTCCCAGAAGTGCACAAAATGTGGCCAGAGGTTCCACTCCAAGAATAATGCCAAAGAGGGAGGGGCAAGTTTGGGGGGGGGGGAGGGTAATTCCACCCACATCACCACTCTGTCAGAGCTGGGCCAGGGCCTCTAACCCCGGCAGAAGTCCCTTCACTTTTCTTTCAAAAATCACCACCTTGTACACATTTTACAGCCATGTTGGGAACAGGCCCACTTTTCTACCTGGAAAAAAAACCCAGGAAAAGAAAACAGAACATAGTAAGTCCTCCATTTACTAAGTATGTGGCTTTAGTTAGGTTACTTAGCCTGCTGGCCTGCAGCAAACTCCCAGAGAAGGTGCACCCTGATGCTCAAGAGCCTGCTGACCAAAATCTGTGTTAAAACTGACAATGAGGCCCAGCTATAGATACACAGTTGGCTGAAACCCCTCACCCAAATGCAGTGGCTGTGGGGAGGGACAGGAGGGAGCTGGAAGATGACTTTTGCTGAGGTTCTTTTTCATTTCCTCTGTCTGCGGAGAGCACAGGGACAGTAAAAAAAAAGGGGACCTGGGGACACCAGGGCTTTCTAGAGGACGTCTAAGAGGCCACTGAGACACTCACATGCTCTAAGCAGACATTCTCCCACTGTGTTTTCCTGCTGAGGCATCGTTTTACCAGATGCTCAGAGTTAGGAAGATCAGAGTTGTCACAAACACAGTCTGGCTGGTCAGGCACTACCCCAAACTGTGCTGCAGGATGCCCACTAGCTGCCAAACTACTGTCGAAATCCACTTGTATCAAAAGCATCGATCAGCATCCTCTTTGTGGATTCCTCTCAGCGTTTCTGTAGCCCTCACCTGACCACACAGCAGAAAAATGATCACTGTCCACCAATCATTCATCTCAGAGGGGCTATCTTTTGCATAGGAAAGAAGTCCTTTTTGTTCTTCTCAAGCAGCAAATCCCCAAGAAGGACTAACCCATGTATGCACATATCCCTTTTCTGCCTGGAAAAACTCTGAGAGGAAAAATAGAACCTGATGGGCAGCAATACAGTGTTGTGTCTGGAAGCCTAATTGTGCATATTCAAGTCCTAAGTCTCTTCCCTACTAAATATGTTGCTTCAGGCAAGTTCTTTCATCCCTGTTTCCTTATCTCTATAAGGAGAGCAAATAATACCTAATAATCAGTATTCCTTAACACCCATAATGCAGCTAGAACATGGTAAATGCATAATAAATGTGAGCTAATGGAAGCTGTTTGCCATGTTGTTCATACAAGAACTATTCTTGAGACTAAACCAGAATTAAGAGTGGAGTAAGATTGCAGCATAGCAGAGGGGCCCTGAGCTTACCTCATCCATCAAACACAGGTAGATCAATATGAATCATTTTGAACAAGTAGGAAATCGATCTGAGGATTAAGAAAATAATCTACACAATTAGAGGAAAGAACATGGCAGATGTAAGGTTCAGAGCCATGAATTGGGGAAGAGAAAAGCCTCAGAGCCACAGAGGTAAGGGAACCGAACCCTTTTCTCAGAGTGAAGTCAGGGAGAGAGGGAGAGAGTAGGAGAGAGAGCAGCATGTAGGTGCATGCAAGATGCCATGGTGTGGGGATCTCCTGGGTCGCACGGGGAGAGATCACTCCCCTTCCTGGAGTACATTGGAAGAGGGTATTTTGCCTCTTCAAGGACGAAAGACCAGCCAAGAGCCACTGAGCAGCCATTGGGCAACAGGGGACAGAGGAGTGCTCAGAGGGCAGATAACCTAGTCGCAGCTTTTCGCTGTGCATCACAACAGACTACAGCCACCGTACCCACACCACGCCATGTGGCTGCTTTTCTGGAACAGAATGGTGTCCCCAGTGCAGTGCTGCCAGGCTCTTCCCTGGGGGAGGGGAGTGGGTTTGCACCTTGCCAGGCCCTTGAAGATTTGAAGTTTTGAATCTCAGTTACCAGCCAGAGATAAAACAGAGAACTGGGGCGCCAGGCACAGACAGGTTGAAGGCAAGGATTCGATAAGCCTGGGACACAGGAGAGGAGATTGTTTGCTCTTCTGTAAGGGCCTCCTGAACAGGTGTAGTGATGCCATCTTCCAATCCCGCCCACCAGCACAGTCCAACTTCCGAGAGAAACATAGTGCCTCCAGGGGACGCTGGACTCATTTACACCAAACCCCACCCCCCTGCCTGGCAGGGGCATCTTTACAAGGACAAGTCTGACTGTGAGCCAGTGCAGCGGGCCTCTCCCCCAGAACACTAACCCAGTCCCTCCACATGTACCAGATCTGCTGATAATAGAGCGCTCCAAGGCATCAGCTTCAGTCAGGTGGGATAGGATGAGGAGTTTTTTTCCTTTTTTTTCTTTGGTATCAGGCTTATACATTATGTTCATTTGTTGGTTTGTTTGCTTGTTTACTTTTCTTGTTTTCTGGATCAAACTTCTTTTTAACTTTTTTTCTTTTTCTTTTCTCCTTCTTTCTTTTTTAGTCTCTGAAATCAGGCTTATAATTTTTTTGTTTCTTGGCTTTTTTGTTCCTTTTCCGTTTACTGTTTTCTTGGATTGGGCCCTTTAAAAATTTTTTTTTCTATCAGGCTTATCTTAACAAACAAATCAAAGCTCACCTAGTTAAAGATCCAAACACTCCATATTACAAGCAAGGAAGGACTCTGCAGAGGATTGACCTATGGGGAAAAGCAGCCAAAACACAACAGCAGAGTGCACAGGGCATACACCAGAAACACTTCCTGAAGTGCTAGGCCCTGGACAGTGGAGGACCCTTTCTTAATTATAGTATTACTCTCAGGACCAGGAAACATAACAAGCTTTCTGAATTTCTGAATGCACAAAAGATGGAAACCTACACATAATGACAAGATGGAGGAATTCTCCCCAAAGGAAAGATCAAGAAGAATTCTCAGTCAAGGATTTGCTCAAAACAGATATGAGGAATACATCTGAACAAGAATTTAGAGCAATAGTCATTAAGAATACTAGGTGGGCTTAAAAGAAGCATAGGAGACAGCAAAGAAACCCTGGCTGTAGAGATCAAAGCCCTAAAAACTAGTCAGGGCAAAATAAAAAATGCTTTAATTGACATGCAAAACTGACTGGATATAATCACTATGAGGATGGAAGAAGCAGATGAACAAATAGGTGATACAGAAGATAAGATTATGGAAAATAATGAAGTTGAAAAAGATGAAGGAAAGAAAACTATTAGATCACAAATGTAGACTTAGGAAACTCAGCAATTCCACAATGTACAATAATATCCATAACCTAGGAGTCCCAGAAGAAGAAGAGCAGGGGAAAAGCAGCAGAAAGTTTATCTGAACAAATTATAGCTGAGAACTTCCCTAATCTAGGAAAGGAAAGAGTTTCAAGTCTAAGAGGTAAAGAGAAATCCCTTCAAATTCAACAAAAACAGATCAACATCAAGACGTATCACAGTGACACCTGCACAATACAAAGATAAAAGGAGAATTCTGAAAGCAGCTAGAGACAAAAGTTTCTTAACCTACAAAGGTAGACATATAAGGTTAGCAGCAGATCTGTCCACAGAAACATGGCAGGTCAGAAAGGCATGATATATTCAACATGCTAAATGGGAAAAATATGCAGCCAAGAATACTTTATCCAGCAAGGTTGTCATTCAGAATAGAAAGAGAAAAAAAGAGTTTCAAAAGACAAACAAAAGCTAAAGGAGTTCACGAACACTGAACGAGCTCTTCAATAAATATTAAAGGGGACCTTTGAATGGGAAAGAGAGACCAAAAGTAACAGACTGAAAATGAACAGAGACAATCCATAGGACAGCAACTTTACAGGTAACACATAGCACTAAATTCGTATCTATCAATAATTACTCCGAATGTAAATGGATTCAGTGCTCCAATTAAAAGACAGAGAGTATCAAAATGGATTAAAAAAAAAAAAAACAGGGCAGCCCCGGTGGCACAGCAGTTTAGCGCCGCCTGCAGCCCAGGGTGTGATCCTGGAGACCCAGGATCGAGTCCCACATGGGGCTCCTTGCATGGAGCCTGCTTCTCCCTCTGCCTGTGTCTCTGCCTCTCTCTGTGTGTGTGTCTCTCATGAATAAATAAATAAAATCTTTTAAAAATAAATAAATAAATAAATAAATAAATAAATAAGCCATCAATATGCTGCTTACAAGAAACTCATTTTAGAGCCAAGACACTCCCAGATTGAAAGTGAGGGGGTGGAGAACTACCTATCATGCTAATGGAAATCAAAAAAAAAAGCTGGAGTAGCCATAATTCTATCAGACAAACTAGATTTTAAACCAAAGATTAGTAAGATATGAATAAGGGCACTATATCATAATAAAGGGAAAGGGAGGTCTATCCAACAAGATCTAACATTGTAAATATTTATGCTCCCAACTTTGAAGCAAATATATAAATCAATTAATAACAAACTTAAAGAAACTCATTGATAATAATACAATAATAGGAGGGGACTTTAATACCTCAATCACAGCAATGGAAGATGGCAGCTTCTAAGCAGAAGATCAACAAGGAAACAATGGCTTTGAATGACACATGGACCAGATGGACTTAACTGATATACTCAGAGCATTTCATCCTAATGTAACAGAATATACATTCTTTTCAAGTATACATGGAACATTCTCCAGAACAGATCATATACTAGGTCACTAATCAAGCCTCAACTAGTACAAAAAGATGGAGATCATAACCATGCATATTTTCAAATCACAATGCTATCAGAAACTTGAAGTCAATCACAAGAAAAAATTTGGAAAGACCACAAATACATGGAGGTTAAAGAATATTCTACTAAATAATGAATGGGTTAACCAAGAAATTAATAAGGAATTTTAAAAATACATGGAAGCAAATGAAAATGAAAACCCGACAGTCCAAATCCTTTGGGATGTAGCAAAGGGAGTCATAATAGGGAAGTATAGAGCAATACAAGCCTTCCTCAAGAAGCAAGAAAAGTCTCAAATGCACAACCAAACCTTACATCTAAAGGAGATGGAAAAAGATAAAGCCTACAGCCAGCAACAGTAGGGAAATCATTAAGATTAGAGCAGAAATAAATGACATAGAAATAAAATAAAAACAGTAGATCAATGAAAGTAGGAGCTGGTTCTCTGAGAGAATTAACAAAACTGATATACCCCCTAGCCAGACTTATCAAAAAGAGAAAGGACCCAAATAAATAAAATCACAAATGAAAGAGGAGAGATCATCAACAGTACAGAAATATAATTATAAGAGAATGTTATGTGCAATTATATGCCAACAAATTGGGCAATTTGGAAGAAATGGATAAATTCCTAGAAACATATAAACTAAAAACTGAAACAGGAGGAAATAGAAAATTTGAACAGACCCACAACTAGCAAAGAAATTGAATCAGTAATCAAAAATTTCCCAACAAACAAAAGTCCAGGACTAGAGAGCTTCCCAATAGAATTCTACCAAACATTTAAAACAAAATTAATACTTATTCTTCTGAAGCTGTTCCAAAAAATAAAAATGGAAGGAAAACTTTCAAACTTATTCTATGAGGACAGCATTACCTTGATTCCAAAACCAAAGACCCCGCTAAAAAGGAAAATTACAGACTAATATGAACATGGATGCAAAACGAACATGGATGCAAAAATTCCCAACAAGATACTAGCTAATCAAATCCAGCACTACATTAAAAGGATTATTTGCCATGATCAAGTGGAATTTACTCCTGGGCTGCCAGGGTGGTTTAGTATCTGTGAATCAATCAATATGATATATCATATTAAAAAAAGAAAGGATAAGAACCATATGAACCTCTCAATAGATGCAGAAAAAGCACCTGACAAAATATAGCATTCTTTCTTGACATATAATCTTCAAGAAAGTAGGGATAGAAGGAACATACCTCAACACCATAAAGGCCAAAAGCAAAAGACCCACAGCTTATATCATTCTCAATGGGGAAAAACTGAGAGCTTTTCCCATAAGGTCAGGAACATGACAAGGACGTCCACTCTCACCTCTCTTGTTCAACACAGCACTGGAAGTCCTAGCCTCAGCAATCAGACAACAGAAAGAAATAAAAGGCATCCAAACTGACAAGGAAGAAGTCAAACTTTCACTCTTTGCAGATGACATGATACTCTATGCAGAAAACCTGAAAGACTCCATCAAAGTTGCTAGAACTGATTCATGAATTTAGCAAAGCTATAGGATATAAAATTAACATACAGAAATCTGTTGCATTTCTATACACCAGACACCCAGATGGCTAACAGACACATGAGAAGATGCTCAACATCACTCATCATCAGGGAAATATAAATCAAAACCACAATGATACCACCTCACACCAGTCAGAATGGCTAAAATTAACAAGTCAGGAAACAACAGATGTTGATAAGGATGTGAAGAAAGGAGGAACTCTCTTCCACTGTGGTGGGAACTCAAACTGGTGCAGCCACTCTGGAAAATAGTATGGAGGCTTCTCAAAAAGTGAAAAATAGAGCTACCCTATGACCCAGCAATTGCACTGCTAGGTATTTATCCAAAGGATACAAAAATGCTGATTTGAAGGGGTACATGCACCCTGATGTTTATAGCAGCAATGTCCACAATAGCCAAATTATGGAAAGAGCCCAAATGTCCATCAACTGACGAATGGATAAGGAAGATGCAGTATACACAAACACACACAATGGAATTATTCCATAACAATCAAAAAAGAATGAAATCTTGCCATTTGCAATGATGTGATGGAACTAGAGGGATTTTATGCTAAGTAAAGTAAGTCAGAGAAAAGATAAATTTCATATGATTTCACTCATATGTGGAATTTAAGAAACAAAACAGGTGAACATAGAGGAAGGGAAGAAAAAAAATGAGACAAAACAGAAAGGAAGGCAAACCATAGGAGACTCTAAAATATAGAAAACAAACTGAAGGTTGCTGGAGGGGAGGTGGGTGAGGGGATAGGCTAAATGGATGATGGGTGTTAAGGAGGGCACTTGTTGGAATGAGCACTGGGGATATATGTAAGTGATGAATCACTAAATTCTACTCCTGAAACCAATACTACACTCTATGGTAACTAATGTGAATTTAAATTAAAAACAAAAAGACTAAAGCAGGATTTCTCAACCTCAGTACTACTGACATTCTCAGCCAATTTTTCACTGGGGACACCATCTTGTGCATAATAGGAATCGTTAGCACTGTCCCTGGCCTCTACCCACTAAATGCCAGTAGCATTCTCCCCCCATACTATATCAACCAGAAATGTCTCCATACAGTCTCTAAAGTCCCTGGGGGAATGGTGGGGACAAAATCATCCCCTGTTGAGAATCTCTGGATAGTTTTCAGAATCTAGGCCATAACCCCCCTTAACGATAAACCCTGAGAGCAGGGATTATAGTCCTCCAAGGATGTACTGCATCTCTCTAGAGAAAATCCAAAGTTGGATCAAACTCAAACGCACTGTATTCCTCTAGAACTAAATTCTCAAACTTAACTGCACAAAGAAACCACCTGAGAGCTTTATTAGAAAACACCAATGTCAGTGCCCCACGCTCCATCTCTAATCTAATTCTTCTGGGTGGGAGCCCAGGGAATGTATTTATTAAAGCTCTCATAATTCTAACTTGCAGAAAGACTGAGCTCCTGGAAGGTGGGACCTCTCCTCATCCATCTTGGTCTCTGAAGCCAGAAAACAGTACTGAGCCTGCACATAATGTGCTGGCTCCCTGCTGAGTAAATGAAGAGATGGATGTAAAGTGCAAAGTCATAGGCTTTAATCCTTCTCCAACTAACTGTAATTCCCCCTTGTGATTAAAAGTCCTCATAGCAGAATTCAGATGATGTTCCACACTGGCCTCGAAGTATGAGGCCGCCACCCCCATTTTTCCACTGACTTGCGTCCCTCTGGGGTTGAAACTCTGCAAAAGAACTCTTACTCTCTTTAAAAAACAAACAAACAAACAACCCCTATTACTCTCTTTAAAAAACAAACAAACAAACAACCCCTAACAATGGTCTGGCCCTGGCAGTCTTAGGGATGGAGCAGAGAGAGGGGTGGCTGCCGGGGTGCCTCTGCATAATCAGGGAGAGACCATGAAGCCTTTGTCCACCAAAAGGTAGCTCAGATCACTGACTGTTCAACAGTGGATCTCAGGATTGTTCCCTCCATGCATTAGCTTGAGTTGCTGGCCTGTCCCCACACCCTGCCTGGCTCAGATTTAAGAGCGAAAAGCAAGCAGAACACCTGATGCCTCCTCTTTGCCTTTCCTCAAGCCTGCTATGAATCATCTAATACAACTTCCTCTAAAGAGCAGATGTCACTATGCTTTTGCAAAAGAGATTTCAGATCCTCAAAGTATGGGCTGTCACAACAGGGCAGAAAACTACTGTGACTTTTGGTTATTTTGCTGCCTTTTGTTCAGCTCTTTCACTATATAAATATTTACATGAAAGAATAATCCTTTAAAGCATTTTTCTTCTTCTTGGTTATCATGTTTCCTAGGCTACATGGCCTTGCTTTTGTAACTATCCTGATACTCACCAAGTGCTGCATTTATTAAAATAGAGTCTGATTATTATTACATCCTGATTTGGAGGTTAACAAGAAGAGAAGAATTTAAGGATCATTCAAGGAAGAAACATAAATCCTCAATGCCTCCAAGAAATAAATGTAAATCAGATACATTTACTAGCCCAAAGTGGAAAGAACAGCAAGAGCCATTTTCAAATTGTCACTTTTATCTCAGGGTCAAACAGATCTTAGAAATTATAGTACCCCCAAGGACCTGTGAATAACTCCAGTAATTAAGCTAAAGACCAATACTCATTATTTCTGTAGTAATGCTCATATATGGATTCAGAGTCTTAATGAGCATTTGATCTTTTATATATTCCTCCCATTATGTGCCATAATGCATTATTCTTTTATTAACATTCATCTGCCTAAGGTCACTTGCAAATTCCTTGATGGAAGGGGAGTTTTGTAAGTCTAATCGTGGATGAAAATCTTTGCTTAAAAGAAATCCTTTCACTTATATAATCCAAGCCATAGTCCTATTGTACCTAAAAGACTGGAATAGCCTCCAACTGTCCTTACCTCTGTCCTCTACCTCTCCTCCTACACACACACACACACACACACACACACGCAAGAGTTACAGAATTTTTTTAAGTAATCAGATACTGTCATGCCCTTTCACATCTTCCACCTAAAAGTGAACAAGACAGGTGCAGCCCCTGCCCTCAGGGAGCTCACAGTCTAATAATCATCACTGGGAAAAGCAGAGCCTGAGACAAGGGTCCTTGTGCAAGTGAGTGGTCTCAGGATAATACAGCAAGGAAGGGGCAGAAGCTGGAGATGCAGCTAAGTTAAGAAGTGGTTTCAGTGAAGTCTAGCTTCAGCCTTATCTAGTGGGGGAGCTCTGTAGTGTGAGGAGTGCTGCATTCGTGCCCCATATTAAAGCAGGGGGCATCTGTATCAGTCATTACAGTGCAGGCTGCCCCCGAGGGGAAGGCATAACCTCCCAGGCATTTCTGGGCAAAGCAGCATCCACTGGGAGAGGTACATTTCTGGAGAAGGATGTACCAGTGAACCCTGAGCAGCCAACACCCCCAGAAGCTAAGGATGCATATGCCTAACTGGTAAAGGGATCTAGGCAAACCACCACTACCATCTTCTCACCCTTCACGTGCTTAAAATCCAAACTACTCACTGTGGCCTGACCTCTCCAAATTCACCTTGCACCAGGCTCACTCCTGCTCACTGATCTCCAACACTGCCTGGTTCAATATTCCTTCAACACTCCACATGAGTGCCCAATCCAGAGAAGTTAGTGATCGCTTTCCCTCAGATCTCCACTGGCTAGATCTTCCTCACTGTTCAAAACTCAGATGTAATTATAACAATTATCTCCTCCTCAGAGAGACTCTCTTGATCATCCTATCTGAGAGTGGTCACCATGTTGCTCCCTCCCTCACTGGCCACTCTCCATCCTAGTACTCTCTTTTATAGTTAATATCTGTTTGTTTACTGTTGATTTCCTCCAACACACTAGACTCTGTGCCAGCAGCCTCACCCCTGAATCCTTAACCTACAGCAGACTCAACTAAGCAAGAGATTCTCAAAATTATTTACTGAAGTCACCAAATAAATGAATGCAATATACCTGAGTTTTCTTCCAGCTTTTACTTTCTCTGAAATACAATAAAATCTCATGTTCTTGATGAGATGCATTCCTAAAAACTATTGAGGAAACTCTCAGGGTTCTCTTAAGGATCAAAATGAGATAAAGAGAAAAGTAGCCTATGAGGGGCTACTGGATATTAGTTATTATTTGTCCCATTCTTTTTTTTAAGATTTTATTTATTTATTCATGAGAGACACAGAGAGGCAGAAACATAGGCAGAGGGAGAAGCAGGCTCCACGCAGGGAGCCCGGTGTGAGACTCAATTCCAGATCCTGGGATCATGGCCTGAGCCAAAGGCAGACGCTCAACCACTAAGCAACCCAGGCATCTCTATTTGTCTCATTCTTGAACCTCTCTAATTACTGACACATAGCCTGTGGAAATTCAGATCATTACTGACAGCTTTATTTTATTGAGAAAAAAAAAGAAGTCTCATTTAAATACAAAATGCCACTGTTTGATTAACAAAGTTAGTAATATTTTGGTCACCAAAACTGAATCCTAAAGAAATTATCAATTTTTGTACTTATTATCCCATAATAAACCCATCTAATGTATCATCATTTGACAGCTTTGCTTGTTTCCCTCCTAATGGGTATTAGCTCTTTCTGAATAGGCAGACCTAGAAACTTGAAGGAAGAGATAATCACGTGACATCTATTATCACCTAAATCTGTGGGCATTAGAAAGTAAGAACCAGTCCCTGCCATCAGGAGCTTACATTCTAAAGGGCTACAGAGACCTGAATCCAGCTCTTTATTCAACTAAGAAAGGAAAGATTAGCTCAGGCAAAAATGATGTGAGAAGGCTTTGAGGAAGAAGAGGAGGTAGCTTCAGTCAGACAGTAAAAGATGGGTCAGAGCTCAAAAGAACAGGGGAATGAAGATGTTCCAGACAAGGAAATGAGGGGAAAGCACAAAGGTGTGATAATGTTTGGAGAACTGCAGATGGCTGGAGCGGGGGTGGGGGGGACATATGGGAAGAGAGGAGGCTGAGGAGGAAGGGACAAAATGGGGGTTGGGAATTGGGACCAGGAGCCTGGGGCTGTAGGAAATGTGACTTGCTGGGGATGTGGGGTCAGATGTGTTCAGTTGTGAAGATGCGCTACAATGTATGGCCTTCATTCCATAATGGAAATGGAATCCATGACATTGTATTTATAGTTTGTCTCTATAACCTTACTTATTTATTACACAAACAGCATAACAATAGGACAAATCTTTTTTTTTTTGGTGTATAAAAACAAATTTTAATTTAATACATTTATTTTTTTTAAATTAATTTTTATTGGTGTTCAATTTACCAACATACAGAAAAACATCCAGTGCTCATCCCGTCAAGTGTCCCCCTTGGTGCCCGTCACCCATTCCCCTCCACCCCCCGCCCTCCTCCCCATCCACCACCCCTAGTTCCTTTCCCAGAGTTAGGAGTCTTTATGTTCTGTCTCCCTTCCTGATATTTCCCAACATTTCTTTTCCCTTCCTTTATATTCCCTTTCACTATTTTTTATATTCCCCAAATGAATGAGAACATACACTGTTTGTCCTTCTCCAATTGACTTATTTCACTCAGCGTAATACCCTCCAGTTCCATCCACGTTGAAGCAAATGGTGGGTATTTGTCGTTTCTAATTGCTGAGTAATATTCCATTGTATACATAAACCACATCTTCTTTATCCATTCATCTTTCGATGGACACCGAGGCTCCTTCCGCAGTTTGGCTATTGTGGACATTGCTGCTAGAAACATCGGGGTGCAGGTGTCCCGGCGTTTCACTGCATCTGAATCTTTGGGGTAAATCCCCAGCAGTGCAATTGCTGGGTCGCAGGGCAGGTCTATTTTTAACTCTTTGAGGAACCTCCACACAGTTTTCCAGAGTGGCTGCACCAGTTCACATTCCCACCAACAGTGTAAGAGGGTTCCCTTTTCTCCGCATCCTCTCCAACATTTGTGGTTTCCTGCCTTGTTAATTTTCCCCATTCTCACTGGTGTGAGGTGGTATCTCATTGTGGTTTTGATTTGTATTTCCCTGATGGCAAGTGATGCAGAGCATTTTCTCATGTGCATGTTGGCCATGTCCATGTCTTCCTCTGTGAGATTTCTCTTCATGTCTTTTGCCCATTTCATGATTGGATTGTTTGTTTCTTTGCTGTTGAGTTTAATAAGTTCTTTATAGATCTTGGAAACTAGCCCTTTATCTGATACGTCATTTGCAAATATCTTCTCCCATTCTGTAGGTTGTCTTTTAGTTTTGTTGACTGTATCCTTTGCTGTGCAAAAGCCTCTTATCTTGATGAAGTCCCAATAGTTCATTTTTGCTTTTGTTTCTTTTGCCTTTGTGGATGTATCTTGCAAGAAGTTACTGTGGCCAAGTTCAAAAAGGGTGTTGCCTGTGTTCTCTTCTATGATTTTGATGGACTCTTGTCTCACATTTAGATCTCTCATCCATTTTGAGTTTATCTTTGTGTATGGTGAAAGAGAGTGGTCCAGTTTCATTCTTCTGCATGTGGATGTAGGACAAATCTTAAAAAGGAATAGTCTATAATCCTATGTCCATATGTCTGTTGTTTACATTTGTTTACATTTGTCCGATTATTCTCATATGGAGACATGTATTTACATACTTAACAGCTATAGGGTAAATAATTCTGTTATGTGATTCACTTAGCATTAAAGGTAAACATTTTTCCATTTTTTCTATAATTATTATTTTTATGTCAGGACAAGACTCGTGTATCATTTATATCTTGTCTCCTGATGAACAAATACTTTTCTCATAAATTGATATTTTACTATTATCCCCACTCATATCACTTTCTTTCCTTATTTTTTGTTATTTCCTAAAATTGAGTTTCTGAGAATGAGGCTTCTGGGTCAAAGGATACAAATATTTGTGAAACACACTATAAAATTATTTTTCCCAAGGGCTACACTACTTTTCAATATCAACAGGTTTACACAACTAAATTGGTTTCATCAGTACTTTGCAAGCATTAGATATTATTAGGATTTTTTTCCTCTAATTTAGTAGATGCAAAATATTGTCTTATGCATATTTTAAAATGCATTCCTCTGGTCACTAGGCAGATAAGCATTTTCTTTGTGAAATCTCCCTACCCACAGCCATTCACTATAAAACACCACCAATATCCTTTAGTATGTACATATTGGAGCCTGACCTGTTCCATGATGATATAAATGGCTCTTGTGCAATACGGAACATTTTGCATATTTGGGGCCAAGTCAGTGCTATGCCATGACTGTAGCCAGGCATGCTTCCTGAGACAGTTCTAATAGTAGGGTTTGATAGTATATACGAGAATGGGAACTAGCTAAGATGCTACTGAAGGAATCCAGTGGAAGGTGATGAGGGTCTAAAGAAGGGTAGTGGATGGATCTGGAGGGTATTATGCTGAGTGAAATAAGTCAATCGGAGAAGGACAAACACTATATGGTCTCATTCATTTGGGGAATATAAATAATAGTGAAAGGGAATAGAAGGGAAGGGAGAACACATGGGTAGGAAATATCAGAAAGGAAGACAGAACATGAAGACTCCTAACTCTGGGAAACGAACGAGGGGTGGTGGAAGGGGAGGAGGGCGGGGGATGGGGGTGAATGGCTGTTGGGCACTGAGGTGGGCACTTGACGGGATGAGCACTGGGTGTTATTCTGTATGTTGGCAAATTGAACACCAATAAAAAATAAATTTATTATTCAAAAAAATAAGGGTGGTAGCTGTGTTCATAAAAAGGAGGAAGAAATCCGTACAACTGGTTTTTTGAAGGTAGAAAATAGGATGTTGTAGTCCAGGACACAAATCCAACCTAGAAGATTCTGTGAGAGTCTAGCCTACCAACCACAGGACAAACCGTGGAATCCCTAAATTGCCCTAAGGAAGAGTTCATTTTGGTGACAGAGGATACAGGAGGCCATTGTGGAGCCTGGAGGACTTTGTGGTAGGATGGGGCCATGCCCAGGCCCACGTGGATGAGGGAAGGACCAGGCAGGGGACAAGGAGAAAAGGATCAGGACTCAAGAGAGATGCTCAGAAAGAATACACATAGAACAATTCTCTCTCATGAGTGCCAGCCCTTTCCCCCTCTTCATTTGCATACCACACCTCAAAGCCTCAGTAATGAGTCTCTATATTACTGATGAAGGAACGGAGGCCCAGGGAGGCAAAGCAAGTCTCCAAAAGTTAGGCAACTGATAAGAAGTAGAAGAGGAACTCCAACTTACATCCCTGGTCTCAAAGCCTCTGTTCTTAACTACCACTCTGTGCTGGGACCAGAGGGGTTAAGACCAGTACCCCCTGCCTAGCAGGTTTCCAGAAGAATTCCCAAAGAGAACAGGTGTGGGGGACAAGTGAAACCACAGAGCTGAGTGGTCCTGCTCAATCCACAAGCCCTGTGCACAAAGACAGAGCAATGCCAGAAAGTGGAGGAGGGAGTTGGCTACAGAAACTAATGCAGCCAGGGTGCTTGGTTGGCTCAGTTGGTTAAGTATCTGCCTTTGACTCCAGTCATGATCCCAGAGTCTGGGATCAACTCCCACATTTGGCTCCCTGCTCAGCAGGGAGCCTGCTTCTCCCTTGGCCACTGCTTGCTGCTCCCCCTGCTTATGCTTTCTGTCAAGTAAATAAATAAAATCTTTTTAAAAAAGAAGAAACAAACAAACAAACTAATGCAGCCAAGATCCTCAAAGATACTCAACCTCTCACCAGATCCTCAATGACCCCCTTCTCATCCAGTTTCCCAGTTTATTTTCAGTGGATGCAAAACAGTACTTGATTTTCTAATAAGGACCACCTTCATTCAATGAGAAAAATGGAGATGTTAAAATGTTCACTAAATTGGAAGCTGCTTTCAGTAACATCAGGCTGACCTTTAGTGACATTAAAGCAAGCCCACAGCAAGGATTTAGAACGACAAACTTCCAATAACCAAATCTAGTAGCACCAGTTATAGACCCTTAGCTGATAATAGATCACTTCTCCGAGAAAATGGTGTACTATGAGGGTGGGGGACACACAAGTATATATGTTCTCTTATAATTGTAAATGGCTATTCTATTTATAAACATTGCACGTATATGCACAACCATATAACATGTTGTTAAAAACTTCTTCCCAAAATAAAGGACTCCCTCCCAGAAAATCAAAGAATGCAGGTTTTGGCTGAAAACCAGATCTTTCTTTTTTTTCTTTTTTTTTTTAATAATAAATTTATTTTTTATTGGTGTTCAATTTGCCAACATACAGAATAACACCCAGTGCTCATCCCGTCAAGTGCCCACCTCAGTGCCCGCCACCCATTCATCCCCACCCCTAGCCCCCCTCCCCTTCCACCACCCCTAGTTCGTTTCCCAGAGTTAGGAGTCTTCATGTTCTGTCTCCCTTTCTGATATTTCCTACCCATTTCTTCTCCCTTCCCTATTCCCTTTCACTATTATTTATATTCCCCAAATGAATGAGACCATATAGTGTTTGTCCTTCTCCGATTGACTTATTTCACTCAGCATAATACCCTCCAGTTCCACCCACATCGAAGCAAATGGTGGGTATTTGTCATTTCTAATGGCTGAGTAATATTCCATTGTATACATAGACCACATCTTCTTTATCCATTCATCTTTCAATGGACACTGAGGCTCCTTCCACAGTTTTGAAAACCAGATCTTTCAACATGATGTGAATCATGCTGAATCTTTTTCTGTATGGAGTAGTGGTTAGAGTCATGAACTCTGGAGTGAAACAGCCTGGACTGGCTTGAGGCAAATCACTTAACCTTGCTTTTCCTTCATCTTTAAAGTAGGGGCAATAATACTTGCCTTAGAAAGTCCCAGAACATAGTAAGTACTGGATAAATGTGGGCTACTAGCACATTACAAATGCTACCTTTCAGGAATTATTCTGATCCATAGCAGGTACTGGTTAGGGGACTGGCTGTGTATTACCTGGGTGGCAAGTGACAAGCAAAGCACAGCTCACTCCAAGGTAATATGCTCTATTTTTAGAAAAATAATTCTTTACTTCTAACCTTAATCTATTCTGTTGGAAATATAAGTTTATTACACTATTAAAACTTTACATATATATATATGTATAAATGTGTACAATGAATTTATATACATATACTAAATATATGTATATATAAAATACTAAATATACTAAACATGTAATTAGTGAAAAAACAGGTATAACCAGTATGAATTTGCTTTATGCCTCTTAGTGTAAGAAGTCTCATCTATGGAGTGAGAGTATCTGGGTGGCTGATGTCTTGGTTGTGTGACTTTAGAAAAGTTACTTAGCCTCTCTGTGCCTCAACTGTTTAAGAAAAAACATAACTGTGTCTATGTCTTGGGATTATTATGAGAATTAAATTAATACATGAAAATAACTTAGAATCTGGTGCATCATAAATGTCCAATAAATGTTGGCTCCTAACATTACTTTCTCTAAACCATGTGAAATCTGACCCAGTATCACCTATCCAGGTAGCCAGGAAATCCTGTCTCAATCACTCTGGGGCATCCTCCGCTGTCACACCACAGCCCTGAAAACTCATCCGTGTACCCAAAGGAGGGCTCTTGGCCTGTCCACTTCTCCTTGTAGACACTTGCTGCCCCTAGCATTCACTGATCACCATCTGCCCAAGCTAGAGTTCCATCTAATTCATTCAACAGTTTGTTTTTGAACCATATTGGTTTGGTTTTGTTTGAGTACCTTCTCTGTCCCAAATAGGGAATTGGGTGTTGGGAATACAATAAAACAAAACAGACAAGGATCCCTTCCCTTCATGGAGCTTCCAATGAAGCAGGATCTGTGGGCCAGACTAATGCTAGGGTCCTCCTCTTCCACAAAGAAGCCCCTTGGCATTGGTCAATTACCCCAGTACTCTAAAATGACCCCTATCTAGGGATCCTTCTACCTCTGGGGCAGAGTTCAAATGTAAACTGTCTACATCTCACAGAAAACTCATAAAGCCCACTTCCTTTTTCTAGTCTCAGGAAGCATCTCTCCAATAACAGGTACCCTCCTCCAGCCCCTCTCCTTCACTAGGCCTTGATCCCCTAAAAATACCAGCATATGGCCTCTGGAACCATCACTGAAACCTCAAGAAACTATGTAATTCCTCCTGAGCCAGGACTACCTTCCTCCGAGAACCCTCCTGGCCACCTCCTCAGGAGGCAGATGGCAAAACACCACTCATTCTCCCTGAATGACACATCAGCTGAGAAAACATGATGGGTTCATCTTCCAGGCAGGATATTCAGATACCCAGCAATACAGAGGGGGTGAAGGCAGGGGCATCTAAAGCTCAGTGGATAGAAGATAGCAACTGGGCTACAGAGCTGTCTGAGGGTAGGAGGACGCAGAACGGACTTTTGGGTCTGATGAGCAAAGGATTTTAACATGATTTCGAGACAGAAATTGCAGCAGAGTTCAGGGGCCAGATTTCAGATAGACCAAAGGCTTAGGAAAGGTCAAGAACACAGGTGAGAGCCAGTTGTGATTGACACTTCTTCCTCTGGGAGGGAGAGGAAGAGAGGATGAGCATCTCGGTAGAGAAGAGGTGAAAGCTGTGAGGGTAGCTCTTGCCCAACTGCCCTATGGAAAATGAGACAAGACAAAGTGCTGAGGGTGTAAAGTGAATACAGGCATTCAATTTATCTTCTGGTGCATGAAACTAAGTGGCTCAAAAACACAACAAATCATTGTATCTGGTTACAATTCTGTGAGTTAGGAAATCTGACATGGCCCAAGGGAGAAATTCTTATGGCCAGAGGGCATTAGCTGGAGTCAGTTGCTCAGCTGTATTCAATTGGTGGTTATGCTGAAATGGAAGATTCAGGAAGGCTTTGCTTACATATCTGGCACATTGAATGGCCTTTCATATGGTCTCTCTCTTTCTTCTTCTTTCTTTTCTTTCTTCTTCTTTCTTCTTCTTTCTTCTTCTTTCTTCTTCTTCTTCTCCTTCTCCTTCTTCTTCTTCTCTCCTCTCTCTCTCTCTTCCTCTCTCCTTCTCTTTCTCTCTCTCTCCACCTCTGCCTGGCTATGTTGCACTTCCTAACAGCACAGTGACTTCAGGGAGGTGGTCTATTACAAGGCAGTTGCCTTTAAAGAGGGAGCATCCCCAGGAGTGAGGGGAGATGCTAAAGCTCTCTAAGGTCCAGTCTTGGAAAGTCCTATGGCATCACTTCTGCCACATTCTATTGATCCAAACAGATTGCTAAGAACTAGCCCAACCTCAGTGGCATCAGAGACCCCACTTCTGTCACACTGCAGAGCATGTGAGATGGTAGACACTGCTACCACCCTCTTTAGAAGTGATATATATCCCAGGTGGAAAAAAGAAAGTTCCTATTTGTGGGGGAACATAGAGTTAAGGAGATGAGCTGGAAGATTCATCATTCACTCATTCAACAAATATTTATTGAGAGCCTACTATGTCCTAGACACTGTTCTGAATACTATAGATACAACGCAATATAAAAAATTATTTGCCTTATGGAGCTCACATTCTAGGGCTGTGACAGACAATAAATGTGTGACATAAATTCTGGTGGTTGTTAAGTAATAAAAAGCTAAATAAAGCAGTGTAAGTAAGAGACAGAGCAAGGGACTGACTGGTAGAAAGAGGGAAGACCTCTATTTTGGTCAGAGTGGTCAAATGAGGCCTTAGTATGTTTCAGTAAGAGTGAGGAGGATAGTGGAGCTTCACCACACTGAGGAAAAAGGAGAGTGTCAGGATGTGAGGTAGGCAAGAACTAGATTATCAGAAAAATCTCAGAGACATAGTAAGAAATGCCTTTTTCTCTACCCATGGTGGGAAGTCACTGGTCTGGCCTCTTGCCCAGATGAAGGTGGCTTATTTCTTAGTAGAAACTCATCCTCACTGGCCCTTTCTGGGTTCTTGGGGAGTTGAGGAAAAAGGAGATACAGAATCCACCACCATCTTCCTGCCCTCTGACTCATGCTCAGGTCATTAAGCTTCCCTTCTGGATTCTCAGAGCTTGGGGTAGTGTCTTTGCTATATGTTTGACATTATGGAAACTAGAAGCTATCCAAACTTGGTCTGGAAAAAATATAAAAAGAATTCTGCAAAGCTCCAGATGGCTTTGTAAATTAAATTAAACTCACAACTGGCCCAGAAACTTTCCCCATCATAATAACATTATTGATCATTAACATTTAAAGAAGTTGCAAACAGAATCCTGGATATTGCAATAAATTACCATTGTCTACTGGGCAGGTTCCATGAATCAGGTGCCTCTGGAGCCTTTTGAGACTGTCTGATGCTGTAATTTAAATGATGTTGTTCTGCTCTTTGCTAAGGGGGAAGAAGTGGGGACCAAGTGTGTGTGCACATACAATCTACATTATGGGTATCTGGCCCATATATCTAAAAATAAGACTGTCACAACTCCTCCTAGGTCCTTCAGGACCCTGTTTCTCTGAAACATGCTTAGTTTCCATCGTAAGGTGATGCCAGACTTAGTGGCTCCCATCTCCCATTGCTCCACAAAGGACATCCACTCTGAGCTACATGCATTACTCCTGACACACCAGGCTCTGAGGCATCACTGATAATAACAAAAATCTATTAAGTGCTTCATCTGTGCCTTTTGCCATATCAGGTACTTTGAATGCACTCATTCAGTACACCTTCAATATTGTCATCTCCACTTTCCAATGAAATTGATCTGGCTGAGAGACAGAGTCAATATTTAAAGCAAGATCTAACTGACCACAGAGTCCAGAATTTTTGCAGCTCCATCACTTCAGCGTGCTCTCTTGTTTGATGTCCTTCTAATAGACTACATAGCTCACCTCAAGAAACCCTCCTTCTCTAAGAACCCTTCCCTCACCGTCCCTCCATGTCCCCTCTCCAGATGGGTGCTTCTTCTCTGTTCTTTCATGGCATCCTTATCCAACCCCTGCTATAGAATTGACTGAGCTACAATGAATTTGCCCATTGGCCTGTCTCCCTGACCAAACTCTATGGGCCATGAAAACCAGAATATTATTTTTAACTTTTGCATTCCTGGTATCTGGCTCAGTAGGTATTTTCTGGATGGACAGATGATGAATGGATAGGATGGATGGACAGATATAAACTGGTGTATACAAAATGTAACTTTAAACATGTCACAATAACTTATATGACTCAGTTTCTACTTCTGAAGAAAATGAATCTTCTGAGAGAAAAAAAATGTGAACTGCCCTGGGCTAATAAAAAACCAGCACTCAAATTAAGATCATGATTAACTCAACCCATCAAGAACACAGGTATCTTAGGAGTTGACCCCTGAAAGACAAAGAGGACTACTACTGCCGCTTCAAACACTAAACAGAAATGTCAAAGGGACCCTTGCATTGGTTGCTTACATTTGACATGTAAGAATGACAGCCAGCAGTCACCTGCATGACAAAAACATGCATTCACCAGAAATAAATACTGCATGTTTCCCAGCGTTTGGGGTGTAGTAAATTCCCACATTTACCAGAGAAATTAAATTAAAGGAGCACCTGAGGATGTCCAGGTTGAAAGCTTGGGTGATAAAGCAGGCATTGATACCACTAAGAGGGAAAAAAAGCAACCTTTACTAAGTAGGTGGCTAAGGCATGTGCCAGGCTCTCTGTCAAGTAACAGTGTCCCTTAAAGTATCAGATGATTGAAATGGGAAGTGTTACATTGAGAATAATTCTAGAAAATTATGGTAGTTGTTGGGGAGGAGTTATTCATCATAGATACACCCTATCATTCCCACAGAGCCCAGAACTACATGAGAAGGAACTGAACACTGTCTATGCTAGGTTTAACTTTGTTGGTCAGGTTGGTACTAAGAAGAAGAGGAGCAGGAAATAAGATTAATGCAATGGAAAGAAGGAGAGACAAACTCCCAGAAATGAGGACAAGTGTGGCCAAAACCTGAGTGTAGGGGTGAGCAGGAGTTCTGAGTTCCTCAGTCCTCAGATAAATGAGGTAGTCCTCAGATCTTCCCCAACCTCCCCACAAGCCAAGATGAGCTAGGTGTTTGTAGGGAGCTAGGAGTACTGGCTCAGGATCTCACACCTCTGTCCATCCAGTTTTTGGGAAGCTAACTCATGTAGTCAAATGTAGGTAGAATGAATAAGATGAGTAATCTTCCACTTGGGACCATCAAAACAGAATAATGCAGGCCTGAACCCTGAGAAGGAGAAACTGTGGAACAATGGGAGGCATTAATTCACCTTGGCCATCAGTCCCAGCAACTCTACTGGGGGAGTGCCCTCCAAAAAAGATGGGCATGAGAAGATACAGGCATTTCTGGGGTAGACAGATAGAGATGCGGAGATAGGCATGATGGTGAGCAAGTGGCCATGTGTGCCGAGAGAGTGAACAGCCCACACACCAAAGAGGCATTCAAAGTCCTGAAGAATTCAGCACCCACTACCACATGGGAGCCCACGAGGCCAGCAGCTGAACTGCAGGAGAAAATCCCTAAAAGCAGAGCAGAGAGCAGAGAGCCAGACACACTCCACAGAGGCACGGACCAGCCCAGAAGGCTTCAATGGAAGCAGAACAACAGAATAGAGAGACTATCTGTCTGGTGGATAGATGGATGGATGCATGTCTACCCACAGGGCTGGTTTGTACTCATCAGCTGACAAGGCCTGTAACATTTGGGTCACTTACCTGCTATTATTTCAACATTCATGTCTCATAATATCAAGACCCTGATAACAGTCACATTCCATAAATGTTGAAAATTCAGAAGTTTAAATTTTTAAAAGTTTGTATTTTAAAAGAGTATGAGTACGTTTTAAATGTAAAACCGTAGGGCATTTTGGTGGCTCAGGTGATGATCTTGGAGTCCTGGGATCAAACCTCGCATGGGGCTCCCTGCTCAGGGGGGAGTCTACTTATCCCTCTCCTGTTCTCTCTCAAATAAATAAATAAATTTTTTAAAATAAATATAAACTGTATATACAAATAAATGCATCAAGTAAAAATAAAATACGGGCAAAATATGCCTTACACATATATGAGCATTATAATATAAATTCAAAAGAGATGAAATTAACTTTAAAGTGTGATTTTTAAATAATTACATTAAGGGGGGTGGTACCTGGTGACTCAAGCAGTTAGGCATCCAACTCATGATTTCAGCTCAGGTCATGATCTGAGGGTTGTGAGACTGAGCCCTGCATTGGGCTCCACAACTAGCATTGAGCCTGCTTAAGATTCTCTCCCTCTGTAGCCGCCGCCCCGCCCCGTCATGCACATATGCCCGATAGTAATAATAATTACATAAAGGTAAAATATAAATTATGATTTTTAAAAATAAAGCATATGAAATACATCATTGCTGAGTAATATGCATGCACAGCTCTCTGCAACACAGACTTGAAAAACTTGGTATCATAAAGTCATAAGTCAACTCCAAATAGCTCCCTCTGATTTATTCATCTGTAACTGACCTAATATTTTAGTAGATAATTAGATAAAAAAGCTTTTTGAAAAATGTATGACCACTTCACCCTACCACCAACCACTAGGTCCATCAACCTAGTACTAAAATTTCTGTTTTGGTTAAAAGCTTTATTTTCTATTTCAAGAAAGTATGTCCAGTCTCTGTCTTCCTTTATTTAATACAGATGCAGATTTCCTCTATCAGTACTTTAAAATATATGTTCTCCTTGTTTATAAAGGCTTTGAACTCGAGTAAGAATTATTCTTGCAAGAAAAACTTAAATAAAACTTCCTCTTCTTAAAAACTATGAAAACTGTAGACAAATATTCTGTAAGTGAGCATACCTTTAATTGATTTTTAAAAAATCAATGCTTGATATAATTCTTTGTACAGGGATTAACATATAAATGATTTATATTTCTGAATTTTATTATACCAGTAAAAAATCTTAAAAAACAGTAATTTGGGGACTTAAAAATTGAGTTATAAACCAAAAATTGAACTGCATTTTCTGAACCCTTGAAAACTCCTTTGAGTTAGGCATGATTATGGGTCATTTTATAGATGGAGAAACTGAGACCTGAGAAGTTAAGACACTGCCCTTCATTAGTCAGTGGTAGAGCCAAGACTGGCACCAGGAAGGCTGACCTGAAAGCATGTGCATGCTCTATGACTCCATGAATCTTTGCACCCAAGGGACAGAAAAGCCACCAGGAAAGGTCTGCAGTTACAGATTCCATATAGGAACATTATTCAGTCAGAACTCAGGCACAGAAAATTATCTGAAACTACAGTTTTTCCAGTAAGATGTCAGTGTCAGGTGGGATTTGGCAAGAGACCCAAGACACTAATTAGGTCCTCAGCAAAGCAGTTTTTTGCCTGGAGTCGTACTTCTCAAGGCTGTAAATCTGGACTTAGGTGGACTCCACATTAATCTGGTTCCTGGCAAAGTGGTACCCAGGCATTGAGCCACTGCTTGAATCTGCTGCTGCTGTTCCTGCCTGTATACAGGAGAGAGCACCCAGGATTTTATCTTCAGTGTGATGATGACTTATTCCTTTTAGGAAGATACAGTTGTTGAGGGAACTGGCTTCGAGTCCTTCCCCTCATGTATTCCTGATTTTCATCTCCACTGGGACTTGGCAGGCCAACTGACAGAAGCACAGGATAATGAGAGCTCCAACAGCATTTTAAATCACGAGAACCCCTGGCCTCTGTGGGCTTGGAGAAATCACTGTGGTCCTTTGTGCTCTGGCATATTTACCTGTTCAAAAAAATCTACCTTGTGGAAATACAGGAAAACAGCTCAAAACATGGTCTTTGAAGTCAGAATGGCCTGGCTTCAAGTCCAGTCCATATCATAATCACCTTTGTGATTATAGCCAAGTTACTTTATTTCTGTGCCTCATATTTCCACATTTATAATAAGAACATTAACAGCAGGGAGTCATGTGGGGGATAAATAATACAGTGACTGTTAAGGACAAAGCCTGACACAGAATAGATGCTCAATAAACATCAGCAATTCTTTATTAAAATAATAATTATTATTTTGTGAATATTTCTCAGTTGATGTTAGCTTATAGTGGTAATGGCAGACATAGATATTAAAGAATCCTCAGCAGATCCCAAAGATAAGCCTCAAACCCTACTTTAGTCTCATGTTTCAATCCTCTCCTGCACAAAAAAACAAAACCCTTAGTTTTTATCACCTCTCCCTGTTTGCTTCTAGTAAAGATATAAAGACAGCTAAATGTTCATCAGACCCTGAGTAATATAGAATCTGTTATATTTAGAAATTATTCTGAAATGTTGAGTCAGAGAGAAAATCATAGAACAAATCTTAGCAGCTCCAGAAGAGCATGCAATCTATCACTCAACAGATGTTACTATTATGAGCACCTATTATGTGTAAAACATAAGGCTGCACACCCTTGGGGATACAAAGACAGTTGGTTCCTTCAAAGAGCTTAAAAACAGCACAAAAGATGTAAACACAATAGTACAGCTCTACACTACTAGACCCTTAAGCCATGACTGCTAAGTGAGTGCCACAGAACAAGACCCAGAGGAGTCTAAGACATCTCAGGGGACTAAGCAACTTGGTAGGACTTGAAAGAGGAGAGAAAGTTGGATCCCAAAGGCTGATTAGGAAGTGAATCATAGAGAAGCAAGATGAACACAGGCAGGTAGGCTACACAGACCATGTCTGGGAACAGTATGTAGAGCAACTTGGCTGGAAAGCCCAAGAAGATAATGTAAGAAGGTGTGCTAGACACTGCTTCCATTTTGCCTATGGTTTCAGGCTAGGGCATAACCCTAAGTGGGGAGGACAGAGTCATTGCCCAGGTATGGAGAGTGGCCTCTGTGAAAGAGCAGAAACAGTCATCTGGAGCCAGCTAGAGGTTCACTGTGAGCCCACAGTGGGACTCTGGCTGTGTGAGTGAAGTCAGATTGGAAACCCAGTTACCTCGTCAGCACCCTCTCGGCTCAGTGCTGTGAGAGGAATCCTGGTGATCACTGACATATATTTAGCATTTGCCTCCAGGACGGCTGGCTAAGGCCCTTTGCCATTGCACCTGCACTCAGGAAAAGGCTTACCCACAGCTCTGGGAGAAGTCCAGCACCATTTGTTTAGGTCTCTGCATTCCAGAGACTAAAGCACAGGCTGTTCATGAATAATTGTCTCCATCAGAAAATCATTCTGTGTCTGGTAAGAGACAAGCTGCTAAGTCACAGGTGCAGTGCTCAGAGTAACTCACCAATTTGTGGCATTTGTGTAATTCCAGTTGATCTATAAAATTGCAGAACTGTTTGAGGTGAGAAAGTGTTTGTGTTCTGCTGTCCCTAGGAAACAGGAACAGAGAGCAATGGAGCAAGCTATTCAACTGAACAGATAATATCAAATCTTCATAGGAGTGAAGAGCTGTCAGAAGTACACACCTCCTCCCACTGCACACAGCAGACTTTCAGGATGGCTCAGTGAGTAGGGACCTGCCTGGCAGGACACTCAGTTGTACAAATAACTAAGACACGTGCCAGGGCTGGCTAAGCTGGTGGGTACACAAGTGGAAGATGAGGCAGGGGAGCCTGGAATCGAATGAGAGACATCTGTACAGGCTTCCAAATAGATTCTCCCAGAAATGAGGGGGATGTCCAAAAGACATTCGAGTAGTCCGCAAAAGGAGACTTTTGCAGGTGATACTGCAAAAAGATGAGGAGAGGGAGGCAGCATGCTGAAGCAATGCATATGTAACAAAGAAGCAAAAATTCCCTTGGCCTGAGCTCCCATACTTGTCTCCCTCATACTTCCTGGGTACCCCCGCCCCCAGATGATGGTAGGAATTTTTTCCTGATAAGATCTTTAAACTCCTAGCTTGACTGCCTTTGGTAATGAAGCAAGTTATCATCGTCATTGTTTTCCTGTCCCCTGGCACTTCCACAGTGAAAACAAATTCAACCAAGACATGAATTCAGGCATTTATCTGTTCATTATGCCTCCTGGAGAGCAAGAAAACTTTCAGCCATTCGCACCCACATGCCTCTTCCAGATATGGTGGTGTAGCCAAAAGTGCTGGGAATCTGCCAGACATAGGGATAATAAATAAGGAAGGCCACTCTGGTACTGTAAATGGTTCCAGATTTGCAGTCTGAACACAACTGCTAGTTATGTCATTTCCTCATTCAAATGGTACTGCTAGCATACCCACTCACTAACCACCACGCTGAAGGTCCACAGACACTATCCAGGACTTTTCTCTCTGGTAGAGGATCATCCAGGCATAAAACTGATAAAAGGAGAGACTAAGAATTGGAGAAGAGGAAAGAAAGACAGATTTTCCCCTGAGTGGGCACCATGAGCTTTCAGGAGAGAGAGAGAGAGAGAGAGAGAGAGCGCTGAACACCTGGACAGTGGTGATGAGAGGGAAAGCATGCTAGGGAGCAGAGACACTGGGAGCAGAGGCTCAGTGACAGTCAAGCTTGGGGCAGGCTCTGAGAAGAGTGCAGCCAGAGTTTGGCCAGAGCCTAAGGATGGGAGGCAAAAGAATAGTAGTCAAGTTGGAACAGCAGCTAAAAGTCAGACTCCCAACTCTCTGACTCTCCTTTCCTTTGCTCTCCTCTTCTCTGCTTCCTTTTTCTTCTTTTCATTCCCTTTCACTTGCTTCCTTTCTCCCCAGTTAAAATCTCCTCCATCTATGCCCTCATGGCTCCCCAACAGCATGAATAGAGTGGATACAGGACTAGCACAGAACTGCCACTGCTCTGGAGAAGTGAGTCAGAGAGCAACTGTCCCCGCACCTCCAGGAGGACAGAGCCCACTGCTACAGAACTCGGGCTGGAAAACCACAGGCACATCTCTGTGGCACATCTGGAATCTGGAGGCTCAGAAATGCCCTTCCGCTTGGCAGACAGAATGAGACAGGGGAACCACTTTCTGGATGTGGGACTATGGGCAATGTCAGGTGACACAGACTCAGCTCCCTCACCTGCAAGAGGGGGAGGATAGCACATCTTCATCTGTATGTGACAATGTACAGACATCCATTTTTTGGAGGGTTACTGTGAAGACGACAGCCAACAGAACTAAAATTCCTTCATGTAGTAGGTCCTCAATAATGAATAGCAAAAACACTCAAGCTATGATTTCAAAACGTTTTACTTTATCTAGTGCCCATGCTTAAGGCTCCTTGAAAGAGGTATGATTTATAGATTCCCCATCCAGAGCTCCAAGCCCCACACCTTTCTTTCCTCTATCCCACCACCGTCCACGCAGAACTATTATGGCTTATCCTCTTGTGGTGGCCACTTGGGAGTGGCACAAATAGGTTCAATGAGCATAGCACCAATGTTGGTTCCATACCAGAATGTTCCACTGATTTAAAACTTCATGCGACAATGGCAATTTCTGCTTTTTTAGTGTAATTGAGCATACTAAATTCTTCAGGAATTTTTAACTCTAAAAACACCATGGCAACTCAGTCCTCTGCTGATGGCATAAACTCAGCAAGGTGAAAGGCCAAGAGACCTATGTAGACATCACTGGGTGGGGTGGGAGGGGAGCAGAAGTGATAGTGAGAATGGCAGCAGCAGTAATACCATTGCCCACCATTAATATTAAATACAGGGCCATGTTCGGAGCACCCAATACACATTTTCCTCAATCACAAAACTAGCAGCCATGAAGTGGCTTGCCCAGGGTCACAGAGCTAGGAAATGGCAGATCTGGGATTTGAACTTGCATAGGCCAGCCTCAGAGACTGTGAGTGCAACCACTCTGTGAACTACTGGTACAGAGAAGAATAATTTGAAGGTCATCAATGGAGACAAAGCAACCAGCTGCACCAAGGATGTGGAGCTCTCAGTATCAGGTCTCTCAAGGGGGAAAACACACCAAGGGCACCCACTGGTGGGACGATCATTCAGTGTTACCAGTTCACCCACTGGGAGGACCTACTCCAGAACTGGCAGGAGGTGTTACCCTAAGGTCCCATTCCACTTCACAGTCACAGGCCCAAGAGCTCCAGGTGGACAAGAACTGCAAGCTCTTTCTGTATTTCCAGTGCTGGGCGCAGTGCCTGGTAAGAGGGAGTACTGAGAAAAATTCTATGAAGTGAATGAACGAACAAATGAATGACCCACCCACAAACTAAACTAGTAAGTGACTAATACTTCCATTTCTTTTCCTTCCTCCTCAACCTCCAAGACTTGAGAGCTTTCCCAAGACAGAATGGGAAGCAAAAACATCAGCACCACTGAACCCAATTCCACGAGATGCTCCAAAAATGAAATGGCACCACAGAATTATTCTAATTCTGAATGATGGTCCACACTAAGAAAAGCCACTTGATGACCATAGTTTGAGACAGGGTCTGTCTCCCTTTGCCTATGCAGACAGTTTCCAGGGAAAATACATTTCTATAAGCAAATCCTGGTGATAAGCTAAGTGGAAAACCTTGACCACAGTCATATCAGACACCGCTGGGCCCTTCAGTGGTTTATCTGTATAAAAGAAAGTAATTTTATCTATAAACACTGGATTTTACAAATTTTGCTCCAGCTAAGTCATTCTTCAGCTGATCAAATCTTGCATTGCCACATCTCATCATTCTATAAATGAGACTCAGTGTGCGAGAGAAAAACTTGTACTTAAAGGCTTGGAAATCACAGTCTTGAAGCCACTGAGCTCAAATGAGTCCTCTTCTCCTCCCTGTGAAAAATGCAAAATGCAGGACTGAGGGGAGGGACACCGAGGAGGAGAAGTGCTTTCGGCAGGTTCAAGACCATGCACTGCTCCTCAACGGTGGAGTGCCCCACCAGCTGTAGGGGGTATCAGGGTGCAGAAGACCCTTGATAGGGACTCCTCCCACCCAACAGAAGCCAGCCCGCTGTGAGCTAACGGCACGGATAAATCAAGCTGTGCCTTCAGTGGAGGGTGGAGCAGAAGGGACTGGATAGAGGGAGTGACCTAACCCATGTGGTTAGATTACATGGTTGAGACACCAACACTTTAAGAATCTGTCTGCCCCAACAAGGTTGACACAAGAATAAAGACAGGAGGGTAAGGTAGAGCTGCAGAGAGAAGAGGGAGGAAGAGAGAAACAGAGGGAGAGAGACAGAGAAAAGGGGAAGGAAAGCAGCGTTAGGGGCTTCTGTTTATTACATACTAATATAGTGCTTCCAATTAGCCAGGTACTATTCTAAGCACTTTACAAATACTAATCCTCATGATTAGTTGCATCTATAGAAGAGGAAAGCTCAGCACAGAGTCAGTGACATGAAAGCATATGGCCAGTAAGTGGCAGGGCCAGGACTTGAACCCAAGAAGCCACACACCAGCCCATGCCCTTATTCACCACACACCAGGAAAGTTTCAGGCCTCGTTGTGATGAGAGTGTCTAGCCTGAGAGCTTTAGCATCTTGTGAGATAGCCTTAAAAACAGTAAGTTGAAAAATGTTTGTATCTCTTCAACAACTATGTATTCTTAAAACATCAGTTGTTTCCTTGTGAATGAATATAAAGTGGGCAAACAGTGAAGGGGATGGTTCTCCTTTGGGCTATAAAAGGAAAACAGCAGCCCACATATCAAATAAGAGTAGAGTAACAGCCAAGATTGAGCTAATATGTCCAAGAGTTCCCATATGGCAGCATTGTATTCTTACTATGTCACCAGGGGCTAGGAGAAACAAGATGCTTCGATACTAACAGAAAAGTAGCTCTGGGTATAGCTGTTGTTATATTAACCAGAAAGGCTGGTCAAACGAGCCATGATGATTAACTGGCGTGAGATGGTCTCAAAAACCAGCAGCCACATGATTCCTGGTCCCTCTGGACTCTCAGGTCCTGTTTTCCAGCCAGTCTCCTTGCCCACTGTAGGGGATGCTGGCTCAGAGCTCCCACTTATATCTGCAATTTTACTTCTCTCAGCTTCCCCCTCCTGCCCTGGTTCTCTGCACAGTCCAGCATGTGGCTGGATTTCTTCTCTCTGCACATGTCCAATCATGGATATAGCTGGATGTCTTTTCTCTGAAAAGACTGCTCAGCTCCATTTAAGCCCACCTTAATGGATTCTCAGCTCCAGACCATCAGGAACTTCCTGCTATAAAAAGTGGAATGGAAAAACTGAGGTGTTCTTGTCAGTTCCTCTGAAGAACTTCCATAAAAGTGAACCACACACTCAGTCCAGAATGGTCTGGGGTGAGAATGGCCTGGGCAAAACCCTTGGGGTCACCCATCCTTTTGTGAGCTAAATGCCAAAGCAAGCAAACCCAAGACAACACTGATTTTCTGCGTTCCCATTCCATTCTAGCTGCAGACTTTTCCTCGTACCCATTCATTTCTCACCCTACTTCTGAAAATCCTTCCCCCATAGACCTCCCCACCCCCACCTCCCTGCAAGAATTCTTCCTGTCCTTGTTCCCTAGCTGAGTGTCCTTTTGGTTGGACTGTTGTGAACTGATGGCATGCCTCATGTTACTCTTCTCTTCCTGGGATCACAGATGATCTTCCTCTGTGTTTCAAAGGCACAGTGGGAAAATTCCTTTGTTACACACTGAATTTCAAAAGCCTACCACAAGTACAGAAAAGCAGCCATAGAAAGGTAAACAATCTGGGCTTCAGTTATCAGCTGCTGTCAGCTTTCTGGGAGGAATATACTATAAAGTCTATCCACAAATAAATATTATGATTGGAACAAGTTTGCTTTATTATAGGGGAAGAAATGCAGCTATAAAACTTAGCACGTGTCTCATCAGAAGAAGTCTCAAGATAGCCCCCTTGTTTTAGTTGTGATCACTGTTTTCTCTGAGGCAGGCAAGGAGGAGTGGGAATGGTCCCCACTGTGTTTGATCTCAGCATTCCTTCCCCTCCAGCTCTGCTGCTCAATCTTTTGTGCTGACTTAGCTGCAGGAAGCAATAGAAAAAGCATGGATACAGAGAGATCAATGGAGGGGTCAGCACCAGAGTCCTTTCAGAGCAGCTGCAGTGCAGGGAGCCACAGGGTGAGCTAAGGTCTTCTACTATTTCATAAGCTTATGTCCCACCTTCTAATCTGACTGTGGGTTTCTCCAGAGCAGATCCATTTCAGCCCCCAGAGAAGGCTGGCTGTTGAAAACAAGACAGGCACTGAGGGGGGAACTTGATGGGATGAGCACTGGGTGTTATGCTATATGTTGGCAAATTGAACTCTAATAAAAAAAATACAAAAAAAAAAAAAAAAAAAAAAACGGACTGCCACCATGCCCACCTACTATCCCTCTGTGGGATCTCGCTCTCAGAAAGCTGACAATTAACTAAAATACCTATGTGATTTTCTATTGCTTGCTCCACTTTGCTGTGAGCCAGATAGGGCATAGGAAAGCCTATCACCTGCTGGCCTGGGGATTCCTACCCTAGGATGAGGAGAATCCACAGCTCTTATCCTTATAGGGAAAGACCACAATGGTTTGGATCCAATAATGCTACCAAACAAGTTACATTTTCACCAACATTTGGATCACAGTATTATCGGGGGCTGCTGCATGGTCAAATAAACCTTAGGTAGTGTCTTCACACATCACTTGGCTGCTACCTTGAGTTCCCAGAAATTGGAAACAAGAACATGCTGCCATTTGCATTGAGAATGGTTAAAAAGAGTTGTATTTATATTACTCTTATAATGAAAAGGAAATGTTTTTACATTTCCTCATAATCACTGCACATGTCTCCTTAATACCCAATGAAGCAAATAAGATGAAAATTGGCATATTATGCTCGAGAGTAATCAGATGAAAAGTCAGACCCTTTGAAGAATGCCCAGTGTGTCTGTTCCAGTCCATGGATGTGTAGCTATCCTGAGTAGGGCCTAAGTGCAGGGCAACCAAAAGCATTCAGCAGCTTCCTCTTGTCACAGGGGGGAAATAAACTAATAAGCAAAATTTTCTTACTTATAAACTTCCTTCCCATAAATTTTACTTAAATATTGCCTATTAACCATTTCCACTGACCAGGACTCAAAATCAACAATCAAAACAAATAGCCAAATGGCAACAAATATTTGCAGAAAAAGGCTGTTTGGTTGTAGCAATTCAATTCAACTTATTGGATGGAGTAGAACAAGGAGACTCTCTATGTGAATAAAAGGATGTCTCCTGTACCATGTAGACCCCAAGAGGGGGTATATATTATCTGAGCCTCTTACTACACATCTTCATTCTTCTTTCTTTTGAACTGGTTCATTTTAACTCTGTAGAAGATGGTGGCCCACATCTCCCAAGATTACTTGTTAACTCCTGGTAAATAAAAAACTGCCTCTCTCCATCAGTCTCAAATACTCAGGTGAGAAAACCTGGTAGGCCAGTAAGTCAGGGTTCCACACCTAGTCTAGTAAGTTATATCCAGAGTGGTGAGGTCACACAATACCAAACGGCATAAGTCTGTCTAGTAACCTGGGCCATTCCAAGAGAGGGAGGTGGCAGTGAGAAGCTACTGCCTGAGGGACACCATGTGTCAGTGCTCTGGCAGGCCACAAAAAGTTCTATGCATCCAAGCAAACATCACTAAAACCCAGTGGGGAAACATTCAGTTTGAACATGTCCTCTAGAAACACTGTAAGCACTTTTCTTAGCCAGTAAAGGAAAAGAGGTGTGAGCACTTCTACAAACTTATTTAATCCTACAGAACAATAGGCTGTTTTGCAAATGAGATACTAAAGCTCACAGTAGTTAGGTAAACTGCCCTAGGTCACCTGGTCAGAAAACAGAGGAGCAAACTTCAAACCCAGGTGGGACTCCAAAACCCCATTTATTTTCCGTTCATTATTCACGCTGCCTCCCAAATGAATTCCACCCAAGATAAGTGCCGAGCACCAATGAAGCCAGTCCAGTGAGGTCTCTGGCCGCAGTGGCACAACAGCCAGCAGCCTCACGCTGGAAGGGCCTAGCAGGGAGCTGCCCATTGCTCTGTCCTAACACCCCAGGCACATCCCAAGTAGACCCTCTCAGCCCCCAGCTACTCGTAGGTGGTATACTGTTTCAAGTGCTACCAATGCCATTTTCCTGTTTGCGTTTTGTTTTTGTTTTTGTTTTGTTTTTACAGTTCGTTGCTCATCCTAACTGTCAGCAGCAATTGCTTACCATGTGGTATGAAAATCTCTCAGGCTTACGTCAACAGTCTATCGCTGTGAAATTCCTGGCTGTGTTTGGAGTCTCCCTAGGCCTCCCTTTTCTCGCCATAGCCTATTGGATTGCTCCGTGCAGCAAGGTACAGACCTGCTTAAGGCGCATGCCGTTTGCAGTGATTTCTTTTCTCCTTCGCATGACCTAAAGGCCATTCACTCAAAACAACAGCTCAGCATTTCCCCCCATGTTGAAAGAAGAGAGCCTTGTGATATCTAGCAAAAGTAGAAAACCACACAGACCTGCTTTCTTTTTTCCATCACTTTTCTAAAGAGAAAGGAGTGATAATATGGGAAATGTCAAATATACGAGGCATAATCTGATCAATATCAGGAGAAAGGAGAGACAGGCACTGTCATGCCTCTAATTATGCCATGTCCTCTACATTCACAGTAATAATTATAGCAATGGTCCTAGGAATAGGCAACATTTACTGAGTACTTTCTTTTGGCTAAGCCCTTTTCATGGAAGATCTCATTTCACTCCCTCAATTACATTGGGATGCATATTCTTTATGAAGTAGGTTCAGAAAAGAGAGATAATAGGCTGCGAGTAAAAATGCAGCTCCTGCTGGGCACTGCAAATCCATCTTCATGATATCCCAGTTTCCCTGGCTTCCTTGATTAGGCTCTGGCTCACACAGGCAGCTAATTGGGTCACAAGAAGGAAAAGACAAAGGAAACAGGAGAGCTGAAAAGGTACAGAGCTGGGTTCTCTTCTCACAGGGAAGCAAGGGACTGAAACTTCCCCCACTTCCCTCCCCACCATCCCTACAGCCCAGCCATCTGATCCAGAGTCACAGAAAGCCACAGCACTCACTCCAGCTTCAGGCAAGAGTTAGCAACCAGAGAACTAAATCATGGAGAAATGATTCCACAGGGAATCAGACCAGCTAATGTGATTAACAAAAAATGGAACCTTTTGTCAATTCTAATTAGAGGGAACTAAGACCAGGATGATGGGCTCAAGACTTCAGGGCTGCTGCCGAGGCCTCCTCATCAGGCAGGCAATGCACTCACTGCCTTAGAGTATGATGGGTAACAGAGTGAGGTTAGGATTCAGACTCCTTCTTCTGTAAAATGGTACTACAAAGTCCTCAAATTGAACATTTGTGGCATTCAACCTTACATTCACTGAGAATTTTCTTTGTCTACCATGCCACAGATTTCTAAATCAGAATTCCCCAAAGTTACATACAAAAATAAAGGCAAGATTTCTCGTCTTTCATTATGAGCTAAAAAAAAGGACAGTGAGCAAAAAACACCTAGCCAGATTTAAAGCTGGGTTAGAGTAGGTCATTGGTTCCAGGCACACATTTTCACATGGAATTACCTAGTCTGTCCTACAGGTTAGATCCTTGCCTTTATCCAGAGCCTAGATGGACAAGGTTGCTCACCTCCATATTCTTGGAGCCCCAAACTAATTTCAGGACATTAAGTCATTAAAATAACAGCCACTTGGATTGGTAGAGAAAGCACTGATAATCGTCACTTTTGCTAAGTGTGACATATGTGACAGCTACTAGAAAACTGGGATGATACTAGCAAACTGGTTTGCCTCTGCCTGCCTGGTGGCCTGGAGAAATACTGAGAAAGAAATGATACTCCAGTTGCTGACTCAATTTTTTAGATTTTCAGTAGGTCTGAGAAAGATCATCTTGGCCAGTATCAATCAGGCAGATGTGATGCCAAAAAAAAAGTACACATGGGAGAAATTTCTGGACTTTCCTGGGGTCCAGTAAATCCAGGAGACTGATGCCATCATGAAACAGAGGGTTCATGCCAATAGCAGTCTTCTAGAACATTCTGGAAGAAAATATGGTAGGAAAATTTAGCCCAACAGTAAGGCTTCCTCTCCTCTGCTCAGATACCTGTCTTGATTGACATCTTGTCAATCGTGGAGCTTCCAGTAAGACTAAGAAAAAGAATATCAAAGATAAATATGAGCGGGCCATTACACTGCTTGTGCCTTCTGGGCACTTTCTGGGCTGCAAGTCTGAGTTCAACACACTGGAGGGTGTGTCCATGTCGGAGTGACAAGTCTTAGTCTGTGGCATGACATCACTCTTTGTGGCACTGCTTATTCTAAGGTTCCCTCATTAAAGAGGGAAATTAGTTGACAAAGTTGCTCTAAGGCAGCCAAAGGGCAGATAAAACAGTCAAGATATCTTTAGTCTTTCCTTTCACCATGACAAAAGAAATCTTTTCAAGTTTGGCAAAGATACTATATTACTGGGGATTACAGAGGTACTTCTTATTCCATGTGAAGAAACCAGCCCTCTCCAAAGGATCCTGATGTCCAAAATACAATGTCCTCCCAAGGAAAGTGGCACAGTGGAGAAATATGTTAATGTGCTAGTATCCCTCCTCCTGAAGAGTCACTTCCTTTATACCTAATAAATCTATGAAAAATCCAGTGTCATCCCAGCAACTTCATATTCTAACCACATTAGGACACCTGTCTCAAAAAATTAGAACTTGATATTCTTTCATAAATGTATTCATAAAAATGTCACTGCTAAATCCCATCAACCAGCTAATGTCTAACAAACTGTTGAAGTTTCTGTTTCCAACTTAATGGTCCATTTACTTAATAGTTGCTGTCTTAATTTAGGGACCACTAGGGACACCAAAATTACTTGATTGGCCTGCCAAAATGATCTCATCATTTCTTTCCCTTTGAATCCTCATGGCTATCAATTCTACTTTTAAGTTTCTGAGGGTCCCTAAGAAAGACAGCTAAATAAGATTATAAGGTCAAGGGTGTCAACACAAGTTCAGCTTACTAATATAGTGGCTGGAGAGGGTAATCAAATCACAGATGTGTACATAAGGTGATAACAGCAGGTGTGGATCATGTGACAGGACTGCCAAGGTCAATAAAGAGAACAGTGATATTTTTCTGTGATTTCTCATCTTAATCACCAACATGGCTGAAGTCATGCAGCCCACTGGGAGGCTGGTGAGTTCTCACCTCATGGCTGCTCTCAGGTAGGTCTTTGCCTACAGAGCACTTCATCCTCTCAAGGAGTTCTTGATGCCAAATGCCCCTTATGGATCAATAGCCTGTGTTTGCATCCTTTGTTATTTCATTCTGATTCATAATTTAGGTTGCTTGCCTGTTAAAATCTGAAAGCTGAAAGAGTTAAGAGTCATTCTCAAGGGCCTCCACAGGGTCTCTATGGCAGGTGGATTGAAGAGTAAGTCAGCAATCTGGAAGTGTTAAGGAACAATACAAGTTCTAATTGTAAAGGTATGAGAGATGAAAATGATTTCCTCCATGCCTGTTAACCTTGATGGTTCAATTATCCTTATAACTCAGTCCTAGGACTCAGGCAGTAAGAGCTGTAAAGGACTTCAGCCTCCTACCTATTGTCTTTGCAAGGTACAAGCCATCCATTCATACACTGCCACATAACTCTCCACTGAAGAACACCAAAGTGTTAGCTGTCATGCCCCAACCCCTCAGCCGGGTGCCAAAAAAAAAAAAAAAAAAAACACCTAAGTGGAGTAACTCTGCAGCTTTGGAAGATCCCTGCTTTCCCTTGTCAAAGGTGAAGCAATTTGAAACAAGGGTCTTCACACCACGTGGTCCAGAGCCAACCAACCAGGAGAGGATGATGCCTCCAAAGGCCTCTGTGTCCCCCTACCTGCCTCTACCCAAGAGCACTAGATTAAAGAAAATCATGCTGTAATTTTTGAAGCATTGCCATGGAGGGAAAAATCTGTGCCCAGAAATAGAGCATATTTTGTTCTTACATTACAGAAGTGTCTACTCTTGTGCTTGCTTCAGCAGCACATATACAAAAGTATCCGCCCTCAAATCCAAAAGGAGAGTCCATTGCCTGTCCCCCCGCTAGGACAGGAGTCCAGAGTACCAGAAGGCTGATGACTTCCATACTTAGGCCTGTCTGAGCCTGGCAACATTCTCTCCCCAGATCTCTATTCGATTTCCTAGCACAGGGTATAGCCCTGCATCTCTCTCCACTAACAAATCAGCTAGTGATCTGAAAGGAAGGACCAACTCTTCCAGTTTATTTATTCTATCCAGTGCCCAAGATTATGGTGCACATAGACGGTACCCCCAAAGGGCTCATGGCATAAATGCTTTAGGACTCTGTATAGCTCCCACTTCATTAAGTGAAGCTTTATAAGCTTTGTAAGAGCCAGTTGAATTAAGTTTGCCCTTAGGAGAATCGCCTGAGGCTCTCCAGTGCCACACAATAAGTGCTTCCTATGTGCCAGGAGCTGCTCTGCTTTGTACATATTATTCATTTCTTTTATCAACCCTACATGATAAGTTATATATTTTATCCCTACTTTACAGAGGAAGAAACTAAGACACAAAAGGATTAAGTAAATGCCGAAAACTACGGAGTTGTAATTTAAACCTAAGATCTCTGGCTTAAAACACCTGACCTTAACCATTGCACACCCACATACACATACACATACACATACACACATGCACACACACACACACACACACACACACAACCTGCCATCTACCCTTTCCAGTACATCAGCCACATTACAACCTTCAGTGCTGAAGGTAAACATCTCAACTGCTGACTACTTCACTTTGCAATGGACTAGATTCATAAGGTCAGAGGTAGCAGGACATTTCTAGAAGAGAGGAGTCAAAACCATGATATGACAAACTATATTCTTTCCTTTTCCTTCCTGAGAAACCCCTACCTTCAAGAGTCCACTATCACTCAGCACCTCTTCAGCCCACAGGACAAAGGGTGGATTCACATGGTCATGTAAGAATGCCCAGATTAGAAACACCCAATGAACATCCTCCTGTCCCACCCCACCCCCAAAAAGGAAGTTTTCTGAGCCCTAGGTTAGACATTTTGAATAAAAATTTTACAGGTAGCATACAGAGAAATTTTTCCCTAAGTTAACCAGGATCTCTAACCACTCTGGCCTTGAAGATGTGTGTGTTTCTTTTTGGAGCACTTGATCCAAAGTTTGCATCCATTCAGCTTTCCAACTTATACACACTAAGCCCTTCCTTGAGGACACTGGCACCTGGCAGTGAGTGAAGGTGGCATTTAGTGACACAATACTGGGTAGAGATGGTAGAAACATTCTCCAGGTGGAGACCTACTTTGCAGGCATGTGGCTACCAGGTCCCCATTGAGATGCTTACACTTGTGGTTAGGGCTAAGAGCCCAGTGGCATGGGACACAGAGCTGTGCTAACTAGTAAAAGTCCACCTCTGATCGCTCACCAATACCATTTGTTTGCAGCTAATTTAAGAGCATTACTCAGTTGTTCTCATATTCATATATTTCCCAGAGATGAAGAAGAGTACCCAGGAGGTCTGGGGTGAGCCAGGCATTGAGATACAATAAGCATGCATTTCCTGCTATCAGTTTTCTGCTCATAAGGTCCAAGTAAAGACAGAACTGCTTTGGCCCACTCCTCAGACTCACCAATTTTGCCCTGGTGAGCAAACAGCAGAGCAAGCCAAGGCCTATATCTCCCAAAGCTCTACAGTCTTTTTCCATACCTAACACTATTCCTTGATCCAGCTTTCATGATTCCCCAGAAAAGAGGTGCTGGCATACATTGGCTGACTTTTCTCCTTTCTTTTAGTTCACCAGGTGACCTTAAGAAAGGAGGAAGTTTTCCCCAGGTGTAATTTGTTTCAAAAATTATCTTTGTGAGACAAATAGGAAATGTCACACACAAAAGAGAAAAAGAACAAAAGCTACTGAAATGATTTGATCTCATCTGACCTTAATCAAAGTTTGACCAATTAAAAAGAAGTCTACAAGCCCAGAAGAAAAAGAGGAAAGGAACATTAATACTTAACCTCACTTTCCTCTCTATGGCCCAGATCAAGTGGGAAATGAACCCAGGGTAATCTTCCAAAGGCCCACAGGGCCTTAATAGGGTTTTTTCTTATGTTTGCAGCAGATAACAGCAATTTTTATAGACTCATCTTCTGTTAGACAATAACAACTTGAAGGCGGCAACAGAGAGAACATTAAATGCCTCAAACCATGTCTTCTGGGGAATCCCAAGGCCACCTCAGGTTCAGCTATGTGCAGCTTCCTGCATCAGGTGCCCTTCATTGTGTCCTCATCCAGGTCATCACCACAAGATGCTACATAGAGCCCACTGATAAAGGATTGGAAACCTGGCCATCAATCCCTTAAGATTTGGGTCTATCTCCATGGTCCCCAGCTTTTTCTGACACTTCTGGGACCGTGCTGTGATACACAAGATCTGACATCTCTTTCCCTCTGCTCGGCTCTCCCCACTCCTCACCCCATGGTCAGCTTCCATCTTCCCTCCACTCTCACCAGTACCCCAACTAGGACACAGTGACAAGAAACAAAGCAGTGACTATTTAAGTCTCCTGGGTACACCAGCATCCTGGTTGGGAAATAGAGCTTCAAGATTCGAACAGAGTCAACTAAAATGCTGAAAAATTCAAACTAGCTATTCGATATATAAATCAACACAAGCCACAGTTTAATTCACTTTTCTTAATGAATTTACATGAGATGTTTTATTTGTCCTTACATTTAACCTGTGCATTCTGAATTTAATGAATCTACCTAGAGCCAAAATTAATCTATTGTCTGATTTTGTTAATAATGAAATTAAACATTACAAAGAAGCACCATTTATAAAATGTCTGTAGGCTCCATGGTTTTCAGGTAACTAGAATTTCAGGTTTTCAAGCACTAGATAGATTAGTGCCATATGACATCTGACAATGCAAATGAACCAAGTTTTTTCCAGCATAGCAGGGATTCCCAATGTCTAGGCTTGAGATCCTGGGTTTAAAAAAAAAAAATTAAACAACCATTTTTAAAATTTCTATAGATAGGTTCTATGGCACTAGAATCATAATAAATCATGTTACACTAATAACCACAACAATTAGAGTGGATGATTACCATGCTGAAGCATATTAAAAGAACATTACCAAGCCATCTGACTTATAAATGTTACACTGAACATAGTCATAATTAGGGAATTTTTACCTGCAAAAACCCCTGTAACTGGTCTTCTACTGAACCAACAGTCCATCTCGTGGGTGATATTTCACTCTAGAACTACTGAATGAGGCAGAATGTGAATGTCAAATAACCAGACAATGGCTACAGGTAGACATCTACACTAGAGAAGGAATTGGTCTTCAGAGAAGGTTTCCCTCTTTGCTCGTCTGATTAGCATATGAGGGGGAGGGGTAAGATTTGGTGCTTAAGTGCAAGTGATGGCAGTGACCTAGAAGGGACCTATGTGAGTTCACTAACAGGGGTTAGCAGACTAACTGGGCAGCCCAGAGTTTAGTCCTCAAAAACCAAAGTATCCTCTGGATGGCACACACCAGGGCCAGAGAAGATGTGCCCAACATTAGCTCCTTAACAGGGCATCTTCTAGATCATTTCAGGCCCACATGGAACAGCTCCACAACTCAACTGTGCACTAGAGCTACAAGTGAAACCTCAGTAAGTTTTAGAGTAGTATCAAAGACGCTATGATCTATACACAATGTACAATAAAAATAGAATTTTTTAAAGAATGAGAAAAGAGTCCTCTATGTCTAGAAATTAACCTGTGGTTTAAAAATGAAATCCAAAGGGAAGTTGTAAAATACTGATAACTGAATATCATGAAAATACTATCTGTCAAATTTCTTGGAATATGGCTAAAGCAGTACCTATTCCAAAATGCAGAGCTTTAAGTAAAAACTTACCAACATATAAGAAATACTGAAAACAAATCATAAAAAACAAAACTCAGGAAAATGGACCAAAGAGCAACATGGCATATCCAACATGTATTTTCTTTAAATTCTGAACTCTACTAAGATAGAGAGGGTTTTTCCCCCCAGATTTGAATGGCAGAAGATGCATATCCACATGGTTGGGAGAAGTCGTGCATATTACAGCACAATGATACATCAGTGTGTTCTACTCCTGTTTTATACCATTCCCACTAAATCTTCTAAATACGGGGGGGAAATGAATTCAATAGAAAATGCTATTTGGTTAAGCATCATCTCACAGAAAAGTTCAAGAGAAAATGTCTGGGCTCAGTCAGTAGCATCTGTCCCTGATGAAGGATTCTCTGGTTAAAACTTTGGCAAAAGCATTTTAAAGAGAGACCTGCACCCACCTATAGCTGCCAGTTTAATGTATCTTGTACATATTTTGTTTCCAGCTAGGAAGAACCCTGAGGAGCCCTTTCATGAAATTTGTAGCCCATGCAGTTTCTTTTACAATCTTTTTGGGATTGTTAGTTGTGAATGCATCAGACCGCTTTGAAGGCGTTAAAAACCTGCCTAACGAAACCTTCACAGACTACCCGAAGCAGATCTTCAGAGTGAAAACCACACAATTCTCCTGGACAGAAATGCTCATCATGAAGTGGGTTTTAGGTAAGCAGTCACTTGGTCCTTTATTCTCTCCTCCCCTATTAATAATAGGACATTATTAAATTCTGACTTCTCAAACTCCTTTCCTCTTGAGTGTACTCTGGCAGTCAAAATGGTGAGCAGGTGACCAACAAAGAAGCCAGAGTCAACTTCTATATATGCTGGTGTGTAAGACACACAGTCCTTTAATATGAACCCTAACTGTGGAAGGAGATGTTTGGATGAAATTTGCTACATGCTTTTACTTATACATGTATAGAAAGTGATGGTAAAGTAGCCTTGCATGGGAAAATATATTTTCATCATTTAACTACAGTCTACCAGAAGCTTTAGGAAATCAAGGTCTGCTTCTAGAAAAGAGTATAAAATTGCATAGCTTAAATGATATTTTTGTCACTGAATACTAATGTATAGTAGAATGGAGATGATAAATATAAATCTAAAAAGTTAGGGGAGTAACACTTTCTCATGCTTTGTGTTAATGAACATTGTGAAGTTCCGACATTCCTTTCTGTGGTGATACTTTGTTCCGCCAAGGTCTACCACTAGAAGTGCCAAGGAAATTTTCCCAATTGCCCCACTGACTAGCCAAGAAAGACCATCTCTCTTTTGCCCACTTCTTAAAAACTATTATTAAGAGGAACAAACAAGATAAACTAAAATGGTAAAAGCTAAAACTGTATAGGCAAAATGTGATATAGATTTTTTCCTACACTGAAAAATGTAAAACTATGTGATAAAAAAAATCAGACATGGTGAGAAAAATGAAAAACTATAAAAGTTATCATCAGTGACACTGTACATAACTAAAACCTGATCAATAAATTATAATATATGCATCAAAAAGACAGGAATTTGATGAGAATGTTTTGAGCAAAACAAAACTGAAAACAGAACTGAAAAATTTTAACTCTGCACTATCAAGATGTACCCAACTAATTAAATTGCCCTAATAGTATGCACCCCAGATTTTGCTTTCTTCACAAAAATTCAATAATGGTATAATTTTCACTATGTTTATGTTAACAAACATTGAGTCAAAATGTACACAGGGTCAAAGTGTCTGTGCCATCAATCAACAAAGTCACGAACAAGTACTTGAAAACAGCCCAGCATATGGCCTGCTTAAGTGAGAGAACCTAAGGGAGCCACAGCAGTTGAACTATGTGAGAACATCCTATAATGTCCTCAGCCCAAGCAGAGAATGATGGGAGCTAAGGTCTCTGAGCTGGGTCTCTAAATATGAAGAGAGAGATAAGAAGAATGGTTTGATCCAAAGGAAAGAGGCAAGAGAGCACACCACAGGCTTTTCATCAACCAGCCAATCTATGACCAAGGGTTCACTTGGAGTCACCGGCACTAAAGTTGTAAAGAGACATTAAAGCCTGTGGCAGAGGGATCCCTGGGTGGCGCAGCGGTTTAGCGCCTGCCTTTGGCCCAGGGCGCGATCCTGGAGACCCGGGATCGAATCCCACATCGGGCTCCCGGTGCATGGAGCCTGCTTCTCCCTCTGCCTGTGTCTCTGCCTCTCTCTCTCTCTGTGTGACTATCATAAATAAATAAAAATTAAAAAAATAAAAATAAAAAAAAAATAAAATAAAAATAAAGCCTGTGGCAGAGTGAATCCTGTGACCTTTCACAGTGCAGGGTCTACCGCAATTCTCCATAGTATGCCCTCTGTGGATAAACTAAACACTTTAATACTGCAGTGGACAGAATGTTTGTAAGACTCCAAATCCATATGGGAAAACCCTAACCCCAGTGTGTTAGGAGGTGGGGCCTCTGGGAAGGGATTGGGTCATGAGGACAGAATGCTCATGAATGGGATTAGGGCCCTTATAAAAGAGCCTCAGGGAGCTCTCTCACTCTCTCCTTGCCCTGTGAGGGCAGAACAAGCAGTCTGTAACCCAGAAGAGGGCTCTTGCCAGAACCTGCATACACTGGCATCTGATTTCAGACTTCCAACCTCCAGAACTGTGAGAAATAAATTTCTCTTGTTTACCAGCCACTCAGCCTGTGGTATTTTGTTATAGCAGACCAAACTGACTAAGACACAGATTTAAAAACAAAACAAAAACAAAAACACCATAACTCACATGTTGAGTTCATGGATAAAAACTTAAGGGGATTTATGGTCCCACTCACTCACCCACCACATTTCCCCACCTGGCTCCCAGGGAGAAGACTGTGGTGAGTGCAACCACCCTTGCGCTTAAGTGGTAGAGCCACTATATGTTCATGGCTCCTACTGAAGCATGACTTTCTTCTGAGTTCTCATACTTCTCTTCCTGGATGTCAGGGCACTGTCCCAGGAGGAGGCATTTATCTGCAGCTACAGGGGATCCAACTCCCAATTCTTGCCCATCAAAGCAAAGCTGAGTTTTTAAGACTGTTACATGAAAAGTACTGGGGAGGGGAGGACTTATTTCTATTGACCTATTTCCTGTTATATTTCAGGTGGAAGACAGATTCTAACTACTTTCTCTTATTTAGATAATTTTTTCAAACCTTTAATTATGAATAATTTTAAGAATATGCAAAAATCAAGACAAGGGTATAATAAACCCCATGGACCAACCTCTTATGTTCAACAATCAGCAAGTTGTGGCTAATCTTTGTTTCATCTATACCTTCTCGAGTTCTCTTTCCCAACAGTATAGTATCCTGAAGCAAATTTCAGAGCTTATATTTCATCTATAAATGTTTTTGTGTGTATCACTAAAAGATAAGTTTTTTTCTTTTTTTCAATCATTTTTCTCTCTGTGCTCGAAATTCACTGATAATTTTTCTGCATTGTCTGTGATTTTAATCCCCTATCAGTGAATTTCTCCTTTCAGATATCATATTTTTCATTCTTGAAATTCCATTTGGCTCTCCTTTTACTCTTTCATTTCCTTCTTCATGATGTTCACATTTTCCTTTAAATCCTTGAACATATCATCCATACTTACGGTATCCTTAACACCAAATTCCATCACTTCTGTCAGTTCTGGGTTACCTTCTAATACCTAATCCTTTCCTGACACGGATCAGAAAATGACATTTAATCAGAAATTGAATGATGGACACTCTTTATGTTATGTTGTTGAGCATCTAGATTTTGTTATCTTCCTTGAAAGAATGTTTGCCTTTATTCTGACAGGCTGTTAAATTACCTGCAGATGAGTTTAGGGTTTTTCAAGCTTTCTTAGAATGAATCTGGAAAAATTTAACCATAAACACTATTTATCCTTATACTATAAAGACAGACATCTGGGATCTCTATCAAATGCCCTGGATAATCAACAAGGAACCTCAACTCTGGATGGTCTGAGCTCAAACATCATTCCACTCTCAGTGAGCTCTGGAACCATTCAGCTTGCAGTTCTCTGGCTGTTGTTTGTGGAGCTTTACTCTGGGCATTTACAACTTAGTGTTTGGGAAATGTTCAAAAGGACCCACAAGTAGTTTTCTGGACATTTGTGGTTTTGTTTTCTGGTTTGCATAGTATACTTCTCTCTGTTGTGTGGTATAGTCTAGAAATTAACCTGTGGTTTAAAAATGAAATCCAAAGGGAAGTTGTTGTGTGGTATAGTTCACAACAACTAATCACCTCTGCCTTCCTACACTCTAGTCTTTGTCGCTTAAACTCTGGGACTGTCTTTCATTCTTCTGGGACCCCTCTCCATGCACTGCAAACTAGAATGTTCCTCCAAAAAGAAAGACATGATGTTCAAGTGAAGTGGCTTACCATGCTGGTTTCCTTTTAATGAAGGAATATTTGTTTTGAATGTCTGAGGAGAGTTTTTTTCTTTATCTCTTTTTTCTTTTTCAGTTTATTACTCCATAATGGCTGGTAATAGAAACCAGAACTCCTTTTCTAAAATAGAACCACAAACATAAAAGAAAATTAATAATAGTATTTCATATCTTCAAATATCTAGTCAGCACTCAAATTTCTCTGATTGAGGAGACAAATTGAATAATGACCTGCATAGCTTGCTTTCTCTCTTCCTTCAGGTCTCTGTTCAAATTTTACCTTCTCAGAGTAGTTGAGCAGTAAAAGTATGCCCTCCCATTCCCTTACTCTGACACAGTGAAATCTGAACAGAAATCTAAAGCAAAAGAAGAAGTAAGCTTTGTAGACATCTGGGTGAAAAGCCTTGGATTTGGGGGAACAGCAAGGAAACCAGTTTGGCTGAAGCATAGTGAATAAGGAGGAGAGAACAGAAATGAACTCAGAGGGATAAGCAAAAGTGGATCATGCAAGGCCTTGTGGGCCATGGTACAGGTTTTGATTTTATTCTGACAAGAAACCACTGGAAAGTTCTAAGCACAGAAGTGACATAATATGTCTTAATTTTCTTATGGTTCACTGGTTGCTAAGTACAGGACAGAGAATTCTGGAACAAGGGCAGAAGCAAGGAGATAAGTCAGGGGGCCACTACAGTAATTCAGGCAGAAAATGGTTTGTTTTGAGGAGGTGGTAGATGGTGATTACATTCTGAAGGTAAAATCAGTAATATTTACTATTGGACTTTGTGTGGGGTGTGAGAAAAAGAGAGCAGTCAAGGAAAATTCCATGTGTTTCAGCTCAAGTAATGGTATAATAGAGTCAATCACTGTGACAGGAAAGACCAGGGGAAGAGCAGTTTGGAGAGGAAGTAGAGACGGAAATCAGGAGTTCAGTTTGAGATGTGTATTAGACATCCAGGTGGAAATGTCAAGGAGCACTTGGATATCCATGTCTGAAGTCCATAAGTACATAAGGAGAGGGTGGGACTGAAAACATAAATATGAGCATGTCAGTGTATTTAAAGTAAATTGTGTGCAATCACCCCAACTGCAAATATGGTCAGACAAACCGAGGATCAAGCCCTGAGGCACAAGGATATTTAAAGGATGGAAAGATGAGAAGTCTCCAGTAAAGGAGAACAGTTAAGAGGAGAGCCTAGAGAGTGGTGTTGAAGCCAAAGAACCAGTGGAATGCTGACAGATCAAGTAACATGAAGCCTGAGACCTCACCACTGAATGTGGAAGCAAAGTTCCTGAGTAGCCAAAGGGGATGGGATCCAATATGCAAGTAGAGGACCCAGCTATAGCAGCACTGTGGACTCCTCCTATTTTCTTAAACAGGTGTTCCAGTGTTAAAAATGAGTGGAGATGTAAATGCCTAGTATGGTAGGAAAATACACTTATAGGGATGTAGAAAAGAGCTTGGGACTGGGTGTCAGGAAACCCAGTCTTGTGTCCCTTTCTCCTTGGTGGCCCTGCCTGTCTGAATTTTAGTTTTCACATATATAAAATGTGAGGCTCAAGCTCTCCCTCATCCCACCCACCACCCAGGGTTACAAAATCTTCCAGGACAGTGCTAAGTCTTAGCTCCAAAATCACACAGTAAGGTCTGGCCAAGAATGAAATTATAAATATGGGCTGGGTTCCTTACCTAATTCATTCTTTAAAAAAAAAAAAAAAAAAAAAAGATTTTATTTATTTGACAGAGAAAGAGAGAGAGAGGACACAAGCACAGGTATTGGCAGGGAGAGGGAAAAGCAGGCTCCTCATGGAGCAGGGACCCTGATGTGGGACTCGATCCCAAGACCCTGGGATCATGCCTGAAGACAGATGCTTAACGTACTGAGCCACCCAGGTGCCCTAATTCATTCTTTTGATAGTTTCCTCATTTATTCAGGTAAAATTTCCAAGAAGACTGCTCCAGTCAACTTTCCAAAGTTTCTCCCAACAAGTTAGATCAGTTGTCTGCTCTGCTTATCACACTTAGAGATGGTCTGGCTACTCAGGGTGAAGCCTAGGCTCTCCCTCATGGCCTGAAGGTAGGCTATGATGGTCTACTGGGGCTTCACTAGCCTCCCCCACTACCAGTCTCCAGCCCCACTCCCTCACTTTTGAGCCATACTCAGCCTCAAATACCCCAGAAAGAGCCTGTTCTCTGGCACTTCCACATCCACCATCTGGAACATTTTGCCAGCCCCTCCTCCTTCAATTCCTGGTTCCTCACACCAAATATCACCTCCTCCATGAATTCACTCCACTCAGTGAACAAATAGAAGTTGTTCCAAGAACTGTGCTGGGTCTCATGATTACAACACTGACTGTTCTTATCATTCTATCTCCACAAACAATACCTGGACATTTTCATTACAGCATCTGTCATCCTAGAACATTCATTATTGCTTGTGATGCATTTGTCTTGAGCACTAGACTGAGCTTGCTAGGGAAAGGCTTTCTTCCTGGTTATGGTATCCCCAGAATGGTGGCTGGCACTGAATCAGCACTCAACAATGTCTATCAAGTGGGTGGATGAGTTCCTACCCAATAAGAGTAAGTTTGTGCCTAGTACAGGGCATGGTAGTTGCAGCCTAGTGGAGAGCAAGAGTCCTGTCTACTTTTGTACAACTTTCTTACCATCCTCGTATGTTAAGTTTTTTCACCTGTAAGGTGAAGATAATTACAGTTTAACTAGCTAGAAGGCTACTAGGAAGGTTTACTGTTGCTCAAGTGTTTAGCACAGGGCCTGGCACCTAGCAGTTCACAGTATTTGTTAGCTACTAAAATTAAAGAAAGAGGAAGAGTTTTGTTAGAAAGTTTTAAATCTATTAATATCATCTTCCCGGCTGGAAAACAACTGAATTCCAAATGTGCCTGAGACCCAGATTTGTTGCAAAGGACCAGCCACTGAGATAGTATTTGGATGTCAGGGCCTCAGGGCATATTGGCCCTTCTGAGAGTTCACAGAACACCTACATTTTGGCCCAGCGAGAAGCTGACCTGAAAGGATCCATAGGCCTCCTCAGAGGGGGTGGGGTAAGTCTGCTTTGCTGAGGACCCTGGGACAGTGTAGAGGATGCCCTGAGGTCAGGACCATTTAAAGAATGTGCATATTTAAGTCTCACAGGATTCTGAAAGAGGGATCCCTTCTGAATAGCATCTGAAGCATGGGTGGGAGTGAAGGCCCTTTGAACTGCCAGAGCGCCATCTCACCAGCCTGCAGGCCATTATTCAAAACCTGCCCAAATGAGCTACTCCTTTCCCCCAAGGCTTCCCGGCACTTCCTAGACCTTTCCACTAACAGCCATCCTTATTATCAGTGACCTTGTTCTCTGGGCTCCAGGCATCCCCGAGTGAAGGGGATTTTGCCTGAAGGAGGCACCAGTGCCCAGCATCCTTACCCCTGAGCTCCTGGGCTCTAAACACTCCTCTGATTGACAAGCTGGAGGCAAGAACTTGGATAGAAAATGCTGAACTACCCTCAGCCCCCTGGAAGCAAGGGGCCTAATTTCACTCACTAAAGTACTCAATTTCACACATTTCTTTTTTCATTAAGCATTCCTGCTGTTCAAACCCCTGCTTTTAGTCATGGCCTTGGAATATTTAAATTAGCCTGGGTGAGTTAATATTTGATCTAGTAAAACTGACGAGTGTATTTGACTATGGGGGAAATGATTTGCAATACCCATGGGAGGAGCTACTATATTGGTCAAAAAAACCAGTTTTCTATAAACAATTTATTTGCATTTCAGATTCATAGAGCTTTTAGTGTTTGAAATTACCCCCAAAACTCCAAAAGTATCAAGGAACTTTTCTAAGGTCAAATACGAAGGAAGCGGCCAAAGCTAGAACCTGAACCCAGGGCTTCCTTGGATTCCAATCCTTCATTGGATTAAGGCCAATGACAGCCCTAAGTGATAGCCTGCAACTGTCCTAGTGCCAAACTAAAAGCACTTCCACTAAGACATTAGGAATTTTAATTTGAGGGTAGACAAAAGCAATAAACATTACTTCCTTCAGCCTGTAATGGTTTTTCTAAAAACATTTCTAAAATATCTATTTAAACTGGCACAACTGAAAGTAATTTCAGCGTTAAGAAAATTATTACTTCGCCAAATTACCATACAAATTCTGAAAGGGTAAGCTTGAGAACTGTGGTCTGCAAAGAAAAAATAAGGCAAGGTGGGGAGTGGGAGTATCTTGTTAACAGTCCTACAATGTTTTGGGATATTTCCTATTGTGTGGCCTCTGATTGGACACAGACATGTAAATCTTAGAATCTACTTCATCAAAGCCATGACTCCTCTAAACAGACTCTCTCAAATTACTTTTCTCCTTAGAGAAATATTTAGTTTCAATTCCTCTTATATAATGAACCACTTCAACCAAAAAAGGGACAACTCTGCTTAAAACTGTCCCTGGGCAGAGGAGAAATGATCTAGTGTGGCAGATGTGGGCCTGTAACCAAGTCAGCCATGCTTCTGTGCCCATGACCCTTTGTCTGCTCCTAGTATCATCCCTGACTCCAGGCTTTGTAGGCAGCTAAGTCCCCAAAGGCCACCGAATTATAATGTGGTCATCTGCCAGTGTGCTTGAGTTTGAGGTCCAGAGGAGACAGAAAAGGGAACACAAGCAAACAGCTGGAGTGGAACTGTTGAGGGACTTGGGAAGACCTGCTTTGCTGAAATCCAGGATGTATGGACACAGATCACAGAAAGGTCTGACAGCCCAGCTCTGCAGTCTGAACTTTATTTTGGGGTTGAGAGGGGGAAGTGACCATGATCTGACCTGTTTTTGAGGAGGTAAGAAGGAAGTGAAAAGTGAGAGGGCAGGATGGATCTGGGAGTCCACCAGCGGCGATCTGCAGAACTGTAGTGATCCATGATGACACCTGAGGAGTCGGGGCTGTAAGAGAGGGGGTACTGGATAATGGTGGGACTAAGAGGCATGGAAGGACAAGGAGGCCAACTTAGAATATGTGATATTTCTGGTCCTGGCAGGGCATTCACTTAGAGCAGTCTCTCTGCACAGTGAAAATTTAGTTTTTAAGCTTTTAAGAAAAATCAGAAATTATTTACCTGTGGGATATCTGCAAGGAATTGAAAGACAAAGCTGCAAGGGTGGACCCCCTTACTCAAGATCAGGGGGAAAAATGAAAATGGCTGAAATCTTGGAAAGCAACTGCCTTTAAGGGATGGGGGAAGGGGATGAGGAGCAAACAAAGAAGGCTGAGCAGGGGCAGTGAGAGAGGCAGGAGCCTATGGGAAAGCAAGCCCTCCTTCTGATGCACAGGAGCCAGGAGAGTGCCAAAAGAGGCAAGCAGTGTTAACATTTTGGGAGGGAGTAGTTGGTGAGTGAAATTGTTTCACTCACTGACCACTTAGCAACTGTCTTACTACATTAACCTCCTAAGTATGCAGGCTAAGTTAGCACACAGAATGGGCTGGTTCTGCATCAAATCTTACCCAGGTGTGAGTAGTTACAGAGACGACTTAATGTCATTTACAAAACATTCTATTCTGCACATTACTGGCTCTGAATCCAACTTTATGTCTTGAAGAAGCAGAATAACATAGTGGTCAAGAGCAAAGGCTTCATGGGCAGACATTCTATTTTCAAATTCCAGATCTCCTGCCTCCTAGCTGGGCACAGTACAATTCTCTGTACCTAATGAAACATTAACTCCAAAAATGATTAACAGGATGTACTTCATGGGGCTGTTGCAAAGATTTAACGGAGTTAATATACACATACACAAAACAGTGTCCAGCACATAGTAAATGCTCAAAAATGTTTTCGAATCATTAAGTTTTTTTTTTTTAAGATTTATTTATTCATGAGAGATACAGAGAGAGAGAGAGAGAGAGAGAGAGGCAGAGACACAGGCAGAGGGAGAAGCAGGCTCCATGCAGTGAGCCCAATGTGGGACTTGATCCCGGGTCTCAGGATCACACCGTGGGCTGCAGGTGGCACTAAACCGCCCTGCCAGATTTGGCTGCCCAAATCTTTAAGTTTTAATAACCTAAATCAATTTAGCTGAATAATCAATTGAGACAGATAATAGCAGTATTCAATTCAAAAATATTCCAAGTCATACAGAAGCCACATATTTAAATGTAGCCTCATAATAAAAATGGCGAAATTAGTATTTTATTTAACCCAAATTATCTAAAATACTGTCACTTCAACACAGGATTGATTTTTTAAAAACTGAGATATTTCACTTTTTTATGGAGTCTTTGATATCTGGTATGGTCTAATACAGCACCTCTCGTTCAACCAGCCACATTTCAAGAGCTCAGTACCCACATGTGATTCATAGCCACCATACTGGCAGCACCAAACCAAACCGTTACTCTAGGTCACTTCACAAAGCTGGCTGAGAGGCGAGGTGGGGAACTAGCAACATTTTGTTGACATATTCTCTACATTACTTAATACGTACCAATGAAGACAAATGTTTTTAAAAGCCAACAAGTCATTAACAAAATTAAGAAGAAACTAACAACCCCAATTTAATGCTCCCTGAAATAACCAACAGAAATGTAGAAAGTTAGGACCATCGGGTTCTGAATTACCTGTGGGACCTGCAGAAAGCCCTTTCCCGATCCTGAACCTGAATTTCCTGACATTTCATTTAGGTTTTTTTGTTTTTGTTTTTTTTTAATTGGAGTTCCATTTGCCAACATATAGCATAACACCCAGTGCTCATCCCGTCAAGTGCCCCCTTCGGTGCCCGTCACCCAGTCACCCCCACCCCCCGCCCACCTCCCTTTCCACTACCCCTTGTTTGTTTCCCAGAGTTAGGAGTCTCTCACGTTCTGTCTCCCTCTCTGATATTTCCCACTCATTTTCTCTCCTTTCCCCTTTATTCCCTTTTACTATTTTTTATATTCCCCAAATGAATGAGACCATATGTTTGTCCTTCTCAGATTGACTTACTTCACTCGACATAATACCCTCCAGTTCCATCCACGTCGAAAAAAAATGGTGGGTATTTGTCGTTTCTAATGGCTGAGTAATATTCCATTGTATACATAGACCACACCTTTTTTTTTTTTTTAATTTTTATTTATTTACGATAGTCACAGAGAGATAGAGAGAGAGGCAGAGACACAGGCAGAGGGAGAAGCAGGCTCCATGCACCGGGAGCCCGACGTGGGATTCGATCCCGGGTCTCCAGGATCGCGCCCTGGGCCAAAGGCAGGCGCCAAACCGCTGCGCCACCCAGGGATCCCCAGACCACACCTTTTTTATCCATTCATCTTTCGATGGACACTGAGGCTCCTTCCACAGTTTGGCTATTGTGGCCATTGCTGATAGAAACATCGGGGTGCAGGTGTCCCGACGTTTCATTGCATCTGTATCTTTGGGGTAAATCCCCAGCAGTGCAATTGCTGGGTCGTAGGGCAGGTCTATTTTTAACTCTTTGAGGAACCTCCACACAGTTCTCCAGAGTGGCTGCACCAGTTCACATTCCCACCAACAGTGCAAGAGAGTTCCTCTTTCTCCGCATCCTCTCCAACATTTGTTGTTTCCCGTCTTGTTAATTTTCCCCTTTCTCACTGGTGTGAGGTGGTATCTCATTGTGGTTTTGATTTGTATTTCCCTGATGGCAGGTGATGTGGAATCATCCGGTTCTAAATGAAATGTCATGTCATCATGACATTTCGGTTCGTAGATTGCACAAACGCTGGACGCTGTATTTCTCCTACCGGCCTCCAAGAATCCATGGGAGGATGAGAAGGCTCTCCTCATCTGGAGATGGTCTATCTGGGGAGGGGCAGCTGACGGGTCTTCTCGTGGTCTGAGGGCTTCCTGTTTCCTAACCTGGCTTTGCAGTCAGTTTCTGTTTGCCGCTGGCTAAGAAGGTCCCCAGCTCTCAAGAACTCACATTTACATTCAGACCCCGGTTCCCGCGGTGCCTGCGGTGGTCACAAATGCCAAGGGAACTGGAGAAGGAGTCTTAACTTCTCACTCTCCCGCAGGAATGATCTGGTCCGAATGCAAGGAAATCTGGGAGGAGGGGCCGCGGGAGTACGTGCTGCACCTGTGGAACCTGCTGGATTTCGGGATGCTGTCCATCTTCGTGGCCTCCTTCACCGCCAGGTTCATGGCCTTCCTGAAGGCCAGCGAGGCCCAGCTGTACGTGGACCAGCACGTGCAGGACGCCACGCTGCACAACGTCTCGCTTCCGCCGGAAGTGGCCTACTTCACCTATGGTGAGCCAGGGGGCGGGGCTCCGTCGCGTCCCGCCCCTCGCCCTGGGCGTGGCCACGGCCCCCACGTGCGGTCCCCCTCGCCCTCGCCCTCGCCCTCGCCCTCGCCCTCCCCCTCCCCCTTCCCCCTCCCCCTTCCAAACTGTCCTGTCCGGCCGCGCCACCTGCAGATTAGAACGTGGAATTAGTGCCGACAAGAAATAAATTTTTTTATGTGTTAAGAAGGATAGATTTGTCGTGGTAAAGCTCTTAGAACATTTCTGGGAGGTTGCTGCTTTTTTTTCCTTTTTTTTTTTTAAGAAAGATCTCATTTCTAATGTGGATCCAGAAGCGCTAAGGGGAAATGTAGAGATGGAAGAAATGTTTTGTACTGGATCCCTAAGTTTTGTGCAAAGATAGGCCCTTGAATGCCCAATTCAAAAGTTTTTTCCTTATGGGCAGTTTTTTGGAGATGCCTTAATTCTTTCAAACCACCAATGTGAGGTAGTAGATTGAAATTTTAGGAACAGTGGAAGTAGCATCCATGTATTACAGACGTCCTAGGTCTGTATAGACATATTATACAGTAAACTCCAATCCTTGCAAAAAGCCTACAAAGAGTCTTTTCTGTTTTTTGTTTGATTTTTTTTTTTTTTTTTTTTTTTTTTTTTTTTTTTTTTTACAGATGATGAAATGGGTGTCCATAGCTGGGCTCACAGTGTTCTCAGAAATACAGCAATGCCTTAGATAGCAAGGGATCCTTGGCCCATGAATTGAAAACCATGCAAAATGGCCCAGGGCTTATTATATTCCCAGGCTTTGGAGTTACACCTGAATTCAAAACCTACTTCTATAGCTTACTCTGAGATTTTGTTTACCTAACTTTTCTGAGCCTTTATTTTCCTATGTGTAACACCAGGATAATACCCATGTCAGAAAGTTCGTTTTACAGGTTAAGTAAGATAGTGCATATGCTGAATTTTGCATTGTCCTCTGAAAATAGTAAATGTTCACTAAATGGTAATATTTGTGATCAACATTGCCTAGTGGGTTATTTTCCTGCTCTAACACTGTACTTTCCTAAAAGAGAAAGATAAGTGGGGAGAAGAAACAGATTTACTGTTACCAGTAAATTAGCTGGACACTGAATAGGCATTCATTAATGGCAGCTGCTACATCATGAAGGGTTTGAGTGTCAAAAGTTAGATGAAGTCACATGGCTCCTGTGACCAAAGAATGTTTATGGTCGGGTAACGCAATGAGCTGCAGAGGGCTGGCCATTTAACACAGAGGTTGAGTTGCTACCCATACTGGATATAAATTATATTACACAAATTATGCTACATGTAAACATGGTAAGGAAACACCTCCTGAGAAATGGGGAGTCTCCTAGTATTACCAACCGTTCACTCTTTGTTGGTTGGTTTAGCAAATTCAGATGTGTTAAAGGCCACATGGGCTTGTATATTTTCCCCTCTGTGCCATTCAGCGTTCATCAATGAAAGATGAGAGAATCTCGATAACGAAATTGGATAATTTTCTTAATGCCCTGATTCAGGGTGCAGTATTGTCCACCTGTGCCTTCTGTTCTTATTAAAGATTGTGTTAAGGTCTCACCCAACTGCTAAATATTGTACGTTGTTGCCCTTGCTTTGAGGTTCACCCTTTGCCCTTGGAAATCTTTTGGTTCAGGGTGCTCCCTTGTGCTACAGTTGCAGGGCAAGAGAGCCCCCTTGTGGGTGAGCCAGGCGGTGGTGCCTTCCAACCTCTACAGCTCCAAAAAGGCAGATTCCAGTTTTTCAGGCTGTGATTGGACAATTTTTCTGATGGAAAGAGCTCCAAAAAGAAGAAAACCCCTTTGAATCATCACAGTGCTCTTTGCTCTTACTCCCATCATAACTCTTACAGGCCAGTCCAAGTAGAACACTTTTTCACTAGAAGTCCTGACCTGATCACCAGGGTCTGACAACAACTCAATCCATCCTACTAGATAATAGAAGTGTCTTATTCTTACAGCTGAGGTTTAATATGGTAAATTATAGGAGAGGGGGGAAAGAAATTCCTTTTTGGTGTCTTTTTGTAGAAGCCAAATCTTATTTCATGCTACCCAAATGTGTTATCTATCCTTGGAGGCTGACAGGTATGTTGGAAAAACATAATTTGTTCTCCTTACTTCTCTTTCCTGGACTTCTAAGTTATGACCTTGATGAGAACATAGAGTCTATAATTTTATTGTATTTCCAAATGCAATTTAGAATACACAACATGAAACTTTGTAGCAAACAGAAGCCTGGCTTCCCTTACGAAAGATTTCTTACTGCTCTTTATTATCGTAATTGTTTAACACAGTCCAGCCTTGAAAATAAAGGCTAAAATTCCTCCTCTTCCATGTCCCCTGGGGTGCCAAGAATTGCTATGTAATCTCCTTGCTATCTGCACTTACCTGCCTATGAAAAGGACCCCATACCCCTAATCCAATCTTTAAAATGGCAATAATAATATCTACTCTACAGGGCTGTCACTAAAATTACAGCTAATGTATGCGTAAGGGCTAATTTCAGTTTCTGATGTTTCTCAATTTAAGTTTCACTTAGCATTTCTCAACGGGGAGACTCTTGGCTTTTTCAGCAGAGCAATTTTCATGGTACGGGTCTGTCTGGAGTATTGCAGGGCATTAGCATTTCAGTAATATTCCTGCCCTGGCATCGTGACAATTGCAGACACCCACGTACAGTTATGGGTTGCCTAGAATGAAGATGTTGCCCTTATCAGAGAACCACAGTGTGTCCTGACACATAGCAGTGTGTCCTTATGAGCGATGAATGCCATCCCTTGTGCCATAGGAACACTTCACAGGTTTGTTTTGCTGCAGGAATACACTCAGGGCAGTTCAGACCCTCACCAGAGACCACAAGCAGAAACTCTACAGCCCAGAACAGATCCCAGGACTCTCACCACCTGGAACAGGGCCGTCATGGCAAACCTGGATGACCAGTCACCACTTTGGAGACCTTAGATCAAACACAGAGCTTCCAAACATATACTGTCTGAGAAACAAAACTCAAGAGCATTTTTTCAGGCAAGATCCTTTAGATTCCCAGCCCTCAAGTGGGCTAGTTTGTTCTGATTTGTGGCCAGCCCGAACTTGTGGTATTTCTTTCAGTCATTTAACAAACATTTAGCAATACCTGCTGTATGCCAGACCCTATGCACTTTGCATATCTGGTTGCATTGCATCCTCACTAAAGCTCTGTGAAGTTGATGATAGTATCCCCAATTTAGAATTGGAGAAAATTGGGTTCCAAAAGGTTAATTGACTCGCTCACAATCATACAGCCTCCGAGTAGAAAGGCCACTGTCAACCTCAGGTCTGTCTGTCTCCAAGGCCTACACTCTTCCCCACCACCTCCCTGTGATGCTTTCCCAGTGAATGGGATAGCCCCTGCTTGTGGAGTTCAAACACTGATAAGAAGGACAGAATAGGGGACAGCTGGGTGGCTCAGTGGTTGAGCATCTGCCTTTGGCTTAGGGCATGATCTTGGGGGTCCTAGGATCAAGTCCTACATTGGGTTCCCTGGAGGAAGCCTGCTTTTCCCTCTGCATATGTCTCTGCCTCTCTCTCTCTTTCATGAATAAATAAATAATTTTTTTTAAGGACAGAATAGTAAGCAGCATGGTCAGTTCCATGACAGAGGGTGTACAGGATACTACAGTAGCAAAAAGAGGAGTGGGGAGCCTGTCCCAGTTTGTAGGAGTCAAGGCTTCCTGAGAGAGATGACACCTGACCAGAATTTGAAGGGATGAGTGTGAATGAAGCACCCTTAAAGGGAGGGTAGGGTGTTCCCAGCAGATGGGCCCTTCTGTGTATTGGGAGGAACTTTAAGGGCAGGAATGGCAATGATGAGGTCTGACACCTCTAAAGATGAATAACTGGTTTCTCCGCCAGAGACCAGTCAGCACAGCAGACCCTGTCCACTCCTCACCTCAGTAAGTAACCTAGATTGTTTTCTTACAGCCAGGGACAAGTGGTGGCCTTCAGACCCTCAGATCATATCAGAAGGACTGTATGCGATTGCTGTTGTGTTGAGCTTCTCTCGAATTGCGTACATCCTGCCGGCCAACGAAAGTTTTGGGCCTCTGCAGATCTCACTGGGGAGAACCGTGAAAGATATCTTCAAGTTCATGGTCATTTTTATCATGGTATTTGTGGCCTTCATGATTGGGATGTTCAATCTCTACTCCTACTACCGAGGTGCGAAGTACAACCCAGCGTTTACAACGTGAGTACCCCAGGGCTCTCCTCGAAGGGTCTCTCTAGGCCCTCCCCGGAATGCTTAGGAGTCTCTAGCAGGCAGCTCCTTGCAGAGACTCATGTTTCCTTGGTATCCACAAATTGCAGGCAACTTTCTTTACGGGGTGGCTTCAGAGTTCATGTTCTGGAGTTGAAAGAACCCAGTGTTTAAGCTGTATTAAATCTTCATTTTTGCCATTTACATGCTGTGCAGCCATGAGCATGTTCCTTAACTTCTCTGAGCTTTAGTCTCCTTACCTTTAGAATGAGGATAAAAATCATACCTGCTCTATAGGGATAGTATGAAGATTCAGTGAGATGATGCAGCAGCCCCACGGCATATTCTCGATACGTGAAAGGAGTTACTATTACTATTATCATTGCATGCACTGTGCTGCCTAGAAACTAGAGCCCTGGGCAGATCTTGCATGCCCGTGCTTCACTGGAGAAAGGCAGTTGTGATCCAAATGCAAGAGGACTGAAGGAAAAAGGAAAGTGAAGTCGGGGGGCGGGGGGTATTTCTGACCTGGCCACCATCTAGCAGAACGAACAACCCAGTCGCGACACTCTCTCAGGAGATTATACGGAGATGCCGCATCTCCCCATAGCCCATCAGAATGAGACACAGTTTACCAGCTGGAGCCTTCCCACCTGACGTCTCCCATTAATCAAATTCACCGCAGAGGATGTGGACTGGCCTACACCTCGGGGACACCGGGGGAAGCCACAGCCACCCAGCGCAAGAGGCCGGTGTGCAAGCAGGTGCAGGCCAGCAGCTGCGCACACCTGCCGGCCGAGCCGGTACCGGTACGTGCAGGAACACGGAGCCGGTCCGCAGCATCGCGTGCCTCGGCGGCAACAGGGAAAAGCCAGGCAGGGAGGCTGGAGACGCGTGTGTGGGGCTCTAGCAGGCCACTGCCATCAATGGCCAGAAGTAGCTGATGCTCGCAGAGCACGCCGCTGCCACGGCCTCCACATGGGGCTGGGGATGGAGCTCACGGAACCTGTGTCCTTGCACCCAGGGCTCACCCCTGCAGAGGGTGCTGGTCGTCTCCTGGAGGCCTGGGAGAAGGTCAGGTGACCCGAGTTCCCCCTGGCTCCTGACCTTAAGCCAAGTCACTTGACATATCCATGCCTCTGTGTCCTCACCTGTAAAATGGAAATGACTTCCTGCCTTGTTCATAAACACCCTTAGGAATAAATGGGTGGTTATAGTTCCAGTTGAGGTCCTTCCCCCAGTGCACCCAGGCTCAGAACATCTTCCTGCCTTCCTTAAGCTCCCACCAGAATCTTGAGGAAGGACAGGCAGGTGTCCAGGCACAAGCGCAGCAGCTGGGACCCACAGGGCTAGCACTCCTGACATGGGGGCCCAAGGAACCCTGAGTGGCCTGGAATCTGTTACCCTGCCGGTGAAAATGGCTGAGCCCGGCCACACAGTTTTCCTGAGCGACTCCCAGCTTACAGCATGACCTTACTCTACCCTTCTTCTGGAGAAATCACCCATCAGGGGAAGGTGCTTACCTCTGAAAACCCAAACCAAGGGCAATGAGTGCCATAGGCCCTCAGCTCAGAACCATGTGCTATGCTGCCCTGCCCACAGGAGCTATCTAGAAGAGTGGGACCCTGGTGCTGCCACACCACAGACACTGTTACTCTGTGGGGCAGAGAAGTGATTTGTTTTTACAGAGAGCAGGTGCCTGGCCCAGAGCAGAGAAGTGCACCTGAGAAGGGCCTGGCTCTGCCCTCAGCCCACAGCAGCCCATGGCTCAGACAGTCTAAGTTCAGGTCTGAGCTCTCCTCTCACTGGCTGTGTGGCCTTGGATAAGCACTCAAATCCCCTGGGCCTCAATGCCCCCAGCTCTGAGGTAAGAATATTAAGATGGCCAACCTCAGGATTGTTCTAAGGATCCCATAAGAAGAAACAGTACTGAGCACACTGCTTGGCATACAATAAAGCTTCAGGGAGTAGCAGTGATGATCATGGAGATGGTGAATGAGGAATAGGGGAGAGAGGATAAGGTGCAAGCACAGACACCTACGTACTGATCTGGCTCTAAGGGACCCTTTCTGAGCAGTGGCCTCACTTACGAACTTTGTCCAGATCAGGCCAAGTATTTCACTGAATCAGTCAGACTACTTTCTATTACTACAATACTCAGTGATTAGCTGTGGCAGGAATGAGGTAAGCATGAATCGCCCAGAAGCAAATTTGCTCTGGATCTGCTAGATGAAGCCATTCAGCATAGGATGCATTGTTGCTGAAAGACAGTCAAGCTGTCAGTCAACAAAGGCCTTGATGTCCCTCCTGTACTTCCACAATGCCTTGTGCACACTGTACAGCTCACTAAATTCCTCATGAACATGAATGACAGGATGAACAGGGGAGACAAAGCTGGACTCCGGGAAGCAGGGTAAACATTGGACTGGAAATCTGACCATGTGAACCTGTGCTCCATTTCCTCCATCCTGGGTGTTCTGTGCAATCCCTCATCCTACTCCTCACTGGGGACCCGGTGCACAGGTGCTCAGAAGGTCAGTGCCAGGACACAGAAGAAAATGAAAGAGGGAATCTCTGGGATCAGAAAAGCCATTGGAAAAGACAAAAGCAGAAGAAAGGAGCAAAGCAGTTGGCTTGTCCCAAGTCCTGGGAACCCAATAAAAACCTTCTAGGCACCAGGGACCCAACCAAAGAGGACTCAGGCCCCCAGGATGGGGAAAGGAAGAAAAGCTGTGGCGGCAGTGAGCATGATGGAGAAAGTACAGGATATTTATGGTTTTGGCAGTTCCTAAAATGGGACATGCAGCTGCATGATGGTGTGATTGAACAGGGAAACAGTCGATAGAGCAGTGAAGTGCAGAGGAAAGAATGGATTTTTATAAATGTCATCTTTTACCTTCTGACTGCTCCCCAGAGCATGTCCCCGTAAGAGATCTTTGATCAGCAAAAAGCCACGGTAGGATGAATGAGATGTGTGCTTTAGGGGACTCAGGACTATTCTGTATGCCAGCTACGCAGGTGATAAAGTCAGATGACCCCTCTCAGGTGAATGTTTGCTTCAGAACAGCCCATCCCCAGGCCACCCTGCCTAGCTCTAGCTCAGCATCTTCCCTCCAGCCCTCCCACGGCGGGGGGGGGGGGGGGGGCTTCTCTCCTGTGGAATTTTGAGCTTATAGGGTAAGATGGGTCCCTTATCTGCTTCTACAGAGTCAGGAGGCTCAGTCCTACAGAAGGGAAATTTGGGCTGGTGCACCCGCAGGTTATCTTCCCCCCAGCCCCATACCTGCCATGTTCAAGGACAACTGGGTTCAGGAGTCCCCTTTGAAAGTCAACTTCGAGGAACCAAGAGGCTGTGGCTCCCAGGAGAGCCCTGTTCGCTGTAGGGGTGCAGTCCAGTTCAGGTCATAAAAGCCATTCCACCTGAATCCCACCTAATTACAGTGCTGTCCCAAATGATGGGGGGCGGGGACATTCTGGGACAAAAGAGGCAAAAAGTCTCTCTACCACTGCAGACCCTCAGCCCTCAGCCAATCCCTATTCTAACCCCCCATCTGTCCCAATTCTTCCCTCCCCACCCCAAATTCCCTTTCCCTCCATCCAGCAGACTTCTGTGAAGGGGTTAGAAGGAAATAGACTGAACTAATTCTACCCCAGTATAAATAACCACAGAATATGAAGAGTCTTTTTTATTATTATTATTCATTAAAAGGGGGGGGCAGAGACACAGGCAGAGGAAGAAGCAGGCTCCATGCAGGGAGCCTGACGTGGGACTCCATCCTGGGTCTCCAGGATCATGCCCTGGGCTGAGGGCAGCACTAAACCGCTGAGCCACCTGGGATGCCCCAGAGTATGAAGAGTCTTAACCGAGATCAGTGGTTCCCAAACCACACCAGAATCACCTGGGGAAATAGCTACTCTGGGGACTTCCTAGGCCCCACCCCCGAGAGAGTCTAATTGCAAGTTAGGGTAGGGCCCAGACATCTGCATTAACAAGTCACTGGGGGGACTCTGTGAAGGTGGTCTTAGGACTACATGCCGACACACGCTGATACTACCCAAACCTCATCATTATTCACATGGAGAGACGGAGGCCACTTTCTGCCACGTGCATTTCAAAAACAAAGGGCTTGTTAACCCGAGTGTCTTATTGGTAGACTCTCAGGCTCCGCAGAATAGGAAGGCAGACCAGCAAGGAGTGAGCTCTGGGATTAGATTCTATGAACAGTTCTCAACTTGTCAGCAGGCTCCATCCACTTCAGAACTAAGGGTGCTCTCAGAGGTCTGGGTTATTTTTCTCATACGCTTCTGTGTCAGGGGGGCTAGCTAAAGGGGGAAAGGGATGTGAGTGTATGGGTCATTGGCTGGTGAGCTGGGCCTGTCTGGGCATGACAGACAGTGCACCTGCCAGCAGCTCATTATCTCCAAGTTGCTTCTATTAGAAACTGTGAATGACCAAACAGGAGGAAGAGACATCACTCAGATAAGTTTTATGCTCTCAGAGTACAAAATCCAAGTATCCCAAGATGAGGGTCAGGAAGCAGAGAGAAAACTAAGCAACCTGCCCAAGAGTGTTCTTTCTTGAAGAACTCTTTAAGAAAAGTTTTTGATTCTGTTAGGAATTTTGTTCTTATTAGGAACATATCTTTGACTTTACCATGGAAGTCAGTAGACAAAGAGGATTTGCCTTTTGAGGGGGTTGTTTTGAGATTTTCAGCTTAGAAACTGTATGAAACTGTGGGGTTCCAGAACTCTAGTTACAGTGTTAGAAAAAGAGAGACAGGGGCACATGGGTGGCTCAGTCCGTTGAATATCCGACTCTTGATCTCAGCTCAGGTCTTGATCTTGTGAGGTCAGGCTGCACTGTTGGGCTCTGTGCTGGGCATGGAGCTTACGAGAGAAAGAGAGAGAGAGAGAGAGAGAGAGAGAGAGAGAGAGAACTTGGCTCATGGATGAAATACAGCCAGGCAAGAATGCATCCAAAAGGGGTAGCCTTCTCTATACTCTGATTGTGACCATGGCAGGACAGGCACACAGAGAAAAGTGGGAGGGACTGGGGGCAAGGAGGTGACCCAGAGCAGGGAAGTGATGCATGACACCACATGGGTCTCATGACCCACGTTGAGCTCCTGGTCTCCCCTTAAGGTAAATGTGGCCTCCTCTACTTAATTCTGATTGGGTATTAAATGTGGGGCCTGTCCCATCAAAAATGAGCCAGCCAGTCGTTTCTACCAGGCTGTCCTGGAGTCAGCTTCATAGCACAGCTGGGTTGAGACTTTTCTAATCAAAAATAATACTTCTCCTAAGGTTATTCTGTCTCCCCAGGAATCATTTTAATGGAAGAAGTTTCAGCAGTGCTAAGCAAAATTAGAAGCTTCCGTTTTCCATGACAGTTATGGAAAATTTGCACGTTCTATAAAGGGAGAGATTCATATGGCCACCAGAGGCAGGAGGCGCTGATTCAGCTCACTCTGCTCTCCAGGGCCACAGAAAAGCCAGCTCCTCCTTCCTATGAATCTGGAGGGGCCCTGGGGCAAGGAGAGAGGCTTCTGGAGACCCTGCCCACACATGCCCCCCTCGCCCCACCAATGCTACATCACCCTATTGTTGAACAACTCATAATAAACACATAATCTGCTCTCTCACTTAATCCTCCAAACAGTGGGATGACACAGACACTACCAGAAAACTAAGGTTCAGAGAGACTCTAGACTTGCCCAAGATCCCAGAGCCAAGAAGAGGATTTGAACCTGGATCTGCATGACTCCTTCCCTCCTCTTTTTGACCTGAGATTCCCAAGAGCAGGATCTCCACTCCTACAGCAGAGCCTCTGCTCTAAAGTGGAGGGGGAATCTCTTTAACAGTTGAGTCACTTTCTTGTGGCACTAAATTCTTTTTTTTTTTTCCCTGTGGCACTAAATTCTAAAGAAGAACATACTGAATTCAAATGTGGTTATCACTGAGAACCTGATGGCTCTGCATACCTCATCTCTAAATACACAGCCTATATTTGCCCCCTGGATAAAGTAGGTTTTCATTCCAAAGTACACTCATTTGTTCGACAACCGTTATGGAGCAACTACTCCAAACCAAGTTCTGTGTTTGTCCTGAGGTCACAGAGATTAATAAAACAATCCTCCTCTCTCTGTGGAATGCATAGACAAGGGGGCATTTAGAAGAAATGGCATCAATTATTGTACCACCTGATCATCATCAAAGGGTACTTGGGCAGCACAGCCAGGAGGAAGTGCTGAACTCTGCCTGCCAGGGTCAGGGATGGCTTCCTGGAAGGCCATGGAGGGTCTTAGAGGATGACTAGGGTGTCGTTCTAGCCTGTGCAAGGTGTAAAGGAGCAAAGGAGTTTTGAAGAACTGCCAGTCAACAAGAGTTTGGGAAAACAAGAGAAGATCACATAAGATAACCCAGGAGGATCCAGATTCTGGAAATATGAGTCCTAATAGGGTGTCTCTGCTAGGACCTTTTTAACAGAAAGAAGATGTGATTAGATCTGCCTTTGGGAACTGTGCTGGGGCAACTGTGTGAAGGATGGGTTGGAAAGGGTGGGAGGAGAGTAAGCCCAAGCTCAGGATTTTATCATGAGTAAAAACGGTCACAGCTCCTCCCCTCGTGGAACTTCCAGACTGGTTGGGAAGACAGATGTTAATCAAAAAACCACAGGAATGAGGGCATGTTTACAAATTGAGATGTTCTGAAAGAAGGGAACTTGAAAGAAAGGCGGCTCCCAAGAGAGCTGAACGAGGTCTGTTAGGTGGCTGGGACAAGGAGCTACACGCAGGACAGGACTCTGACCTGAGGAGCGGCAGAGGGGATAGAGAAGGGAAACTGGGGAGGCTGGAGTGGAAATGTGATGACTGAATGACTGAATGTGGGGGTTGGGAGGGAAGGATGTTTTGGGGTTATGACATTGGGAAGGCCCTAGAAGGATCTGGGGAAGACAATCTGGAGGAGCATATGATGGGAAGAAAGGCAAAGTCCCTGGATGATTCAGGGGGACATGGGGGCTTCGACCTTCCTCAGGATCCATACCCAGCAGAGTTGAAGGCAAACACTCAGAAACAGGTGAATGCTCAGTGTTGTGGGTGAAGTCCATGCTCTAAGGGATGGAGGAACCAGGGGACCTTGAGAAGGAAGGCCCCATGCTCAGCGCTAGGGGCCAACCACTCGCTTGATAAAGGAGCAAAATAGGCTCTTCAGCTAAAAAAGCCATGTGCCTTGCAAATAGAAGACTCTGAAATTTCCCTGGCCCACAGAAGAGAAAAAAGGGAGACAGATGAGCCATACAAGCCCCAAGATATCTGTAAGTGAGCCAGAGGGGCCTCCTGACAACCAAGGGCCATGCCACCAAGAAGGATCTGGCTGCAGAGGAGGTCTTGCTACCAAGGGCTGGGTAAGAGAAACCAAGGAAAGGGTCCCAGTGTGGCATCGCAGGACCATGGCCAACTACTGTGTTCTTGGGGCAAAGCACAAAGCTGAATATGTCTGCAGGTGGGAACTGGGCATGGAATCAGCCTACTGGGATTTAGAGGGACAGATTCTCCCAGGATTCTGGGCAGTGTTGAAATCTGGGCATCTCTGATAGAGAAATGTCACGGCATACTTTACTGTATTTTGAAAGTTATAATCTTGCCTTTCATCTTTTAAATTCAAGCTAGGTATAAGGATTTGGGGGGAATAAGAGAGCTTATTACAGCCACCATCACATGGAGACAGTAGTAGGAAGGTCCTCAGACTTGAGGGAGCAAGCAGCAGTGGCTATTGAAGGGGGTCCAAGTCAGGCTCAAAGAGGTCAAGCATCTGAAAAGGATCATTATGTGTCAAAAAAAAATAGTTTGAGTCTAATAGAAGTTCTCATCTTTGTATAATTCTCCAGGAGTGATAAAAATATAGATCTTTTCTGGGACCAGTTCAGAAGAATCATTATGCCTGTTACAGCAGGCATTCTACTATCATATAATATTTATTTATGCCTTCTCCTCATGTTTATTCATGACATGAAAATTTAAAAGCCTGGTACCTTTAAGCTTCTGGAACAGGCTGAGAGTCCACAGATTCATGAGGGAAAGGCATAATGGTACACAGAAAATGTTCTCTCTTCGATGATGTCTTCACACACATTTTCAGGCCCTGCCCCACATCCTCCATCTTATTCTCGTTCATGGGAAGACAGCCCTCCCTTTTTATCACTAACATTCAATTCTAGGATGAAAACAGGGTCAAACTGTCCTTCCTCCAAGTGTCAGTGACAGGAAACCGGGCTGTCCAGGGTTAGCTCTAGAGATACTATCAGAATGTAGTTCTTGGGTAGGTCTGAAGCCAACCAGCTAAGGTCAAGTCATCTCATGCCTCAGTTTCCCAGTATTCAGTCATCCATTGACCAAAAATGTTTACTGAATTCCTACTATGAGCCAGGCATCGTCTGGCACCGATGACAGAGCAGTGTGAAAGTCAGCAGGCCCTCCCCTCATGGAGGTCACACTCCTCCGTGAACATGAAAAGAGAGACAAAAGGCAAAAAATAAATTACAAAACTAAACAAAGAGACCAAGAAAGTCATTAGAGATTAAGTGCTGAGAGCTAGGAAAGAAATAAAAACACTGAGAGAAAGAATAATTCAGGAGGCCTCCTTCAGTCAGGGTGTCAGACAGGTCCACCCTGAGCTGGTGACAATCAAGTTTACAGCTGGTGCATGAGGAGGAGGAGGGGCGGCCACCCCCAGACAAGGGAGGAAGGCCTTCCAGGGTGAGGGAATAGGGCACAGCAGAGATGTTGGCAGCCACACAGGCTCTGTGAGCTTAGGGAGGAGTCCAACAGGGAGGGGCTTTGAGGCCTCCCAGGTGACAGGATGGATTGTCAGCCCTGGGAAAGCTACTAACAGAGAGGGTGAGGATCTGATTGCTATCTTCATAGGGTTATGCTGAGAGGTGACTGTAGGCTACAAGAGACTTTCAGCCTGACACTGGAGCCCACTGCAATTAAGAAAGAAAGAAAAAAATGAATACCAAAAATAATAATACATATTATGTGCCAGGCAGTATTTTGCACACTTCCCAAGCATTCGATTAATTCCCTTAATCCCCACAGCAAGCCTGCAGAGGAGAAATTGTAGTTTCCCCGTTGTACAGCTAGAAAGACAGAGGCCCAGAGAGGCTGGAATGTGGCCAGAAGCCCACATGCAAAGCCAGGTTTGCTGACTTGGAAACTGCTTTCCGAGGGTCTCACTCGGCCGATGGGGCCGAGAGCTCCCCACTGGGAGTGGGATCGGGACTCACTCATTCATTCAACAGACAATTTATGGGGCACTTTCAGGGTGCCACGTTCTGTGCCAGGGTCTGGCGTTTCGAGGATGAAGAAGACACAGCTGTGCCCCTGGAGGAGCCAGCAGGCTTCCCCGTGTCCCAGGAGGAATAAATCTGGGCCATGCAGGCCTTGTACACCCCCTCCCTCAGCACTGATTCTGGGCCGGCCTCCTCTACTTCTGGACACTCTAGATCAAGCGCCTCATGTAGGACCTGGGGTAAACTGAGAGGTCATTCAGGGGACACAAGCTGGGGGGCATGTCCTTCAAGCACGGCCCAGCTGCTCCGGGTCTCCAGGTCCAGGCGTTAGAGCCCCCCAGGGCTCTGGCAGGTCCCTGTGTATCTCGAGTACCGTCTTCCATCATCCCAGCCCAGAGGGCAGGTAAGCATTTCTACCTCAGCAGGTCTGTAGCATGGCACCCACTTTTGTCCTCCGAACGTGAGAAACAGTCTTTCGGGAGCTAGCCTCCTGCTTAATTTTAGCTTGCTATGTGCTATGTGCAGCCTGGGGTAGGCATCTGAACTGCATGGTTTTGGGGGGAAGCAGGAAGGCAGCGTTCCAGCACCAGGGGGAGGGCATTGTGGCATTCCAAAGCAGCAGCAATTCTCCTAACAATTGCCCCAAACCCTCCCCTTGTTGATCAGTTTGTTCCCTGAGACCCATACACTACCGCCCCTTCAGGCAACGTGTTATTAAAGCCCCATTATCCAGGCGAGACAGGCCTAGGAGAGAGCTGATGAGATGCCCCTGCCTTCCTTCCGCCTGACAGATCAGCCCCAACCTTCCCCCACATACACCCCCACGCAGCAGGAGCAGCCTGAATCATGGCCTATTCAGCATCACTCAGGGGAGCCTTTCCTCTTTTCCCCACGTTAGCAGCACTTCTTAGGCTGTGGGGGCCTATTGACTATACTTTGCAGTCCCTTGCACTACAAGCTGAGAGTCACAGGTCACAAGGCAGCCTGGGCCGGAGAAGCCAGAAGAAGGATTTGCATGAAATCAAGGGTTCATGATGATCTTTGCAGGGAGGAAGGAAGATAGGCTTGTTCAGCAAGGTCTCTGTTTGGCCCTGTGTGGCAGCCCGGGGTGGACAGGGTGCCGATGGGGCCGAGTGTGACCCTGGGGAAGGCCAGGCCAGCAGAGCACGCGTGCCTACTACAGCCCTGCAGCGTTCTGTCCCCGCTGGGGATGCCTAAGACCGGGACCTCCCCAAGGGCAGGAGCAAGGTCTGGACACCAGCGCATGGGTACCTGGTACTCTGCCTGGGGCACAGAGTTATTTTGTTATTGGTAAATAGCAAATAAATGAATGAACATAATAGCTACCACTTACAGGACTTGCATTATATACTATAGCTAGGTTGCTCATTTAATCTTGATAGCAACTTCCTAGTGAAGCACTTCTGTCCCAGTTCATAGATGAGTGGACTGAGAGTCCAGGAGGTGTGGTAACACACCCAGACTCACACAGCCAACGGGTGGTGGTGCTGGGATTTGAACCCAGACATACGCCTTTGCTCTTCTTACTCCTCCCACTATGTCTATGAAGCTTCCTGTGATTGACACAGTCGAAGGAATCTGTGACAAATTCTTCAGGTAGCAGAGCAATTAGGAGGAGGATGTGAAGCTGGTGACCACTATCCCTATGAGTAGAGAACCTCACATTTAGCCTTGAGACCAACTGGTTGACAGTAGGGGCTTTCTGTGAGACAAGAGGTTTCATTGTGATGATCAGCTAAGCCAGTTCCTGGATACTTTCTTCCTAAAAGACAGTCCCCAACTTCCATAGTGACTGGTCTTCTGCCCCATAGTCCTAAACATGGTGGGTGATGACTCAGAGAGCATCATAATCTCACAAAACATCGAGGCCAGCTCTAGTGCCAAAGCTCTTTGCATTAGTAATGTACTATTTGTCCCCTTTCCAAGGCTAGCCTTCTCTCTGAGAATATATTATGGTAGGTTTCCAAGGTCAAAGTAACACAGCCTTTTCCCACTTGGAACAATGAAAACAGCTTTCCTTTATTTTCTGCCACATATTAAACCAGAAAATGTCACTAGCATGGCACTTCAAGTTAAACTGTGGAGCTCTAGTCACCATAAAAAGCACCAAGATTTCATAGAAATTTCTTTCTCCCCTTTTTCTTTCTGCTAGGATGTCATTTTCATATTGATTTGTAAGATCTCTTTATATAAGAAAGACACCCAGTCTGTCACCTGTATTGCAGATACAAATTCTTTTCTCACTTAGCCTTTTGCCTTACATTGTTAGTTATTATGTCTTTGTTGTATACAAGTAAAGTTTTATGTGGTCAAATCCCTCCATCATTCCCTTTCTAGCTTCTGAAACCTCTCCCAGACCAATATTATATAAAATAGTGCTATTTTATTCTAGTTTTTTTTATTGTGTAATTTTTAAACTTTGAACTCCTCAATTCCATTCAGAATTAGTTATATAGGTGGAGCTATGGGTAAAATACTGCACTGCTTACCATTTAGGCCAGGTAATTGTGCATAACTCAGCCCATGATGTCTCCTCTGGGAGAAACAATGACAACAAAATTAGTCTATTTGGTTAGTCCAGATCATGTCAAGAGGGATAAGTGCACGTGAAAGACCCAAAAGACACCAATGGTGGATCAAGCTATAGTGGATGATTCAAGCTAATGGACCCAGCTTTACCTTAAAGGAGGTCTTTGCTACAACAACCCATTTTGCCCCATAATAAGAGGACACAGGGCTATAGACAGTCCCCAAAGAGCTTACAAGAGATTGTTAAAAATGCATACTTTGGCTAAGACCCTTTCCTGCCCAGTCAGGTGCCTGTGTTATTGCTCTGGAGGGAGGGTCACTTTCACTCTGGAAATCCCAGAGAGTCTGGGCCTCTCGTAATTAGATGCTCTTGTAGGTCACAGCCAAATTCAGGTCCAGAAGCTAATTCCTGAACTATAGAAGAAATGAAACAGGTATAAAGATTGTCTGGGAACCAGATAACAAACCTAAAGGATCAGTGTTCCAAGTGGGGGTGGGGGAGGGGACTGATGGTGGAGGGGCTAAGCCATGAATTTAGGGATCTGTAACTCTTCTCTTACTACAACACGCTGTGTAATGGGCTAGCTCTGCCTTCTTTCGATTATTCTATTACATAGAATGCCTATGCACCAAGGATAAACCAGAGCTTAGTGGCAAAATTCATAACAAGAAGCAAATGAGAAAAAAAATACACTCTGAATCTAGGCCATTTTCCCTAATCAAAATTCAGAAGACTTTCCTTGAATATTCTGTAATTGCTTGCTTCATTTGTGTCAGCCAAAGGTCTGTGGGGTTTTACAAGGTAAGCAAACGAAGATGAATTCCTGTAAAGCATCTCTCAGTTGCATATATTATCCATTTCTTAGGATGTTCGTGGTAAGTGCCTAATCCTGGACCAGTGCCAGCCTGCCCAGTCCCTGGCTCAAAGAGCGGGCCCTTTGGTTTCCTGACCTGGCTAGAAAGGGAACTGTCATCACATCCTGCTGTCTCCTTCCAGTGTGGGAAGTGGGGCTCATCCAGTGGTTCTGGAGTCTCTCTGCCACTGTTCCCTTCCACTAAGGTGATGACCACAGGATAACTTCTTATTGGCAGGCAATATCTGCAGAGAATCCTGGCCATGCATTGAATGGCATCTTTTTCACACAAAATGGATCTCACACAAGGAAGCAGTGTGTTCCCCTCTTTCTCAGAATAGCGTTAGGGGCTGGGGCTCTAAAATAATGCTCGATACCTGGTCATCACCTCCAAACCCCCAACTAAATTCCTTCTTATTAAAAATAAAATGAATTAAATATTCTAAACTCACAGTTTTCAAAGAAACCAGAAACAAATAATGACAACAAAAACCCACTTCAATTTTCAGTTTTCAGACTCTGGGATGCATAGAGAATGAGTCAAACCGCTGGCTAGACACACACATACACATACACCCACACATACTCGCACACAGGAGAGCCGAAAATTCATGTAAGTCAGAGTTGGATTTTTAGCCAAAGTGACAAGTACTAGTATTTTTGTACATCTTGTCAAATAAATACCAATCCTTAAGAAATGCCAATTTTTTTTTTTGAGATCTAGCTAATCCTGGCCACTTGTGGGTGAGTGCTGAAAATCTGAAATGTTAAAGAGAAAAAAGAAAGTACTTTCTCATAATGTACCCCATATCTGACTGCAAACCAAAAGAACTGCATATAACCATTCAGAAGTTATCAGATGCACGGAGGTGTTCTAAACCACCCAACTAAAACCCAGCTTTCTGATTGGATTCTATGTTGTAAACCCGATGTGGGTTCCTAGCCACAAAGTAGACAGTGAAACATGCCTGGATCCTAGTCTTAAAACTAGGATATTCTGGTAACTTCGCAGTCTCTCAAGAGTCAAAGAGCAGTGTTCTAAAAGCCAGATTTTCCCGGCACTGCCCTCAAAGCACATGCAATCTCTACTTTGAGTGAGCTGCAGGCTGAGGTGTAGACAGCTGTCTGCTGAATTTGACTAACACGGACATACCAAACTTACTCTTTTCATAGCACAACTCCATTTGAGAGGACATGAGGTGTGAGGCTGGCCTCACTACCTAGAGCCAGGGGCTGGAAAAGCATAGTAGGTAGATGTACATGCTTTTGGAAACCTCAAATGTACCTGGATCTGTACCTCACTCTCCAGTCAGATGCCCCTAAAAAGGAGAAGGGTCTGAGTGTCCATGCCTGCATCTGTAAATGCAGGTAATAAGCACGCCCAACACAGAGATGGTCATGAGGCTTAAGGAGCTGCCCTGTGACAAGCGCCAGGCACCAGTCATGCTCCCTTCATCGATGGACACCATCCTCTCCCCCTGCACATGGGGCTGGGTGGTCTGAGACATTCAAGAGACTATTTTAGGAAGAGTGCTTTCTGAGCCTGATAATGTACAAGAAACAAACATCTGTCTTAACTTTAAATGCTTAATTAATTACAAGATAAAAATGATACCACACCCTGGAATCCCCCAAAAATGGACTGAGTGGAAAATAAAGAACCTGCCCTTTATATTTTTGACATCTCCTTAGAGATCTGAATATGCCATTATTTCAGAAGACAAGCACCACCAGTCAGCCCAGCCCCACTCCAGGGTAACCACCAAAGTCTGGGTAATGGGAACTTTGATGTGAACAGTGTTAGCAGATACAAAGTGGCTGAAGGGATTGTCTTTCCTTATAGGGTTGAAGAAAGCTTTAAAACCTTATTTTGGTCCATCTTTGGCTTGTCTGAAGTGATCTCGGTGGTGCTGAAATATGATCACAAATTCATCGAGAACATCGGCTACGTTCTCTATGGCGTTTATAACGTCACCATGGTGGTAGTGCTGCTCAATATGCTAATAGCCATGATCAACAACTCGTATCAGGAAATTGAGGTAAGACCGAGTTCATTGAAATTGTTCCCTCTCCCTTGCTTTAATTTACACGGCTGTTTGAAGCAATGAGAGTAATGACATTAGAAGTTCATGCTTTATTAAATGTGAAGCCAGGGGATGCCTGGGTGGCTCAGTCAGATAGTTAAGCATCTGACTCTTGGCTCAGGTCATGATCTCAGGGTTGTAAGATGGAGCCCCATGTTGAGCTCTGCACCGGGCATGGAGTCGGCTTAAGATTCTCTCTCTCTCTCCTTCTCCCTCTCCCTCTGCCCTTCCACCTTGAGAGGTGTTGAGAGAGTTGAGATTCTCTCTTCTCTCAAAAAAAAAAAAAAAAAAAGTGACACCAGAATAGCAAACAACCAGCACTTTCAGTCAACCTCCCATATGGTAGAGTGGGCACCACACATGAAGGGGCGTGACGAGGCCTGAAAGAACCAGGGTCATGAATCTTTCCTCTTTCATGTCTCCCTTCAGGACAGCCTGCAGGTGGCCAATGGCAAATCAGAATGACTGTATCTTTCAGCCAACATTCCCTTTGCCTCTCACATGTTATTTATGAAATACCAATGGTATGCAATGCCCATGCTGGGCACTGGTAACATAGAGGTGACTAAGCCAGCCCCTGCCCTCTAAGAACTCAGTCCCTTGAAAAAAAACAGAAACATCACGGAACAAACTTCATTGTCCTAGGCCCAGCACGCCCAGAAAAGTCCTATCAGGTACACAAGGTACAAAGCAGAGAAGCTTCCAGAGGTGATGCTGGAATGGAAGGCCATTCAAAGACTAATACAATTTTGCCAAATAGCTAAGGGAGTCCAGAGAATGTACCAGGGGACAGTTCACCAAAATCTGAAATGCACAAACCACAAGGTATTGATTGCAGGTATTGATTGTTTGGAAGAGCAAGAAATTAAAAAGAAAATAAATGAGCATTAATAGGAATCTGGTGAAATAGATGATGTTGTAGCTGAACAGCAGGATGCTGTGTGGCTTTAGAAAGAACAAAGACATTCTCCGTACTGATGACTACAGACCTGCAAATTGTAATGCTAAGTGCAAAAAATCAAGTTGCAGCACAGTGTTTATAGAGTGCTCTCCCTTGTGCAGCAAAGAAAGGAAGGGGCATACATGCTCACTTTTAATTAGATAAGACGTTGAAAAGGAAGAAATCTCTGAAAGGGTCCACAAGGAACACACAACAGGGCTCCCTGTCAAGAGGCAACTGGGCGCACTGGGAGTGGAATGCCTTTCTCTCTATACCTTTTCATGCTCTATAAATCTTATTACTGTTTTACTTACTATAACGTAAAGTAAATAAGCCAAGGATTAATAAAAGGCACTAACCTATTTTGAATTAACTCACCAATTCCAATTGTAGGGATAGATCAATGCAGCAGTATGGTTTTACATCAGTGCTAATTAAAGGAAAAACATGCAAATAGCCCATGGACATCAGAGGGTTTCAATAAACTCTGATGGAGCCTTTGGAACACTGCCTATGTGATGAGAAAAACTTATGCTCATATCACAAAATCTCTATGGTACTGTGGGGAAAAATGCAGGGTGTAGGAAAATACATATAGGAAAGTCTTATTTACATAAGCTGTAGATGTATATGCACATTCATATAACAATACGTGTAACAATATGAATGTACATTTACAGAAAGAAAAAGCAGAGAAAGGTAGAGAAAAGTTACCACGCCCTTGACCTAGGGCATCCTCTGGGGACGGGAGTACAGCAGAGAGCTTTGGACGGGGACGGTCACTTGTGCCTGTGTTACCTTTGTACTCTGATCTTTTATGAGAAACAAGCATTAATGTATTTCTCACCGAGAGGAAATTAGAGACCTCCAGGTATTAGTCTGTGGGGCTGTCATAACAAAGCACCCCAGATGAGGCGGCTGCAACACAGAAAGGATTTCCCTGCATTTCTGGAGGCTGGACATCCCACATCAGGGTGTTGGCAGAGCTGGTTTCTTCTCAGGCATCTCTCTCCTCGGCTGGTGGATGGCTGCCTTCTCGAGGTGTCCTCGCATGGCCTTTGTTCCCTGCGCATGCATCCCCGGCATCTCTTCCACCCGTCAGGAGGGTACTCGCCAGGTCAGATTAGGGCCCACCCTAGCCCTGGTGTTTAACCTTACTTACCTCTTTAAAGATGTATTTTCAAATACAGTCACGTTTCAAGGCACTAGGGGTTAGGACTTCAACATACGCACTTTAGGGGACATATTTGGTTCATAACACACACCTCCCCAAAAATAGAGTATTCTAAACTGTAGGAACAACATGTGCCAGGGCAGGAGGGGTGAGAATGCAGTATTTGGGGCCTGCGAGACGGTAGACTGTGCCCGGAAAAGAAGCAAGAGGTGAAAGGAGGTGGTAAGGTAGCATGAAGCCTTAGCCTGTTTCCTGCTCTCCCCCTGCCACCCACAGCAAAACGCAGCTCTCTGTCCATGGACAAGTGTAGTTTTTGACAGTGTACATATTTGGTCACCTATGCAGATGAGCTGTTGCTAACCAGCCATCCCTGTGCTTCTGCGACAGGGTCTCTTACATCTGGGTTTCCCCAAATGTAAGAGAAACCAGACGGTGCCTGGATAATATGCAGGTCTCTGTGCCACTTACCTTGGGTGCAGTGCCCCATCCTAACCTGCAGATCATGTTCTGGTCCAAATTAATGTGGCATGGAAACCATGTGATTAGTGTGCAGAGATCCCCACTAGTTTGGATGTCATGATGTCACGTGAGCTTGTGATGTCAAGTTACCCCAGCACAGTTTTGTGCCACCAGGTGGAGGGAGCACACTGCAGCCCTCACCTCCCTTCGGGGTTCTGGGCTTCTCCTCAGGTGAGAGCACATGTCCCCTCCCATCTCACTAGCCATGTGTGTGCAAGCACCCTGAGATGTGGAATTGGGCTATTAACTATTAAAATCTCTGAGGAGTCCTGGGAGAAAGACACCCCCTGTAATTTTAACTAGACAGTGCCCCGTCTCCTGGGTCACACAGAACTTTGATGAAATATAGAGAATGCTTATGATTCAGCCAACAGATCTTGAGCACCTGCTGTCCAAATCCACAGACCCCCTTGCTTTTATACCTACCATGGCCCCACCTGCCCTCACTCCTGCGGGGGGTGGGAGAGGTCTTCTCCATCTGGGCTGCCCTGCCCACGTGCCCTGGCTCCCTGCTCTCTTGCCTCCTCAGGAGCTGCCATTGCACGTCATCCCTGCTCCACCCATATCTTCACCCTTCCTGTCAGCATTTAAATGAGACTCTGGATCTTATAAAATAAAATAAAATAACTAAAAAAATCTTCCTTTGATCCCACTTTCCAGCTCTTTCTCTCTTGCTCTTTCCTGCCAACTTTCTCAGAAAAGCTGTTTACACTTCTTACTGCCTCTTCTACTCATTAACTCCCACTCTTCTCCACTCTCACCCCACCCACACTCGACCTGGCAGAGAACTACCCACCCCATGGAGCTCAGCTTAAACACCAGCCATCAGAGGCAGCCCCCTCAGCCCCACAGGCCAGGTCAGGAGCTCTATACCCAGAGAACCCCATCCCCCAGCACAACTCCAAGTGAAAGATCAGCTGATGCATAGCAGACTGTATTCATGTCATGAGGCAGACTGTGTGCTCCATGAGGGCATGGACTGTCGACCCCACTGCCCACCTAGCCCATGCCATTCACATAGCAGGTACTCAATGCATGTTTGCTGAAATCACTAAAAGGTTGAATGCTAGGCACTGTGTTAAGCTACGGACATTAAAATAATACTTACAGAGGGACTACTGATGTCTGACACTAAGTGCACTCATTTAATTCTCATAATGACCTATGAGGTAAGCATTCTTATTGCCATTTTACAGATGAGGAAACTGAGGCCCAGAGCAGCTAAGCCACCTGCCATGGCTACACAGCTAGGGAAGAAGAGAGTCTGGACCTAGGCAGGCTCCAGAGCCCATGCTGTCACCAGTAGACCACCCTTCCTTTCAGGTCAGGTGTCCCTGTCACCTCTCTCTGTTATGCAGCAGAGGCCAGGAGCAAGCCCTGCCCTTACCAAACTTCCACTAAAGACCCCAATATGAGGTCCCATAAACCAGGCCAGGTGCTGATCGGCTCTCAACAAAAGCAAACAAAATGGACAAGCCTGCAGGTGATAACTTTGTATCAAGTGGCACCTGCCAGTAGCCTCATGTGGGTCCTTGCTAGGTTTACAGTCCCTGGAAGTGTAGCTAGAGTCTGTGGGGATTGGAACCCACCCTTTCATGGAGCACATAGTGCCAGTCCTGAGGCTTCATGAGGGAGGCAGCATTATCTCCATCTCCCGATGACCAAGCCTGAAGGCCTTGCTGCAGTCACGCAGCTAGGCGGGGTGGTGAGCCCCGGGCTGTCTGACTCCAAGTCCCATGCCTCCTTCCTGCTCTCAAACCACCCCACGGGGACAGAAGCCTGAAGAGCCTGCCTGTAAAAAACACACACCTGCTACTTCTTAGGGGGCCCACTTAGCATTCTGGCATTGACACCAAGTCAAACAAGATAGATGAGGGGTTTAAATCGACCACCGCCCCCAGGGAGGAGAGTGTGGCTGGACCACATGCTAACTACAGCTGCATTCGCTTCTTTGGAATTACATATGCACCATCTCTTGACACCCTCTGTGGCGGCACTCCGACCGATAAGAACATGCTTTCTAATAAGAAATACACAGTGATACAATAGAGTGTGGCAGCTGCTCACCACATGTACCTGTTAAATATGTGAAATGTGACTGGTCCAAATTGAAATGTGCTTAACTATAAAATACACACTGTTTTCAAAGACTCAACATGAAAAAAAAATGTGAGTTATCTCATTAAGAATTTTGATGATGATTACATGCTGGAATAACTATTTTGAATCTACTGGATTAAATAAAAGACATCACTGAGATTAATTTCACTTGTTCTGTGGAGGCACCCAGCTGGCTCGGTCAGGAGGGTTTGGGACTCTTGGTCTCAGGGTTGTGAGTCTGAGCCCCATACTGGGAGGAGACATTACATACATACATACATACATAATTTAAACTTTGATGAAAAATAAAATAATTTAAACTTTGATGAATTTTCTACATCTGAAACCAGTTTTTACCAGATAAGTTAACAAACTAGAATTTAAATAAAAACTTGAGAAGAAAAAAGGAATTCACCTGTCCCATTTTACTTTTTATAATGTGGCCACTAGAAAATCTGAAGTAAGTTCTGTGGTTTGCCTTTGTGGCTCACTTTATATTTCTACTGGGCAGCGAAGCTCTAAAACCTGAGTGCCTTGAGGCTGCGGTGGCCCTTCAATCAGCAGAGCTGTCGATGTTCATGAACAACGGGATGAAGTGGCAAGTGGAGAATGTTTGTGAAAATACCCGGCGGAGTGTCAGGGAGGGTGACAGGCTGAGGTTTTCAGTGATGAATCCTGAGAAGTTGTGTAGAGACCTTAGCAATGGCTAATCCCGTACGGCTTTAGCAAGAGCAAACCCTCCACCCTGTGCCCATGTGCAGAGACAACGTTCACAGATGATCAGAGTCAGATCTGGAAGCCTGCTGTGAGGTGTAGACCGCGGCCCCCCTCCTCGCGCTGAACTCCGATGTTACATTGTGGCTGTTGATGGTGTGTTGTTTCCCTTGCTCCACAGGAGGATGCAGATGTGGAGTGGAAATTTGCCCGGGCGAAGCTCTGGCTGTCCTATTTTGATGAAGGAAGAACCCTTCCTGCTCCTTTCAATCTAGTGCCCAGTCCCAAATCATTTTATTATCTCATAATGAGAATCAAGATGTGCCTCATAAAACTCTGTAAATCTAAGGCCAAAAGCTGTGAAAATGACCTTGAAATGGGCATGCTGAATTCCAAGTTCAGGGTAGGTAGCATGGGGTTTGTGGGGCAAGAAAAGGCAGCAGGAGGGAAGGAGGGGGGAAGTGTGCTTGCCGAAGATGATACAAGGGAAGTCAGTGAGGGGCCCCTGCTTTTCAGAATCTGGGGGCACGTCAGCAAAGCTGCAGCCCCCCAGCAGAGGCTGCCTGTGGGAGCTGCCCTTCTCCCCACAGTTCCTGGTTGGGGCCAGAGCAGGCCACCAGGCTGAGCCATGCCCCCACAGAGGCATTCCTTGAGTCCCAAAGAGGAATCGGTGTTCCCAGAAAGTATCTGGAGGATGATCACTGGGAGAAAAGTTCCCTGCCCATTATCTCCCCTTCCTAGAGATTCTCAAGGTTTACTAGCATATTAAAATCTCTGAGGAGTCCTGGGAGAAAGACACCCCCTGTAATTTTAACTCAGTGCTTCCCAAAGTTAACCAAATTATATTCTGTAACTCGTTGTCATCCTATAGATCTAAGGTCCCAAGAACAGTGTTCTAGGAACCCTAGCAGCAGTGGGTACATCAGCTTTGTGAGGGTCCTCTTTTTAAAGACAGTCCTATACGGGTACCATTCATATACGGGGGTCATATATGTTACTTGAACACATACCCATGTGTGTATGTACGCATGTAGTGTTTATTATGTATTTAGGGGTTTTTTTGTTTCCCCAGAAGACTCGCTACCAGGCTGGCATGAGGAATTCTGAAAACCTGACAGCAAATAACAGTTTCAGCAAGCCCACTCGATACCAGGTAACCACACCTTCCCAGGTATGGGCTGAAGTGGACTCATCCAGATGTGGATTTGGTGACATGGCACATGAACACAGAACACACACTTCATTTCTTCCTGCATTCAATAAATGCTTAACAAGTAACAACTATATGCCAGGCATTGCACCACTCACTAGGGATGCAGACGGTTCCTATCTATTAGGGCACCTCCAGGCCAGTGAGAGAGACAGACAAGGAGCAAGTAAACACACAAATACACAACCTCAAATTGATAAAAGTAGAAAGAGGAAAACAATAGACTGCAAAAATGGAGGAAGAGAGGGAGCACCTACTTAGGTGTGATCATCAGAGGAGGCATCTTCAAGCACAGGACAGTTAACTGAGATGTCAAAGAAGGAGTGGCCACGTGGGGCCTCCCAGGCACAGGAAAGGCATCCATAAATGCCAGAGGGGAGAAGGTTGGCAGGTCTGGAGCAGTGGGAACTCAACAGGCAAGGGACGGTCATCTAGGAGCAAGAGAGCAAGACTTGGACTGGGGGGAGAGTAGGGTGATGGAGAAAAGCAGACAGAGTCAATATACATTCTAGACATAAAGGCAACGGCACATCATGCCTGTCTGCAGGGATGGGGTACCCGGCATCACCTCCAGGCGTCTGTCTTAAGCAACCAGGTGGACATGAGTGTCTTCACTAAACACCTGACCTAAGATCACCAGCCTTGTACATAAACCTTGGGAGACTTTATGCTTACAGCCCTTTGCTTTTGGAAATTAATGCCACATCTCTGTATCCCTTTGAGTCAGCCCATGAGCCAGTGATAAATGGTAACTACAGGTTATTGATTATAAAAGTACAGGACATTCGTTTCCTGCCTTCCCCTTCTTGACGATCAGCAATTCTAGCCATGCTGATCAGTTCTTATCAGGTGTAAATTTGCAGCTGTCCTGAGCATGCATGGGGCAGAGGTGCTGTGTCCCTGGTGCCACCACCTCAGAGGGAGCAATTAGACTTAGCATCTTCCTGACACAGGTCTCTAAATGTATCTCCACTCATATTTCAGAAGCCAGCTATGCAGGTAGGAGGATTTAAGTGCACAATTAAGACATGGTTCATCCCTCAAAATACTTAGAGTTTTATGAGATGACACAGGCTAAAAACTAGAAATGGACAAATCTTGTATCTAATCGTGTGCAAAATTGGGTCTGACCAGTTTGATCTGCTTTGAGTTATTTTATAGCACAAAGCCTTTGGTCAGTTGAAAGGTTTTTATTTCTCAGCTTTTCAGAGAAATGTATAGATTATCTGTGTCAACAAAAGAGAAAACCCTAATGGGGTAGGGTCAAATCTCTGATGGGTTGCAGGGAGAATCAGCTGCTGAGATAAAGGAAGACTGATTATGTGGTGAATGTCTTGTACCCAGAATGAATCCTTTATGAGCAAGACAGTTTTCAAAAGCAGCCTCGGGGTGATCCCATTTCTGTCTTCACTCATCACTGGCTGAATCCCTGCCGCCATCAACATCCCCAAGAGCTTCCCTCTGTGATTACAGAGATTGAGGTAGTAGTCGGCTTCAGGCTACTGATGACCTTGGGCAGCTTGCTCACCCTGTATTTTGTGAATCCACCAAGAAAAGCCTCTGGCTATTTATTCAAACAGTTGTCACAGGAAAGAAGAGATAGGTATCAGAGGGAAAGGGTGGAGAGGTGAGCAAAAAACAGAGAGCACTTTGCATTTGCACCTGTGCCCTGTGCTCAGCCCTGCAAGGTGAAGTCTGGGCATCTTCCTGAGCCATCATCGGCTCAGACAGGAGTGAAGCAAGAGATGGCATGGACAGCGGGTTGCCAGCTAGACACTAGCCCAGGTGTAATCTCACCATATGCAGGTGAGAGAAGCAGTAGCTTTAATATACCTCATTAAACAGAGGAGAAAACTGAGGCTCAGTGGTGAAGGTCCACAGCTGGTTGAACAACCTGACTCACAAGGGTACCCCTCTTTTACGACATCACACTTCCTAGGCACCCAAGCCTCACCGAGAACCTGTCCTACGAGCCAGAAAACCCTCTGAGCCTGCAGAGCATGAGGGGAGTGGACAAGGTACAGGAGGAGCTTTTAGAATGAAGGGTGGGGTAAGGGTCTGACAAAGCCTCTTTCATTTTCTTGGGCCCACTGGTGGCCTTCCAGATTGCACTGATTTCTTTCCAAAGCAACTTCCAAATGTGCAGAGATCAGAAGGAGCCTGACACGCGCACTTCCTCCTTCTTACCATCCTGGCTGCACCCAGAGCCGTCACCTCCCTGAGGACACGTACAGAACCATAGAACCCAACACTGTCACACTTGGGAGGAATTCTGTAGCATTCCCACTTGGACCAAAGCCCCATGGTTCATACACATGGAGTTTTTAAACTTGCTGCCTTCATGGCTCTTCAGTAGATCCACGTGATTTTTCAAACTTAGTGCTTGAGGTGTTTATTTTAGGCTTGTCAATCCTTTGACTTCTGGGGATTCTCTGTCTAAAGAGAAGGCAGTTCCCTCAGACCAGAGGGTCTCTGTGCTTTGCTTTAACTTAGGCATTTCCAAGGGGTCTGAATCTGTGGGTCACAAAACTGCTCCCTTGCTTTTATAACTTTTTATTTTTCAATCTGGGCTCATATTAAACTAAACAATGAAACAAAACCAAGATACTGGGGAGGGGGTCAAAGCACACCTCCCATCAAAGCTATTCTGTGACCTGATCCAAAATCCAGAATGCCTGTGTGCTGGGGCGTGTGCAGACTCATCTACTCCCACTGTGAGAGCTACATTTCCTTCTCTGGCAGAGCAAACAAGCTGCATCCCAAATGCACCACAGAATCCAGGCACGGTCCATAACTCATGCAGGCCCTGTCTGTGGTGCACTCTCTTCCCCAAGCCCAGTGGGGAGTCCTTCTATTCATGCTCTAGGTGGTCTTTTCTGTAGAGATCACAGCAAATAGGATAGACAACTCACCAATGCTAATTCCTTCTATTTTTGGTGTCTGGTGAACTCTCATTTAACAAATGGTGTGCCCCTGGGATCCATTTATGCCCTCTCTTTCACGTATCCACTGATTTCTGTTTCCTGGGGGGCAACACTGTTTCCCTCTAGGCTCTGTTTTGTTGACCATCTTCAATGCACCATATATGCCCTCTTTGTTTACACTTTTAGCTGCCCTGGCTGCACAGAGAGACACAGGTCTTCCACAGAAAGGCTTTCTATCTTCCCCCAGCACCAGCAGCATCCCTTAGCATGTGGGCAGGGGGAACTGTGTGGTTCCTTCCCTGGATCTCAGTGTCACAATCATTCTGATCCCTTGTGCATGTCATCCTCATCCCCTCAAGTATTAGTTCTTTGGCCTGAGTTATGTCACTACATGCACTCATCTCTAGTATCTGCTAAGGGCAGGAGGCCAAGGTAGGTGGAATCGGCACCTGACCAGAATATGTTAACTTGGGGAAAGTTTAGTATCTTCTGGAAGTGAAAGAACTCCATGGAAGATAGCAAGGAGACATCTCACACCCATCACAAAGGAACATTCTTTTACTCTGCCCACAGTGAATGAGGGGAGACTTTTCGTGCCCATCTTTTTTGAAAAGAGATATCTCCTATAGCATCTGAGCTAAAGAGAACTTGGGGCAGTTTCTAACCACTTCAGTATTTCTGGGGACAAGACTGGCATCTTACTCCTACATACCCCAGGCTACCTAACTGTACACACTAGCAGGGTAACCAGGTGCCATCAGGACACGAAGTCTCTAAGCGGGTGCCAGGTGGCCACACTATTCTCCTTTAAGGCATCTGTCACTCCTGAGAGTGAAGTAGGGGTGGGAGAAAGGGGAAAGGGTCACTGCTTGTCTGCAGTGCTCATGAGATTCCGCTTCCATATTAAGCCTCTATAATCCTAATGTGTGGTGAGGGGCTTAATAACAAACATTTGCTTCTCTCCCTCTGGAGCCTCAGATAAGCAAATCTTAGCTCAGGTTAGGCTTGCCAGCACTCAAGAATGGGCCGTGAGCACTCATGACAATGACATGCCAGTGACTGTCTTTCCCAAGGGTAACCATTTTTGAATTGAAATATCCTAAGGGGGTAACAACTGAACAAAGCCATCCATCCTCCAAAATCGAGCTGAGACTTCCTCCTGCATAGAAAACTGTCTTTTACGGGCACTGAGGTGGACACTTGACGGGATGAGCACTGGGTGTTTTTCTGTATGTTGGTAAATTGAACACCAATAAAAATTAATTAAAAAAAAAAAAAAGAAAACTGTCTTTTAAAGGACAAGTAGATACCTATAAGCAGCCCAACCCCCCTCTGACCAATGGGAACCAGCTTCCTGCATCTCATCCCCTAAAGCATCGTGCACATAACCTTTTCCTGAAGGTTAGAAGAAGCCCCAGCTTTGGTTTCCATTTTGGTTACATTTCAGATCTGTGTGACCTTGGAGAAATCACCTCACTCCGTGAGCCTCGGTTTCCTCAACTATGAATGCAGATGACCTCCCCAAGCTCACCAGGTTTCTGGGAGAATTTAACGAGGTCATTTTGTTAAGGAGGTTAACATGACTCCTGGTCTGGAAATATTCAATACATTTGTTTCTGTGTTTCTTTTTCACCCTTTCTTCCCAGCTCTCAGAGGGCCACTCCACACTGAAGGGGGCTTGTGAGTGGGGTCTCATCTACTCAAGACAAATGGAGTTTGAAGGGCATTAATAATTACGTGTATTAATAATGTGGAATCTTTTAAAATAACAGGTTGAGTTGTGTTGTGCTAAAACACAAGATGCACCTTAAGCCAGGAAGACGGTGATCGCTGCCATACCTGTAGAGGGTCTCCACTGAGCACCATCATAGGAAACTCTCCACTTCCAATCACCAGTTTATACTTTGACCCCATATGTACATTTTTCAACTGATGAATCAAGAAACTAAAGAACCCTTAATTCTTGCACTTTTCCTTAAAGAGCAACAAACTTTAACTAGATCCCCTTGACTTGTCTCAGCCTAAAAATTTGCAGAATACTTCTGAATTCTATATTCAAGAAGAATTTTAGGGGGGCCTGGGTGGCTTGGTCAGTTAGGCATCTGTCTCCAGCTCAGGTCATGACCCTGGCGTCCTGGGATCGAGCCCTTGCATCAGGTTTCTTGTTCAGCGGGGAGCCTACTTCTTTCTCTGCCTCTGTCTGCAGCTTCCTTTGCTTGTGCTCTCTCTCTGTCAAATAAATAAAATCTTTTTATTTTTTAAAGAGGGAGAATTTTAGATAGCTAGGTATCTGGGTTTTTTAGGTTTTGTGCTTTTTCCCCATGAGAACTGGCTCAGGATAAAGTTGATTTTGTTTGGGTTTTACAGTTCAAGGTGAAAGGAGCATTACTGAGTCCCAGGAAAGGCTTTATATACATTCTTGTAACTCGGGTAACCTGCCTTAGAGGCCAGAAGGATGTCAAGGAGAAATCTAGTAGATATGAAAACCTTAGCTCAGGTTAGGCTTCACTAAATCTAGCAGATATGCACTTGAACCGCTAATATGGCAAGATCCAGGCCTCTCTGACAGAGCAGCATGAAGGCAACTTGCTCACTAACTGTTCAGCCGAAATAAGATCATGATTCAAAGCACAGAGCCAAGGAGACCAGCTGCCCAAGGTCCAAGGAGGGGAGCAGGGGGCAGCAGTGGCCTACAGGTGACGTAGGGCTCACCGCAGAGAGCCTTTGCTAGGTTCAGTTAGAGCCCTGGACTCACAAAGCCTGGAGACACGGGAGAGGTGTGCTAGGGTCGTTCTTGGCCATTAAAGGCACTGACAGAGCCTGCAGCTGGTGCAAGAATGTGCTAAATCCTTCCCTGTGCCCCCAGCCACCCACTTCCCTTGGCTTACCAAAAGCTTTTTTTGAGCCCATGTAGTCAGAGAGAACTTAGCAATCTGCTTGACCACACACAGCACCACCAAGGACAGAATTCAGGTCCCTTCCATCTAGAAAGTGCTGCCTCTGTCCCCCGATTCCCCGGGTGTGAGCAGGTCACAGGAAGGGATGAGCACGGAGCAGGGAATCCCTCCCTCACTGCCAGATTCAGAAATCGCAGCTCTCTGAGTATTTCTACAACCTGTGATTGTCCAGCAGCCCTCCAGCAATTTGCCAGCAAAATCCCAAGTTCACCTCCTGCGGTCTTTCTCATGCTTGGCTCTGCTCTTGGTATCTCTTGTTTACTCCTACCTGCTCATTTGCTTAAAGAACCTCTATCTGCACAATACATGGGAGCCACAGGAAGTCCTTCCCCTCCACCGTGACTGGTGGCACAGAGTCAGGCTTTCAGGGAAGTGGTATGTTGGCAAAACCTTCTGAGGCCGGCCTGTATCTCTTGTTGCCTCTGGTAGAAAATTTCCAAGTCAAGTGGACTTACCCAGCCTGGTCCAGACTCTGTTCTAAACCCCAAGGAGAGGACAGAACTGGCTAAGGTCACAGAAAAGGTCAGGGTAGAGTCAGGCATAGGACCCTCAAGCAGCACCTGTGGATCTTAGATGATTCTCTCTCTCTCTCTCTCTCTCTCTCTCTCCCTCTCTCAACCCCTGCCTTGGCTTCCCACTGAGTGTCCTGTTCTTGCATCCCCAGGGCAGGATCATCCCGGCGCAGAGGTTAAACAGGGACAAGCCCAGGTCCCCCCACCAGGCGAGGCACCCTCAGAAGAGAGGCACCAGGCATGGGAGCACTCCCAGCTGCTGACCGGGTGCTCCGCAGGAGCTGGGCACCAGACATCCCCATGTGAGATGCTTCTGTCCTTGGCCAGGCTTGTCTGATCCCTTCCTTGTGTTCCCATTTCAGAAAATCATGAAGCGGCTCATAAAAAGATACGTCCTGAAGGCCCAGGTGGATAGAGAAAGTGATGAAGTCAATGAAGGTGAGCGATGGGTCCTTTTCCTACAGGTAGAGTGTGAGGTGCAGTCTTGCTCAGCTAAAATCGAGGTGGTATTGGCAGGACTGTGCTCCTGTCTGTAGGCCCCAAGGGTTGGGGGGTGCTCGTGTTCCTTGCTGGTTTGGGTGTAGGCTCAAGTAGGTTCCACGAGGCTGCTGTGGGATGGAGTTTTCTGTCCCCACAATGGCTGTTGGCTGTGGCCACCACCCCCACATCGGCTGCTGACAGCCCCCTCATCTCAGAGCCAGCACTCAGTCCCCAATCTCTTCTCTAGCTGCCACATTCCTTCCTCTTCTGTCTTCATGTCTCTCTGACCCTCTCATGCCTTCCTCTTTCACTTGTAAAGACTCATGATTAGACTGTATAATCCAAAAATAATCTCCCTATTTAAAGTTGGCTGATGAGCAACCTTAATTCCAACCTTAATTCCACTGGTAACCCTGGTTCCCTTTGCCATCTTAAGTGACTGTACTCAGACTGGATACCAGGGATTAGGACCTGGTCATTATCGGGGGTAGGGGTGGGGGTGGTAAAAATCCTACCTACTGCAACAATGGTGGCCTTGAGTCCACCTCATGACCCATGGGTACAGGACAGCCCAGAAGTCCTCATTCCCTGGGTGCACACACAGAAAGCTGTAAGCAGACAGGACTCCTTCAGATCCTGCCACCACCCTGTCTCACTTCCAGGCTCTCAGAACCTGACAGCCAGCAGTGCCTCTCTAAGCATTTCCCCCACCTCAGAATCCCTTGTTAAAAATGCACATCCCAGGCCACACCTAGGGGTGGCACCTGGGGGCTGTGCATTTTGATTAAAGCGCCAGGTCATCCAGATGCATACCAAGGTTTGCAGGCTACATTGCCTTCACTGCTTGGGTGATTTTCCAGTCCATTTTGAGCAGTTACTCTTAAGTAAAAAGCAAATTGCCTTATACCAGGTCATTAATCTTCATGAGACACACAGGACAAATATTTGCTACCTCAAAACAGCCTCCTCCATGAATGAAGGCACCAAGTGTCCCCCTGGCTCAGGCCCCAGGGGCCTCCTGGAAGAGCCTGGTCACTCAGTGACCCTCTGCTTCCTCCCAGAGCATCCAGCATGCAGCCTGAAGATGAGCAGTGGCTGGACTCACTCCTGGGCTGACATGTTCCAGGGGCCGAGCAGCAGCCATCCAGCCACCCCTATGGTTGGGTCTCGAATTTAACAATTCCAGTGGCCTGCCAGCCACCTCGAGCAGTGTGTCGCCGTGATTACAGATGGCTGGGTTGCCAGGCTTCATGCCACTAGAATTATGCCATGCAACTGGAGCTCACTAAAGCACTGATGAAAAGGAAACGGGGTGGATGCACGTGTCAAAACTGGCTAAAGTGTACCTTTAAGATCTCTGCATTTTCTGTACATGGCACATAAGAAAAAAATATACAGTAATAGCATGTTCCCAGGCACCAGGCTCCCATTTGAGGCATGTCCAATATCTATAATATCAGAAAAGAACATTTCTGAGTCCTCTTTATAGTTAATTTAGGGATTTCGACAGCCCAAGCCCAGGTGGATTTGTACCCCGTAGCTCACTGTGGAAACAAGTGCAAGTTCCCACCTGGTGGCCCCTTGCTGTGGAAGGAGAGTGGCCTCGGTGAGGCAGCGCTGCCCACGGGGTCTGGGCGGACCCTAGCTCTGTCAGGCCGCCTAGCTCGTGGCCACATGCACTGTGCTGAGCCAGGCCCTGCACACTTGGAGCTTCTCCTCTGCAGAGAGCAGTGACGGAGCAAAGCACAGAGCATTGCGACGATTATGTTCCAGTTACTGAGGGCTTTCCTGGGAGTCCTGAAATCTGCCTTTAGTGGCTCCAAAGCCAGCATGCTGTCATGGTAGGAGAGAGGTGCCAGGACTTCACAATCCTGACCCTGACTCCTCCGTCTGCCTGAGAGCCTTCACAGAGAGCTCCACCAGGATGGAAGGAGGAGGGTTTTAGATGGATGGACGTGTCCTTCAGTGGTAGGAGCCAGGGGGACCTAGGTCACAATGCTTTCCCCTCCTTGGGCTGGAGCAGCATCCTGACTGTGCTGGAAAGATGCCCGCCCCCAACGTACGGGGAGCAAGCCCTCTGTGCCTGCTCACACTCACCCAAAGCTCCTCTGTCCTTGCAGGTGAACTGAAGGAAATTAAGCAAGACATCTCCAGCCTGCGCTACGAGCTTCTGGAAGAGAAATCTCAAGCTACCGGTGAGCTCGCAGACCTGATCCAACAGCTCAGTGAGAAATTTGGCAAGAATTTAAACAAAGACCACCTGAGGGTAAACAAGGGCAAAGACATCTAGCAGCCCGCGTGGGCACCTGTGACTTCTACCAGCATTCCCAGGCCAGGAGGACCTCCTAGCCGCCAGCCCTGGCAGGGGACGGTCCTGGGCCCACGCCTCGAGGATACCAAGAGGACCCTCTGGCTCCGTCCGTCCGAAGCGGACATGCTGACAGGGGCAGCGTCGTGGACTGCTTTGACCCGGAACTGCTGTGAATCTGGGCTGTTAAGGAAGAAAGGCCAGCAAAGGGGTGGGGGGAAGGAATGCCCCGCGGACACGTGTGAGACCTTTGGTCCAGTAGCTGTGATGCACGTCCCTGTGGCCAGTGCAAGAAGAGGCCTTCTTGGGTGCACAGTCGTGCCCCCCCACTCCCACTCCCACCCCCACCCCCGCTGCACAAGGACCGCATCTCTGCATCCGAGGAAGACAAACCACCTCACCCCATGCCCCGCCCCCTCCTCACTCCCCGACCACCACCACACCCCCCCACACCCCCGCAGCCCACACACATCCAAACAGAACCGGGAGGTGACCTGTGATCTATTCTTAAGTGCCAGACGAGAACACAGATAGCCTAATAGCAAAATAATTTTATTTGTTTATAAAAAAAATTTAAAAAATCCTAAATCAAAAATTGTACTGTAGGTAGCACTGTTTAGAGAAAAACAACAAAATCCAAATGATGTATTTTTACCTTTATTAAGATTATCTTGTATTTACTATTTTTACCTAAAATGGAAAGAAAATAAAATTACCTCATAATATAGCCTGGGGATTGTATGTCAATGTGCCGCCCTCCTGCAGTCTGGTGGCCCGTCTGGTGGCCCGTCTGGAGGTGTCCTCAGAAGCCCATGGGCCAGCACTTCTCTGGGAGAGGAATGAGACAAGTGTGAGGGGGTCCCAACCCCCAAGATCATGCAACCGGGACCCCTCCCCTCCTGCCCTCCTCCTATCCTCAGACCTACTGAGCCCAACCCCATCAAAGTTATGAAGGAGGCCCAGAAAAGGGTGAGGGAAGCAAAAATCTCCTCCGGCCCACTTCATGCCCTCTCGCCCTATGTGGGAGGGGAAGGGGTGCAGGCAAAGCACCCCCCCCCCACGCCCATCTCTTTCTCAAGGAGCGACCTTGCGTGTGTGAGCCCGAGAGCGGCCGCCAGAGGGAGCCCCGGTCCCAAACAACACCGGTTCCAGAGCAGGTTGGAGGCACTGCTGTGGGATTCAGGGAGAGCCCCCGCCCCAAGAAGGCACTTACTAGTCACCCTAGCCACACTCGTGGAATGAGTACTTGCTGGGCACCAGGTCCGGTGCTGAAAGCTCTGCCCGCATCTGCCCACTGAAGCCTCACACTGCAACCCTGTGAAGAGAAAGCAGCTCAGAGTCACAAATCCATGTGCTCTGCAGACGCCCAGAGAGGGCAAAACATGGATGTGCGTGTATGTCTTACGCACACACATGCATGAGGGGGCTTGTGTTTCACAATACCCAGTGTATCTCCGGAAAGCAAACTTTTTTTTTTTTTTTTTTTTTTTTTTTTTTTTTTTTTTTTTTGCTTAACCCCGTTCTAAGAAAAGAGCAGATCAGATGGGAAAATAAACCAAAGTGAAGTCGGTTGGCACCACTGAGGCAGGGGGAGAGCCATGACAGAGGGGGAGCTGAGCCCTACCCGAAGTGCCACAGACACTCGGCCCGGTCAACTGTTGCCGTAAAGAATACAGGATCAGCTTTGCTAGATCTTCCCAATTTCTGGCGGGGGGGTTGGTCAGAGGAAAGCCCACATTTGTTGGGCCCCCAGCAGCCAGGGAAGGGAAGGCTAGGGAAGATGCCCTGAAGTGTGGCTTCATACCCGGGTGGTCTGGCACCACCACCCAGTGCTCCAACAAGAGAAAAAAGAGGAATGCCCCACAGGTGCCAGGGGCATACTGTATGCTCACAGTCTAGGAGCTTTTCACCTGGAATCCTTAGATGAATTTCAAAAAAACCCTGCAAATCCTCAAGTGCCCATCAGGTTGTGTACCTGTCTTTGTGACGGGACACTGTTCTGACTATTCCCAAATACTCATCCATGGCCCCCCAAGACTGCGGATGACGACAGGATTCATTCAGCAGATATTTACCGAATCCCTTGCGAAACACTGGGGATGAGACACATAAGCATCCAGAGGTGGGGGTGAGGGGACTTCCTTTTTAAGCTTGGACTCTGAATAAGAAAGCTGACGTGCTTTGTAAGAAGAGCAATTGATTTATCCAGGGGACAAATTACCAGCACTTCTGGAAGATTTCCTTTCAGATCCCTCACTTATCTCCATCAGAATGCTAATAAACGCTTCGAAGATGCATTATTCAGTTTCCCGATCTGCCTTCAACCAGAGGCAGGTGGCAACCCCGCTTTCAGATCCTGGGGTGCCCTATTCCTCTCAAACCTAAGCCTCACATTTTCCCTTTACGGGGATAAAGGAAAACAAGTCCCAATAAGTCATTAAAAACTGAAAAGGAAACCTAGCACCATCCGTCAGGCTTCAGAGGCCGTGCCTGGGAGGTAAAGGTGATCCAGGAGTGGGCTCACGGCTGCCAGAGAGAGGTGGTGCAGAGAGGGGCCTCGCTTTCATGGAAAGCTGTTGGAGAGGCATGGAACCGAGGGCTGGCAGGGCTATCAGCTGGAGCTGAGGCAAGAGCTAGTGATTTTCCAGGCACTGACGGCCTCCCTCCCTCACCCCATCTCCCTGGCTCCTGTTGCACTAACCAGGTGAGAGAAGCAGCCCTTGGAGAAACAAAGCAGGTGAGTGAAGAGTGGAGCAGGAGAGGGGCTCACAACAGAGGAGGAGAAAGAGCCCAAGCCCTCCCTGAAGAGTCCAGGGACCTCTGTCCTCAGGCTTGCCTGCTTCCCACAGCACCCCCTCATCCCCCAGCACAGGCTGCACAGCTGTCCTTGTGTAAGACTCTAACTTTCACATATTCGTGTAGCATCTCCCTGCCCTGCCTGCCAGCAGGAGGACCGTGGGGGCGGCTGAGCCTGTTTTGTTCCCACTGTTGGCTAGCACAGAACCAGACAGTAGCCCCCCAGGAAATCCTGGCCGAGCCCCAGTTTTCTACAATTCCTTCAGATGGCACCACTGGGCTCTGAAAATCTAGTGAGTTTGTAGGAAACACAAGCCTTCCCCTGCCACAGCTCTGTGCATGCCAGCAGAACCCTGCGGCCCCTTCCCTCCCGGCCACAGTATGGAAGGACCCCAGTTCCAGCACCTTCTATGCTCTGGAGCTGCCTCCCACCAGGCCTGGAGCACACAGCCACCAGGGGAACCACTGCTGAAACAGTCAGTTCTCCAGCGACTTGTCACCTTCTGATGGCTCCTAAGAGGACTCGACAAATCCTAGAGACACTTCTTGGACGAACACCCTCCCCCCAAGTTAGGCCCCAGCACAATTCCTAAAGGACACGGCAAGCCCTGCCCGCCTCCCCTGCTGTCCGCCAGTCACAGCGTCTCTCTCCCTCCCGCAGACCAGGAAGACAAAACACTGACCGACCAACAAGGGTGAGGGGACATTCCAGAACGCGAGGGCAACTGTGCAGAAGCTCCTCGAAGTGGGGAAGGCAGTGGGAGCCAGCTCCGGGCGGCCTACCCCCAGGAGGCCGAGACACCTTGCCCTGCAGAGTCTGGTTAAAAATAAGCAGCCCGGGGCCGCCACTCCTCAAAGGGCTCATTACGCCTTATGTCAAGTGTGAGTGTGTGAGTGTGAGGCTCGCAGAGGCTGACAGGAATTACAGTTTGATCCTCTGAGGCAGGGAGGTGACGCCCCGTTCTATGTTTATCCGCGTCTTCCCCTCATCCCTTGGAGAGTGAGTATGCCGGAGGGAAGGGCCTGCAGGAGACCAGGGCTGTAAATCAGCTCAGGCAGCAAAATCCCTGCTGCCTCTGGTCCAGGACGGGCAGGGGCCCAGGCTGACCCCCCTCACCCCGGGCCTTGGAAGCAGAGGCCACCTGAGCCGGCGCTGCCTGGAGGAGTCTCTGCCGACGCCTTGCCGGGGGTTTCTCCCCTCTGCTTCCCCACCGCAGTCAAGCAGCTGGGAAGCCCCCTCCTTTCAGGGAAGCAATGACACAGACACAGGAAAAGAATAACAGTGTCTGGGGCTTGGGTTTCCTGAGGCCGGAGTCTTTCAGGAAGGGAGAAGGCTGAGGGAAGAATCGCAGATTTGGGAAGAAGTGGTGTTTGAGGGGCACAGGGCTCTCTCCTGCCCAGAAAGGCCTCCCTGCAACGGGGGAAGAACAGGAAAGGAGGCTGGGTCCTGAGACATGACAGTCAAGGCAGTCTGGCCCTGCCTGTGGAGGAAAAGCATTCCACGCCCAGACATGAGGACCGCAACTGGGAGGCCTCCTCCTCGTCCAGCCCAGCCCGGGCTGCACCCCCATCCACATCCAGGGAGGCAGGAGGAGGAAGAAGGACCGCCACCCCCCCAACCCCCAACCCTGGCAAGGGCAAAGTGCACTCTCCTTAGGGTGCTGTTAAAAAGTGTGGATTCCATGTCCTCAGACTAAGAGCCCGCTGTGTCTGGACAGGGACACAGTGGCAGCCCTGCTGACTGAACAAAGAGGCTCGTGGGTCCTGTGGAGCTGACCCCACACAACTCAGGCCAATGCCCCCCCTGCCCCGGCAGTGCACTGATAAGGACAAGGCAGAAACAAGTCTATCCTGACACTTTCTGGTGTCTGAACACAGGTACAGGCCCCCACAGAGTGGACATTTCCAGCGTTGCCCCTTCAACCCGAACCCCAGCTGCACATGTGCACAGATCAAGCTGAGGGAAGGCAGGGCAGAGGGAGGGCAGAGGGGGAGCAGAGGGGGGTCAGCGGGCAGGTCCTGGGACGCATAGGCTTTGTGCTGCTCATGAACCCCATCTACAGGCACAGGCCAGCACCCAACCCCCACTTACCCATCCCAGAAAGGAACACGGCCCTATGCAGGGCCTTAACGCTCCTGCCCTGAAACGTATATACATGTGGATGGTGGGAAAGAGCAGCCCTTCTTTCCTGCCGGGGGCCGCTGAGCAGGGGAACAGGAATCTGAGACACCAGCAGACCCCCTCCTTACCTCTTAGATAGAGCCTGTCTGGGAAGGAAGCCAGACAGAGGTGAGGTGGGCAGGAGTGGGGAGAAGCAAAGGAGGGTGGGAGGGGAGAGGAGGAGGGAGACAGCAAGGAGTGAGGAGAGATCGGAGAAGGGAAGAGGCTGCACAGTCTCACCCGTGCCCACCCCTTTTTTAAGAATTTATTCATGAGACACACACAGAGAGAGAGGCAGAGACACAGGCAGAGGGAGAAGCAGGCTCCATGCAGGGAGCCCGACGTGGGACTCGATCCTGGGACCCCAGGGTCACTCCCTGAGCCGAAGGCAGTCTCTCAGCCTCTGAGCCCCCAGGTGCACACCCCCACACCCACCCCCCTGCACGTTTTCTCGCAGCTCTTCCTTGGAGCAGGGGTACTGTTCCAGAAGCCTTCTCAGCTCCACAGGCCCATAAACCCCCGCTGTCGATGAAGCCAGTGTGCAGGGGCTTTCTTGACATCCTTCACAGTCCTGGAGCCCTGAGGGATACAGGAATGACGTCAGGGCTTCCTTGCCCCACCCTCTCCCCTGGGGCTGTTGCTGTTTCTGTGGTTAGAGGAGCAGAGCCAAAAAGTGGAGGTTTGTCTTTCTGGAGAGTCAGTGAGGTTCTGACTAAAGGTGATGGCTTCGGGCCAGCAAAACTGACGAAGAGCAAATCTGCAAGACCCTGGACCGAGGGCCACTCACGGGCTCAGGGGACACGTGCCCCTCGGCATTGGAAGAAGAGCGTGCTCCTGGCTCTGAAGGATCCCGGACCGGCACCCTGGGCATCCCCGGGATGGACTGTGGCCCTGAAGGCCCCTCTCAGCAGCTGTGCCAGCAGCAAGCGGCGGGGAGTCACAGGGCCGGGACGCGGCAGCCAGTTGGGAACTAGACGTACCATTCTTTTTTTTTTTTTTTTTTTTTTTAGCCGTACCATTCTTGTGGGGAGCGGGGGTCACCCCTCAGAGATTCTAGAAATGATCAGGAGACACTTTGAGGAGGACCAGATTCTGCTGACAAGGCTCCTGCTACAAACAGAAAAAACAGAGCCTTATCTTGTAGGTGCAGGCGACGAAGCAGAGGATTCGAGTTACATAAACACAAACAGTATTAGATGGGGGGGCTTCTTCCGCCTTCCAGGAGCACCGAAGAAGCCAGGCTACTGAATGCTGAGAGGCCACGTCCCAGCAGCTATCCCCGAGTCTAGGGGCTTTAGGCCGGCGGTGCCGGGGGAGCAGCCCCGAGCTGGGGCAGTCCCGGACGGAGAGGGGAAGTAAGTCTTTGGGTCATTTCAGTGACAGAACAGAACGGAGCCCGGGGGGTTTCCTGCTCGGCTCCAATCAATCACAGGACAGACAACCCAGCCAAAGGAGCCTCTGGTGCTTTCCCGACCCACAGAACTAAAGCAGGGCCCCTCACAGCCTGTTGAGCCCTCCTGAAGGTGAACATTTCTCAGAGCCGAGCTGTTTTTTTTTTTTTTTTAGACACATCTTAACATAAAGACGCTGCGAGCATCATCACTGTCTGTCACCAACAGCGTGAACAGAATGTGTACTGTGCGCGTCCGCAAAGGCCGTGGGGGCTGGGGCTGGGGCCGGGCTGCTTCCCGTAACATTTCCCCTCAGCCGTGCCTGCTGAGTCCTGGGACTCCTGAACTTCCGTGTCCCCACGCACCAGCCCACTGAGGCTGCACAGACAGGACGGTATAGATCAGTATTCTGGGCACTGTAGACAGATCTTCAGTTCTTCTCCCAAAGGACAGAAATACCATTTTCCTGATTCTTAAAGGCCTCCCAGACTGCTCCTCTCTCTGCAGACACACGACATGAAAGATTCAGCCTGACTTGAAACATAAGAGACCTCTTCTGGAAAACAGCTTGTGGTCCAAGGCAAGAGCACAAATGTGAGAGGAACCCACGAAGCCTGTCAGTCCACACACAGCCCAGGTGTGCATCACCCACAGGGTCACAGGGCAGGAGCCCGTAGAACCGTGAAGAGACCCAAGGCGTCCCAAGCCCGAGGATGCCATCTGTCGCCCCTGGTACCCACCACACAGAGAGGAGGAGAGGGCCATGAAGGTGAGAAGGGACCCAGGCCCACGCCCCCAGCAAGAGGCGACAGGAGGCAAAGGCAGGCACGTGGCCACATGGGCCACCTGGCAGCAGCCCAGGCAGATGAAGAGGGCCAGCAGGTCTGCAGCTCCATGGACATGGAGCCCCTGGGAGCCCTGGGCAGGCCCTCCCCCAGAAAGAAGAGGCCAGAACCCATGTGAAAGAGGCAGCTTCTGTGTGATGACGTGTGACTTCACAGTAAAACGAAGAGAGAACTGCTTACCTGTTCTGAGGCCTGAGAGGCCTCAGAGTCTCCTCCAGCACCCAGGGGCCAAAACCACCATCAGCACGGAGTGGAGGAGCATGGGTCTGGGTGAGCTCCCCGAGTCACACCGCGGGCCTCCCAGCCCAGGATCTGGCCAGGCCGCAGGACAGGTGCCAGTAGCAGAGAGGGCAAGGGGTCACAGAGACGGGGGCAGGCCACTGTCCTGCTCCACAAGGTGTTTGGTGACCTCCTAAGAAACAAAGGAAAATGAGGTTTCCGTGGATAAAAACAGTGACCCCAACGTAACCTGCCCAAGGGTCCTCTACCCCTTGCTCACTCCCCGCCCATGCCCACCCTGGCTTGGTCACGCGACCCATGTGAACCAATGGGATGTGCACACGCACTCTGCTCCGGAGGCTTGATACGTACTTGCCCCCTGGGGCTTCTAGAAAGCCAAGGCTGTGTCCTGAAGAAGCCAGGCTACTGAATGCTGAGAGGCCACATGGAGAGGAACCCTGGAGCATGAGAAGCTTCTGGACTGTTCCAGCCTAGCCAAGCTCCCAGCTGAGTGCAGCCACAGAACACACTCGCTGGGTGAGGAAGAGCTGCCCAGCTGAGGACTGTCAACCACAGAATCATGGGAAGTCATGTTTGCAGGTGCATATTACCCGAGCTGTAGAGTAACAAAGGGACCGTAGGTGGTCCGGGAACTTTTCACACCATGTGCAGCCCAACCCCAGGAGAGGAGCCCGTGTAGTCACCCCTGGAGGGCAACCCCAGGAGGGTGACTGAACCCCAAGTGCCTCGATGCACAATGCCTTAGGAATGCACCTCTGCTAGTGTTAATCAAGCCACAGGCAGGGTTCCCAATGACCTGGACCAGCTTGGTTTCACCCAGAAAGAAACCCTGTGTCTGGGCACCAACAGAAACCTCCACAACAGAGGTGCCTGGGTAGCCCAGTCAGTGAACATCTGCTGTCAGCTCAGGTCATGACCCAGAGGTCCTGGGATCGAAACCCATGTCAGGCTCCCTGCTCAGCAGTCTTCTTTTCCCTCCCCCTCTGCCCCTCCCTTCACTCATGCTATGTCTCTCTCCCTCTCTCAAGTATAAAAGAAAGAAAGAAAGAAAGAAAGAAAGAAAGAAAGAAAGAAAGAAAGAAAGAAAGAAAGAAAGGAGGGAAGGAAGGAAGGAAGGAAGGAAGGAAGGAAGGAAGGAAGGAAAGAAGGGAAAAGAAAAGAGAGCCATCCAGCCCCAAAACCGCTCTGGCCTCTTTGGGGGAGGATGCTGCCAGTGGGTGCAGCCATCCTCTCTGCTCACACACGACGTGTCAAGCCCCGTGGCCTCCGGGGTGCTGGGAGACAGCAGGCTCGCTGGAGACAAAGGCTGCAAGCCTGGCAACAGTGAAGTGGATCAGTGAGATTTTAATAAGAGCAGTGGCCAACACGGAGGTGATGTCACAAAGCCGCCTGTGAATCACTGCCCGGCAGACAATGGGTTTCCAACCTCACAGGTGTCACAGCGCCTTCACGTCCTGACCTTTTTTAATTAAAATAACAACCTAGCAAAGTGATCTGAACAGAACTCATTATTGCTTTTGCAAAGAAAGAATTTAAGTAGTGTAGGAGTCCCAGTGAACTGGAAATTCAACCCCTGGGCCCCTGAGCACCATGACCCTGGCTGGCTGCTGGGTGGGTCCCTGTGAACACAGCTGAATGGGCGGTCAACCCTCGGGCGGGACACCAAGTGTGGGAGTGTGTGTGCCCTCCTGGAGGGCAGCCTGAAGGAGGAGGCATGCTCCTTGCAGAGTATTTCTCCCTATGGTCCTAGAACCTCCTGCCTCAGGAAGACAGCTGTCCTCCTGCCCTGGGACACTAATTAGTAATGCAGACCTACAGACTGGGAGCAGGGCCTAGGAATCTGTATCTGAGATGCTCCCAGGTGACTCCAGGGGTCAGCCCTATTCTAATGCTCTACACAGAGGTCCCTTCGCTACATGGGCATGGTCATCAGGTTTCTGGACTGGCAGGAGTGGAAATGGGCTGCAGCCTCAGGGTCCAGCGCTCTAGCGGACTCTGAGGTCTTCACCCAGACAGGGCCACCAATCGAGTTTTGGAAGGCTCTCTAGGATTTGGGCAGGAAGTACTGGGGAGACACCAAGAGAAAAGATGGTCAGGGTAAGAAGTTCAATCCTCTTCTACCCTATGCTGCCAACCCATTATTAAACACCGTCATTATGAAGCAAACTCTTAGGAAAAGGACAGGAAACACTAACAAGTGTTTAGGGTAATAACCTTCTGGGGCATCATGTCTCCTGCTTCCAGGACGTGAGGTCATGTCGTCCTTGCACTGGGTCTTGGGCACAGTCCCTCCCCACTCCCTCCTGGAGTCTCAGGACTCACCAGAGGTCAGGGAGCAGAGCCCTCCAGTAGACAACCTGCCAGGCTGAGACAACACACTTCCTGGGTGCCCGGGCGTCACACTTCCTCTGGGGGCTGCTCCTCCCCCAGGTTCCGCTGACGGAGACAGAGATGCGTGGGGAAAGTGCCCAGCAGGCTGTGCATGGGGTGGGCGTGGAGGTGTCCTCTTCCTCTGCCATAACAATTAAGGTCCTCATCCTTGAGACCCATCTTTTATTTCTTTTTTTAAAAGATTTTATTTATTTATTTGAGAAAGAGAGAGAGCGCCAGGAGCAGGGGGAGGTGCAGAGGGAGAAGCAGGCTCCCCGCTGAGCAGGGAGCCTGACGCAGGGCAGGACCCCAGGACCCTGAGATCACCACCTGAGCCGAAGGCAGACACCTAACCGACTGAGCCACTGGGCACCCCTCACCGTTTATTTCTGGCATCTTTTCCTTCTTTTTGTGATGGAACCGCAGTCACCTCCAGTCTGTATCGGGAGGAGGCGTGCTGCTTCGGCGCGCTCACAATTGGAGCCCGTAATCTGCTCCTTAATGATCAGCGTGGGTCCAGCTCCGCTCGCCAAGCCCCCTCCCGCCTCGGTTCCGTTTTCATCCTGGCGTCCCCAGTGGGGGGGACTCCTGAAAGGAGCCCAGCTGCTCTGCCATCTTTTCTCTTTCTTTCCAAATGGCCCCAACAGACCCCAAGGGTGGGCCTTGTCCTGGAGATTCCAAGTGGGGATCAAGGGCTTGGATGGCCAGAGACGCAGATTCCCAGAAAGGATGCTATTTGGGGAGCTTGGCCAGTGGAAAGGCGCAGCCTACTCGCTCTCCGGCTCAGCAGAGCCCAGCCAGGACCCTCCCGCCTGTGGAGGAGGAGAGACCTTCTCCCTGAAGCCAAAAACGGCGAGTGTTTCTGTTGCCCTGGCTGTGCTCTCAAGTGGGTGCAGGCAAGATGCAAAACTGTCGCTGATGACATCATTGTCGTGCCATCGTGAATCAGAGCTTCTGGTTCCAGGACTCCCGGCTGGGCCTACTCCCTCTCTCCAGCCGGTGGTTGCAGGGTCTGGGAGAAGGGGGCTCCCCAGGGGCTCAGGGAAGCTGCCAGAGGAGGAGCCCAGAGAGGGGAGCCCCCAGAGGGCAGAGAGATAAAAAAGCAAATTACTTTCGCTGTTTCACTTTATACTGTATTTTTTAAAAATTATTATTCTCATCACAAAAGTAAATGGTAGTCACTGGAGAAATTTTCAAAAACCTCCACACTCAGAAGCAATTAAAATTGTCTTTAATCTCACTGCACAGAGATGGTTTACGGGGCCGGCAGTGGCGGGGGGGGGGGGGGCGGGGGGCGCAGTATTTGTGGTTTTCTTTGCATATTTATATCCCTGTCCATCGGCAAGCTCACTCGGACAAGGGCTCTAACATGACTTTTCCTGTAGCCAGTCACCGGGAGGAGCCCCCGACCATTCTCCCAAGGGGGTTGAAATCCCAGCTCGGAGGCCCACACCCACCTTCCTCCGAGGCATGGTGCTCAACTCTGTGGGCTGCCGGTGGGTGTTCTGTCTTCCCCCCACAGCCCTCTCTGCACTGGCATCCACCAGGCACCTGCCGTCCTGTCTGCTTTCTAAAGGTCAGTCCTGGAGGGTGAGGTCACCTGGATCCTAACTCCCATCCCAGAGACCCCCTCAGACAACTCCACTCGGCTTGCATACCCTCCGTGGAGCACTGGCTCAGAACCCCTTCTTGTGTCTTCCAACGGCTTAGCCAACTGCGCCCTGGGTGCTCCCAGGCACACAGGGTGGGCTTGTAGGAGTTTCTCTGCCTTGTCACACCTGGTGCCGCTGGGGAGCCACCCATCCTCTGAAGGCTTCTGCCTCCCCAGGCTCAACCCCAGAAAGGCCTTAACTATCTCCTATACCCTGACCCGCAGAACTCTCCATGTCTCTGGCGTCCCTCTCAAGGCAGGGAGGTCTCCTTGTCCCCCAACCAGCCTCCCACAGCTCCCTGCCCTGAAAGCAGGAAGGTCTCCTGTAATGTCAGAGGTGGGAAAACATGCCCTTGCACAGGGCAACAACTGTATAAGATTGTGTATGCACCACACAAAGGTGCCCTGCTGAGTGGGGAGGGACCAACAGATATTAGCCCTTGTCAGGGCTAATGTCTGCCCTGACAAGGACAAAGGCACCTTGCTATGATTCACCCAAAGGTGCTTGTTTGTTCCAGGCACAGCCCTGTCCCTACTCACAATGTCTTGTTCCGAATCTCATGCTCAGACTTTAGAAATTTGAAAGCCAGTCATTTGACTCTTGTGAATTGAGTCCTGCACTGGTGTCCCTTCTCCGAGGCAGTTCATGTGGGCTGTCTGCCTGCTGCCGGTCTGCTAGGAAGCCTCACAGGTGCCAGGAGACGCCCGACAATATCACACACACCAACACACATGCACACCCACACACATACTCCCAGCTCCAAGGCTGGATTTGAATCTTTGGGTTTGGGGCCAGGACCTAAATTTAAGAGTCTCCCCCAGGTAGGCCTGAGAGGGTGGGGGAGAAGTACCATGAGGAGAAACTGAGACCCAGTCCCTGGAACACCCTGCCTCATAGCCCTCAGCTCCCCTTAGGGGTGGAAGCAGGGGAGGGGATGGTGCTGGCCATTGCCTTTCTTGCCTAGATGGTCGAATTCAGGGCCCTGCTGGGCTGGCTGGTGGATGGTCCTGTCTCAGAATACCCTTGATACCCACAAGCATCTACTTTTTTCCCCTATTTGGTTCCAGCTGAGAGGCTGAGAAAATCCACACAACGCCATTCCTGGGGGAGCGGCATCTTCTAGGCTTCCATAAAAAAGGGTCAGATGATCCAAGTCATTCACCTTACTTCTCTTGCCCCACAGAATGAGCCCATGGGCAGTCTCCTGGGGGGTGGGGGGGAGTGGCAGGAGCAGCCCCCTCCCCAGCAGTGTCGGGCCATGGAGCCCACGCGTACCTACCACCCTGGGGTACACCTTCCAGGATGGAGACCTCCAAAATCCTGGCTCAAAAACCCGACGCAGCAGAAGGACAGGTCGGATTTCTGTGGCCGCAGCACAAAATGGCAATGCTAATGTGGTTTCCAATTTAGGTTTTAAAATGCCACTTAAAGGACAGCTTCAGTTCTCTCACTTAAAACTTTTTTTAAATAATCACATTTCCTCATGAATCAGGCCGTGGGCATATCTGTCCTTCCTTCCCTGTCAGGAACTGACAGAGCAAAAGAGATATTTTCTCAGATTTGTTCATAACCAGTTGTTGCTTCTTTGACTGGGAGGACTTTCCTGCTCCTATCCCACATCCGTGGTCCCTTCTGTCCAGGGCCTCGTGACCCGTCAGGAGCCAGCTGTTCCCCTGTGGGAGTGGATGGCATCCCCAGGTGCAAAGGTGCCAGGAAAGAAAAAGGGCTGTTCCTCAGACACCGGCCAGGGGCAGGTTAGGAGCAGGGGTGACTGGCTGTCGGGAGGAGCTTACTCCAAATTAAAATCATCGGGATCCCTAACTTTTATGGGAAAGAAGCAAAGTTGTTTAAAGCCAACCAACCAACCTTAGGAAAAAAGAAAGCATAATTTAAAACCCTGAAGGAATATGATCCTAAATTTTGTAAATTTGGAATTCCCCCCCCCCCCCCCCTCTTTCTGGTCAAGGATGGAAAACTTCCCTACATTTTAAGTATAGGTGGAAGGAGGGGCATGAAAATCAAATCTCTCTCCTATCCCACTTTCCCATTAACTTAAAAAGTGACTTGAGGGTTTGTATCCATGAAGGCAGGGTCCGCAGAAGGCCCAGACCAGCTGCCAGGGGCTCAGAGCAGCTGTCAGGGACTCCAGCAAGAGCCTTGTCTGGAAGACGGGATTTTCAGGGTTGGCCCGGTCTTTGGGGAAGGAAGCCAGTAGGGAAGGGGTATCTGTCCTTGCAGGGCCAAGACTAATGCCCTAAGATGCAAGTCAGGCCTCTCACTGTTCACCCAGAAGTCAGCTCAGCTGTAGGGTCTGGAGGCAGAGCTCAAGCCTGTCCCTGCTGCCGCTCGCTGACCTGGCCCAGCTTCCCAAAGCCTACCCAGGGTGCTCGCCATAGAGGCAGCTAGGAGAAGGATGTAGTGGTGACAGGAGCTGGGAACACCCCTTCCTGCAGGTAGGCCCCCAATCCCAGAGCTTCTTGCTGGCTCAAACCAGGTGCATCTAGCTGGTGCGGCGCCCAGCCATGGGTGGCGGTGCAGGCCACACGGGCCACTCCCTGTACCTCCCCGGTATAGGTCCAGCCATATCTGAACCCTCAGGAGGTTGAAGCCAGTGGCCCTTCCCAGTCCTTCCTCTGGCCCAGACCCCCTGCCTCTCCCATTTCCCACACCCTAGACATCAGGCATCCTTGACACAGTTGAAAGCAGAACCCGTCCTCAGTTCGTCTGTTCTTGGGAATGCTCAGGCTCCCCAGTCGAGGTCTGCAAGCAGGGCAGCACCCCTTCTCACCACTCAAACATGCTGCAGCTAGCACCTCGCTCACAAGTCCTCAAATGCACTGCATCTACTGGCCAGGCCTTCATCCAAGCTCTCAAGGGCTCCAGGAAGAAAAAATAATGGAGGCTGATAAACAGGAATGTTCTAGAACAAAAAACGGACCAAATGGAGGAACATAATGTGAGCCAATGTGCTGAGACATTCCAACCTCTCCACCATCAGTGTCATGTCTAATTCTTAGCAGGGGATGGGAGAAGAGTAGAGTTCTAAAGTGCTACTGCTTGCCCCTAGGATGATTTTTATTTCCTTCTTTAGTCTTGTCTATATTTTCCAGATAATGGCCAAATACTGCTTTTATAAGCAGCATAAAAATAAGAGGAAATAACTTTTCCTTTAAAAAAGTCATTGGGAGCCATTGTAAGTCGCTGACTCAGGCAGTGACCTGAGGATGATCCAGGCCCCTGCTGGCAGGGGAGCGGACCTGGGAAAGACGGAGGTGGGTTTACTGTGAGGTCAATGAAGCTTGAGCCTGGGAGCCCCAGCTCACGTTCACCCACCTGGTCAGGCATTTTTGTAAAATTTGCAAAGGTAAGGCATCTTACCAGGTCAGACTAGTGTCTTCCCCTGCCATCCCCCTCTACGAGTCTGGTCATTCCTAGGAGCACGCCCACCACCCGCTCTCTGGGCTCCCTGGTGCCGGGACAGGAAGGTGCAGGGTCAGGGGTGGGGGACCATGCACTGAGGTGTTCCTAAACACGGGGTAGCAGGGGATGTGGCGAATGAAGGGAAGTGAGGAAGCGTAGGGCACCCGAAGCCAGTCTGGATTGTTTTCCCATGTTTTGGATCTTTGTCAGCTTTCTAAAATGTGTCATTTATTTTGATTCTGTTTCTTTTTTTTTTTTTTTTAATTCTCTTTCTCTTTCTACCTAAATATCACTTGAAAACCTAACTCTGTGGCGGTATTCTCAGAGAGGGCCCCAACTGCACACAGGAGCCACAGCAAACCCCGCTCCCCACACCACCCTCCCTGAGGACGAGGACAAGGACAGGCCGCAGAGGTACAGACAGGGAGGGCGGGAGGCTCTGCAGCGTCAGAGTCAGCGGAGCTCTGCCCCCGGGCAGGAGCGGCCTGGATGGACATGCCAATGGTGAGGAGAGGGTGAGAACAGCCACGCACACAGCCGGGGTGCTCATGGATGGCACATTGCTGGCCACAAACCCCAGGCCCTGGCTGTGGCGAGGCAGACGCTGGGCTCCGATAGTGGCCCAGACTCCTGGGCCAAAACCCCAGGACGTGACTCTTAGCCTTGGCCGACCCTGAATCTGAGGTCTATGGTCTCAAACAGCTGTAAACAGCCGGAGATTGACCAGTCACAGCCACCGGGGGAGGGGAAAAGGGAGCAGGGGCCAGGGCTAGGAGGGGAGGCTTCTAAGGAGAAGTGAGTCTTGCAGGGACTGCGCACCTGCCCTGCCTCCAGGCCTGCCACAGCCCTCTGCAAAGGGCCACCAGCCAACGACGATGGGGGCAGGGGAAAGGGACTCTACTCTCGACCACCCACAGAGTCCAAGCTGCCCCCAGCTGCATGCCTCCTGCCCACCAGGCAACCACTGGCCTGGCTGAGGCCGTTTTACCTGGAGGCTCCCCCGCCACCCTCCCCCAGTCCTTCCTTCCCCCTCAGTTCTCAGGAGCCCCAGGCTGCACTGTGATCACAAAGTCCTCCTGCCTGCTCCAGCTCCTGCACCTTTTCTCCACCACAGGCATTTCTGCCAGTTCATCTCCGGCATGTGCTTTCCGGCAGACCTGCATTGACCCAGGGCCCAACTAGGTTTTTCTTTTTGTCATCACCAGGATAATTAGAGGAGATTAGAAGGCAATGATTCTTGCATCTTGTGATTCAGTGGTGTTTAATATTTTACCAATGGGCTATCTAAAATAACACTGCATCTCACCTGATGGATGTACACTCAATCTTAGGAAATACAATCCTAGAAAAGAACCACCTCTTCCTGAACGAGTTCTTCTGCCCTGGCGTCACCCCCAAGTTCCAGACCTTTCCATGAAGAAGTTCTCCCTCAACACCACAGGTGGGATGGGTTGGTGGGCCTCCTAATTAACTGAACAGTTAACTTAACAGTTCTCCCTCACTGTGGTGCCTGTCTCTACTTCTGGGCCTGAGACACCGCCTCTGGTGCCCAATCTCTCTCCAAGTGTGACCTCATGAACTAGGTACCCCTTCCCCGGAAAAACAGGGGCAGGACCAGAGGACTCAGCCAGACTCCCAGGTGCCCCTGAAGCTGGCTGGCTACTGATTCCAAATACTAGCCCTGTTCCAAGCCCTCCTGCTCCTTTTGGTACATGCTGGCTCTATCCCAGCTTTGGCCTACTTCCCGTTCTTGGCCAGGATGGTGACCTGCTCCTTAACATGCAGCGACCTCACTCACCCCTCCACACCACCCACGCTGGTTGGGTCTAGGCAGCAGGGGCAGTACAGCGTCACTGTCATGCAAACCCCTGTCCTTTCTTTTTTTTCTTTAAGATTTTATTTAGTTATTCATGAGAGACACACACAGAGAGAGGCAGAGACATAGGCAGAGGCAGAAGCAGGCTCGTTGCAGGGAATCCAACAGGGGACTCGGTCCCAGGACCCCAGGATCACTCCCTGAGCCAAAGGCAGACGCTAAACCACTGAGCCACCCAGATGCTCCACTTCTGTCCTTTCCAGAAAAGTCTAGATGATTCAGCTCAAGGGGTGGCAACTGGTCACCATCAGTCACAGCAGCCTTAGAAGCTTTGTGTCTCTGTGGCCACTTAGCTAGAGACCACACAGCTAAAGGGACCTAGAGAGGCAGGAAAGGTCACATGTGGTAATCAAGGTACTAACCAGTGAGACTTTGTCCAAAAACTGGTAACACCCAGCATCATCCCATCACCCACCACCAGCAGACCAAGTTTGCACCTGCTTCCAGCCATCTCAGGCCACAGCCCCAGCCAGCCCTGTGCATCGTGTCACTGACTCTCTCCATCACATCGCACCGTCTGATCCAGCAAGAGAAGCCGCAGGCCCAGGTGTCAGAGGACGAGGGCAGAGATACCCTTTCTGGGAGAAGAGCGTCCGTGAGCACTCTTCTTGCACTTGGTCTCACGCTCACACCCCATCCTTTCCCCAGGTACCCAGGCAAAACACCAGATCGCAGCCTCTCGCCCAGTCCAGCCTGACCATTCCCCAAGCCCACTACTGCCTATTTCCCCCTTGGAAAGGCCCTGCATTTCTAAGCTGGGCTTGGCCTACTTTCTATTTAGTTCTAAAATGGTCATTCTAAAATATGACCTTAAGTCACCAGCCACTGTGGTTGTCGACGCCATCTGTAAAAAAAATAAAAACAAAAAAACAAAAAACCCTCTAAAGCACTGCCGGGCACCATGGCTAAAATGAAAAGGTCTGCAAGCAAGGGCATCATCGGCATTCACGGAGGAGCACGCCACGGCAATCACAGCACACGACACGCACAGAAAGCCACTCCAGTGGCAGCAAACCCCGGGCAGCAACATTTCTCCCTTGACCTGCACCCCAGCCTCTCGGTGACGCGGAGCTGTGTAATAATAATTCCCCTCGCATGCAGGAGAAACAGAAATAGCTTCACCGGGCCCCACAGGCCCCGCGGCACAGTTTATGGAATCCTGGGGCTCTAATGCTCCTAGTCTCCCCAGTTTCCATTAAGCAGCTGCCAAATGGCCCCATCGTGGCAGGAAAGGCACCCTTGCCTCATCTTCCCGTCCCTCCACAGACAGGCCAAAGGAGGGGCAGCATGTGTCACTCAGCAACCACATAATGGGGATAGAGGTCACGCCTGGCCCTGTGACCTCTGCCTGTCAAAGCCAACTCAGAGCCCCTTTATAATCTTTTCCAAGACTTAAATGTATGAGTACACAAAGCTCCCTTAATGGAAGGTCGCTCTGGCTTGTGTAACAAGCTGTGTAAACTTCATCTCTGCACTCACTCAGCACCGGCCTTGTTTACCTTCCTGCCCAGACGCTTAGGGAATGGGGAACGTGACCGCCCTCCCAGGCTCCAAACATCTTTCGGAAAAGAAACAGTGCCCTCCCCGCTTGGAGACCAAAAGACCCCCAAAAAAGGGCAAGATACCTTCTCCAACTTTACCAAAATGCCAGGCAGTTTGACCACATGCTCTTTGTTGAGTTTCTCATTAGAAGAAGCAGCTTGAGGCTGAGCGGAAGAGGAGAGGCTACGGAATCCCAGCTGCCTCGCATCCTGACCCCAGCTGGGCGGCCTTGGCCTTGGCGAGGGCACCACTTCTGGAGGCTGCCTTCCTCCTTGGGGAAGGGAGGACACAGCAGTGCCTCCCTCCCAGGTCCCCATGAGCAGAAAGATCACACCTAAGCGCAGGCTGGAGCCCTGCCTGAGAGAAGAGGTCCCTGAGCAGCAGCCACCAACACTGCTCTACCCTTGGAAGAGGTCATGGTAGCAGTAAAGCGCATGGCCTCTGGAGCCCAGCTGCCTGGGTTCCAGCCTCAGCTCCGCCACTCACCACTCACAGGCTGCAAGCCCTCGCATGCATCACTCCTGCAGAATGCGACCTGATGCTGAAGAGCAGGAGCCGCAGGGACAGAACGAGAGCACCAGGGACCCCAGGTCCTGAGACCTCCCTTCCCCTATTCATGAGCAAGGGCTGCAGGTCCCTTTGCAGACCCCCCTGCTCCACACCTACTTCCTGGATGCTTACTCCATGCTTCCTAGCAAGACCAGAAATCTCTTACCACAATCCCTCATTTTATAGCCCAAAGCCCAGACTCCCCCACTTAGGACCTCCCAACTGAGCTGTTTCTGCTTCCTGCCACCACCTAGTGTCTTACCTAATCTCGTGGCTTAGGGCAGAGAGGGAGTAGAGAGAGCAGGGCCATGTTCCCCGACACACAGAGGCAAAGAGGAAAGTCGAGGCAAAATCCCAAACCCATCTACTCAAGCCCTACCATTCAAGCCTCACCAAGACCCTGGGAATTGCTAGGGCAGGGGCTTCACCTGGCTCAAATCTCTTCCATCCAGCCTGTGTGCTGCCCCTTCCCCTCTGAAAGCCAGGAAGCCTGTGGTGAGAGCACATAATTCCCCTGGGATCCTGCTGGCTGAGAACAATGCTGTCCAAAATAGGTCAGGCCTTCCGGGGAAGGGACTACCTCCCCTCATTTGAGTGGCCCACTTCCCTGGCTTCTCCATCGCTCTTTGGTGGTGGCTGTCCGTGTGCATATGGACAAGCCTTGCTGCTCTCAGAGCCAGCTTTCCCACCTGGAAAATGAGGGTTTGGCCAGGCATTGAGACTCAGCATCCTACAGGCCCTAGGAGCACGCTGGGCAGCTCCCCAGAACCAAGGCGGGGAGATGAGGTGGTGCTCAGCATCCTGCCAGGCCCTGCCCTCCACTCCATCCACAGACATCCATCTCCCCCGGGGAGGCCCCCCTCAGCCCATCTGTGTGCCTGAGAGGAAAGCCCTGCCGACAGCCTGCAGAGTGGAGGCCTCCCTCAACAAGGAGAAAAACACTCTGGAGAGTCAGGCCTTGGACCACGACTTCAATGTCAGACAGAGAGGTTGCAAAGGTGTTTCTCCCCGGCTGGGGTGGGATCTGTGGGAATGAGCTCTGGCCAGGGCTGGCCTTGCACATCCCGAGGCTGCGCGTGCTGTGCTGGAGGCCAGGCTGTGAGGCATGTGGAGGGCAAGAGGGATGACTAACTTATCTTCCCCGGTTCACTCGGCCGGTGCTCACCACGCTCTCCCCACACACTGTGCCCGGGACAGGAGGAGGGACGCAGCTAGAACTTGCCTCACCCTGCAGGTATCTGACAAGTGACCAGGTAACAGCGGAGGCTAAGGTGAGGAAGGAGGCGCCCTCAGCCCTGACTCTGCACTTGCAGGACAGCGAAGGCCGGTGGGCGCCTCCGTAGTCTCCAGCCCTGGGCCTCTCGCAGGCCACCCCCCTACCCGGTGACCCGCTGGGGCAGTCAGTCCTTCCGGAGCAGTGCAGCTAGGGCAACAGTTCCCAGTTTCTCAAAGGAGGGGAGGGGTTTGGGCCAGGAGAGCCCCTCAGTCTCACGGCCGCTCGCCTCTGCTCTGGCCGCCTCGCCGTGGCCAGCCCTGGCGAGGTCAGCGGAGGTCAGACGAGGTGTCACCACCCGCGCCCCGCCCCTTGTTCCCCCTGCTCCGGAGGAGGCCGGGCCAGGGGGGCTGGGCAGCACCTGCGCCCTCGGGGCCCAGCTAGACAGGGGCCTGGGCCCGCCAACCCGTCCCGGCTTGCAGGGGGGCCCCTGCCCCTGCGCCAGGTGCCCCTGGAGGCCCGGTCACGCCGGGAGGGAGTATATGGGGGAAGAACGGAAGCAGGTGCCGCGGAGCCAGTCTGCTGTGCAGGCGTCTCTGGTCATGGACCGTGAGCATTTCTGCGTCCGTCAGTGCTCCTGTGACCCTGTCTTACCTCCCGCCGCCCCCCGTCTCCCCGCGGGTCCCTCCCGCCTTAGGTGATGTGAGGCCGGGCCGGGGCGGTCGCCGCGCGTCCCCCGCCGCCCCATTGGTCGGCAGCCTCCGGGGGCAGCGCCGTCAGGCCCGCGCCCCGCCCCCCGCCCCGCGCCCCGCCCCCCGCGCCCCGCGCCCCGCCCGGGACCTGAGCGCGCCCGCAGCCTCGGAGCGCAGTCGCCGCTGCAGGCGGGAGCGCAGCAGCCCGGGGAGCGCAGCAGCCCGGGGAGCGCCGCCAGGCTCGCCGCGCGCCGTCCGGTCCGAACGGGGCTCGCCGCCGCGGGACCGCCGCCCGGATCCGCGGGGCTCCGGACGGCCCCCCCGCCCCCCCGCCCCCCGCCCGCCCCGTCCCCGGACCGCGGCCGCACGCGCCGGACCCGCACGTCTGGCCGCGCTGCCCCCGGAGCTCGCCGGGGCTCGCCGCAGCCCGGCTCCGACCCCGCGAGCCGCCGGCCCCGGAGGCCCGGGAGAGCCCGGGCAGGGCCATGGGGGCGCCCGGCGGCGAGTGAGGCGGCCCGGCCCGGCCCGGCCGGGGCCCCGCGGGCCATGTACGGCGACGTGCTCAACGCCACGGCCGGCCCCGAGGCGGCGGGGGGCGGCGCGCGGGCGCTGGCGGCCACGGTGAAGGCGGGGGGCGCGCTGCCGCTGGAGCTGGCCACGGCGCGGGGCGTGCGGGACGGCGCGGCCGCCAAGCCCGACCTGCCCACCTACCTGCTGCTCTTCTTCCTGCTGCTGCTGTCCGTGGCGCTCGTCGTGCTCTTCATCGGCTGCCAGCTGCGCCACTCGGCCTTCGCCGCGCTGCCCCACGACCGATCGCTGCGCGACGCCCGCGCGCCCTGGAGGTCGCGGCCGGGGTAGCGGCCCGGAGCCCGGGGCAGGCGCAGCGCCCCGCGGAGACGCCCGCCGCGCGCCCCGACCCGCGCTCTCCGCCCTGCCGCGGCGCCCCGGAGCCCGCGACCCCGGCGGAGCGCACCGACCGCGGACGCGGGAGCCCTCCCCGCCGCCGCCGCCGTCGCCGCCGCCCCGCTCCGCGCAAGGACGCGCCGGCCCCGCGCTCTGCCCTCCCCGCCGCCGCCGCCCGCTCCCCGCTCCCGCGCCGAGGACAGCCGCGCCCCGCGCCCCGCGCCCGCCGGACCCAGCGAGGACTCAGCCCGACTTGCCAACGAGGCCTCCGGGCGGCTGCGCCCCGCGGGGTGGGGCGGGGGGATGCCGAGTGCGACCGAGGGCCGGTCCCGCGGGGGCCCAAGAGCTCGGGGTCCTCAGCGGGCAGGGGCGGGGGCGCAGCGGGTCGAGGGGCGCAGGGCCGCCCCGGCAGCACCCGGCGGCCCGGGCCCGCGTCCCGCATCCCCAGAGACAGCGTTTCCACAATAAAACCTCGCTGAGTTAGACCCAGCGCCGAGGACGCTCTGGTCATTGGTTGTGGCACTTTGCAAAGGGGGCTGAGGGCGGGGCGAGCAGGTGACACTCAAGTGCAGTCGGCCTCCTACTTCGCCATGACCCGGTCAGTTTTAATGACCCTTCCTCCTCTCCAGCTCTTCCCCAGCCTCGCTCAGTTGTTCTAGGAAGCGTTTTCAGAGCCAGTCTCAAAAGGATCTGCTCCTTCATCAGCTTAAAAAAAAAAAAAAAAAAAACCTGGAAAGGCTCCACGGAGCCCTTCCTACCCGGCAGCTCTTCCAGCTGGCTTTGTCCTTTGCTCTCAGAGACTCTAGGGCCTGAACCAAGAGCCCAGTCTCCACCAGAGCCCTCCGGTGATGGAAGGGCCTGAGGGTCCAGCGACGGGATCAGCTGCTCAGCACTTCCTCCCGAAGTAGGCAGAGGCCAGCTCTGGAGAGCACTGGGGGAAGCAGTGAGTGAATAAAGCCAGCTACAAGGGGGTGATGATAGAGAACCTGAGAGGGAATAAATAGAAAGATTTGTGATAACCTTGACCATTCTCAAAGTTAACCTCATTCTAGGAGTCTACTTTGTGGGGACTTAAAATAGTTTCAGGAGCTCCGTGACTCAGTAGGGCACTAGAGCTTAGAGAATGTTTGACTAAAAAAAGCTTTGCCAGATTATCTCATTCAGTAGTGCAAAACCATTGGTGGGGTCAGTCAGGTTTTGAGAATCCCAAGAATGCTAGGATGTTGCATCAGGCAAAATGCAGACAGGCACACAGTCCTGCAAATCTGTTGTAAGGGATGGCTAAGGACCCAAGCTGAGCTGGAGGGAAAGATGTGCTAGGGCTGGCTGGTATCCGAGGCCAGGGCTCCCCACCACTGTTCGGCCTCTGCCAGTGAGCGCCCAACAGCCCCTCCTGGCTCCTATGCCAGGAAGCAACACAGATGAACGAGAGGTAAGGTCCCACCCTGGGCTTGATCAACCAGGTCTTGGAAAGCTAATGCCAGTAGTGTTAATTCTGTGCTAATGGTGCTAATTCTACGAAGACCTCGCACAACCTTTTAATAGGATCTTTGGAAGTGCAGTCAAATCTTTCCAGCTTATAGTAATGGTAGCCCAGCTAATCTGCAGAAGAGATTAAATGGAATATGTGTAAGGAAATATGAGGACCCCGGCTGGTGTAAAGACACAGCACGCTGCTGATAAGGGAGACCCTGTTTTGGCCTTGATCTGGGGGCTGTGAGGAATAAGAGACTCTAAGGACTCAGAGTACTCCTTCCTTGTCCACATCTCTCAGTGGGTGGACCTGAGGGCAGTACACAAAGTAGAGCACAAGCTCTGGAGTCTGACTGGCCTTAAATCTCAGAGCCACTGCTCACGGGCTTTGGAAGTCTAGGCATGTTATTTATCTATTTCAGCCTGTTTCCTCATCTGGGAAGTGGGTGCTCCGTCACCCATCTCTACGGGGTTGAACGTGGAATGCGGTAATTAATATAACAGGCCAGCTATCTAGCACCCAGTTGTTAGCTCATACCCTCCCTGAGCCTTAGTCTGGGGGAAGCGGTGCTGAAAGGTGAAGCTGACCCTAAAACAGAAATGTGCTGTCACTAGGGCTCACTGGTCTACTGTGTCCACAAACCAAAAGCTGGTCCCTGCAGGGGCATATATGACTGGCTTAGAGGTCACCCGAAGTTCCCGAGCCAGAATCGACTAAAGCCAGAGCGATCTGGGGGGGGCTCTTGGGATCCTTTGATACAATACTGGCCCTAGGCCTCAAGAGGTAGACACTGAAAAGTGCTAAGGTGGAGAAAGCGTGGAGGGCACCTGTGTGTCTGCAGGCTTGAGGTGGCTTTAGCCACCTAAGCCAAAGGCCTGGCCACTTCAAATACACAGATCTTTTTGAAATAAACTCTTAGGCCTATGCAGAGATGGAATCTAGGAACCAGGCCGGGTCCCTGAGCAGAACTAGACTGGGGCTCTCTGCTTTTGGCAGCACTGTAACTCCGAATACTTGCATTCCCTTCTCTATGCTAGTGTTGGACTCGCTGAGGAGTAACGGGCCTTTCTCAGAGGGGACTTAGCCCCAGATTCTCCCTGGGAAAGGATGGGTGGGGCAGAGTTCACGTCTACCATCTACTGATGGGCCGGGTAAGTGGACTACAATGTGGCAATGGACACGTAGATGGATGTCGGGGAGGTAGGTCCACACACATCCTTCTGCCCTTTGCTCTTCCAACAATCCCATGAAACCTTGGAACCACCTCTGGAGAGCTGGACAGGGCAGGCTAAACCTAAGAACAGGACCCATGACACAGGCGTTGGGGCTGCTCTGCCATAACCAGCCACTGGGAGCAGGCAAGAGGGCCGAGTGCATGGTCCTGGCGGGGGCTGTGGGGGCCGTAGGGTGGAAATAAGGGAAGGTGGTTGCAGGTGCCAGCAACCGGGGAGAAGCTGCGGTGTATGGCTAGGGGCCTTAGACCTGCCGCTAGGTGGTCACCTGACCTGGGCCACCCACGCGAGGCCTTGGTCGTGCTCCTGGATTTCTGGGTGCCTCTCTCTGCTCACCTGGAGAATGGAGATCATAACGGCACCTGGCTCGCAGGGTTTTCAGCACTGCGTGAGACACTGCATGGCATGTGCTGAGCTCCTGTTTGACACGCACTGAGTGCTCCGAACGTGAGCTATCCCTGTTCTTCGCCGGATGATCTGGTTCAGAGGTGCTCGCCCGAGCGTCAGTGTAACGCTCTCCCGAGGTGACCCCAGCCCTTAAGCTGCCCCCTTTGCAGCAGGCTGCCCAGAGCCCTGGGGCTTTTCTCTCTGTGCACATTCTCACCGAACTAGCTTATCCACTCTCATGGCTCCGGGGCACTTTTCAAATGACTCACTTTAGACCTCACCCCTTTTGACATCTCCATTTGGACAGCTCATAGGGAACCCCAGACTCTACACGTCTGAGCCTCGTCATCCTCCTGTAAACAGTACATCATCCTCCAGTCTCCTCCATCTCAGGAAATTGCACCGGCATCTGGTGGCCCAAAGTGGAAGCCGCGGAGATCATTCTTGCGCCCACGCTCTCCATCCTCCTACCTGCAATCCATCACCTTTCAGATACGACTCCACTCATCTCCAGCATTGCCACCCGAATTCAAAGCCTCTCTCCAAGGCAACATCTGAGCCCCCTGCCTGCCTCCAGCCCCAGCTTATACTCCAATGGCTTCTCCCTGCCCTTGGAATTTAAAACCAAGCCCTAATCTTGGCCTTCAAGACCTAGCACTATCTGGCGCCCACTAACCCCTCCAGCCTCATCTCCTCACACTTCCTTTGTTTTTGTTTTTGTTTTTTTTTAATATTTTTTTAAATTTATTTATTTTTTTATTTTTTATTTATAATAGTCACATAGAGAGAGAGAGAGAGAGAGAGAGAGAGAGGCAGAGACACAGGCAGAGGGAGAAGCAGGCTTCATGCACCGGAAGCCTGATGTGGGATTCGATCCCGAGTCTCCAGGATCGTGCCCCGGGCCAAAGGCAGGCGTCAAACCGCTGCACCACCCAGGGATCCCCTCACACTTCCTTTGTATGTCCAGCTCCTGTCACTCTGGCCTTTCAAGCCCTGAGGTCTCCCTCTCCTCCCTCGGCTCGCTAGTGCCTTCTCCTCCTTCAGGTGTAACCAACAGCTCTCTTCTCCAAAAGGACTTGCCTGCATCCTCAGAGATTGGTCCCCTTCTATCAGATCCCCGTCAGCAACCTTATCATTAAATAACTGTGCAATTCGGAGGCGAATGCCACTCTACCTACCACCATGCAAGTCGTATGAGGTCAGGGCCAACAGCCGCCCTATTCGCTGCCGCTTTCTCAATGCCTAGCAGAGTATTCAACACAAAATAGACAGTGAGTCTTTGTTGGATGAAATATAGCGGAATGACAGAGCTAGAGGTTTAAGGTGAATTTGCCTGTAGGTTCTTCATCTGGACACTTTCCCTTTGATTCTCTGCCTTAAAGTAAACTGTATCAGATAAAATATTGAGTTGAACTCTCCTTATTGATTGGCCTTTCAAGTGGCCACTTTCCTGGAGGTGGTGATCCACAAAGTTGTTAGCAACCGACATTTCCTGTCTCCATCGATGTAGCGCCTCGGTTATTATTGTGTCTCCTGCGGAGACTAAAGAACATGCAATTTAACTTTGCACACTTAGCTATTTCTGCTTGAATCACTCTTTATCCTGCAGGGGAGCAGAGGTCTTTGTAGTATCATCCATGCTTTGTGGATTGTCTTGACTGAGAATCTGTTAAATCGCTGCTTCACACATTGACTTCCCCACTTCTTCCTGAACTTTGATCCAAGATTTCCTTCTCAATGAGCCCTCCTCCCCTGGATCCTTGATCCAAAACTTCAACTATCTTCCTCCCCCAATCCTGGATGTTCTGAAGCTCCCTCTCCTACATTTTCTCCTTAGAACTTCCCACTACCCTATATATTTTATTGTTCTTGTTTAGCGTCTCCATCAACCAGAATGAAGATCCTTGAAGGAAGGAACTTTTTGTTCAGTCTATCCTATGCCTGAGATCTAGTATTAGTTGAATGAATGAGCAAACCACATGGGCACTGCTCCATACCAGAAAAACAATATTCAAAAATATAGGAGCAGAGTCTATTCCTTAAAGTCTTCTTCATTCTCCATTTCTGCTTCTCCTCCGTCTTCCAAACCGATCAGATAACCCTAACTAGACAGGGTCCAGAAACACTACACTGTTACAGCTTTGCTGTCCACAAGGGCAGCTGATGCCCCTACTACAGCTTTACTACACCGCCTCGCACAAAGCTCGACCTGTAATAAGCACCCAGGGAAGAGCGATGTGAGAGGAAGTGAAGGAGCAAGCAGTATTTAGCCTGAACTGTCTCAACAAACACCACTTGCCACTTCCAAGTTCCTTTATTCACATGACCTTCCAGGAGTAGCACAGCTTTTCATCCTCATTCCTGGGCTTCCATGTCCATTTCAAAGTGGCTGCCCAGGTTCCTGTCGCCGCCGTATCTGCATTGTAGCATTGGGAAGGCGAAAGCAGCCGGGAGGACATTCCTCTTTGGAGCATTACACCAAATGGCACATATTTCTGCTCCTCTCCTTCGCCACATGACCATTATCTAGCTGAAACGGAGTCTGGGAAGCGTGGTATGCGGCTGGACATAAGTGTCCTATAATTATGGAAGGGAAGAATGGGTCTTGGTCAACTTCCAGCAGTTTGTCAATTCATCATCTTCACCTTCACTGCTATCGCTAAGGAGGCTGAAGCCAATTCCGTAAAACTTAAAGAATTGTAGTTGAAGAGAAAGCAATCAGAGGATGTCTACTATGAATCTTAAATGTTGGGATAGCAATTCAAACTCCTCTGTGCTTTCTTTACCCCCTATAATCCCACACACTCTTCAGCAAAATTAATCTTGTACTGGGAAGGACAAACATGGTCGCTATGCTCTCTCTCTCTCCAAGGTGTTACTTGGGGTGCCCTACCTGAATGTAATCAAAGGCTTGTCCCTCATGCACAACTGGGGATATTAGGATATCTAAAACCACGGTGCTAAAATGAAACTACAGGGTTCTTCATACTGCAAGCTATAAAATAAAAAGTACTTTTTGGTTTATTTTCTCAGGTTAAATAAATCAAACTGTGCCCTTTGACTTTCTCCAGGAAAATATTAAACATCAACAGGGTAAAGCTCCAAATTGACCGTTAATTTTGTAGGTTCTCTAGCCAACAATTCCAGGAGCCTGATAACTTTGGGGGCAAAGATCTAAAAGTTCAAGGAGAAAGAATAGATACTGCTCTTCTAATTCTTAGTTGAATCTCTTCTTCTCTGATGAGGCATGCAATAAAGAGATCTAATATTTAGAGTGCTGAACTATGAAGCATTCAGCTAAGAACCATCATGTTACATAATTCAAAAGATGAATTCTAGTATAAAAAAATTAGGGCAGCCCCGGTGGCGCAGCGGTTTGGCACCGCCTGTGGCCTGGGGTGTGATCCTGGAGACCTGGGATCGAGTCCCACGTCGGGCTCCCTGCGTCTGCCTCTCTGTGTCTGCCTCCCACGTCTGCCTCTCTGTGTCTATGAATAAAGTCTTTGAAAAAAAAAAAATTACCTCTGACTTCTGTCTTTCCGTTCATTCCACAAGTATTGGAGTGCTTATAATTTACCAAGAACTGCTCCAGCAGTGGGAATACGCTGGCCTCAGAGACTTTACATCCCCATGACGTGAGACAGTCAGTAAAGAAATAACACCTATAGGGGATCCCTGGGTGGTTCAGCGGTTTGGCACCTGCCTTCCGCCCAGGGCATGATCCTGGAGTCCCGGGATCCAGTCCCGCATTGGGATCCCAACATGGAGCCTGCTTCTCCCTCTGCCTCTGTCTCTCATGAATAAATAATCGTAAAAAAAAAAAAAAAAAAAAAAAAAAAAAAGACCTATAGTATGTGAAATGGGGATACTTTCTCAATTCCCAAGGTCTTATTTTGTTGTTCCTGAAAGCCTTCTCAGATTAATCCCAATTGGCTTTGTCACTTCAGCAATCTTTTTTCTTTTTTTTTTTTTTTTTTTTATAGATTTTATTCATCTATTCATGGGAGAGAGAGAGAGAGAGGCAGAGACACAGGCAGAGGGAGAAGCAGGCTCCATGCAGGGAGCCCAACGCGGGACTCGATCCTGGGACTCCAGGATCACGCCCCGGGCCGAAGGCAGATGCCAAATCGCTGAGCCACCCAGGGATCCCCCACTTCAGCAATCTTATTAAAATATCTGGAAAGCTAGGCTTGATGCTGTACACTTCAGGAAGTCTGACATTCAACAAGAAAGGATATTGAAGAGAGGACAATGTTCTCTTGGGTATAGAAATCCAAGAAATACTTTGGAATCTTATTTCTCTGAGTACTTTCAAAAAAGGAGCTATAGTATAGTTCCACTCCTACTAATCAGCTACATTTTTGTCAGAGAAAGGAAAGGACCAATGTAGAGCAACTGCCTCAACAGGTTAGAAGGGTACACACACTACACACGTGACTGTTTAGTGGTTAGCTAGTGGTTGGGGGTTTTTAGTTTATCCTTTTCTGAACTGTTAAAATTTTCAGCATTTAGCTCAGATAAAAGTATATAAAATGAAAGAACAGGTGAGGCTTTTATTGGATAGGAAAGGGGTAACAGATTAAAACCAAAGTATAAAAGGATGCTTTCAAAATCCATCCCTGAACATCAAAACACTGCCCCCAGGAACTGCCTCTCACAGAAAATTTACAAATATCCACTTGATACGATATGGATAGTAAGAGTCTAAATGCCTCTTTCCCCATCCATTCCACATACTTTAAGACAGGGAATGCTGGAGCACCTGGGTGGCTCAGCAGATGAGCATCTGCCTCCGGCTCAGGTCATGATCCTGGGGTTCCAGATCATGTCCCACATCCAGCTCATGGGGAGCCTGCTTCTCCTTCCACCTATGTCTCTGCCTCTTTCTGGGTGAATCCCATGAATAAATAAAATCTTTTAAAAAAAGGGGGGGGGGGAAGGTTAAGGAGACCAACAACTTTTCCCTAGAGTCTCAGCCTCCTTTCTTTAAACTACAACCACAAAGTGATTTAGATCAAGAGAACAATCTTTTTTAAAATCGTCTTTATTAACAATAGGCTTACAAAGTCAACAAAAAAGTGATATTTAACATGTTAAATGAACTTTAAAAAAAAAATGCTTCCTTCTTTAAACCGTTATTTACTACAGAGCTCCAAAGAAGTACTTTCTTAAAAGCTTGCCCTAGCCTGCTGACAGCCTTCTTATAAATATGTATAAAATCTGAGCTGCATCAAAACTGCTGTAATGTGGAAGAGCATTAGCTACTGAATCTGTCGTCTGAAGGAAAACTGAAGCAGATGTCACGGCTGATCCCTTCATCACCTAAACTGTTTGGACTACAGCAATCTGAAAACTAGTCACCTTAAATCGGAGAGAAGCCAACACCTCTGTTTACTGAAATCTAGTGCCAGAACAAATGTTTTTAAAATATACTTTTAAAACAGCCATCGAAGTAACTACTAAATACCTTACACTTAAAATAAAAAGGTGTAAGAAGGAACTGATTTGCAGGGATGGATTCTTTTGATGAAGCCTTGTCTCCAAAACGAATAAGAGCTTTTATATTTGTTCTTTTGGGTTAAAATATTTAGTTTGGGTTTTTTTCCTTTTCAGGTGGGGAGCACAAAGATTTACACCATCCCTTCCTAATGAGAATAAGTTTGCATTTCTCCTGTATACAACACAGCGGTGGTAAAAGTATGTACTTGTGGGGCTGATAAAACCCATCTGTGATTAAAAAAAATTTTTTTTTTGAAGGAGAAAATGAAGAAAGTTAAGAGTGGATCTCCTGAAGTCAAGCAGTATCAGTAATTATTCCTCTCAATCAAAGAAGCAGAAGAAATGCCAATAGACAATAAAAACAAGTTATATGCCAGGCACTGTTCTAGGTAGTTTTTTTGTAGGACTTTTATTTAATCTTTCCCAAAATACTATGAAGCAGACTTCCACTCCAACTGGGGTACAGCGGGGTTAAGCAACTTGCTCAAGGGCACAGAGCTAGAAGAGCGACGAGGCGCAGGACTCCCGTGCAGGCAGGCCGAATCCAGACGCATTTCTGCTAGGAACTACTCTATCTCCTAATCGTCTGGTTAACACCTCTCATCTACAGATGGGTAAGAGAGAAGGGACATCAGTGTTTAAAACAGCCCAGACTAGATCTAAATACTTTTTCAAAACACAACTAAACTCAACAAACAAACAAAAACACATCAACTCTCTTACAAACAAAATGGAAAAACACTGATCATTCTGAGCAAATCTCCTGTTGAGTGGAAAGGCATGGAATACCTATTTGCTACTGCTCGTGCACACGCAGATAACAGCCGGTCACAGCAACTGGTCATCTCATCATTTTAGAACTCCACTCAGTGAAACATGTTAAGTCAAAAGAGAATACCAAAAAACAAAACAAAACAAAAACAAAAACCCACACACATTAAGGTTTTGAGATTTATTAAAATAAAGTATTAGCAAACAATATGCAAAAACAAAGTTCTTAAGAGTTATGGCTTTGAAAAGCACAATATAGTAAAACCTAATACATTTTTATAAGTATCAAAAAGGCAACAGAATTGAAGCATGTTGCTAGAATTTCACTTTCTACAACATACACAGAAGCAGAACAAGTACAAAATAAGCAGATCTATAGCGCAGCCATTGGTTTGGTCTTTATCATCTGCATGTGAAATATCTTTTTAAGAGAAGATGGGTAGATACATACAAACATCCAGTTTTCATGATTACAATCCTATCCAATTTTAAAATAAGTGATATTCAAAATGCAATTTTAACCCACCCAATTAAGAAGAAAATCACTTGCCCAACTATTATCTTTAAGAGTCCCTATATATAAAATACTTCATGAATCAAATCAAAGCAATGTCATCTCCAATGACATTAGAAGTGAAAATCTGATTCTAAAAAATTTCTTTTATAAGGAACTTAGGATTGTTTGGCTTCACTGTACTTTTATTATGATTAATACCAGCTAGTATCAAGAAGGCGCTACTTATTAGTGAGGGAAAAGAAAATATCTGTACACAAAATTCTGAACTTTTTAGGAATAGTATCGTCAAATGAATACTTAAGGGACAATGGTTTATGGTAACTGCAAGAATTTTAAGAATTGAATTATTTGGACAAGAACCACACAGAACTTTTTCACTCTGCCATGAATAACAGAAGAATTCTGCTCTAAGATGCTATCTTTTCACCAAAACATCCCATCGCTTGTTTTACAGCAACTGCTACCAGTGAATATTTTATCATAAGCTCTTAAAAAAAAATTTTTTTTTTTTGCTATGTAAAATCTCTCTGTTTTTTGTAAACCATCCAATTTCAGGTTAACACTTCAGTTATAAAGCAGTTGGCTTTTAGAAGATAAGTTTCTACTATGAATAATCCAATATAACAAAAGCTTGGTAAATGCTGTTACCTCTTTTCATTAGGAAATGCTAAACCGTAGTCCAGTGAATTCCAAAGAACTATCCACCAGGCACAACTGTTTATGCAGAAGAAATGCCTTGAATTGTCAGTTTCCATACATGCATCTTCTGTGAGAAGAAAAGCTCCCCAAATCCCACCTGTATCATAGAGGAAAATCGCTGCTGCTCTGGAGGAAACAGGCTCCAAACCTGAGATCTGCCCCCTAAAGCTGCCCTAGTTAGTATCTCAAGAGACCCTCCATAAACCAATGTTTAGGAAGACTCCCTGCCATTCAAATCACCAAACGTGCCTGAAACCACCATGATATCAACTACGTTAAAAGATCCTTGCTTATCTAGCTCCTGGGAATAATGAGGACACATTTTGTATTCCCATCTGAGTGAGTGAAGATTTAACTAAGAAGACAAAGACGGACTCTGATCCCTTTAAAAAGTTAACAGATCCAAAACTGAAGCCATCACTGGAAGTTGAATTCAAAATTATCAAAAGAATCTTTTTTTTCAGTAAGCATAGAGGATATTCATATATTTTAAGTGGGAAAGTGATAATAATCCAAAGTAATACTGAGCAAACAGCTATGAAGAGTATAAAGAAATAGATCGAAGCTGATGTATTAGATGCTCTTCTGTAACTGTAAGAAAGACAGTGCTTAAGGAGGTACTATCAGACTTTCTGGAGGTTCTGTGCTACTGGTAGGGTTTCATTTTTCATATAAGCCTCACTGTTTCCCACGGTTACCCTCAAGGGTTTTGCGATGTGAGCCCCAGGTCTCATCTTGACAAGAGATTTCAGATCTGAACACTTATTATTTTACATCTTAAAAGCATATCTTACTCTCCAGTGTCACGGAAAGTATAAAGTAGCTACATCCTCTTTCAGTGCTATGAGGTATGTAGCTCACTGAACTACCCAGTAATCTTACTGTGGATTTCAACTCAGAAACCCAGCCAATTCTATGACCACAGTTTCCTTATATAACAATAAAATGTGAAAAATGACTTATATTCTGATGTATATAACTTGACATTTTGATTGATGTTTTCTTTAATCTCTAAAAAAAAAATGTTAGCTTCAGTAGATCAATAACATGCCTGCTAGTTTACATTCTGTAACTCAAGCCAAGCAATACCAAAAAGACCATAATACTTTATGAGACAGAGATGCTGATCAAATGCAATGCTTATTTTTTTTTCTGATCATCTTTCTGTTGTGTTTACTCAGATTAAAGTTGACTCAATTTCTCTTTTTGCATTTACCAAATCGGTTGTCATTTTATTATTCCCAGACACTAGTCTTTTCAGCTCACATATATTAGTATGTTGTACAAGTTATAAAAGGTGATTGTTCCAGTGGTGTTGGTATTTTCCATCAACTTTGACTATAAAATAGATTGTAGAGATTAAATAAAAATTTAAAACTGTCATTTTCTGAAAAGGTTTCCTTCAGAAGTGTCTTCTTTTCATTGGTCATAATTTTATTTAATTTTTTAAATCTCACTGGTGATTTTTATCTCCCATCCATGGATTTGGGGCACCCTCAGGAATTACAGAAGCAGCCACATTGAATACAATTTTCATTTAAAATCCAGGGGTGTGGAGTTAGTAACTTTTAGGAAGTACAACAGGCTTCTACTTTTCCATGAAAGTCTTGACAGGAGCTTCGTACTGTCCTCCATGAGATAAAATTTCTTAAGGAAAACACAGAAAAGGCCAAACACATAAAACCCTGCCAGTTCTAAAGGTTGTAATGTAACTAAAAACAATTTTTAATTACCTCAATTGAAAACAACAATTCAATAGTTCCACCAGTTCAAATCCACTGATTTTGAATACATGTATGTCATTCAACATGGATGCTTTTTTTCCTACAAATTTGTTCCAAAGATTATGCCATAAGCCTGATAAATAAAAGAATAATGTAAATAGCGAGGTTCTAACACCAAGCAAATAATTCTCTTTTCATGTGGCTGACACAACTCTGGAAGATTAAGAATGCATGTCATGTAAAACTTCTGTCTGAAGCTCAGGTGATGGTCAGAAAGTATCTTTTTACCCAGAAAGGACCGTGAGCTGAAACACATATGGCACTTCACCTGAAAGAACTAAACCCCCCCAGTGGCTGCATTTCGTAAAAGTAATAAATAATGTCACGGAAAACAAAATGAAGTGCATTCTCCTTTCCTTAAAAAAAAAAAAAAAAAAAAGGCATTTAAAAAAATTTTAAAAGCAGAAAGTCAACCCAAACTAACATTTTAAATAGAAGACTGGCTCCATATACTTTCGAAAGGCACCGGAAAATAGCTTTCCCTGGTAGGTAAATTAGGTCTTTTTTTTTTTTTTCCGAAACCATGTCTTTGTTCTCATGCCATAACAAATTTGACTGCTCTCAGGAAAAAGAGGTTAAAAGCCCTTGACCCAAAGCCCTCAAGCATGATTGACTAAATGGCTATTTTAGAGTTTTCACATCTTTCCTCTCTGAGGACTGTGTTCTGAGAGACTAGTGTCCACAGAGTTCCCCCAAAATGGAAAACCAGCAGCATGTATGGTAACTGAGAGAATAGTCTGCATTCTTTGATATATGACTATATTAAAGTCAACTATTCTCAACAAACACTGCTTCTTCAAGGACGTACCAGACCATCAGCCTCAACTTGGGGCTAGACTGAAGAGGCTTTGGGCTACAGTCCCTGGGTCCCTTCCTTGCTCAGGGCAACTGATGGCAGTAAAAGCAATGGGATTAAGCACGGGACTCTCCAACAGGAGTAACACCCATAAGGCAGCAGAGAATTAAAAAGGCACCTTCAGGTGGAGCTACAGAGTAACAGTCTTATCATCTAGGTTGAAAATACAACAAAAGCTAGAGAAAGTGTAACTTCTACAACTGTCATCTATAAACCGCAGTGTCTGTTAATACAAAAGGGGTACCAAGGAAGTAAGGATGAGCATCCAAGTCTAAGTCACTTGAGTGTGTTTCACAAAAGGTTACACTAAAAACTGTCACCCATCAAAGTGCAAAATAAAAGATTAATGCATGTCAAAATTAGAGTTCTTGCAACAGTGGCCAAAAGCAGCAAAGCTGAACAAGGCCGGGCGTGCACTGTCACTAGCTATAAAAGTAGTACTTAGGACAGATTCTGAGTAAATGACATATAATGGAGATCTGTTGTTTACAATAATTCTTTTTTTAAAAAAAGGAAATGTTTTACAAAAGATATACCGAGTGAAGTCACAGGAGACTGACTGACAAACATTTAGCTGTATTAAATGCAAATTTTATGACATTGCCTAGAAAACTATGACTTTACTTTTACTGAACACTACTTGTTAGAGCAGTGCATAGTGTTCCTTCAAATAAAAGTTTTGTTTTGTTTTTTATAGTTTCTTTTCAGCCCCTACCATATGCTTTTATGAAACAATGAATTACACTTTCTTAACATTGGTAGGACAAAGAAACTGGTAAAAGTACAGCTTCTGCAGGATGAAGAGTAGAAGGGAAGACTTTTTACTGTATACCTTCTTAAACTATTATAATTTTTCATCATGTGATGTATTACTTTTTCAAAAAACTTGAACAAATAACAAGTTGGTTGGGACAAGGCAGCAAAATTGTGTCCCAGTTTAAGATCAATGTCAAACTTGTGAACTGGGGTACAATACTTACTTTGCATTTCTCACAACACTTTTGATAGTTAATCACATGAACACAAATAACAAACAAATGTAGATTCATCACAAAATACAAATGTATTGGTCACAATTATGTAGAAAAAAAATAAGCCTGTAATATCTGTTTTCCACGTAAGCTCACAGTATCTGTACTGAAGGTTTCCCTAAAATTAAAACAAGTCCGCTAATAATATAATTGAAAAGACTACTTCTGCACTATGAGACGGAAGATATGGGGTTCAGAGGGGAGCCCATCTGAGTAAGGACTTTATCCAGCCACTGAAGAGGCCCATGAAGATGAATCTCAATCCAACAGGGGGTGCTGGTAACATCCTGCCGGTGATACTCGGCTCCCCAGCCCTACGAAAATGAAAAGATATCATAGCAAATCCCTCTTGAAACTGTCAACAAGCCTAAACCAATTTTAACTTACTAACAAATAGATACTTTAACAGTGGAGACCACAAAACCAATCTTAGAATTCACCATGGAATTAAAAGCAACATAGAGTTGCAGTATTCAAAGAGATAGGATTCCCTTAACAGAAACCCTTGGAGCAAGAAATGTTTCAGAATTCTTTTACTTTTTGAAGTTTAGAAAGTTAATACAGTACAAACAGCTCATAATTAAAACACTATTATTTCTGCAGTGAGATACATCCTCACTAAATGGAATAAGTAAAACACATCAACAGCCTCATGTAAGTTTACATCAGATTTTGTTATGAAAAAGTTTTGGGTTTTCAGGTTTGGCATTTTTTTTTTTTTTAACTATCAGATAAGACACTGTAGATCTGATCAATGTATACAAGTGTAACTAAAGTAGCTGGGATTTAAGCTGGAACACTTTAGCCTTAAACTCTAAAGATTAAAACAGAATTTTTTTCACTTTTATTTTCCTAGATTCACCAAGGTCTCTGCTTTACAGCTTAGAGTACTGCTGGTCTAGGAAAATTAGGCTTGGGAGGGAGGAGATGGGGAAGTAGAAATTAAATACATCAGTTTTGTTTCAGGGGCACCTGGGTGGCACTGTTGGTTAAGAGTCCTGGGAGTGAGCCCTGCGTCCCTGCCTTGCATCCCAGCATAGTCAGGCTCCCTGCTCAGCAGGGAGTCTGCTTCTCCCTCTCCCTCTGCTCCTCCCCTCCCACACCCATGTATGCATGCACTCTCTCTGTCAAATAAATAAATAAAATCTCTTTAAAAAAAAAAGTTATGTTTCTATGAAGGAGGAATGCCTTTGGGGCTAATAAACTGATGCACAGAACAGACTTACAGCAAAGCAGCAAGGCAACATTGAACTGTGGGTCTGAATACCAAAAAAAAAAAATCCCGCTTGGCGCATTTCACAGTTGGTCTTCTTTGGCTAAATCCTTAAGGACCAATTGGATAGAGTACAGGATGCTTTTATGCATCACTAAAATTCTTTCCTAATTTTACTCATAAGCCATCACCCTTGGAAGGCCAGTAAAATAAGCCCAAGAGCAAATGATAAATTTGAAAAGTTCTTTCAACTTTGCAAATCCTTAATAATAGAGGTTAAGTGCAAGGAAGATAATTTTAGTCTTCTAAAGAATTTTTTAAGTCACTCCAGTGGGATCTAATAATAATTGAAACTGCTGAGGCTAAGGAACTTCAAAAGCAATTTTAGTATTAAATGCTTTCTAGCAATTCAGTCTTTAACTGAAGCTCTTTATAAACTCAGCTCCTATTCAATATCAAAATCAGTATCGTGTGTTTTATAACATCTGGATTATAAAATTAAAACTTCAACCTATTGTGTGGCTTTGAAGCTATAAATTCAAGAATGTCATTTAAAAACCTATTAAGTCAGATCAAAAGTAAATACCGATTTTCATTTCAGGAAGACATTTTAAAATCATAACCTATAGAAATATACAAATTTACAGTGACTCAAATTAAGCTACAGGTTATAACCCACTCACCTTGACAAAACTCATTCGGATGGTACACATTTTGGTGAGCTCATACACTGCCTCAAACCCATGGTTGACAGACTGAGCCAGAAGCTGAGCAAACTCTTGGTTGTTAAAAATTTTGAGGCTGCAACTGCTGGGAATCTTACAGACCGTGGTAGGATGAAAGCCATGATGAAAGTTGCAGTTCCTACTCTGAACAAATATGCTGCTGTCACTGAGGCACTCTGCATATACCTCTCCACCAACATAGTACAGATGAACACCTTAAAAAAACAAGCATTACAAGACTCACCTTAATAAAGGTGAAATAATAAAAATAATAAATTTTTTAATTAAAAAAATAAGTTTCATAATGCAATGAAACCAAAGAGGTTGTAGAAGGTGCAACCAAGAATACCCATTAACCTATAGCAAAGGCCCAACAGTCTGTAGATATGAAGCTACCACTAGAGGGCCTTAGACGGCCGAAGATAATCAAGAGGTTAATGAGGTTAACCATCTACAGTGGTCCTCAAATAACTGAGACTTAAATTAAGCTTAAGGTTGGCAGCTTATTAGGTTTATCAGTTCTTAGGTTCTTTTCTTTTCTTTTGGTTCTTTTCTCTTTGCCAACAATCATTTATTATCTCTAGGAGCAAAAGCAAAGGCAAAAAGACAAAGAAAGCACAAATGATGAGTCCTTTCAAAGGAACGCTTGGTGCTAAGTTAATTTATCACAGAGTCAATTGGCAAAGTGTTCTGCACTCTTTTAACTAATGGAGAGTACAGGAGCATTAAAAATTTGGCCCTAAGTCACATATGTAATTGCAGGTCACAGGAAGAGACTTTAATTTTTTTTAAGAAGAGACTTTAAACGGCAGATTTATTTTACTTCCCTTGAAAAGAATGGTTTTGGTATTTAAAAATATATATATGTAAATAATATGTGAAGTTTCAATATTAAAACTTCAACTTCTATAGCTAAAGTTATTTCCAACTTTTTACTTCCACAAAGAGTATTAAAAAGGCCATCCTTGTATACACATACCTCATACATGTGTGAATCACAGACTTGTATTAGGCTATGATACAAAAAACTGTTTTGGGACACCTGGGTGGCTCAGCAGTTGAGTTTCTGCCTTTGGTTCAAGGCATGATCCTGGGGTTCCGGTATTGAGTCCTATTATTGGCTCCCAGCACGGAGCCCGCTTCTCCCTGTCTAGGTCTCTGCCTCTCTCTGTGTCTCTCATAAATAAATAAAATCTTTAAAAAAACCCAACAACTGTATGTTGTTTCTAAGCAAATAAAATGACCCATGGAGGAAGGGATCCTAGAATTAGATACCGGGAAAAATGGGAAAACAAATTCTAGAATTTAAGAATTCACCTGGTAGATTTCTCTTAAATCATTCTAACATAGTGGGAAAATCAATACATAGAAGTGAGGCATTTCACCAAAAAAAAAAAAAAAAAAAAAAAAAAATCAATGCCAAGTTGGCAACAGAGTCAAAAAAAGAACAGAAACTTCCTTTCAACTTATTTTTGGCCATAGTATTTTGCTGAATCTCTGCTATAAGAAATCACATGACAATTATAATTATGGACCTTTTGTTCTAACGTGGACTTTCTCAAGTGAAAGAAGTAGAACAGAGTGAGTGGCAAAAACTAAACTTACAAGACAGGCAATACACTCTACCTGGAAAAGGTTTCCTTTCTGACCACTAGCATGAGACTCTGATATTTCACTGAGGTGGGAAAAGTTACTTGTGGCAACTGTCTTGCTGGATTAAACATAAATAAAACCTGGTTACCTGAATTTAAAAGGCAGGAGGAGTGGTGGAGAGACTTGTCATTCAAACTGGATTTCCCACCTATAACCCAGCTCCTCCCCACATAATAGAAGTTCTTACAGGGCACCTCTTCTCAAAAAACCATAATTAAAAAATTCTAATCCTACGCCAGCAATCATATATTCCACAAATATTTGTTGTGTACTTACTGTGAGCCAGGAACTATTCTAGCTGCTGAAAATAATGCTATGAACAAGGCAAATTTCTGTAAAGCTTGTATTCCAGTCAAGAAGGCACTCAAAAAATAAATACAGAAATAGTATGATTTCAGATCCCAAACAAAGAAAAACAAAGCAGGATAAGGAAAAGAGGACTGATGAGGTCTTGACTTAATACATTCTATGGTATCTGCACCTTGAAAGCAGAGCCCATGCTTCAGGCTCACAGTACACTCTATGCCTTATACAGCGCACGGTACAGAGCAAGCACAGCAAATGACTGATTTCAACTGAACGCAGGGCAATGACAAAATTACCTTTTCCAATATGTCGTCTAGTGTTCTCAATTGTTGAATTACGATTAACATTTGACAACAACCCCAAGCAAAATCTACTTTTATTATTTGAAGGGTCTGTGAATCCATCTACTAACACACTAGTAGAAGATGCATGAAAAGCCTCCCCAACACGATTGTTTAATTCATAGTAGACAATTGAACACCAATGTTTGGGCTCTTCATAGGCAACAGGCTGAACGTCTGTAAACAAACCAGATTAAAAAACGATTAATGAGTAAATTAGAAACCCCTGATTCTTTCTTTATGTGTTTCCCCTTAAGCCAATCCAAGCACTCAATGAAAAATATTTTCAGATATTTCACTTAAGTCTCAGTGTCCTCCCTGGCTTGGAGTCTGTACTTAAAAAAAGAAATGGCCATGAATATAATTTTAAAACTTTTCTAAGTGCAAATATAAAGACAGGCAATATTACATTTATTTTACTTTTAAATTTTTATTATTTTAGTTGACATATAATACCGTAATAGTTTCAGGTATACAACGGTAGTGACCAGATACTCCTATACATTATGCACTGCTCACAATGGTAAGTCTAGTAACCATTTGCCACCATATAACACTGTAACAATATTATTATTATTCCCTATACTATACTTTTTTTCCCTATACTATACTTCTCATCTCCATAACTTATTTTATAATTGGAATTCTGTACCCTTTAATCCTCTTTTCCTGTTTTATACACCACCCTCCTCTGGCAACCACCAGTTTGTTGTCTGTATTTATAAGTCTGTTTCCGGTTTTTTTATTTGTTTATTTGCTATGTTTTTTAGATTCCACATAGGTATGAAATCATATGGTATTTGTATTTCTCTGTCTGATTTATTTCACTTAGCATAACATCTTCTTGGCCCATTCATCTTGTTGCAAAATGGAAAGATCTCATCTTTATGGTTGAGGAATAGTGCGTATATATCTCCTTTATCCATTTATCTATTGATGGACACTGACATTGCTCCCATATCTCAACTACTGTAAATAATGCTACAATAAACACACATGTATCTTTTCAAATTAGTGTTTAAAAAAAATAGTGTTTTCACTTTCTTTAGGTAAATACCCAGTAATGGAATTACTGGATAATATGGTATTTCTATTTTTAATTTTCTGAGGAATCTGCACACTGTTTTCTACAGTGGCTGCACCAATATACACTCCCACAACCAGTACACAAGGATTCTCTTTTCTCCATATCCTTGTCAACGCTTGTTATTTGTCTTTTCAATACTAGCCATTCAGACTGATGTGAGGTGGTATCTCACTGTGATTTGATTTGCATTTTCCTGATGATTAGTAATGTTGAGTATTTTTTCATGTGTCTGTTTACTATCTGTATGTCTTCTTTGGAAATATGTCTATTCAGGTTCTCTGCTCATTCTTCTAATTTAACTGTTTGGTTTGGGGTTTTTTTTTTTTTTTTTTTTTGGTGTTGAGTTATGTGAGTTCTTTTTTATTTTGGATATTATCCTTTATCAGATATAACATTTACAAATATCTTCTCACATCCAGCAGACTACACCTTTTCTTTTGTTGATGGTTTTCTTAACTGTACACAGCTTTTTATTTTGGTGTGGTCCTAACAGTTATTTTTTGCCTTTGTTTCCTTTGCCTGAGGAGACATATCCCATAAATATGTTGCTAAGGCCAATATCTAAGTGATCATTGCCCTATGTTTTTTGAGAAGTTTTATGGTTTCAAGCCTCACGTTTAGGTTGTCTATTTTGAGTTTACTTTGGTATACGGTGTAAGAAAATGGTCCAGTTTCATTTTGTCACATGCAGCTGCCCAGTTTTCCCAACACCATTTACTGAAGAGACAGTCTTTTCCCCATTGTATATTCTTTCCTCTTTTGTCACAGCTTAACTGATCATATAAGTGTTAGCTTATTTCTGGGCTCTCTTTCCTGTTCAATTACTCTAAAGTTGATCCTGCAATTTTACTGATTTCATTTCTTAGTTCTAACAGTTTTTTGTTGTTGTTGAGTCTTCAGGATTTTCTATGTTATATATATACCATGTAATCTGCAAATAATGATAGTTTTACTTCTTCCTTTCCAATTTGTGTGCCTTTTCTTTCTGTTTCTTGTCTGATTGCTGCAGCTAGGACCTCCAGTACTATGTTGAATACAAGTGGCAAGAGTGGACATCTTTATCTTGTTCCTGATCTTAAAGGAATAGTTTTAGCTTTTCACCACTGAGTATGATGTTAGTTGTGGGTTTGTCATATGTGGTCTTTCCTATATTGTTTCCTTTAAATCCACTTTGTTGAGCATTTTTATCATAAACAGATAATGATTTTTGTCAAATGCTTTTCTGTATCTATTGAGATGATTATATGGTTTTTATCCTTCATGTTAGTAATGTAATATGTCGCAATGGTTGATTTACAGATCCTGAACCACCACTGCACTCGGGGAATAAATTCCACTTGATTGTGGTAAATGATCCTTTTAATGTACTGTTGAATTTGGTTTGTTGACATTTTGTTGAGGATTTGTGCATCTATAAGTTCATCAGCAATACTGGCCCATAGCTTTTTTTTTTTTTTTTTTTTTTTTTTTTTTTGGTAATGTCTTTATCTGGTTTTGGTATAAGGGAAAGGCTGGCCTTGTAGAATTAATCTAGAAACTCTCTTTCCTCTTCTATTTTTGTAACAGTTAGAGAAAACATAGGTATTACCTTACTTTAAATGTTTGATAGAATTTACCTCTGAAGCCCATCTGAGCTTTTGTTTGTTGGGAGTTTTTAAATAAAAATTTTATTACTAGTAATCAATTTGTTCAGATTTTCTAATTTCTCCTGATTCCGTTTTGGAAAATGGTAAGTTTCTAGGAATTTATCCATTTCTTCTAAGTTGTCCAATTTGTTGGACAGTATTTTTCATAGTAGTCTCTTATATTCCTTTGTATTTCTGTGGTTTCAGCTGTTACCTCTCTCATTTCTGATTTTATTTGGACCTTTTCTCTTTTTTTCTTGAGGAGTCTAAGGGTTTGACAATTTTGCTTATCTTTTCAAAGAAACAGCTCTTGGTTCCATTGATCTTTTCTATTGTTTTTTAAGTCTCTATTTCATTTATTTTCACTCTGATCTTTATTATTTCCTTCTTCCTACTAGCTTTGAGCTTTGTTTGTTCTTTTACTAGATCCTTTAGGTGTAAGATTAGATTGTTTACTTCAGATTTTTCTTGTTTCTTGAGGTAGGCCGATACCACTATAAACTTCCCTCTTAGAACTGCTTTGGTTGGGCAGCCCGGGTGGCTCTAGCGGTTTAGCACCGCCTTCAGCCCAGGGCCTGATCCTGGAGTCCCGGGATCGAATCCCACATCGGGCTCCCTGCATGGAGCCTGCTTCTCCCTTTGCCTGTGTCTCTGCCTCTCTCTCGCTCTCTCTGTGTATCTCATGAATAAATAAATAAAAAATAAAATCTTTAAAAATATATTAAAAAAAAAAAAAAAGAAAGAAAGAACTGCTTTGGCTATGTACCAAAGATCTTCAACGGGTGTGTTTTACATTTTAAGTTGTTTTCCTAGCACAATCTATTCAAGGTTTAAATGTATATGACAAACCTCTGTATAAGCAACCTGAAAGATTTAACTATACCAGTATTTGTAAAATTATTCTAAACAAAAATATGAACTAAAAAGGCAAGTGAGACTCTCAGCAAGCTAGGAATAGAGGATAATTCTAGAATTTGATAAAGAACATTTACAGGGAACTAATACCTAACTTCATACTTAATGGTGAGGAACTAGAAGATTTTCTGCCAAGGCCAGTAATTAGGTAAGGAAGTTCTCACCACTCTTTTTTAATACTGTACTGGAAGTCCTAGCTAATGCAGCAACAGAAAGGGAAGTAAAAGGTACACATGTTGGAAAGGAAGAAATAAACCCATCTTTGTTCATAAATGACATGACTGTCTATACAGAAAGCCTGAAAAAATTTATTAAAGAAATTCCTGGAACTAGTTACAGTAAAGTTGAAAGATGCAAGGTTACATGCAAAAATCAATCACTTTGCTATGCACCAGCAATGAACACGTGGAATTTAAAATCAAAAATTTTATATTATATTAGCCACTTATATTAGCATTCTGAAGAAGAAATACTTAGGTAAAAATCAAACAAAATAGGTATAAGGTCTATACAAAGATATACAGCCCTAAAGAGAGACATTCAAGAGGAACTAAATAAATGGAGAGATAGTCCATGTTCATGGAAAGGAAGCCTCAATTCTGCCAGGAAGTCATTTCTTCCCAACATGTATCAATATAGTTATCAATGCAATCCTAATCAAATTCCTAGCAAAATCATCTTGTGGATATCAACAAAGGAATCCTTAAAGTTTCTTTGGGTCAGCAAAAGATTCAGAATAGCCAACATAATACTGAAGAAGAATAAAATCAGAAGAATGACAATATTCAACTTACCATAAAGCTACAGTTATCAAGGTAGCATGGTACAGGCAAAAAGAATACATATACAGATCAAAGGTACAGAAGAGAGAGCCCAGAAAAGACCCATATAAATACAGGTAACTGATTTCTGATGAAGGCACAAAGGCAATAAAGGAGAAAAGATAGTCTTCTCAACCAATTCTACAAGAACTGACATTCACATGCAAAAAAATTAATCAACAAACGTGACACCCTTCGCAAAAACTACCTCAAAGTGAATCACAGACCTAAATGTAAAACACGAAACTGTAAGAGTTCTAGAAGATAACAGCACAAAATCTAGGTGATCCATGAATATGGTAATGAGTTTTTAGATACAATACCAAGGCATGAACCATGAAAGAACTGAGAAGCCAGACTTTACTAAATATTAAAGACCTCCGCTCTGCAGAAGACACTATCAACAGAATGAGAAGATAAGCTACAGACTGGGAGAAAATATTTATATACACAAAAGACATATCTGGGAAAGGACTAGTATCCAAAATATACAAAGAATTCTTAAAATTCAACAAAAAAAATAAGTAACCCAACTTAAAAAATGGGTCAAAGAACCTTATCGAAGAAGATATACACATAACAAGCATATAAAACCATGCTCCACATCATGTGTCATCAGTAAATGCAAGTTAAAATAGCAATAAAATACCACTATACACATGTAAGAATGGCCAAAATCCGTAAGAGTGACATCATCAAAAGCTGGTGAGGATGTGAAGCAATAGGAATTCTTGTTCATTGCTAGTGGGAAAGTAAAATGGTACAGCCACTTTGGAAGACAGTTTGGCACTTTCTTACAAAACTAAACATACTTGGGGTACCTGGGTGGCTCAGTGGTTGAGCATCTGCCTTTGGCTCAGGTCATGATCCTGGGGTCCTGGAGATTGAGTCCCACATTGGGCTCCCCACAGGGAGCCTGCTTCTCCCTCTGCCTATGTCTCTGCCTCTGTTTCTCATAAATAAATTAATAAAATCTTATAAAAAAAAAAACTAAATATATTCATACCATATAATCCACAAACATGCACCTCAGTATTTACCCAAAGGAGTGAGAAACTTATGTCCACACAAAAACCTACACACAGATGTTTACAGCAGCTTTATCCATGACTGCCAAAACTTGAAAGGAACCAAGATGTCCTTCTGTAAGTGAGTGGATAAATAAACTGTGGTGCATCCAGATGACGGAATATTATTCAGCCCTACAAAGAAATGAGCTATCAAAGCAGGAAAAGGGATAAGGGAACTTAAAGGCAGGTTACTAAGTGAAAGAAACCAATCTGACAAGGCTAAATACTGTATAATTCTAACTAGATAACATTCTGGAAAAGGCAAAACTATGGAGACAGTAAAAATTATCAGTGGCTGCAGATTAGAAGAAGCAAGGGGTGAACAGGTAGTGCACAGAGGATTTCGAGGGCAGTGAGATTATTCGGTATACCGCAGGTCTACCTCTGTGTGCTACCAGTACTATAATGGTACATACATGCATTATTCATTTGTCACAATCCACAGAATGTACAAGACCGAAAATGAACCCTAATGTAAACCATCAAGTTGGGGTGATAATACTGTGTCAAGATAGGTATGACTATAATATATATAATATATGTACCACTCCAGTGAAGGGTTTTGGTAGCTGGCAAGGCTGTGTATATGCGGAGGCAGGGAATGTGTGGGAACTCTGTACTTTCCTCTCTTGTTTGCTGTGAATCTAAAACTCATATAAAAAATGAAGTCTGTTTAAAAAAGGAACAAAAGGAAAAGGAAAAAAACACAACTAAGTGAGCATGAACTTTCGGTAAAAGTTAGTATACATTCTAATGTTAAACGCCAGATGCGCCTATGGGGAAAGATTATACACAAAATAAATTACCAGCCAGACTTTTATTACTGTGAAAGTCAACAATTCATAATGGATGTAATAGATGGAAGGACACATATAAACTTTTCACCCAGGGCTGGTAGAGTATCTTGTGGCTGAAACCAGGAAGGAAAGTCATCAACTCTCAAATTTCCTTTCAAAAAAAAGGCAGAGATTAAAAAATGTCCAAAAAAACCCTCAAGAGTGGCTATGTGGCCTAGGTGGGCAGTACAAGGGAATCGGTTAACTTTTAAGACTCAGTTCTGATTATTCAATTGCAAAGAATTCAGATAAGGAGGAACAGAAAAAAACAAACCAATGTGGACCCAGAAAGAGAAGTACTAAGGGCTTGGAATTCTAAAAAGTTTATATAAAAGATGGAACAGGGAGGGGCCCACAATCAAAGACACATACAAATGAGTTGAGGCAATAATAGTGTCAGAAAAGCTAGAGCCAAGAATGAGCAGAAGCTTGTAGGAAAAAAGTGCTAAGCAAAACTAAAAAGGCTCAGAGAAAAGAAGAGAAAGAAGAACTCTGCTGCTGCTCAAAGCTAAGGACATACTGTCAAATGGCAATTTAGGGCGCTACAGTTTAACTCTGATGTCCTTTTGGTCACTTCTGTCAAAGAAAACAGAAAAAAAAAAAAAAAAACAGAAAATAGGATTGAAACGAGGGGAAACATTGGTGAAAAAAGACCAATGAGGGCAAGAAGACTTGAGTGCCAAGTCGCTGCAACAAATGATAGTGCAAGGAGTATCTAACATAAAACTCCACAAAGCTGCACTCCAATCTCTGGACAGCCAGGACAAAGAAGGAAAGGAAGATGACAGGGGAGGTAAATCCAGTTCATAGTTTCAGAATGAGAATACCATTTACTGGTTATCACCTGATGCAGTATCCTATGGCCATTACACATAGTGTCTAATCCAATCAATAACCAGTAATTCCTATGTAAATATTCTGCTTAATGTACAAAGAGGGAAACAGAGCAGAGACATTTAAGAAACTACCTGAGGCTGCAAAAGCAAGTAAGGAGAGGTACAGGAATTCACATCCAGAAAGTAATATCCTGAATCATTTGAAGGTCGATTCTATGAGCTACACACGAAGGTCGATTCTATGAGCTACAAGAAAATCAGTATGACAAAAGTCCTAGATAAATTCTAGACCTTGAAAAAGCAAAGACAGTATTCACACATTAACAAGACTACCAGGGAGGCCTGAAATTTAACTGTTCTTAGAAATGTGGGGCCCTTGGGAAAGCACAGCATGACGTATACTCCTTCAATATCATCACAAACTCATACAAAGCACGCAAAAACATCATTCTTTTAAGAAACCCATAAAATGGCAGTACCATTACTTCTAAACTTGTTACAAACTAAGGAGCTTTAAAGTCTCAAAACAAAGTGACTTTAGAACAATAATGAGATTCCACTTAACATATAATAAATAGGATGGCTATTATATTAAAACAAACAAACAAACAAACAGAAATTAACTGTTGGCAAGAATGTAAAGAAATCAGAACACTAAGACACTGCTCAGGGGAAATGTGTAAACAGTATAGCTGCTATGGAAAAGAGTTTGGCAGTTCCTCAAAAAGTTAAACAGAATGACCATAAAATCCAACAGTTCTACTCATAGGCATAGGATACCAAATGAATTAAAAAGCTGAGAGCCCAAAAAATACCTGTACAACAATATTCATGGTGGCATTATTCACTATTCTACCAAAAGTTAGAAACAACCCAAATGTCCATCAACTGATAAATGGATTAACAAAATGTGATATATGCCTACAGGAGAACACATACAGTCTTGGAAAGAAATGAAATTCTGACACATGCTGTAACATGGATAAACCTTAAAAATATTAAGCTAAGTAAAAAGCTAGTCACAAAAGAACAAATATGATATAATTCCACTTAGATAAGGCAAATTCTTAGAGACGGAAAGTAGAATAATGGTTATCAAGGGGCTAAGGAGAGGGAGAGTTACTGTTTAATGTGTAGAGCTCTGTCTGAGATAATGAAAAGTTCTAGAAATAGACAGTGGTGATGACTGCATGACACTGTGGATGTACTTAGTGATACTAAGTTGTTCACTTTACCAACAGAGCCCCAAAGTATACAAAGCGAAAACCAACATGAATGAAAGTAGAAATAAATGATCTAGTAGTAACAGCTGGGGATGCCCCAACTTGCAATCTCATACCCTCAACAACTGACAGAACAATTAGAAAGAAAATAAGCAACTATATAGACTTGGACAACACTATCAACTAACCTGATCTAACTAAAATCCAGAGAACTTATGATACCTTACAGTACCAAAATACACATTTTTTTTCCAAGTGCACATGGACTAGTCTCTAAAACAGACCAATGCTCTGCCAGGGGTTAGAAACTTTTCCTGCCCACCAAACCCAGGAACATATAAAAAGGATTAAATACCATGACTCAGTGGATGCAAGTATTTTATTTTATTTTTATTTTTAAAGATTATTTATTTATTCATGAGAAACACAGAGAGAGAAAAAGAGGGAGACACAAGGGCAGAGAGAAAGGCAGGCTCCACGCAGGGAGCCCCACGCGGGACTCAATCCCAGGTCTCCAGGATCACATCCTGGGCTGAAGGCGGCACTAAACCGCTGAGCCACCTGGGCTGCCCATGGATGCAAATATTTTAAGTTTTGCAAGCCATGTGTTATTTTTGTCACAGATTCTTCTTCTTTAATAATCTAAAAGCCATTTCTAAATCACAAGCTGTACAAATATATGCATAAAACAATTCTCAATAAATAATTTTTAAAAGAATTGGAATCCTACAAAGTATGCTTTGCAATCTCATAGTGGAATTAGATTAGGAATCAACAGAAAAAACTGGGGAAATGCCAAAAAATGTGGAAATTGATTACTATGTTACTTAATAATCCAAGGGTCATAGTAAGAAATTACAAGGTAAATTTAAAAGTATTTTGAACTAAATATGTATGAGAACAAAACATACCAAAATTACGAGGCAATTAAAGGAATGGTCTTAAAGAAGAAGCAACTGAAACTAATAATCTAAGATTTCACCTTAAGAAACTATTAAAAAAGCAAACTAAACATAGAATAAGCAGAATAAAGAAAAAACTAGAGAATGGATTTGGAAATCAATGAAAAATAGAAAAGCTAGTTCTTTCAAAAGATCAACAAAACTAACAATCCTTTAGCTAAACCAACCAAGCAAAAAAGAATAAGACACATATTACCAAAACCAGGAATGAAAATATTATTACTAACCTCTACAGAAATATTATAAAATATACTATGAAAAACTTTATGCCAACAAATTAGACAATTTAAACAAAATGGACAAATTCCTAGTAAGACACACACTACCAAAACTGACTCAAGAAGAAAAGAGACTCTGAACAGACTGATCCAATTAAGGAAACTGAATCAGTAATTAAAAATTTCCCCACAAAGAAAAGTCTAAGCCCCAATGACTTCATTGGTAAATTTTATCAAATATTTAAAGAAGAAATAATACAAATAAGCTCTTCCAAAAATAGGAGAGAACACTTCCCAACTTACTCCATGAGGTCATTATTACCCCGATACCAATGCTAAATAAAGACATCACAATAAAACTACCACTATCCCTCCCTCATGAATATACAAGCAAAAATATTCAGCAAAATATCAGTAAATCTAATCTAGAAATATATTAAAGGGCAGCCTGGGTAGCTCAGCTGCTTAGCGCCACCTTCAGCCCAGGGCCTGATCCTGGAGACCTGGGATGGAGTCCCAAGTCAGGCTCCCTGCATGGAGCCTGCTTCTCTCTCTGCGTCTCTCATGAATAAATAAAGAAAAGAACTATCCCTATACATTAAAAAAAAAAAAAAAAGAAAGAAAGAAATATATTAAAAAGGTTTATATACCATGACCATTTGGGAATTATCCCAGGAATAAAAAGCCTGCTTTCACATCAGAAAGTAAGTTCATGTAGCACACATTAACTAGAAAAAAGGGAAAATAACTCATCTGATCACCTCAACAGATACAGAAAAAGCTTCTGACAAAAGCCAACATCCATTCATGGTAAAAATTCTTAACAAACTAGGAATAGAAGAGAACTAATAGTTTATGGCTAGCGCTCTAGAAAAATGGTGAACAGAAGTAGTGAGACCAGGCTCTCTTGTTCCCCATTGTAGGGGGGAAAGTAATTCAGTCTTTTACCATCAAGGATGATGAGAGCTACAGGCTTTTTGTATATGCCCTCTAATAATGAGAGAGAGAGAAAAATATTAAAGGCATCCAGATTGGATAGCAAAAAAAAAAAAATTTTTTTAAAGCTGTTTAAAAAAAAAAAAAAAGATTTTATTTATTTATTCATGAGAGGCACAGAGAGAGAGAGAGGCAGAGACACAGGCAGAGGGAGAAGCAGGCTCCATGCAGGGAGCCTGGTGCGGGACCCGATCCCAGAACCCCAGGATCATGTCCTGGGCAGAAGGCAGATGCCTAACCACTGAGCTACCCAGGCGTCCCAATTAAATGCTGTTTTTTATTGACACGTTCCTGTATTTAGGAAACCCTAAGGAATTCAGGTACCCACACACATACATACACACACACACACAAAAACCCCTACTAGAACTAATAAAGAAGTTCAGTAAGGTTGCAGGTTACAAGATTAATATATGAAAATCACTTGTATTTCAATATATTTAGTTAAGTAGAAACCAAATTCTATTCACTTAGGAATACATCTATAAAGAGAAGCAAAAGTAAAAAATTTATACTAGGAAATGGAAGATCTAAATAAATGGAATGACATGCCACACCTGTGGACTGGAAGATGATGGGAAACCTCCCCAAGTGATTTATTTTTTTTTTAAAGATTTATTTATTTATGATAGACATAGAGAGAGAGAGAGAGAGGCAGAAACACAGGCAAAGGGAGAAGCAGGCTCCATGCCGGGAGCCCGACACGGGACTTGATCCCAGGGCTCCAGGATCATGCCCTGGGCCAAAGGCAGGCACTAAACCGCTAAGCCACCCAGGGATCCCTCCCCAAGTGATTTAGAGATTCAATGTGATCTCTACCAAAATCCAAGGAGGGGATTTGGGGAAGCAGAAATTAACAACTGGTACTAAAATGATACAGAAATACAAATAATGCTCAAGTGCTGAACAATTCTGAAAAAGAATAAAGTTGAAGGAATCACACTTCTCGTTTTCAAAACTTAGTATGAAGCTTTAGTAAGTATCTCAAGTACTATGAAGTATACACCCACAAATCAATGAACAAGTTAAGAGTCCTGTAATAAACTCTTAAATTTGTTCAATTGATTTCTGAAAAACATGCCAAGGCATTTCGATGGAGAAATGGTAGATACTTTTTTCAACAAAATAGTGCCAGGACCAAATGGGTATCTATATGCACAAAGATGAATTTACATTTTTAACATACAATACGCTTAACTCAAAATGAATCACAGACCTAAATGTAAAAGCTAAGCCTACAGAATTTCTAGAAGACGACAAAATAGAAAATTTTCATGATTTTGGGATAGACAAAGATTTCCCAGATTCAACACCAAAAGCAGGAACAAGGAAAGGAAAAACTGGTAACTAGACTCTGCCAAAATTAAAAACTTTCAGCTCTTTCTGCCATCTTGCAGCCTATGGAGGCCTGCTGGAAACAGGACTACAAAAACGACAAACGCGTCTGGGAGGCTGTGGTCCAAGGCCATTTTTACTGGCTCTAAGTGAGGTCTATAGAACCAGAAGGAGCACACAGCTCTTCTTAAAACTGAAGATATTTATGCTTGAAATGAAACTGAACTCCTATCTAGGCAAGAGATGTGCTTCTGTGTACAAAGCAAAGAACAACACAGTGACTCCTGGAGGCAAACTGAACAAAACCAGAGTAATCTGGGAAAAAGTAACTTGTGCTCATGAATGGAAACAGTAGCATGGTTTGTGTCAAATTCCAAAGTGAAGTTCCTGCTAAAGCCATTTGCCGCAGAAGCCATGTTACTGTACTCCTCAAAGATTTTAATTTACAGAAAAGAAAATAAAGGTGTGGAAAAAAAACCTTTATGCTTCAAAATGCGAAAATTGTATGCAAATCATACATCTAGTAAAGGATTTCTATCCAGAATATATAAAGAACTCTTAACAGCTCAACAATAAAACAAATAGCCCAATTAAACAAATGGGCAAAAGATTTAAATATTTCATGAAAAAAAGATACATGAATGGCACTAATAAGTACATAAAAATGCTCAACATCATTACTAATTACAAAAATGCAAATTAAGACCACAATGAGACCCTTCATACCCACTAAAATGGGTACATTCAAAAAGACAGACAATAACAAGTATCAAAAGCATATGGAGAAACTGGAATGCTCATATGTTACTCATAAAAATATAAAACGGCACTGCTACTCTGAAGAAATTTGGTGGTTTTCCTTAAATAGTTAAATTCATATTGACTCAGAAATTCTATTCTTAGAAATTAATCCAAGAAAAATATAAATAAAGCCCACACAAAGAGTTATATGCAAATATTCCTAACAGTATTGGTCATACTAGCCAAAAATAATAATAATAATAATAATTCAAATGTCCACCGACTGGTGAATGGATAAAAAAATGTGGTACTTCTCTACACAATGGGAAACTGTTCAGCAGTAAAAAGGAAAAAACTACTGATACATGTTTCAACCTAAAAGAACCTTGAAAACATTATGCTAAGTGAAAGAAGTGAGATGCAAAAGATTACACATTATGCAATTCTACTTACATGACAATGTTTAGAAAAGGTAAATCTATATACAGACAACAGATTAGAAGGTCTCTGGATCAAGGACAGGAGCAAATACAGACAAGGTAGCTTTTAAAAGGATGACAATGTTCTAAAACTAGATTGTGGTGACAGAGCAAAACTATACATTTACTAAAAATTACTGAATCATACACTTGTAATGGATAAATGTTATGGTTGTAAATTATACTACAATAAAGTTTTTTTTAATAAAGTTTTTAAAAAGTAGTAAGGAGTTAAAAGTAAGCAAGATAAGAGTAACAACAAATTATGATTAGTATTTCTCTTACCTCTGCTGGATATACTGGGCATAATCTGAGGAATCATATTATTGCTTGTATCCATTGGCTGGGAATTATCTTGACCCATTTGATCATCTGGTGGCATATAGGCAGGAGGAGGAGTATCAGCTAAAAAGAAAACGAAACAAGTCCCAAAAGAATAGTTAGTATCTTCATCCTGCTTTAAAAAGCATTAAAAATTTCCTAAGATTATCAGCACAGTTTGCCAATGACCATTAGAGACAAAAACAATGTAGGATGCTATCTTAGGTCAAGAGAAAAGACAGCACACCCATTAGCCACTGAAAACCTTGCTAAAGGTCCACACGTATTCCAGTCCAATCCAGGAAGATCAGTGCTAAAATTCACTGAAACAGAATTCAAGGTCAAGAATGCTGTCTTTACGTTAATTAGAATTACACGGTGGGATAAACTGCAACAACTACAAACCAATCCAAAGGACAAAAATTATTCTCATTGGAGGGTATCTCTACAGAGACACTTTTAAGTTATCAAGATCACATGATGTATGCTGTTAATTAATACTGAAAATACTGAAAACCATACTCTTACTAAATGTACCAACACGAACAGCAGCTAGACATCTAATTCTTTTCAACATCCTAAAATGGCTGTCGTGCCCTACTAAATGACTTGCTAATTCTTAGGAAATCTGAATGTTAACTAGAAAATCTCTTGAGTTGCAAAAGCTATAGCTAGGGGCGCCTGGGTGGCTCTGTTAAGTGTCTGCCCTTGTCTCAGGTCAGGATCAAGCTCCTTGCTCAGTGGGGAGCCTGCTTCTCCCTATACCTCTGCCTCTCCCCGTCCCATTCGCGCTTTCTGTCTCAAATAAATAAATAAAATCTTACCCAAAAAAACAAGAAACAAAAACTACAGGTATTATTTCTTTGTCTCAGTACTATAAATACTTAATATAATCTTTCACCCAAAGGTTTATGTATTTTGACACACAACTTTAATCAGACTCTAGGACAAAGTATGAAAATTAGTTTTGGTACAGATACCTAACAGCAAGTTAAACAGTTGATACTTAATTCCTCTTGAAAAAATAAAAACTAAAAACTGCAATCAACTGATGCAGTAAAGAAACCAGAAATAGTATACTTACACATGACTCCACATGCAACCACAGACATTCAAATACTTCTTGACAGAGTGACATAATGATGCGTCCATACATGACATGCCATTAATAAAATTTGGGAACTTTATAAAATCTGCTTATGAACTTTTTCTCCAGGCAAACCAGTTCATCAGTTACCTAATCAAAGATAACTGGGTTGCCTTTTAACTTTCCCAAGTCTATAATGATGTGACAAGTAGTAAAGTCAAAAAAGCAGACTTCAGAGTCAGAGAAACCTAGGTCAGAAACCTTAGGCAAGTTACTTAAAATCTTCAAGTGAATATCAATTTCTTTCTCCACCTGTATAATAGGAGCACTATCTATCTCACATGGTTATTCTGAAGATTAAATTTAATGCAATATCTTTCATCACAGTACTGGTTAGACAAAGGCACTCAACAAATGGTATTTCATATTATATAAATTATATGAAACTATGTAAGTCAAATAGGACTACCTTTTTTTTGGTAAAACTTTTATTTTTAATGTCTGATAATATGTAATTTAGTTGTTTGGGCAAATAAATGATCCAATGATATGTAAATAACACTACCAGTTTTCCAGATTACCTACTACACATGGTAGTCATCAAACACAGAGCCTCTTTCTGTCTTTAGATTTTTGAAAACCTACTAGAACACTCTAAAAAAAACAAAAAGAACACTCTGCCCTTCATGCATATAGGACTCCCGATGAAACCTTTAGCACCATTTGGCTTTCCTCTTCAGTCATGGTGGCAAGTCACTCTGCACAGCTAGTTATAAACGTATATATGTATTTCTGAAGTTCATCCACTCATGTAACAAATATTTACTGAGGGTCTACTGTACACCAGTCTCTGATACAGAGACTGGGGATGTAGCAGTAAACAAGAGAGGCTAAAATCCCCCTTTCCATGGAGTTTATAGTCAAGGCAAGGAGAAGGGAAAAGGGCAGAATATAAATAGACAGTCTGTTAGATTGTAACACACACTATGGAGAAAAACCAAGCAGTGAGAGAAAGAAGGTAGGATGAAACGAGAAACTGAAACTTTTTTCATTATTCTTAAAGGATCATCTCTCCAAAATTCTATTTTCTTTTTTTTTTTTTTTAACAACATACAATTTATTTCAATAAAAAAAACGTAAAATCAGCTCACCCATTTCCCCTACCCCTTGTCTCTGGCAACTACCATCCTGTTCTCAATACCTAGGAACTTGGATCCCCCCTTTTTTTTTCTTTTTAAGATTCCACATATAATAGAAGAATCATATGGTATTTGTCTTTCCCTGACTTACTTCATTTAGCATAATACCCTCAAGGTCCAGCTATGTTGTCACAAACGACAAGATCTCATTCTTTTTTATGGCTGAATATACCACAATTTCTTTATCCATTTATCCATTGATGAACCCTTAGGTTGTTTCCACATCTTGACTATTATAAATAATACTGCAACAAACCCAAGGGTGTAAATGTTTTGAAATTAGTGTTTTTGTTTTCTTCAGGTTAAGTACCAAGATATTACTGGATTATGTGGCACTTTTATCTTTAATTTTTTTTTATCTTTAATTTTTTGAGGAAACTCCATACTGTTTTTCACAGTGGCTGTACCAATCTGCATTCCCACCAATAGTGCCTGTTTTCTCCACATCTTTGCCAACATTTGTTATTTCTTGCCTTTCTGATAATAGCCCCTCTAACAGGTAAACCACTCATTGTGGTTTTGATTTGTATTTCCCTGGTGACTAATGATGTAGAGCACATTTTCATGTACCTGTTGGTCATGTGTATGTCTTCATGGGAAGAAGGGCTATTCAGGTCCTCTACCCATTTCTTAACTGGAATGTTTGTTTTTGTGCTATTGAGTTGAAGGACTTCCTTATACATTTCACATACTATCCTCTCATCAGACAGGATTTTCAAATATTTTCTCCATTCAGTAGGTTGCCCTTTCAATTTATTAATGGTTTCCTTTGCTGTGCATAAGCTTTTTGTTTGATGTGGTCCCATTTGTTTATTTTTTGCTTCTGTTATTTTTTGCTTTTCTTATCAATTCAAAAACTCAGCACCAAGATCAATGTCAAAGAACTGCCTGCGTAGGTCTTCTTCTAGGAGTTTTATGGTTTTAAGTCACATGTTAAAGTATTTAAATAACTTTTAATTTTTTTTTTTTTTGCATACAGTATCAGACAGTGGTCCAGTTTCATTCTTTTGCATGTGGCTGTCCATTTTCCCAACATCATTTATTAGATAGACTGTCCTTTCTCCATTGTATAGTCTCACCTCCTTTGTCATAAATTAACTGTCCGTCTAAGTGTGGGTTTATTTCTGGGCTCTGTCTTCTGCTCTATTGATCTATATGTCTATTTTAATGTTAATACTATACTGTTTTAATTATAGTTATCTTTAAAATTGTAAGTTAATTATATTTCAACTTTTAAAAATTTGTTTAAAAAATTACCATAGCTTTGTAATATAGTTTGAAATCAGGCAGTGTGATACCTCCAGATTGATTCTTCTTTCTCAAGATTGCTTTGGCTATTCTTGGATCTTTTAATGGTTGTATAAAAATTTTAGGACTGTTTTTTCTATTGCTAGGAAAAATAAAGCTACTTCCATTTTTAAAAAACATACAGTACATGGCAAAATACAATCCAAAACTCTAGAAATCAAGTAATTACCAAAGAACACAGAGTCAAAAACAGCTACCTCTTAGCATATAACAATTCACCCAAACGACCAGCAGTATAAGAACAACTGCTGATTTTCAGGTGTCTTTTTTTTTTTTTTTTTTAAATCAATAAAATAAATTCTTACCTGGGAGCTGAAATGGACTTCCTGGTCCAGAACTTGCTGGGGAATTGGGATATGTGCTGCTAGCAGGGGAAGGGGGATAAGGGCTATTTGGAGATAAGGGAAAAGGAGTGTTGTTGGGCTGGTGGAAGGAATCTGGAAACGTTGCATTCTGTGGCATGTGCGGCTCGTTGTGGCTCAGGTTTCTAAACTGAACCAAAAGGCTGTGTTGTGGATTGAATTCATTGTGACGAGGCACTAATACTGGAGGTAAGACTGAAAGAGAAAAACCAAAAGTCATCCGTCAGCAAAGACAAAAGCAAATATCTCATGCAAATTAAAGGGTAGATGGAAAGGATTCAGTAAAACTGCAAACCCACTGAAACAATTTACTTTTAGGAAGAACTGCTTTGTAGAACCCTGAATGTGTATTTACATAATAACTACACCAAAAGCTAAGGATTTAGGCCTGTATAATGAGCTCAGGAAAAGAGAAAATCCAGAAAAGATACCATTCCTGTTCTATAGGAAAGAAGGCATATTTAAAAACGATCATATGTAGTGAGAGTTCAACAAAGGTGAGCATTTCCAGCTAGCAAGAATCACACAAAATGCTGTGGAAAAGGTAACATCCGATTACCATTAAAGAACAGGGAGTGCCAGGTGCAGGGATAGTAGAGAAGAAACTGGGGAGACTCTAGGAGGAAGAGAAGAAAGCATAGTTGCTTGGACTGAGCACTGACCTAGGAGCTAAGATCAAAGTGTGATACTGAGGTCAGCTATAAAGATTCCTGAAGGCCTCTGTGTTTCCAATTTTGAACATTTCACCTTTCTTAGTTTGAGAGATTTCACATTTTATGTTCTTCATAAAGAAGAACAAGTTTTCTTGTTCAAGTTCAGTTTTCCCTAGTGAAAGTAGTAACATTTCCTACATAGAAGTCTTCCATTCAAAATCAGTTTTAGGGCAGTCTGGGTGGCTTAGCAGTTTAGCGCCGCCTTCAGCCCAGGGTGTGGTCCTGGAGACCAGGGATCGAGTCCCACATCTGGCTCCCTGCATGGAGCCTGTTTCTCCCTCTGCCTGTGTCTCTGCCTCTCTCTCTCCTTGTGTCTCTCATGAATAAATAAATAAATAAATAAAATCTTTAAAAAACAATCAGTTTTATAAACATGATAATGGAAATGCATCTAACAAAGCCTAAATATTTTGAGATATATTTTTTTAAAAGGTTCTTATTCAACTATTCACGTTCTCTGAAGACCCAAATGACCCATCACAGAAATGTCGGACTACTTTTCCCTATAAAATCCAAACAAACCTGATTTCTTTAAACTCTTACTGTATCAGTTCATTTTTTTCAAAACTTTCCCATATTTGTCAATTTAATTTTGCTTCCAAAAATCTCATTTTGACATCATTCAGCAGCAACTAAATCAAACTGTTTTTAAGCTAACTAGGTCATACTTCCCCTCCCAGAACTAGGGATATACCTGAGTAATGAGAGGCTCTGTAAAAGTCAGTATTCATACTGGTTTTTGCCTCTTTCCTCTGTAGTGAATCTGTGTTGTAATTATGTGGTTAACATTTGATTACAATTGTTTCATTCTACTGTATATTACTAACTGCTGTTCCCTTTACAGAATGATGGGACAGCTGCCATTAGAGAGTAGGACATTAGACAGCAAGAATTTCTATGTTTAGCTGGCTAGCAATCTGAAAGACTTAGTGAAATAACTACTGAGGAATTCAATCCAGTAAGGATTCCTTTACTTTTTAGAAGCAGAGCTAAAATCACTGACTTCTCTCCTCTATTGTTTATATTCACTTTAACAATATTTTCCTCCAAAATACAGTTTAAAAAGACATGCTGTAAGAGAGAGCAAATACAGCAATCTAAGGCTCCTCTCATACTGCTTCCAGAAACAAATTTAAACTCTTAGCCATCTCTTCGAACATTTACTTTGCGCAATGCTAAATAATATGCTTATGTTGTTGTTATTAATTTGACAAGGCATCATTTGCCAATTTGCTATTGTGGCAAATGAAGTAATTTTTTCCTTATATCATTCTACCACTCCCATTCCCATTCCCCTCAATAAAGCTACATAAAAAATGTTGGCTAAATCAACAGCTGGTGTTTATTATATGTACAAATATTATTCATTCCTAAGCCAAATATGTACTATGATTATTTTTTTTGAACAGTGCTTTAAATAAGGCTGATTATTGACTTGTTGCTTCATATGCTTAATCTTAAGTACATACAACTAATATTTCTAGAAGTCTAAAAGATCTGTTAAGTTTCTATCAATACTATTTTCCACATGCCACAAATAAACAAATTATCTATTAACTCATTTTCTGACCTCTTCATCCTTCTATGATCTAGACTGGTACTCCTTAAGTCTCCTACGGATCTCAAGTCCTTAGACTTCCTTTCTCTTCTCTCCTGTTGGACCCCATTTCCTTGACCCAATGTGCTATTTATTTTTTCTTTTTTTTTTTTAATGTGCTATTTCTTAAGAAGGGTAAAAGGAAGATAAATTTTTAGTCCTTGCATATATGAAAATATCTTGTCTTTGGTCTGCAGACAGATTCCAGCATAAACAACTTTTTCTGAATTTTAGGGGTACTGCTTCATTGTCTTCTAGAATCCAGAACTGCTTTGAGAAAGCCAATGTTCTTCACTTCCAGTCCTTTGTATATGTCCTGTTTTTTTTTCTCTCTGGGAGCTTTCAGAATCTTTTTTTAACCGTGATATACTAAAATTTCATGCATAGGTCTTTTATCCCTAACAGCACCATCACTGCTGTTCCCTTACCTAGTTTCCATACTTAATGTTATTTCCAGAGCTTTTTTTTTTTTTTTAACCATACCAGGCTTATTATCTCCATGTGAAATCCAGCATGGTAGACATCCTCTGTGGCCACCATGATTCCCAACTCTTGATATTCACCCTTGCATAATCCTCATCCTTTATGTTATTATCTCTGATTTGCTACTAACCGACAGAATATGGCAAAGTTGATAGGATGTATGTGATGACATGGTAAAAGAATATAATGAATGCCCTTCTGCCAAGACCCTCTCTCTTCTTACCGTCTTTAAAGAAGTAAGCCCGCCATGAATGTGAGCTACCTATGAAAAAGGTGTCACACAAATAAAAGCAGCCACTAGTCAACAACCATCAAGAAGAGTCCCACAAGGAACTGAACCCCATCAATAATCACATGAGGTGGGAAGCAGATCCTTCCTCAGCTGAGCCTTATATGAGACCTAAGCCCTGACCAACATCTTAAATATAGCCTAGCAAAGGACTCAAGTTAAGCCATGTCTGGACTCCTGGCTCACAGAAACTGTGAGATAATAAATGTGTATTAAGCCACTTAGTTAACCTGTTATGCAACAAAAGATAGCTAATGCATCCAATTAGTATCTCCACTTATACGATTCATTCATTAAAAAAATATATTTAGGGGGCAGCCCCGGTGGCACAGCAGTTTAGCGCCGCCTGCAGCCCGGGACCTGATCCTGGAGACCGGGGATCGGGTCCCGCGTCGGGCTCCCTGCATGAAGCCTGCTTCTCCCTCTGCCTGTGTCTCTGCCTCTCTCTCTCTCTCTCTCATGAATAAATAAAATCTTTAAATATATATATGTATATATATATTTAGGGGATCCCTGGGTGGCTCAGCGGTTTGGCGCCTGCCTTTGGCCCAGGGCGCGATCCTGGAGTCCCGGGGTTGAGTCCCACATCGGGCTCCGGCAGGGAGCGTGCTTCTCCCTTTGCCTGTGTCTCTGCCTCTCTCTCTATCATGAATAAATAAATAAATCTTAAAAAAATAAAATAAAATAAAAATTAAAAAATATATATACTGTGCACCATATACTAAGAGCCAGGTAATACTACTATTCTAGGCACTGGTGATGCAGTACAATGAGACAAAGTTTCTGCTTATACCAATTAATAAATAAATATCTAACACATCATATCTAGCATCAAGTAGATGGGGGTATTTGAGCAAGGACTAAAGGAGTGAGAAAATATGCCATGACAAGATCAGGCAGGAGAGTAAGCAGAATTGAGAGAGAGAGAAAAAAATCTAGATGCAGTAGTAGGGCAAGTCTATGGAAAAGAGGAAGTTTGAAGAGAGGTTATGTAGGGTCTTGTGGAAATCTAAGTGTGACAAATGTTTTGAGCAGGCACAGATGTGATTTGCTATGTTCTTTTTTTTTTTTTTTAAAGGCTTATTTATTTTGGACAGAGAGAATCTCAAGCAGACTCCCTGCTGAGCATGGAGCCCAATATGGGGGCTCAATTTCACAACCCTAAGACCATGACCTGAGCCGAAACCAAGCATCAGATGTTTAACCAACTAAGCCACCCAGGCGCACCCATGATTTGATACTCTCTAAAGACCACTCTGGCTGCTGTGCAGAAAACAGAATGGGTTGGCAGGAAAGAGAAGAGGCAGAGAGACCAATCAGGGCACTATTTAAGATGAAAGATGATGACGGTCTATACTAGAATAGTTGTGTCAGAGATGGTAAAAGGGAACATCAAGATACATTTTGAAGGCAGAGCAAGCAGCATTTGCTCATAGCTCAAATCAGGACTTCAAAGAGAGAAATAAAAGATGACTTCTAGGTAGCAATTACATGAATGCTGGTGCCATTTACTTCAACAGGGAAAACTAGAGGAAAAAAGGACTGGGGGAGGAATCAAAAGTCCTACTTAGACATATTAAATCTGACATGTTTATGAGACATTCAAGTAGAGATGTCATGTGGGCAACTGAATCTGGGAATACAGAAGTCTAAAACTCAAAGGGGAAGTTCACTCTGGAGTTCAAAATGTGAGCACAAGCTTACAGTTTTAGGACATGTGACAGTATGAGCACCCATAGAGGAAAACTATGGATGTAGAAAAGGTTTAGGGACGGAGTAATGTGAAAACAGGAAAATAAGCCAATAGAGGCTAAACAAAAACAGCCAGTGAAGAAGGAGAACCAGAAGAGTGTTGCGTTTCAGAAGCCAATAAAGAAAAAGTTGTGAGTAGGAGGGAAGGAGAGCGAGTATCTCAAATGACATTGAGAAGGCAAGTAAGATGAGGGCTGAGAATGACCCCTCCTCTAGAAGGAGGCAGTCATCAGTGACCTTGACAAGTCAAATGCTAGGAGAGAGAGACCAAGTGGAAGGTGTCCAGAAAGAACGGGAGGAAAGTAACGTGAAGATAAAAACAATGGAGTCGAAACTAGAACTCTTTTTTAACTTCTGTTTTAGGATGGGCAGAAGCATGACATGCTCATGTGCTGACAGAAATAATCAAATAGAGAGGGAAAATGTAATACTGGGGAGAAGGGTGACACCTGTATGAACAGACTTCCTGAGTAGACAAAAAGGAGTGGGATGTAATACACACATGGAGCTTAGGTTTCAGACAAAAGACAGACACATCATCCACAGGAAGGCAGAGCACATGTATGATGGACTCTGACTCATGTACACATGACTGACTGTTTACATCAAACATGAATTAGAACTAACTACTTGGGAGCTATTGTATTTATATATAAAGAGCTAAACTCAAAATCCACTACTTCTTCCAAGATTAAAATCTTGAAGGAAACCCAAGGCTAATACAGCCTTTTAATTACTAAGTCCACTGAAATGTAAATCAGAAGGAGACAAGTTTTTGTAATTCTTCTCAAGGTAAAACCTACCTGGACTCTCCACTCTCTTATAGTGGTATGGGTTGATACAAACTTCTTTCTGCTTAGATCCAAAAGGAAATTCACAAATATCCAATGGCTTGAGCTCATGATGACTCTGCAAATCAGGCCAGCGCCAAACACGACAATATATAACATGGGGTAAGCCTTTTCTGTGGGAAACCTGCAGGCGTCCATCTAAAGATCTGGGAATAGTGACACATTTGCTCGGCTGTCCTGGACTGCTCAAGGCTTTCTCCAGTTCTTCCATGGCACCCTTTTTCTTTTTGAGCTTTTTCACCAAAGCATCAACTGCCTTTTCCGCCCATTTCTCCTCTTCATCACCTTGCTTCCAGCCCAACAATCGCTTTACTGCTGGACTAGTAAAGGAAAACAAGCTGGCCATTGACGTCATTTGATATAACTCTTCAGAGACCTTCCTGCAACTCAAAGTCAGTGGCCACTCAAAGAAAAGCTCACGGATGAAAAGTCACATACAGGTTCTAAGCAGAAGTTCCAATTAAAAAGGGAGGAGTGACATTTATCTTCATAAGTGCCATAAGATTCTTTCATTGGTTCAAGTCCTGAAAGAGAAAGAGGGAAAAGGGTAAGATCCCTTACGTCGAGGATTGTAATTAACATAGAGCAAAGTCAATCTAAATGAAAAGTATGTTATTTTTAAATAAGAGCAGAAAAACATTACAAAATAAAACAAAAAAAACCTAAGTCTAGAAAGAGAAATTTTCCCTAAAGTCCTGTGACCACTCACTTCTTTTCTTCATAATAGGAACAAGTATCTCACAGGCAATGCCAAACAATAACCAAAAGCAAAAACAGATTGCTCTACATCCTATATACTATCCAAACAAATAAACCTCTAGACTTTCATTTCCTTTCCTTAGATCATAAAGCCCCCAAACGCCTTTCTAAGGTTTGATTCTGAAGTACTTCTCTTCACTAAAACCCATGTCACATGCCATGTCAATTTTAAACACAGTGTGTTCTAATGTCAACAAAAGTCTTCAGAAAATCTAACTCTTCCCTAAGGTCACTATCCTCTGTAAAGTGTTTCACAGACTTGTAATGTTTGGGCAAGAGCCATAGTACTATTGAAATCCCATTATTAGATGCAAATTTTATCAAATTTTATATTATTTTTTTCATAAGAGGTAACAAATCCTCAAATAAACTGTAACACACGTAATTGCCAGAAAAACGGGAACTATCTATGTTTAAAACTAAGAATGCCGAATAGATTTAAAGAGAATAAATTCAAAGTTTAACCCAGAAAAGGAGTTTATAATTTTATAATTCTTACTGCCTATGCACGTTAAGTTAAGGAATCTTCTCTAGGCAGACCACCCCTCTGCACCCTTGCGAAACTCTTGGAGATGATAAGAGGGAATGATATGCAGTGGCACTGCACTGATAGGAGTGGGTACAATTCCCTGTGGTCACTACACAGCCAACGATAGACAATAAGCAGCTAGTGAAATATTTAGCAGGAGTAATGTTTGGGAAAAGGATGCCAGTAACAAAAGAGGTTTCCTTTCTTGTGCCTATTGCAAATAATGCTGCAGCTCTGCCTTTGACAAGTTCTAGCAAACTGTAGCATCAAAGACCATCTTCTCAGAGAAGAATGCATGTGTTCAGTTAAAACCCAGGTAAACATAAAATAAAACTGAGTTAAATTCAAGAAATAATAACTGATTGCAAAAAAAATAAATAACTGATTGCTTGTTATGTGCCATACACTGTGAACTGCCATGACAGTGCTAAAAAAAAAGTCACACCAAGTTATGTTTCATCTTAAGAGCCAATTGATTCATTCATTCAATATATACTTAACTGAGCTGTAGTAAGCGCCAAGCATTGTTCTAGATGCTGATCAACCAGCTGTCTATCCAGATTACTATGAACCATGGCTAGAACTTAGAACCATGGGGGCAAAGGTGCACAGAAGTAAAGGAATATTCCTCCTGTGTGGACGGACTTCCTCAATCCTACATGGGATAATTTCTGCCAGGTAGGCAAAATTAGCCACATTAAACTAAAGAAATTCAAGGAAAGACTGAAAGCTTGTCAGTAACAGGTCACAAACTATAAAATGTTATAAACAAACTTTAAGAAGGGCTGAACTCAGCTGTAGCTACATCAAGGGTATAGGATAAAAGCCATCTGGGCCAGCCAGTAAAGGTAACAAAGTAAACCAAAATATCCTCCACTGTCTAAGAGGAGAAATTTCAAAGGCATAGGGACACAAACAAACAAACAATAAAATGTGTGGATAGATATGAACACAGCCATTTCCTAAAATAGAAAGTAGACAGGTCTGGCTAATCCTTACTTAGTAACACTGGAACTGAACGGAGGCCAGAGGGGGGTAGTGCAGATATGTGGGAGAGAGAATATATGAATAACAGGGAGATTAAGTTGAGGAAGGAAACATCATGAGGAGAGAAGCTTGAAGACCAAACACTAGACTGTAGTTAACTACTAGACAGTGTTTAATAAATGTTAATTACTAGTCTCACTACCATCATCATCAAGTACTAACCATATTATGTATTAATCAAAAAAAGGGAAAAATTATTTGTGCAAGTAAACAAACAAGGACTAGAAAGGATACCCTAAATTAACCATTGCAGTTACCTTTGGGAAGAGGCATGGAATAGGGAAATGGCAGGAGAAAGGGGTCCTTGTGCTTTCTTTTATATATTTCTGTATTGTTTTAACCTTTTCACAAAGGGAATCTACTAATGCATTACTTGCATAATACAAAATAAAAATAGTAAATCTAAAATTGTGGTAAGTAAAACACTTACAAGTGCTGGTATGATACAGAGGCAAAACTAACGCATGCTATGTTAGAGGTTAGGATGGTGATTTCCCTTTGAAAGGAAGGATATCAACTAGAAGGAACCCTGAGTTTCTGCCATTCTGGCAAAGTTCTGCTTCTCCTATGGGTGATTATATGGGTGAGCCCAGTTTGTGAAAATTCAGCTGGTGGGAAACCTAAGATGTATACACACTTCTGTACGATTTTTAAAATTTTTCTGGACATATAAAGAAGTATAGAGTACTCAGTTTCCTTTCCCATTTTTCTCCCCATTATCAATCAATTCCCCTTCTCACAGGTAATCTTTGCAATTGTCTTTCATGTCCTTACAGAGAAATTTAACACAAATATATAGTAAAGCTTTTTTTTTTTTTTTTTTACATAAACAGTAGTATTCTAGGGGCTCCTGGGTGACTCAGCAGTTGAGCCCCTGCCTTCGGCCAACGGTGTAATCCTGGAGTCCCGGGATCGAGTCCCACATCGGGCTCCCTGCATGGAGCCTGCTTCTCCCTCTGCCTGTGTCTCTGCCTCTCTCTGTGTCTCTCATGAATAAATAAATAAAATCTTTAAAAATAAGAAACAAACAGTGGTATTCTAAAAGAAAAAGGTATTCTAAAAAGAAAAAGGTATTCTAAAAAGAAAAAGGTACAAACATATAAACAGTGTATCTTCAAGATCTTCCCATTCCAATATAGAAAGTGCTTCCATGGATTCTTTTCTACTGTACAGAATTCTAGTATAAAAGTAATCTTAAAAGTATGTCAAACTATGTCATTCCTCTGCTGAAAAGTTATTCAGTGGCTTCCCAATATACTCGGTATCCAAATTCCTTAACGTCACTTTATAGGGCCTATATGATCTGGTCTTTGGTCTTTCCTCCAAAGTCATTTTTGACCATTCTCCTACCTAACTTTGCACTTAACCAGTCTTGACTTCCTTCCATTTCTCAAGTGCTCCCAGGTCATTTCTACCCCAAGGCCTCTGCACTTGATGTTTTCCTCCCCTGATTCTCTCTGATCTTATTTAACATGCTTACTCTTTCAATTAATTCAACTGCTCAAATGTCACTTCTTGAAAAAGGACTTCCCTGGCCATTTTATCTAAAATAGCATATCACCATCACACTCCCATCATCATTCTCTACTGCCTGATCCTATTTACTTTTCTTTCATGGTATTTATCCTAACCTGATCAACCCATCAATGTTATTTACTTATTATATGTCTTCTCAGTGAAACATTAGTAGGCAGGTAGCTTCATGTTCCTTATCCCTCATCAAATTCCCCTGGACTGAAAACAGTGCCTATTTATTAAGTGAGCAAGCAAGTAGTGAGCTAAAGAAAAACAAGCTGGAAAAATATACATCCCTTTTTATCAGAGCAACTGTATAAAAGTTAAAACAAAATCTTGTACTTACGGGTATGCACAGATTTGGTAAGAGAATAAAAGCATAAATAAAAATGATACACCAATCTCAGGACAATGAATACTAGTTGCCACTGCTAAAAGGAAAGAAGTATGAAGAATGGAAAAGCTTCAGCTGTGTTTCTTTTAAAACCAGATTTTAAAAAGATTTAGCAAGTCATTAGATATTACTCTATATAGATATATATATATCTATATAGATATAGATATAGATATATAGATATAGATATAGATATTAGATATACTCTACTCTGTTAAAATATTTCATAACCCAAAATATTCAAAATTTTTAATTTTTAAAAAGTATATGATGAAAACAGAATATGATCAGATTCTGTCCTTTATAAGACCATGAACCAGGTATCACTGTTTCTAAGTCTACCAACTCTTCCAAAAAAAAGGGATGATGGTTCCTAAGTGACTGAAATGTTGAAGTAATAAAATATTTTGGGACACCTGGGTGGCTCAATCAGTTAAGCAATCAACTCTTGGTTTTCGCTCAGGTCATAATCTTAGGATCATGGGACAGATCTCTGTGTTGGGGTCTGCGCTGAGCATGCAGCCTGCTTATTCTCTCTCCCTCTCCCTCTGCACCTCTCCCACTGCTTGCTTGCATGTGTGTGCACTCTAAAATAAATAAAACCTTTAAAAACAATAAAATATGCATGCACATGTGTACACACACATAATATATGCTTTATACACTAAAAAGTGCTTTTTTTTTTTTTTAAAGATTTTTATTTATTTATTAATGAGAAACAGAGAGAGGCAGAGACACAGGCAGAGGGAGAAGCAGGCTCCATGCAGGGAGCCCGACATCGGACTGGATCCTGGGTCTCCAGGATCACGCCCTGGACTGAAGGTGGTGCTAAACCGCTGAGCCACCCGGGCCGCCCTAAAAAGTGCTATTTGAACATTAATTATGATCATTAGTATTGAAGGGAAGAAGGAAAAAAAGAAAAAAATTTTTTTAAAAATGAAGGGAAAGGGATCCCTGGGTGGCGCAGCGGTTTGGCGCCTGCCTTTGGCCCGGGGCGCGATCCTGGAGACCCCGGATGGAGTCCCACGTCGGGCTCCCGGTGCATGGAGCCTGCTTCTCTGCCTCTCTGCCTGTGTCTCTGCCTCTCTCTCTCTGTGACTATCATAAATAAATAAAAATTTAAAAAAAAAAAATGAAGGGAAGAAGAATCAAGACTCAAAATATGGCTGGATTTAGCACCTAGGTGGGTCAGTTAAACGTCCAATTCTGGACTTTGGCTCACATCCTGATCTCAGGGTTGTGGCATCAAGCCCTACACTGGGCTCTAGGCTGGCCTTGGAACCTACTTAAGATTCTCTCTCTCCTGGGGCAGCCCAGGTGGCTCAGCAGTTTAGCGCCACCCTCAGCCCAGGGCGTGATCCTGGAGACCCGGGATAGAGTCCCACATCAGGCTCCCTGCATGGAGCCTGCTTCTCCCTCTGCCTGGGTCTCTCTGCCTCTCTGTGTGTGTCTCTCATGAATAAATAAATAAAAAATCTTTAAAAATAAACTTTGAAAAAAAAAAAAGATTCTCTCCCCTACTCCCTCTACTTCCCACCAATCGCTCTCTTAAAAACAAAAACAAAACAAAACAAAACAAAAAGGCTGGATCTAGTACCAACCTAACATACCCATCACTATACCACTTATACACACTTTCTGGTCCAACCCAAATTCCTATACTTCTGCCCATCTGGGTCTTCCTAGAGAAATCTCAGTCATCCTTAAGGAAAAGCTCAAGGCCAATTCATTTGGTGAATAATTCCTTCACCACCCAACTCTAAAGAGGCTATGATCATTGAGTATCATAAAAATTAATAAGACAGTGATAAGAACAGATCTTAACTTCCCAAAAGGAATACAAAATCCTTCCAGGAGGAAGCCTTCAGCACCTGGCACCACTCCATGCATTCTACCACATACTAAAAGAATGTTTAATGAACAGCCATTGATTTTTCTATCAACTGTACCTTGAAATTAAAGATAACTTCAAATTTTAACCCAGGTGACTAAGATAATAACTCCATTAGCAGAATTCAGGTCACTCAGAAAGCAGTTTAGTCAGTAGGGAAGACGGTTAACTCTACTGGAAAAGGGTCATGACTGGAGACACAGGTTTAGCAAGGAAAAAATGAGAAAGATTTAAGATTTCGCACAAAGAGCTGAAACAGTAATAAAAAAATAGGTTTTCAGCAGAAAGAGAAGGCTGGTATGTTAACAGCTGTGCATTAGGGAACACTGGTAGGGAAAAGGAAGAAGTTACCAGTGAAGTATTGTTAAAAGGAGGAGTTTAGGATTAGATGCAATGGTACTGCAGAATTTCAAACACAAGATAAAGTTTAAAAATAATGTGAACAAAGAAAAGGCCAATGACTGGTTAATGAGGATGTCATTAGTCCAACTCCAAGAGACTGGTTTCAGAAAAAAGATTAGGTGTCAGATTCCAAAAACCTAAGAGTCAATATTAAGTATTAGTTAAATCTAGTACTGGGAAAGGAGTAGGGACAAACCACATACTCAACTCTTTAAATATTGAATGATTAGAAATTTTAGAAACCTCTCATGATACTCTCTCCAAAAGTATTTTACAACTTTGCAAACTAAGTAAGTTGTATGTGCAAGTAATCTGAGGACTCGTTATCTAAGTCTTACCTTACAAAGTTAAAAAAAGGGAGCGAAATTCATTCCAAAAATTTACTGATGAACAAGCATTGATAGAGCATTTCACATAAGAAAATATCACAATGGCCATTAGATGGTAAAATGGCCTCAACATTAGTTATCAGAAAAAAAAATTTTAAGAAACCAGTGAAATATCACGCCATATTATACATAAATCCCTATGACCCAGCAATTTCATCCCTAGGTATATATCCAACAAAAACAAATGCTATTGCTGCCAAAAGTCAAGTACATGTTCAAAGCAACTTTATTTTTACTAGCCCCAAATATCCACCAACGGTGGAGTGGGCCAATAAATCATAGCAACAAATTCAAATAGAATACTTCACAGCAATGACAAAGAACTAACATATGAAAAACATGGATGAATCACACAGACATGATATCACATAGATATAATGAAGAAGTCAGATATGAAAGATCACACATTATATCATTTCTTCTCAAAAACAGGAAAAACTAACCTATGTCATCAGAGACAAGGCGGCTACTAAGTGAGGGTAAGAGAGAGTTCTGGGGATAAAGAAATATTCTACAACTTGATTTGGATGATGATGATACAGATGCAAACATATGTAAAATTTCACTGAGCTATGCACATAAGATTTACCAAAAAAAGTATTTAAAAAATTTGTTAGTGAACTAATCATTTAGAAAACTGGTTCCCATTCACTACCATCTCCCTTACCATAATGGCTAATAAACCACCAGTGAAAGTGCAAAGTTTGCAAAATATGAGATTTCAAAAAGTTTTTTAAAATAATGCCTAACAATGTAGGGCATGGGATTTAATTTTACCCTACCAGCCCCACAACCAAATAAATTAATGTTAACTGTTTCAGGAAGGCTGACAAAGGCCAGGAAACTCCTGAGCCAGAGACAAAGGACTTTTATCACTCACCGCACAACAAGCAGCATAAGCATCAGATGTGCTGTTGCCTTTGCCTCCAAGAGACCCATGGGAGTGATGTAATATGGCCAAGAAGGACAGTACTCCTGCGGTGAGTTTGCACTGATGAGGAACATTTAGCCTGGGAAACTGACGATTTTACAGTTACATCAAGCAAGCCTCTCTTTGTGGAAAGAGAATAGCTTCACTATCAAAGGATTAAAAGTTGTCCTTAGTAAATAAAATCAATGTGTATTTTGTTAATGGATATTCTTGTAAAAAAAAATGTAAATGCTCTTTATGTAGCATAAATGACAAATATAAAGAATGCCCTATCACACTAATAAGTTATTGTGAGAAAAATTACACATAATAGGATGCCTGGGTGGCTCAGGCGGTTGAGCATCTGGCTCTTGATTTTGGCTCAGGTCATAATCTTGAGGTCCTGAGATAGAGCCCCGCATCGGTCTGCACTGTGCATGGAGCCTGCCTGCTTTAGTATTCTCCTTCTGTCTTGCCACTCCCCTCCCCACCATGCTCTTAAAAAAAAAAAAAAAAAAAATTTTTTTTTAAAGATTTTATTTATCCATCCATGAGAGACACACAGAGAGAGGCAGAGACACAGGCAGAGGGAGAAGCAGACTCCCTGCAAGGAGCAGTGTGAAACTCAATCCCAGGACCCCGAGATTACGACCTGAGCTGAAGGCAGACAGATGCTCAACCACTGAGCCACCCAGGAATCCCCACCAAAAAAATTTTTTTAAATAAACCTATCCATCAAACTTGATTCATGCTTTATTCACTGTAAGAATACATGTTTACAGTTATAACCTAATATTTTTCTAAAATTTTAATCTTTGAAAATAAAGTCCCAGACCTTTTATTCATAGTTCAGTTTAAGATACTGATCAAATTTTATTTTTTTAAATTTTTTTCTTTATTTATTTATGATAGTCACACAGAGAGAGAGAGGCAGAGACACAGGCAGAGGGAGAAGCAGGCTCCATGCACCTGGAGCCCGACGTGGGATTTGATCCTGGGTCTCCAGGATCACGCCCTGGGCCAAAGGCAGGCGCCAAACCACTGCACCACACAGGGATCCCCCTGATCCAATTTTAAATAGTTTCATTTTAAATGCGCTTTTTAGAACCAATTATCATTATTTCAGGAAAACCTACACATAACATGAGCTTTTCCTGATGACTTAGTTATCCTTATGAACCTCTCTGCTGCTGTACTGTGCTGGAAATTCTCTGTAAAAAGCACAGGACATGGGCTGCGTTGCTACTGACTAAACAGACAAAAGCACATGAATGATCTTAAAAAGTTACTTATAGAGATAGAATTTTGGACATTTGGCTTTCTTAAAAGACTGTAGCTATTTCAAGGATTCCAACAGCTTCCTTTCAAAATCAGCTCCTTTGATGATGATGATAATAATAATGACAGTAATAATAATAAACTACTACCATTTATTGAACACTATGTCAAGCACCGTTAAGGACTTACACTGAGAGACCAAAAATCATTAAAATCTCAAAAGAGTCATATCAGGTAAATTCCATTATTCTCATTTTACAGATGAGAGAACAGACAAGGGGAAATTAAATATGACTTATTTCTATAGATAAGAAATAGAGGCAGGAATTGAATCCTAGCAGTCCAGCTCCAGAACCCACACTCCTAAACATTGTACACAGTACCTCCTAGAAAGAAAGCTTCTCACCAAGGAATATCTTTCTCTTAAAGATCTTTTCTATTGTTCTCCATATTTTTTGTTTCAACAAAACATTCAAATCATTGTTATCAAAAGATTATACAGTTTCAGAGACTAAGAATAATCCTGTCAATATGCTGATTTTCAAACTGATTTTTTATACTACTCAACCTATCTTATCAACTTCTTCATCTACTTTAATCCTCTCTTCTCTCAACTGAGCTAAGTCAATAGGTATGAAAGATTGTTTACTACTATCGTAAAAAAAATTTACATTTATTATGGTAGTCTTACTCCAAAGCCTTTCAACATTCATTAGGACATTTCTGCCACACTAAACACTAGAACACAGTATGTGTGTATATGTCTGTATACACATATATGTATACACCACACACAATTACACACGCTCAACTCTATTTCACTCATCCACTTCCTAATATGTAATATTTAGATTTCTAAATAAAATTGTTATACTGGGATTAAAACTGTTTTATTATACCCATATGATCAATATTCTCCTGTAAACTTTCCTGGAGAATATATCAGATTCAAAATAACACCTTGATCCACACTGAAGTAAGGGTATCATAGTGCATGGGACACAGCAATAGATTCATTTCACTATATTCACTTAAGTCCTTGGTCATGAAAGATTTTTCTCAATACGTCCACAAAAAGATAGATTAAAATACTATACTTTTTCTAGTTTGCGTGTATTAGCATGTTACGTGAACTCTAAGAAAACATGCAATACCTCTGGAAAATCAGTGTATGATTAGGTTTTTTAAGGGACCAAAGGGTTTCATTTTGAATCTCTTATCGAAAAGTTGGTTCAATTTTCATAACCCTTTTGCCTTTCACTATATAAAACGAATTTAGAAACACTAAGACACCCATTCTCAGTTCAGTCAGCTGACTGTGTAACCATTCATAATTCTTTCCCATAGTATCTCTAAACTTATCCCAGTAATAGAAAAAAGTCCCTAAAGGCTATATTTGTAACTTTAGTCTTGAGAGGTTATATATTGCTGGGCAGTTTAATCTGGTGCTCTATGCTCCCTTTCTACAATGCTTTCAGAAACTACTGAGGTACAATTATAACCAGTGCTAAACTTAAATGTCAGACTTAGAGTCTTACTTATACAACACACATTTACTGAGTGCATCTAAAAAAAGGGCAAACCACTAAGCCAGAAGCTAAAAGGCTAAAAGATCAATCAGTTCCAGGCCCAAACTAAAAGAATTACAAATTGGTAATTAAAATATGCCCATATCAGGGCACCTAGGTGGCTCAGTGGTTGAGTGTGTCTGCCTTTGGCTCAGGGGGGATCCCGGGGTTCTGGGATCGAGTCCCCGCATCCGGCTCCCTGTAGGGAGCCTGCTTCACCCTCTGCCTATGTCTCTGCCTCTCTGTATCTCATGAATAAATAAATAAAATCTTAAAAATAAATAAATAAAATATGCCCATACCTAGCTACAATACACAATGGAGAATGGCAGATGCCCTAAGGGTGTATAGAGCACTAAAAGAAATTCAGGGGGAAAAAAATTTTTTTTAATAAAAAGAAATTCAGGGAATGGCCCTTTTTGGAATGGGGGAAGTGGAAAGACAAGAAGCATGAAGTAGCTTTATCATAGGCATAAAAGCGATTGTGGGTAAAAATCTACAAAATCTGATTTTTTTTATCTACTATGATGAGTAAATACTAAATACAGTTTGCTAAAACATAGCTGGTAGAATTAAAGTGACTAGGAATATACAATAAAGTTAATCTGTAATATATGCGTTGGGGGATCCCTCGGTGGCTCAGCGGTTTAGCACCTGCCTTCAGCCCAGGGCATGATCCTGGAGGCCTGGGATCGAATCCCACATCAGGCTCCCTGCATGGAGCCTGCTTCTCCCTCTGCCTGTGTCTCTGCCTCTGCGCCTCTCTCTCTTTCTCTCTCTCATGAATATATAAAATCGTTTTTAAAAATATATATGCGTTGTAAAAACCAAATTTGAATTCTAATCAACTTGGGTTCAAATTCTGCATCTAACATTTACAACTAAACCTCTATTTTTTCTATTTTATTTAAGAAATACCAGTTCTGAGAATTAAATGAGATAAAAATTCAGTGCCTGGCATGGTGCATACTCAGTACTGTACTTACTATTGTTGTAATAATGATGAACACTTTGGTAACAGGCTGAGGATTTTAAAAATATAGCTGAGCTACTTTATTTCAACAAATATACAAAGCCATCTACTTAAAAGGTACCATTACTGTATTAACCTTGAGGGAAGAACAAGATGCAAATTAAACTCTCACACAGTGCTTTCGTAAGAAATTAAATTAAATTTTTCTTCACACTATCATCCTTCTGCCCTCAAGAATGTAAGTCTGAAGAGTACTCCAGTATTACTCCAGTACTGTCATACAAGCCACTGACACTCATCTGCACAAGTTCTGAAACTGGTGTTTGCTTCATCTTCCCAAAGGGTGTTAAATGGAAGAAATGACAACATAAACAGAAAGGCAAAGATTATGCCCACACAATGACAACTACACCACAAGTATCACCTGGCCAAAGCCAACATGCAAATACCATCAAATGTTAAGACACATCCCAATTTCAGAGATGTATACTGGGTGAAAAAAAAATGTAACTACACATTAGAAGAAATAAGGAAACAATGCAGCTTTTTCTTTTTGTCCTCCCAATGTCTTCTCATGTTTCCCATCACTTCCCACCAGTATCTGTTGCTCTCCTTTCTCTTTTGTTCTCATTCCTTTGACTCTTCTTTCTTCATTCCTCATAGCTCTTCCCAGATTCCTTACTGCTTACCTCTGTGCTCTCCTCTAAGTAGAAAGGAAAATGCATTTGACAGCCCAGATATGTGAGACGGTACTCTACATGAAAACCTGGCTTGTGAGCAGATTCTATCCATGCCTCTGCCATCCTCATCCTAGGCTATTTAACCCAGTGAACCTACCCTAAAGTATACCACTGGGAAGAATACATATTTATTATTTTTTAAAGGTGATATATTTACTTCCTAAGAAAACAAGGATGCTTCAAGGAACTTAAATTTTGGCATTATTTTCTTTTGCAATAAACATCCCTACGAAGCAATTTCACTTATAACATTTAACATTTATTTAACATTTTAGTATCTATTTACAAATAGATACAAAGCTGAGCCAGTTAATTCTCATCAATATTACAGTTTGAGTGAATATAATTAAATCTAGTGATCAAACACTTTAAAACTAAGATCTTTTTAGAAGGATCATAAATAAAAATGATAGGAAGAGGAATTATCTCAATATAACTGGAAATGGCGGGCAGTGGTGAAAGGTAAAAAGATCATATACTTCTGAGTAAGACTGAAGAAAAAAATCACTGGGCTGCAAATGGCTAGTGAGAAAGTGGAAGGCTTAGCCAGTGTACAAAAAGCTCTGCCTATCTCCAGGTCCCTCCCTCACCCCCAATCACACACACTGCACCAAAGTGAAGAAAAGCCTTAAGGATGAGATGTAGATAAATGCACATATTTGCATAAATTTTGGGAATAATTATCACAAGATCAAAATAGGAATATGAAAATCTATAATTCTAATATAGTTGGTAATGAAGGACAAAAATAAGGAAAATCAAGTATCATTAAGCCAAATGAGGCAGGAAGAGGACAACTGCCCAGTTTGTGAAGCAAAAGGGAAAGGCACCACCATAGAATGGATACTAAACAGGGAAGAATGAATATGAGGCTAGCGTCAGGTTGTTGGAAAGAACCTTATGCACAGGGCTGAGTTCTAAGCAGAAAGAAATGTTCGAAAAGTTAAAAATGACCAAGAGAATTAAGGGGGCAGAGAAGGTAGAGAGAAAATATGGTAGAAATTCAACTATGATACAATGACACTCCAGCTCAGGGATACCCAGACCAGGACAGCAATGGCAGTAGATAGAGACAGAAAAGGAAGATGTGACAGGCATTACAAATAAACAAGAGGACTTGGTGACCACCTATAAGAGAAACAATGGCAAGCAATAAAGGTGATGGTTTAAAAGCTATAAAGTAAAGAAATCTAAAAAGGGCAATTCTAGTTACAGCCAAGGCGAGGCAACAAAGTATTGGTGGAGGGCTGGCTCTAAGGGAGAAAGCACTGATGTACCTCCAAGCAGATGTGAAATTAGAGCTCAAGAGAGAAGGACTCTGTAGATTTGAAAGATCATATGAATAGAAGTGAGTTGTACCTATGAGAGTAGAGGTTTCATTTATTCACAATTTACTGGGTCTAATAAGCCAGGAACTGAGGCTGAAAAAACACTATCCATAATCTCAAAGATCTTAAAGAGTAATGGAAAAAAGAGAAGATGCTGTGAAGAACTTCCTAAGCTGGTTAGCATACCACTAAATTTTCTTCCAGATTTGTTTCCATAGGATAACCAACAAAGACAGGGCATTAAAATAAAGCAAAAAAGGGGGGCACCTGGGTGGCTTAGCCAGTTAAGCATCTGACTCTTGATTCTGGCTCAGGGTGGTGAATTCAAACTCTGTGTTGGGCTCCACGCTGGGCTTCAGATTCTCTCTCCCTCTGCATCACACTGTGCCCTGCCCCCACCCTACTCACATGTGTGCCCTCACTCTCTCATAATAAAAAAATAAAAGAGTAAAATAGATGTACAGCAAGCACAGAAGGTCAGTATCTGAGCAGGCAGGAATGTGTGTTACTTCTTATATCAAAACCTGGAGGTACTTAAGAATGTAACTATAAACAGATTATCTGCTATCACCTTGGCCTTTTTTTTTTTTAATTTTTTTTAATTTATTTATGATAGAGAGAGAGAGAGAGAGAGAGAGAGAGGCAGAGACACAGGCAGAGGGAGAAGCAGGCTCCATGCACCGGAAGCCCGACGTGGGATTCGATCCCGGATCTCCAGGATCGCGCCCTGGGCCAAAGGCAGGCGCCAAACCGCTGCGCCACCCAGGGATCCCTCACCTTGGCCTTTTATAATCTACCTCTGGTTTATGAAGATCCGACTATATAACCCTTCCATTAAACTGTTTTGTCATTTCTCGGAGAAATGACTTCCGAGCTAGAAAGAAAACAAGGATAACGATAAGATTAAGAAATTCCTGTGTGTTAAGTTCCCTGAAATTCTTCCATAAAACTGCACACTTAGGTAATAATGCAGAGTACTTCAGAAACACAAAGAAAAGCAGTGGTATCTCAGCTATAAATGAAAACATGGTAAATTTTAAAAACATCATGCATTACAAAAGAATCTAACACGTTACAAAACACACACACACATATTAACTCTAGTTCAGCTCCAGCATCCCTTCTTCAGGGAAGCCTCCCTAGCCCCTGCTGGGTAGGAGAAATTTCCCTATTATACATTCTCATGGCAAGCATCACATACCTCTACTTTGTAGCACTTAACATACCTGTATTTTTACATTTAATTGTCCACCCACAAAACTGTAAACCTGCAAGAATAAAAATGAGAGGAACCATAGCTATTTTCACTCATCACTGTAGGCTCCATGATACATATGCTCAAGAAATATTTGTTTTAATGAGTGAAATGTAATGTGCATAAAAAGCTACTGAAAGGACCTTAGCTAAAGGACTGGGGTATGTCTCACTTTCAGCCTCATACAATTCTGTACCTTTTAAAACAAACATACTTTATATACGGTCAGGGGAAAAAACAAATTTCAAACCAAAGTGCAACTGCACTTCAGCCATATTAAAATCCATACTAAGGAGAGGATTTACATTTCAAGAGACATTCATATTTCAAAAGAACTCTTTCCACTCTATCTGGTATTACACAAATTTGGAGGCTTGAAATTTAAGAAAAATCGGTAAGAAACTAGGGGCAAATACCTTCTACTCCCGATAAATATTATTAAGAATTAATCTTTCAAAAGCATTTATCTTCCTATACTGGAATGTCTTTTGTACCTCAGAGATTCTACAAATGCCATTCTCTGCCTGAATCACTTTCCTCAAGCCCCAACCGCTAATTTCCAAGCTCTCTTAGCATTTGGGCTTTGGCTTCAGCTATCATCCCAGAGACCCTCCCTGATCACCCCATAATCCTATATAAAGTAGGTTTCCCCCAATCTCTAATCCAATACCATGTTCATTTCTTTCACTCTCTGAACCAATGTGTAATTACGAATGGACTTGATTTTTTTCTCTCTCCCACTAGAATGTAATCTTTAAGAAAACTGTTAAATTTATTTAGTAATTCATTCAAAAGTGTATTTTTTGAGGTAGTATTGTGGGAATATACACATGAATATAAAGGGGACCAAAACCTTTGTCCTCATGTAGCATTATACTCCAGGGGAGGGAGACAGACAAAAGACAGTAATTAAGTGATCATTATAGTTTGTCAGGTGGAAAGTGTTATGGAGAAAAATTAAGCAGAGGAAGGTAAGAGAGATGTGATTTTAAAGAGAGTGGCTGAGCTGGGCCTCAAGTGAGTAGGCACCAACTGAGTCAAAACTTTAAGCAAATAGGTAGAAGCAAGCCAGGTAGATATCCTGGAAAATCACTGCAGGCAAAGGCAACAGGCAATGTAAAGGTCCCAGGGTGGGAGCATGTCTGGCATACCCTGGGAACTGCAAGACCAGTGTAACCTGAGAATAAAGTGAACAAGGAGGGGGAAATAAGAAATGGAGTTAAACAGGTAAGAGACCTGCAAATAAAGACACTGGCTTTAACTCTAAGTCCAATGAGGGCACATTTGAGAGCTCTGAGTGGAGACATGACATTTTCTGACCAACATTATTAAAGAATTACTCTGGCTGATGTGTTGAGAATAAACAGCAAGGGTAAAAGTGGGAGACCCAGTTCGGAGTTGCAGTCAGCTAGGTAAGAGATGATAATGGCTTGGACCAGAGTGATGGCAGTTGGATGGTTAAGTAGACAACTTCACATACGTATCAGGAACTACTAGTAAGTTTCCTGATGGAAGAGATATGGGGACTGTGAGAAAAGAGTCAACAATGATTCCAAGGTGTCAGTCCCAACTACTAGAACAGGATTTCCCATCAACTGATTTGGGGGGAAGGCTGATAGCAAAGCTAAACGAAGATCAGGACTTATACTTTACATACAATAAATGTATGAATGAAATGTGACTAAGCTTCACCAGGCTTCCATTTCAAATAAATTCATATTAATATCAAAAAACCCCAAAGATCCTGTTCTTGCCTCAAGCTACTTGAAGTAGGATCTCTTGGCCAACTCCTAGAAAGGCATATACAAGCCACCCTTCACTCTCATCCCCAAACACACGCACACATGCACACAGCTCATGCCCAGACTTGACAAAACAATTCACAGAAACAGTTCCCTCACTTTCTGTTCCAACATCTCTGTTTCAATCCAAAATAAAAGGCAAGCAACCAATCCAAAACAGAACCTGCTAAGCACATCAACCCATGCAAACAAATGCCCACATGGGTCACAACCCACTAAAACCTCAGCCAAACCTGTAGAAAAGAATTACAGATGGGGAAACAAATTTATCATAACCATCAACAAAATTCAGATTCGTTAGGTTTGAGATTAGCGCTCTACTTCCCACCATTTTAACAAGAATCCCAGATCTGCAGCAGGTTTGAGAAGCAAGGCCCTTAGGATCCCCTGCAATGGAAGAAAGTATATGCAAGAGTAACTTTTTTGTGGTTCATGCGGGTAAGGCTTTAAAAATATCTTACCCTATGGTTCTAATAGCAATAGTAGTCACCAAGTATCAGCACCACTAGTGAGTGTCAAGCCAATCCCAGATCCAGATATACAATTACTAAAACACACAGCCATATTATCTATGGCAGCAGCAAGGAAGAAAAACAAACCAAGAGTAAGTTTGCCTACAAGCTTTCCTAGATTCAGAAATCCTATTATTTATGGGAACATCTACAAGGAAGAGGGGATACAATCACGTGAGCACCAAAATAACTCTCCTAGAGAAACACTTAAATTACCACTTTTCTGAATTGTAGCTGTCAATTTCCAAAGACATCAAAAGTTTTCATAGTGGATTTCAAAGCCACACATGAGCTGAACTCATGTTCCCTGACACTTCTCACAGATTAATCTTATATAGTCTCTCTCTGTGCCCACACAAGTCTCTACCTTATCTCCCACATCCAGAGTTTTGTTTCCCAGTTTTTAATCACTCTAAACTTCACCTGCTCCTCTAAGTCCTCTAATTAAGCAGAGCCTGATCTAGATGTACACTCACCCCCACAGAGAGCCTACAAGATTTCCTATATTACTACCAGATGTGTTCAAGTATACTTGTCCAGGCATGTAGGCACAGGAATAGACACAGAGTTGGTCAATCATTATAGTGTTTTCCTTTAAATTACAAAATCATCAAGGGCAGATACCAAATCATTACATTATAAAGTGTCTCAGAAGCACAAAGCACTAACCTATATCCACAATGCTTTAGGAAGATGCTCTCCAGATACCTCATATGCAACCCAGAGTTCAAGTCACATAGAAGAGGGAACAAATATGACTCTGGGTACCTTCTGAGCTCCTGTCGTCATTCATTTAACTTATACTTTCAACCCCAAAGAGTTGGTCAGTGAGTTATGTAGGCACTCGCTTAACAAAGCACAGAAATGTGAATAAAGAGAAAGAAAACAGAAGACTAGCTTTGAAATATTTCAGCAATACCCCCTTTTTCCTGGGAACATAAAACCAGAATAACTAGATCTCAAGTTATACAGCCTTCCAGATAGGATGCAAGGCAGATCCTAACACATCATGAAAACAGAACTGAACAAAACAAAACTTGTCTTTAAAGCACCAGCCATATTCTGAGCTCATAGTTAAATTGGAAAAGTGTAAGACACTTCTCAGGACTCCAGGTGCTATGCTCAGAGAAAGGTGGGATGGTGACACCAGTTTTTCTCTTACTGTTATTTTCAGCAATAACAAAATAACATCAAAGTAAACCAAAAGGAAAAATCTAGTTAGAATCTCACAGCACATCTAACCACTCTCAAATTTTCATGCAGTATACTAGTCTATAATTTGTATATATGTTACAGGCAAGACTAGCATACCAAAGAATTTAAGAGCAAAACCTGTTTACAAAATGTACTTTAACAACTAGCTTCCAAAAGTCAATTACAATTATAGGACGGTCCATAGAAAATTCTCTAATACAGAATTCTTTCACCTAAAATAATTATCACAACCAAGTTAGGAATATTACAAGAAAAGCAGGAAGAAAAGTCACTGAAACCACCACTCTGCTATGACAGGGCCAAAAACTTCACCTAGCTGCCCAAACTAAAACAAAACATAACAAACCAAAAAACCCACCAAAACTAAAAAGCTAGGAACTAGATGGTTATTTATGAAAAACCTCTGCCATTATCCCATCTTCTCCAAGTTGTAAAACAATTAAAATGTTAGAACATGAAGGTGACATATGAAAATGGGAAATGTCCTAACAACAATCTAAATCTTAACAATTCTTTAAAAAGAATTGCAACTAAAAAAATAATAATAAATAAATAAATAAATAAATAAATAAATAAATAATAAAAAGAATTGCAACTACTAAACAGCTCTCTCAGACTCACAGTTCTAGACAACGGCAATACACTAGATAATCTAGCATTAAAAATTTCAATTCTGCTACCTTTGGAAGTATAAAAACAAGATGTGAGAAGACATGGATAGGCTTCCTGGGGTTGTGTATCTCTTTTTTTTTTTTTTTTTTTTTTTTTTTTTTTTTTGGTGGAAAGCACCCTATCTCTGTGCAGCCTTCCTGGGTCCTACTCTTCCAGATTAACTCTCTTCTTCAAAATATTCCGACTGGGAGAGGTAAGAATCATCCCTCAGGCTATGACTGTCCTTTTTATATAAAAGGCAATTTTCTTCAATGTCCTTGACCTTATGAGTAGACTGTCAAACCCACTGGATGTAAGGTGCTGGTAACATCTAAAGAAATAAACTATTTTGTCTTCTTCTTTGTGATTAGGTTAGTAGGAAACACACACACACACACACACACACACACACACACACACACACAAAGAGAGAAGACAGGGAACACAGACCCTCCAGGAGCAAACAGGGAAGAATGATAAACCAAAGGAATAAAGGTGGCTATATCCTAAAGTATACTCAAGCAGGCTCTGAAATTCACCCAAATGTGTGGCTCATTGCCTAAACCAACATATACATCTGGTAATAATAAACACTGATAAGTCATAAACAAAAAGGGCTTTCTTAATTCAAAAACTCTACAAACTACTGGTAACGTTAAAATTTACACAAAACACTATCAAACAATAGGTGTGAGACGGATTTTAGATAGTATTAGTAATTCAAATTACTAAGAAATGAAAAACTGGTATTTTACTGCCTCGTCTTTAAAACACTAAGAAGCCAGTATCTTTGATTTGACCAAGTTACAAATCTGTTTTCAGTAGACAGAGAAAACATACTGCCTCTGTTTAACGCAAAGGACAAAAAAGATCATCACTGCAAATCATAATGTTTGGGTTCATGATGAAAACAGGAAACAGACAGGCTGCCCAGGTATAATTACGGTTATAGTGTAATGTGCCTTCAGGTTCAGCCAAGAATTAAAACCCAGTGAAGAGTAAGCAGAATTTACTTGCCTCTACCTTGCTGCAGAAGGCAAATTTTAATAATACTTCCAGCAACATGTTACATAACCAACAGTAAACAACAATCTGATTCAAACCTCATTAGTAACAACATTCTGCCACAGTCTCCCACTGAAATTAATAGCTGACTTTGCCAGAGGGGAAAGAAATGCAACACTTACCAATCTACCCATTTCTGTGGCGCCTACCTAGGACAACCAGACAAGTGGATAATACCACCAAATTTGCACAGAATCTATGAAAAATATTTTATTCTTCTCTTTTCCTCAGTTCACTGCCAGCTTTCCTCCCTTTTACCAGACCGTATCATGTGGGTGCATTTAAATCTAAGAGGAAAGCAAGTTGAAGAGGTACACCTAACTTTTGCTGCCTATGTTAGCTATTTCAGATATAAAAGGAATGGAAGGGTAAATGAGGAGGAAATTTTTTTAACAAAGGTACACGGGGGAATCCCTGGGTGGCTCAGCGATTTAGCGCCTGCCTTCAGCCCAGGGCGTGATCCTGGAGTCCCGGGATCGAGTCCCGCATCGGGCTCCCTGCATGGAGCCTGCTTCTCCCTCTGCTTCTCTCTCTGTCTCTCATAAATAGATGAATAAAATCTCTTAAAAAAAAAAAAAAGATACACAGTAACACGCAATAAAAACAGCCACATGAAAAAAAAGCACACTTACTGAGGGATCCACAATATAGGTGGAAAGGAGGACTGCAATCATGCAATCAAAACAAAAGCTAAATTTTAAAAATCTAAAACGTATTATGTACCACCTTTGTGAAGGTTAAATTTTGTTAAACTGTCTCTTATGTTATACATGTTTCGCATTCTTATAATCTTGGGGCTCTCCGCAGAAGGAAAAAAACAGCCACCAAAGAAAGTAGAGGGAAAAAACAGCTACCAAAAAAAAAGAGTAAAAGAAAAAAAGAATGTGTACACATATGTAAATAATCCCTTACAGACTGAATGTGGAACACACTAATTTCCTAACAGTACTCTGCTCAATACACATGAAACTGTCACACTGTGTCAAGGTATTGGTTTTCCTTTCAACAGCCACCAACCACCACGCTGACATCTAGCAGGAATTCTGAACTACTTTGCAATGTCACTAAATCTCCTAAAGTCCTGGAGCCTTATCGGGTTTCAAATTTGAAATCGAAAATTCACTCTGGGCAATTCGGGTCCTCGAGGGATACGGAACTACTCTAGTTTTTAAGAACTTAAATAATTCTTAAAACAGCCAGGTCCAGCACCCTCTCCCGTCCGCTGGCGAAGCCAAGCCACGACCTCCACCTATTCAGCCCCGGCTGCTAGATAAGGACACTTTTGGTAGGTGCTAGGCAACACGCACGATGTGACAAACCCAACCAGACTTCAAAACTTTTTCCACAGAAAGATAAGGTAAACAAGATATACTTAGCACCACACCCATTGAAAGGCACAGGCAGCCAGGAATGTTTCTCCGCCCCCCCACCCCCACCCCCGCCCCCCCCTTCTAGACCTCCAGCTGGTCAGGAAACAATGTCTCTGCAATCAAGATAGTGATCTGGCCCAGGGTGTTCGGGCATTCCTCACCTCCAGGATGGCCTACAGCTCCATGCTCCATCAAAACCAGAATTGGAACATTTTGTTAGGAATCGGGCACGCGTCCAAGATACCCGGACTATCCTCGCCCCAGTTCTTTTTTGCAACCAAAAATCTGCTTTTCTGGCTACTGAGCATGCTCCGATTTAAGACAGGCGCCACATGGGAGTTTTCAACGCTTAGGCTCCAAACTCCACGTAATAACAGCAGCTGAAAGGGGGAAGATAGGGGAGGGGGGGGGAGACGGGAATATGAATTTGAGCACTGATCCTCAAGTGAAAGACCCGGCGGAGACCGACTATGATGAAGGCAAGCGGGCGCCGCTTGGCATTGCTCCTTTTGCACCGATGCAGAAGTTCACACGCGAGGGAGAAGAAGAAATGTTTGCAGGGGGGACACCGGCACGGCAAGCGGCAGAAACCAGGTCTAGCGAGCGGCTGAGCGCGGCGGCAGGTCCCCAGGGCGCGGAGCGTGATTCCCACCGATAAGCGCGATCCTCCTCTCTGAAACGCAAGGCGACGGCGAGTCACCGAGCCCGGGGAGACAGCTCCGCGGGCGGCGGGCGGCGGGCGGACGGCCCCAGCGCGCGGCGGCCTGCGGCCCGGGGACGGCCGACCGCTCCCGCCGACGCCCCACGCCGGCCCGGGGCTCCCCGCCCCCCGCAGGCCGCCGCGGCCCGGGGCTCCCCGCCCCCACCCCCTCCCCCTCCCCCTCCCTCCGCAGGCCGGGGCTCGGCCTACCTCCCCGCCCCGCAGGCCCCGGCGGTTTCCGTTCCGCCCGCGGCCCAACGCCCCCGCCTCGGCCCGACTCCAGCCACCGCGGCCTGATGGGCGAGCCGGGCCCCGGACGGAGCTGCGGCCCCCGGCCCCGCTCACCCGCCGGCTGGACGCGCTCCCCCGGCGCCGTCGCTGCGCTTCCCCTCCGCGCAACTTTATTAGCAGCTCGGCCGCGGGACACGCGCACGGCGCCCGCTCGCCCAGGACCCGGATGAGGGAGGGAAGGAGCCGGGAGGACGCCGCTGGGGTCCGCGCATGCGCGCCAGACGCCAACTGACCGCGGCGGCGCGGGAGGGGGGAGCCCGGGCGCTGGGCTCCGCTGCGATCCGCGCGCGGCTCGAGCTGCAGCGGGGCGGCCCCGGGGAGGGGGCGGGGGGGGGGAGTCGGTCGCTCAGTCCCCGCCGCCCCCGCCGCCGCAGCCAGCGGTCCCCTGGCCACAGCAGCCCGAATACAACTAGTGCCCTCGGACTATTGCACATTTTCTCGGGCATGTAAAAACTGCAGAAAATTCTTTAGAGACAAGTTTGCCGCATTTACTGATTTTCTTCTTAAAGATTTTATTTATTCACGAGAGAGAGAGAGAAGCAGGCTCCACGCAGGGAGCCCGATGCAAGACTCGATCTCGGGTCTCCAGGATCACGCCCTGGGCCGAAGGAGGCGCTAAACCGCTGAGCCACCCCACCCGGGCATCCCCACTTACTCATTTTGTAACTATGAGTCTATGTGAAGAGAATCCTCTTTCTGTGAAAACTGGCTTCAAAAGAAACCTGTGAGCAGCTGCTTACTAGATGCAACCCTAACCCCCCCTCCGTGGAAACCCTGGGGAGTCTGCAGTTCCCCACATTAGGACTGTCCGTGTATTGCAACGTCAACCCCAATAGTTGAAGATACGCACGCCCTTCTGCACCGGTGAGGCCACTGCGGTGCCCGGAGGTTGGCATCCCTCCACTCTGGCATCCCTCCACTCTGCCTCCTGGGGCAGAGAACCCTTTAAGCGTCTTCCTTAGTGACTGGGGGGCTCTTCTCATTTGCTCTTTCCCTCAAAATTCCCCCAAAGCGTCAGAATTTCCCAGACTAGGATAGTGGCACCACCTGGGGAACCAGTTTGAAAAGTTCGAGTGAAGAAAAGCTTTTCAATAATGTTCTTATTTTAAAAGTTCAATGCTGGTTTTTTCCAGTACTCCACCGTAGGTTTCCTTTTTTAAGTAGATTAATCTAGGTGAAAATAAAAATCGGAGTCATTTCCAGATCTTCTCCCTCATAGCTTAATCCAATCCATCATGCACTCTTATGAACTCTACCTTCAAAATATATGCCAAATCTGATTTCTCACCGCTTCTATTATCACCTCGGTGGCCTGGGGCAGCATCCTCTCACACACATGGGCAGCTGCTATGTTGCTCAGGGCTCCAGCAGTGTGTTGCTACAGTGAAAAGACAAAGCAAATATTGCAGAAGTCTCTGCATGAGGGGTGGCCATTGAATGGGACCGGGGCCTGGTGAGGAAGTGCAGTGGGCCAGGGTAGGGAACCAGACAGTGCCTATTCTGATCAAAGGGGCAGCTGCTCCTCCACTCTAGCCAACTGCCACCATGGGGAGATGCAATAAGAGCCAGTGCTGGCAGATCTTCTGATTGTTCAAAAACAGCTGGAAATCTGGATGTTAATGCAAAAAAAAAAAAAAATCTCACTTTTATATGTTTAGCCACTTCTTTCATTCTTTCTCACTTCTTCTCCCTTTCTCAGAAATTCAGGAGGCCAATCCTATACAAGCCAAGCAAAACAAATCCGTGGTCCCGATTTAGCCTATTGACCATTGGTTTGTAGTCTCAGGTCTACATCTTAAACCTCTTTACTACATCATAAATTTTGTGAAAGTAAAGTCTGTGTACTTTAACTCTTTGTCACACTCACTGATTATTTGTTGGTAATTCAGAAGTTTCCAGTCCTTGGAGGGCACATATTTCTGGAGCCTGCATGGGTTTACAACTCCCAGAAGTGGCTATAACCCTGCCTTGGAGGGTGCCTTATTTTTTTTTTTCCAGAACTAATGTTTGCAGAGTGTTTTGTTGAGCATTATAAGACATAACAATTTGGTTTAAATATTTTGTACACTAGAGCCATTCCTCACTTCAAGCAGCTAGTAAAATCCGCCCCCAAATGTTTGCTATCTTGCAGTCACTGCATATTATGCAAGGAACAATTTGTGATTGCAGGATCCTATGAATGCTCACATTTGTAATCTTAAAGCCAACAGATTTGTTTCCTGAACTATGTGTTCACATACTGATCAAAGCAGCCAGAGACTCCAACCTCTCCAAGTTGCTATGTGGGCTCAGCTTAGGTCTGAAGTTGGAAGAGATGATAACATAGAAGGAGGAATAGAAACTTGAAGAGCACAAGAAATGCCTCCCAAAGGATGGAGAAATTACCCAGACTCCAAGAATATAGAAAATCAGAACACTAAACGTGCAGATAGTTGAAAAGATTATATCAGCGAATGAACAGGTGTGCTAGAGCCATAGGAATGGAGTAAGGAAGTTCCTGATTTTGACAAATAGATTCTAAAAACAAATGTAGAATGGGATGATCTGAACAGGTAGATATAGTCTTGGTGGAGCTTGAAAATAGATAAACTGATTTTTCAGTCTAGCATTCCTCCATGAGTTCAGATAAAACCAGCTTTTATTCAATCTTACTTTATTTCTGGGTAATTTAAGTCAGTGCTTCTCAACCAGTGTGACTGTGTCCTCCCCACTCCCACCCCCACCCAGGGAACATTTGGCAATATTTGAAAGAAAAAAAAAATCATGACTGTCACATCTAGGAGGGTGCTGCTAATAGCATCTACTGGGCAGAGGCCAGAGAAGCTGCTAAATACTCCACAATATACAGGACAGCCTCTTTCTACCAAGATTTATCCAGCCCCAAATGTCAATTGTGCTAAGGCTGAGAAACCCTGTCTTAAGTCCTAAATAGGGGATGCCTGGGTGGCTCAGTGGTTTAGTACCTGCCTTTGGCCTGGGGCGTGATGCAGGACTCCCACATTGGGCTCCCTGCATGGAGCCTGCTTCTCCCTCTGCCTGTGTCTCTGCCTCTCTCTCTCTCTCTCTCTCTCTCTCTCTTTGGGTCTCTCATGAATAAATAAATACAATCTTTTTTAAAAAAAAAAAAAGTCCCAAATAGGTTTTCTTTAATTGAGTTTCTGCTTAGGGGGGAAAAAATGGGCCTTTTCTTTGAACTTTTCAAAAAATACATAAAAATAACAAATAAGCCTTAATGTTTAGCCCATAACATACTCCCACCTTGAATTTTTCCAGAACTAAAAAGAAGGTAATTTGCAGGAAAGGTGGGACCATATATGGAACTTGAAAGACTAGAATAATTAACTCAGTCTTTCTATATTTTTACTTTTTAATTTGAAAACTTAGGGTAATCAAGGCAAATTGGTTTTGGCATCAGTATTCTTAATATGTCAATTCCATCCTTTGCTATAGCTCAGAATATTCTCTCTTGAGAACCATTGTACACCCAGTAGAACTGGAAGAACATGATGATGTCTGGAGGAGCTACCCACTGTAGCAGGATCGGCAAATGATCACAGAGATCTGCAAATGGTCCTACCTAGTAGCCACCTCAGACTCCCACTTTGTCAGACAGTCGTGGCAAGTGGACACAAGAGGAAGAAATGTCTGAGCTTGAGTGACTCCTCTGGACAGGGTCCTGGAAACAATAAAGCTGCTTTTTCAAGTTCTAAACGTTCTGTGTATGTTCTTCAGTTGACAGACTAGCCCCACCTCCAATCTTAATATTGGAGTACAGGAGGCCAAGCTAAACAAAGAAAAGTGTGACAAGAGTGAGATCCCAAAGAAATGGTCTACAAAAATGCAAGAGGTGCCTGGGTGGCTCAGTCAGTCAAGTATGTGACTCTTGATTTCAGCTCAAGTCATGATCTCATGGGTTGTGGATTGAGCCCCGCATGGGGCTCTGCACTCAACGTGGAGTCCCCTATCTCTCTCTCTCAAATAAATTAAATAAATCTTTTTTTAAAAATCCGAGAGAAAATAAAATCATGCTAAAATTTTCCAAAGAAACTTCATGTTGCTGTTGAACAGAATAAGCCACATGTTTCTGTGTGAACCAGAGAATACACTAACGTGATTTTATTCAACATTTGAAAGGGGTTTATTCCAGTAAAATTTGAGTGTTCTGGTGTGAAATGATCTCTTAATAGTCCACAGATCCTTTATTTTCCTAACTCTAGATGTCGAGAATCTTAATGTATTGAGAAAAAAAAAAAAAAAAGAAAAGGAAAATAAAAGAATGACAGCTGCCTCTTCTGGAAGCCCAGGAATCTCCAGGCCATGGACCCCTTGAAGCTTCAGGGACAGATATGAGAGACTCTGTGATGGCCTCCCCTGCCCCCACCTGAATGAATATGCACTTTTTTGTATATATACCTTTGTACACATTCTCTGCAGAAAAAAAAAAAAAACAATAGCTTTCATCAGTGGCTCAAAGGCTTGCCTGACCCCCAAATGTTTGCAGATGCTTAAAGTAGTGGTGACTTACGGGTGGTGTAAATTTAATGTGTCCATTTTAAGTTCTCTTCTCTTTTTCAGAGCAATGTAATTGGGAGATTCCTCTCTAGGGAGGGCTGCTTGATGCAGAGTGTAGGAACCTGGCTTGCCTGTCTCCAGCCATCTGCTACATTAAAGAAGGCCTCCTATGGCTGGAATCCAAAACACAAAATTAAAAGGGTTGCTTGCACCCAGAGTCATAAAACAAAGAGGCTTTCTAAAGCAGGGCTTGAAGTGAACACTCATTTCTTCCTGACTTAAACAGCATCTGTTCCTCCTGACGGCAAACACCCTCCAAGTTAACTCAACTGAACTCCACAGTTCTATATTCTCAATTTTCATGCTCCGAGACATAGTCTCAGATGAGCCAAACCACATGTGCACTCTGCCACAAATCCAGAGCAGCAGGTGAAAATCTGGGAATGCTATGGAACTGGAGAAAGGGGAAGGAGACAGAAGTTCACATTCTCTAGAATGCCTTTTACGTGCAGAAAATCTTGGTCACCAGAACTCTGAAGCCAGCCTTCCTGTTGTGAATATCAACTGTCTCCCTTGCTCCCTGTGTGACCTTGCACAAGTGCCCTCATCTGTAAAATGGGGATAACAGTAGTATCCAATTAATGGAATTACTGTAAGGCTTAAATAGAAACTTGATAGGCACACAGTAAATACAGTAGAAGGCATGTGTTTTCCCCAATACACCAGCAGCCTCTAAAACAGTCTTAGCAAATTCATTTTTGTTATGTAAAATGTACATGCATTGGGGCACCTGAGTGGCTCAGTCAGTTAAGTGTCTGCCTTCGGCTCAGGTCAAGATCTCATGGGATCGAGCCCCACATTGGGCTCCTTGCTCAGCAAGGAGTCTGCTTCTCTCTCTCTTTCTCTCTCACTCTCCCTCTCTCAAATAAATAAATAAAATCTAAAAAAAAAAAAATGTGCATGCATTTTACCTAATATACCCTCTTCTCTTCTTACTTTAATAAGTGAGCTCATTCCCCCTCAAGCCTACAGTGCCATCTATTGCAAACAACTCCCAAATTTCCATTTCCATCTTGGACTTGGCTAACAAACTCCAAGTCCTTGAACTCCCCTCTCTTGTCTCTACTGGATTGTAGTAATTGTGGATTTTGTCTGCCTGCCATACTCCCTAAACCGCCTTTCTCCCACTTCCTTTGTGGTGCCGTTCCTGCTCGGTATTAGCAGACACCCCACCCCAGAGATGCGCACAACACCCAGGAAGGTTATTATAGTTTCCCACTAGCTGGGCCACCATGATTTGTTCATAGATGGGTATATGACCCAAAGAAAGTAACATGTATTATCTCTTAGACTGATGTATGGATGTTGAAAGAGAGCGAAATCCTCATCCTTACTGTTGATACTAAGCTAAGGATGAGTCTGAGGCTGCCACAGCCCATCTAGCCATCATGTAGAAGGAGTTTGCTTGGCCATGAAGCCAAGAGAGTAGACCACAGCTGGAGATACAGAGGAGACGCCAAATCCCTTGATCTACCTGTACCTGTTTGCTGTCTTATTCCACTGAGACCTGGGACTGTTTGTTAGGCAGCAATGGCCAACTAAAACATTCTTCACTTACCCTTATCTCTTATCCTCAGTTATTTTTTCACTTATTCTCTTCCTCACTCAATAGTGTGACAAATATTTATGGAGCACCTACTATGTATCAAGCATACTTTGGGCATCAGGGAAAAGACATTAAGCAAAACAGATGAAAACCCGAGCTTTAATGGAATAAACAGGTATTTGTTTAAAGTATAAGAAAGAAAATTGAGTATTTCACCTGGTAATAACTACCTGGTAAAAAAGTAAAATCATAAGTAGGGGGACAGAACAGGTTCCAGGAGGAGGAGGGATGATCACTGCTGTGTTGATCACATAGTCAGGGTTAAATAGGGTTGCCCTTCCACTTCCAATCCAGTGTAAAGTCTTATCATTTCTACCTTCAAATCGTACCTAAAAACCCTCCATTTCTCTCCATGTCTAATATATATATTTTAAAAGATTTTATTTATTTATTCATGAGAGACACACAGAGAGAGGCAGAAGGAGAAGCAGGGAGCCCGATGTGGGACTCGATCCCAGGACTCCGGGATCATGACCTGAGCTGAAAGCAGATCCCCAACGCCTGGGCCACCCAGGCGTCTCAGAAACTCAGCTCTTAGATTTAACATGTGTCCATTTGCTTCTGCACTTAACTAATATTTATGTAGTACCTACTTTGTGCCTGACAGTGTGTTCAGTACTGGGCTACAAAGATGACTGCCTTGTTGAAGTTCACAGTCTCCATGGGAGATGTTTGGGAAAAAAGATGCTTCTTTTCTGTCTTTAAAGATCCTTGAACACTTGATGGGAGAGTCAGAACCTAGAAAAGCAAAATCTGTCACTTCAAAGGTGTAAGCCCAAGGATTCTCAGGGGAGGACACTCTTCAGACCTTTGAGGAGTCCTTCGTTTTATAGAAAGCTCCCACACGTAATAGACCAATTATGCCAATGTCAAACAAAGATTATTTTCTGAAAAGGAGTATTTAGCACTAACATTTAAACTATTCAGTATACTCATTGGAAAGGCTGTCACAGGAAGAGCTATGTTCTTTCAGGCTGTATTTCCTGAGATGTTTCATTTCTAAGTATGAATTAAAAATAGCTTACAGTTTTATAAAAATAAAGCATGTTTATTGGAAAAAATCAAATTATAGAGAAAAGTCCAAAAAAAGAATAAAAATTACTTGAAATCACACAAAGAAAAATAACCATGGTTAATAAGTTGATATAACATCTTGCCAGACAGCTTTCCATGTGTATAATAATAGCTATTATAGATCAAGTATGTACATTATGCTAGGTACAGAGCAATATGCTTTACATAATTTATTTAACACTACAGTAACCTCACAATGGAGTTACCATTGCTAACTTTATGATCATCTTTTCTATAAATGGAGAAACTAAGGATGTAGGTGCTTGTATTTCTACAGACTGCTTGGGCTCACAGTGCCCAGAAATGTTCCTAACATTCTAACTGCCTTTATTTAAGAAGCAGTGTTCACAATTGCTTTGCTGATCATGGAAGGATATCACAGGGCATGTTTAAAATATCCTGTACACTCAGCCCATCCCTCACATCATGCATTCCATAAAATCTTGCATTCTCTGCTCTCTACAACCCACTCTCTTCCGTCTTCTCCCACCACCCACTACATGGCTCTTGTTACCCCTGTCAGTGAATTGGTCTTTTTGCTGTTCCTTCCCAACCTGCCATCCCACTCCATCAATACACCTCTGCTTTCACAGAACCTCTGTAGGAATGTCCCCTCCTGCAGCCTATCCCATCTTTCTTTCCCCAGTCTGCCCAGACTTCAAGGATCTTTCCTGGACGCATGGCATCGTGGAAGGAGCATAAGAAGGAAAAGAGAGGGGTGCCTGGGTGGCTTGGTCGGTTAAGTGTCTCACTTCAGCTTAGGTCATGATCCCGGGGTCCTGGGATCAGAGTTCTGGGATCAAGCCACACATCCCCTTCTCCCTCTCCCTCTGTCTGCCACTCCCCTTGCTAGTGCTCTCGCTCTCTCTCTCTGACAAATAGATAAATAAAATCTTTTTTAAAAGAAGATGGAGAAAAAGAGATATGCAATATAGAGATGGGGAGGAGGATGGGTTTCACAGGCATTTTAGGGATAAGGAAGTAGAGGCTCAAGAGAAGTGAAATCAGTTCCTGAGAATATACAGACCATTGGTGATGGAACTAGAAGTGAAATCCAGTAAGTTTAGTGCCCAAACTCCTGCTCTAACCACTCTGCACATTGTCCTGAGACAATTCTCAACTCCAGTATCCCAACAAAACGGTTCTCATGAATCCCATCACAACAGTCAGGGAACCACAACATTCAGCGAACTGAGCTAGAAAAACAATAGATTACTGAGTAGGGGAAGGAACAAGTGAATGAACGTGTCAAGGCACACAAGTGCCATTTCTAAAGCCGACGCGTGTGATTCGAAGATGGTGAAGTCACACAGAGCAAGCAGGCCATAAAACTTTGTATTTATTCTAACAGTCAGGTAAGGACCCTGAGCAAGCTCAAAAGGCCCTGAATGAATGGGGTTACTGTTCCAACATGTTTATCTTGAAGTGTAGTGAAACCTATTCATTCTATTTGTGTAATGACTAATGCCTCTGTGGATGTATCATTTACAATATGATGGCATTACTAATGTGCCACATTAAAGGTGATTTGAACTGATGAATCAAATCAGTTAAGTTCCTCTAAGTCAACTCTGGCTACCCAGGTCAGGCGGTGTGCTGTTTCCATTGGAGAGAGGCAGCCAGGGGTGCTGGTCTCATCTGTATTGCCTCTAGAAGCCTGTTTTCATAAGAGCGGTATCACACGATGCTCCAAAAACCAGAGTTCAAACATTTCAAACACAAAGTAAGAGGTCAACAGAGTCGCCTGCCCCAAACGTGTCCCAGCTGGAGTAGTAGGAGCCCCCCTGCCAGATCAAGCTGTCAGAAATGAGAATTTAGATGAGGTCTGAGCTCCAGCATGAGTTCTGGCTGTGATGTCTCTGAGGTCTTAGCAAAAACCACCCGGGGACTGCTACTGGTTTTCAGGACGACAGGAAAGAACCTCACATAGGTTAAGGTATTTATTTTACTTGCTTACGAATGCTGGCTGAGTTTCTGTTATCAGCCAGGCACCACAATGGTAAGGACATTTCATTTACTCATTTCTAGTTTGCATTCCTTATTTACCCTTGGAGGTGAGGGATACTCAAAGAGACAGATGTCCATGGAAAAGAACACCCACCTCTCTCCTCGAAACTCTCTCCCCATCTCTTCTTGCAGTCGGGTCTCAATTCCGATCTCTGGCTTCCTGACCAAAGTCCGATTCATTTATTCACTCAGCGATCATTTGTTGAGTGCTTGCTCTGTATCAGGTCTTGGGCTCCAGGCTGGGAATGCCTAACAATGCAAAACCAGGCAGGCATGCTGCTCACAGGGAGAGCAGTCAAGTCAGGAAGACAGACGTAAATTCTCCATCTAGAATCGGCATACTTACAGTGATCCCCAAACGCCTGCTTTTTTTCTTTTGATCAGCATTGGCTGAGCTCCACTTTTTAAACTCCACAGCTTTTCCCCCCTTCCTCTATTCATCTCATCTGCACATGGCTGGAAATTAGATTTGAGGTCTACAAGCAACCTCGAGGAAAGAGACATACTCATGCCTCGCTTGCTTTCGTTGTTTTTGCAACATGGACAGAACCAAAAAACAAATTGGAGGTAACCAAAGGCCCACAGACACCCAAGCAGTCACACCTGCTTTGCCTCCCAAGGGAGTTAGCAATGCCAGAAACTACCGCTGATTCACAGACAGGCCAGGTCTTCACCGGGCTGCCGGACTGAATGTAAAGGACCGAACAATTCCAGAGCTGCTAGGGTGCCAGGGACCATTTCGTCGGTAGGTTAATACCCCACAGCGACATGGCCCTATCAGGAAAACAGACACTAGACATAAGTCTTTGTACTGAATGGTTTCTAGCGACTACCTTTAGAAACTCTTAGCAGCCTTAAGAGAAAATGTTTAAAAGTCAATTTTTTTTTTCTGTACAGCACATCATGAAAACAAACACAGTGACAAACCCATCCCTCATCCTCACACTTGGGTTATTCTTACTCCTTGAAATTGGAAGAAAGAGATGAACAGGAGCTATCGAGTGAGGAGGCAAGCATATCTGGCAAAAGAACGTGGTTTCGTTGGCTAGGAAGTCGTGTTGGCCCCAGGGCTACCAAGACTGGGTTGTCCAATAGGCTTCCAGAACAATACTCTGAGTGCAATTAGGGATTCAGTCAGCCCTTGAGTGACCCTCCTCTTTTTTCACTTTTCCAGAATTTGTGGCGAATAGACTTCGCAAGAAACACTTTTGAGTTTGCCACCATCCAAAATGAATGCTACTGAAAAAAAAAATGAATGCTACTGGACTTCAGTCTCCTCTTTTGGGTGATGGTGACCAGAGCTATAGGGTTGTGTCCTCTCAAACCACAAGGCACAGGTCAAAACCACTTCTCCAGGAATGAGGCCAGTTGGGTGGCATTCCCGAGAAGTTTGCTGTGGACATGGTGGATACCCTGTGCTTTCTGGATTCCAGCACTCCAACCCAGCCCACAAAGTGAGAGCCTGGGAATCTGCTCAGTACGGATAGTTTCCTCCATGCAAGGCATAAATTGATTTGTTTATCCATCCAAGAATTTGTCATACTTTTACTAATAGCTTACCCCCTTGCAGGCTCTGTGACAGATGCCAGACACAACAGAGAGCTGACACAACAGGCCTAGCCCTTTGCCCACACAAATTATACAACCTCATAGGAAAGACAAGTATTAATCAAGCGACTGCACAGTATAAAAAGGAATATGAGTCAGAACCAGGGGGTAGGGAGACCTGTCCTGACAGAGGGGTTTGAGCTTCAACCTGAAGATGCACAGGAGTCCTTCAATGGAGGTGAAGTTTGGGTGGGGTGGAGGGTGAGGAAAGCCTTCAAGGCAAGTGGGAAGACCCCATGGCGGGGAAACCAAGGAGTAAGCAAGCACAGAGGGGCCTGGAGAGGAGGACGGGACAACCAAGGGCTTTGTAGGCCACCGCTAGTGTTTGGCATTATCCTAACTGTGCATCACATGTCAGAGCCGGCCCTCAGACTGTCACTTTCCTGGTAAGGAGGAAGGCTGGTGGTAGCAGGGAAGAGAGAGGGGTACAGAGGAAGACGGGGTTACTCAAAGGACAAGCTCTCTGCCAGCATCTCAGGAGCCTACCACTCATCTCCCCTGTGATTTATATCCAAGGCCAGCCCAGGACCTTGCCACTCCAGATCCATCTCACACCCCAGGTCTTGTACCACTTGCTTGTTGCACCATGGCTCTATGACTATAGGGACCAGGTCACCCAGCTGCCTTTCTGCTGCTGGGGAGGGAAGAGCAGGAGTGAACTGGAAAGTTGGAGTAGCTGAGAAGGCATGTATGGGGCAAACAGGCTCCATGGGGGACTGAGCCCCCATGTTACTTTCACCCTTCCAGGAGATGGGAAAAGACCCTTCCTCCTAGGGGAGAGCAGGGGGCATGCTTCCATGACTCCTAGATGACACAACATCCTGGATGGAGTGACTGTGGGAAGACTCATCACACCCAGACTTATTTCTGTGAGGTAGGGAAGCGGTAGGGACATGTCTGTCAAGTTCTTGGCTGTCATGCATGATACATAGTGGTCCATGGCAGATCCACAGTAAATGTTTGCTACCTAAATTCCAGTGCAAAACATACAAAAGCTAATTTCATTTTTTCCCTTATTACCTTGAGGGAGAAAATCTAGGACACCCCAAATTAATAGGGAAAACGATCCCATTTCTTGTCCTTTGAAGTGGATAAGCATGTTATAAATGTTTTAAATGGGTGAAGAAGTCTTCAATCAAACCAGGGCTTCTGTAGACTTTGCTCTCATTATCTTATAAGACACTGATTTTGTTTAATTGTGGAGACTTCATTTATTTTTGCCCAGGTCAGTGTTCCAGCAAAGGTTGGAGCCCAGACAAATTTTCACTCTAGAGACAGGTCTCCTGGCCTTCCTGTGCATGTGTGTTTATGTGTGTGTGTGTGTGCACGCACTTAGGGGTCCTCTCTTCTGCAGTGACCTAGGAAGGAAGGTCCTGCATCTGGCTGACCAGCCAGGAGTCAGCAGATTATTTCAAGGCCATGTGGTGAATTCGGTAGACTTTCCCTTATGAAAGCACTAGGAATAGTATTATGTTTACCTCCAGACCTGGAAAAATCTTGCTCAGGAGTCCTACTTTAAATGACAGTAGAGAGGAGGGGCCCACTGTACTGAGGCTATCCCTAAGAGAGAGAGAGAGAGAGAGAAAAAAAAAGATGGTCATTCATTCACTCTTTCCCTGTAGTCAGGATCTAGGGACTGGACCCCAGATGAGGTTAGGTTTCCCTCATGCTCTCTGGTGTGGGGAAGTGGGATTTGGGTATCTCTTGCAGAAACCCAGATGACCCTGGCCTCATTCTCATCTGATAATCTCAGAAGCCCTCCAAGGACAGGTGACACACAGTGGCCCAGTGCATCCATGAGAAAAGGTGACAGCGGTAGTTCCTGTGGGACTGGAAAGTGAAGCTCCCCAGAGGATGTTTGTTCCTTTGAAGTTGAACTCACTGTGAGGTGCTTTCTAGCCCCCACACCAGGCCTTCTGCCTTGTGCTTCTCCTTGGGCCACACAGCTCCAAGATTCTAGTTCCAGAGAGTTTTTCAGATCCTAGCAGCACCCTTGCCTGCCCCAGGTGACCCTTCAGATCTTGTTCCAATTGGAGCTTAGCTACTGAGAAAGAGGTGAAGACAAAGGAGGAAGATGTGGGTGGGTAGTGGAGAGCCTGGGGTCCTGAGAGGGCCCTTCCCTTTTGCCTCCATTACTCCCAGCCTCCGGCCTTGGAAGTCTGGTCAGGCAGACCTTCAAGTTTGATCTGGGACGGAGAAAATAAAATAGAGTAAGCATCGAGCCAGGAAGGGGTAAGGGGAGAGGAGGTAGGGGTTCATAAGACCAGAGTGTCAGGAGGAGTGTGTGCAGCACAGAGGAGGCTGGAGGTCGATAGGACTTGAGTGAGGAAAAGGAACCGAGTCTGCCAGGGAGAGAGTAGGGCTGGGTTCCCTGGCACAGAAAGAAATGTCTAGGCTGTGGGTTGGGAGCTCTTTGGGCCAGAGAGGGAAGTGGACCGGGAGTCCGTGCCTGCAGGCGATGGCCTGGGTTTCCTGAGGAAGGAAGAAGGCCCAGGAGTCCGGACGAGGAGTGCATGGTGTTGAACCAGACGGTCTGGCATTTTTGATTCCTGTCCAGTAAAAGAAAGACAGGGAATAAAACTAGACAGTTGAGTGTTTGCTTTCATCATGCTCATTTCAGATCCTCTCCATCCTCATCATTTCTTGATTAGCAGGTAGTTGAGTCAGTTTCGTCCTTTGCGACTCTCAGTAAAGGAATGAGTGGTCAGTAAACACAGGGATCCAGGCCTGTGAGGAATCCTTCGGTTTTGGTGAGTTCAACCTCCATCTGTTTCCCAGTAAGAGAGTTCAAGGCTGTGTGTGTGCATGTGGAGGGAGGAGTGGTGGCTGCGGTCATGTCTATCTCTAGCTCCATAAAAACCATCGTTGCACCTGTCTCCTTCACTGGCCCCTTGTCATCCCTGTCCACTCTCTCCATGTCCTCCGCTGCCCCTCCAGTTCACAGCCATTCTCTGTGTGGAGGGTCCATGAAGGTGATCGCTCTCCACCCCCTCCACCCCTGTCCACATCTCACCTCTCAGATCTCAGCATTGTTCTCTCAGACAGCCTTCCTCAAGCTCCCAGTCTAGAGTGGTTCCTTCATTCTAGGTTTTTGTGGAAACTTGCTTGATTTTTTGAGCACCATCTTCCTTTGTTATTATATACTAGGATGGTAATTATTTGATTGAAGGTCACCTCTCTCACTAGGCTGTAATCTCTATGAAGTTAGACATGTCTGTTGATGTTTACCCCTGGAAGCTCACTAGCATACACAGCAGGTGTCCCCCCACTTCTCTTCCTCCATAACTCCCACCCACTATTGATAGGGAAGTAAGCGCTCTGGAAACCCATAGAATGGGTCAGATGTCTTTTCCATGGGGTGACTTTGCTAATAAAAGGGAGTTCACATGATTCCCCTGTAAACCTTCTCAAAGGCAAAAAGGCTCAAAAGGGGGTTCCTGCCTTTGTGCATGAATAACATTAAAAGGGTAGAAGCTCTCAGATGAGGCAAAATTAAGGGGACCAAAGACTCCCCACTCCACATCTGCTTTTCAATAGGTCTGGTTGATTTTGCCAAATCAGGAGAGGCATGTGTTCTGTTCCTCCAACCCAGGAAGCTGTGGTTCTAGAGCTGTCCACCGTGGCTTGCTGGGGAGGATTAGATCAGTGATTAGAATGAGCAGATCTTGAGAAGCTACACAGAGAGGCTGCCCAGACACCTTGTGCCCAGGATGGACAGTCTCCTGTGTGTGGTCAGATTTTTCTTGTCTAGCTCACCTGGAACCAAAATTTTAAGAATGACAGGGTCACGAGGGAAAACATGAAGGTTTTTCTGGGCCTCTGGGAGGAAAGGGAGAGGGAAGACCTGCTGTGGAGTTCCCAGCCTGTGGGATGGATAGGGCCTAAGGAAACCCTTCTTCTGGGTCTGACTCAGACCTGGATCTGCTCCCAAGAGGGAACCAGCTCTGACCATAGTTTCTCTGTGTCCCAGCTCCACAGGAGCATCTGTGCAGCCAGACCAACTGCTCCTCTGCTCTGAAGCCAGTTGGCATTTGCTGCCCTCAGTAGGGAAACAGATCCTTGAGTTGCCTGTGCTACGGGTCCAACTTGACCGCTGCCTACCAAAGATCTCACAAAAGAGCCCAAATCGAACCACTTCTCTGGATCCTTGAAAGTGTTCTCCAACATACTGAAATGCCCTGAAGGACAAGCATGTAGTTCAGCCCCTTAGGCTAAATTAACTTCATGTTTGTTTATGTGCATTTTCTTAATCATCTTTACTGCCTTAAAAAAAAGGATTGTATTTGTTTATTTGAGACAGAAAGAAAGAGAGAGCAAGTGAACCTAAGCAGGGGGGCGGGGCAGAGGGAGAGGGGGAAGGAGAAGCAGGCTCCCCACTGAGCAAGGAGTCCAAAGTGGGACTTGATCCCAGGACCCTGAGATCATGACCTGAGCCAAAGGCCGACGCTTAACCGACTGAACCACCTGGGTGCCCCTTTACTGCTTGCCTTTTTTTTTTTTTTTTTTTTTTACAAACTTGATACACCTTCCTTGTGAAGAAGTCCAGCACTATAGAAATAAAAAATGTAGAAATTGCAAATTTCCTGTGTTCTCCCCACCCCCACCCCAACCCCCGACCCCAATCAAGGTAACAATTAGGTCAACAGTCCTGTCTCTTCATCTGGATCTTTTTTCTGCACACACGCTGATGAAAAGGATTTCACTACATTTAATATTTTGCAATCTACCTTTTCTGTTTAAATATTTGGAAACTTTCCATGTCACTGTAGTCCCCTCAATATTTTAAACACTTCATATAAATGGAATTTTTATGGTCTCTCTCTTTTTTTCCTTGGGATTAGAGGCTTGGTGCAGTGAGCATCTTTGCATCTTTGTGCATTTAGACAGGCACCTGGGTACTGGCCTGTCACAGTAAATAGGTTTGTGCCTCTACCTCTGTGCATGCATGTTTTTGTGGGACAGATTTCTCGAAGTCAAAGCTGGGTGAAAGGGTAGTTTTGAGAAAGAGTGTCAAACTGTGCTCTAAAAAGGTTGTGCCAATTTTTGCTCCTATTGGTAATGTGTGAATCACTTGGTTGTGTGTTAATGCTGTTCTTTAAGGAAGAACATACTAAGGCACGGCCACATGGATTGTGTTCCTGCACTTGCCATGGGATTCACGCTCAGTATCGTATGGGTGGCACCACTCAACCTGCCATAAAATTCCACTTAAGGCAGCATGTGAGTAATAAGAAGGTGCAAGGAAACTTCTGAGAAGGTCTGAGATAGAAAGAGGCAGAAGGGAGGTGCAAAGATAGCTAGGGAGATGCCCATGTCTCCATTCTTATCCAAGAAGCCCATCATTTTTTCTTACAGGATGCTCTGCAGCTCCCCCCACCCACAGACACACACAATCATGTTTCCCAGTTTCCTGTATCCTGGACTCCATCAATTGTCTACATAAATGGTACAAGGCTCACTGAAGATTTCATTACATCCCTGCTTGACTGGGCAGGTGGACAGGCATGCAATGAGCTCACAGTGCAGTGGGATTGTGAGGCTCTGGGAAGAAATGGCATTTTAACTGGTTGGATCTCAGCTGTGTTATGAATCATCTTGTCTTTCCAATTTCTCATTGCTGTCTACTCAGTCTGCTTCTCTTTGTATGATGCAGGGCTGCTGGGGGAAGAAGGGGCATTGGATCTTTGTGACCAGAAATGGTTGGAGAAAGAAGCAAAGTACAAGCCCAAATGGAATCTCTGACCATAAGCTTGGATTAGCCACTACAAGACAAGGCAGCCCTGAAAACAACTCACCAGAAGTAATAGTTGACATTTATTCAGTGCCTTACCATATACCCGCCATCATTCCAAATAGTGTCTAGTATTATATGTCATATATATCTTTCTCTCATCAATCTTATGATGCAAGTAATTATTTTCGGAGTCTAACCCGAATTCAGTAGGCAGTCTGACCCGTCAGCTTGATGCAGATCTTTTCTATCCACACATGTATGTGTCTTATTTTATAGAGCATTCCAGACCTATCTCATCTCATGTTCAGTATATGTGCTGCCAAAGCAAGTATCATCTGATATTCAAAAAACAGTGCTGAGAGGCTGGGGTTGGGAGGGCAGTATTAATGTACTCATTTGACAGGTGGGAAAACTGAGGCCTGGAAATGTGCTTTGTTTCAGAGCCCACCCCCATGCTGGAATGTGAACCAAGTACCTTGATGTTACAATGTCTCACGTGACACCTCAGTTGAGTGTCTGTCCTTGGATTCCAGGTATTTCTTCAAAGCACAGGGTGTTCTCAGGGCTCAAAGCACTGGGCACTAAGCCAGCCCAGGTGGCTCCCAGCCAGGTGACAGGATCTGCAGACAAGCTCAGTTCCTGCCCGTAGCCTGGTATTCCTCGGGCAATTATTTTCAGAAGCCATTGACATCGTGGTTGGCTCGCGAGCCGGCTCTCACTTGCTGCCCAGGAATTGAACTGCTCATTGGCCCATGGGTTTATGAGTGTCAGCTGCTTTTTCTCATTACCACTTTCAATTAACTCATTGTTCTGAGTCCAAGCTAACGGCCCCCCTTGGGATTCATTTACATTAATGTTGGGGCCCTGGTTTCTTTCTTTTTTTTTTTTTTAGAAGAAAAATTCAGGTTTTGTGAAGTGAACAATTAGAAACATCAGCGGTAGAGGCCCTGGTTGTGGGTCTGGGACACAAGGGGCACACATTTCCCACAGTGGCACTGCCAGGCTGAGGTGCCCTGGTCACTTAGATGAGACAAATTGGACATATCTTTCAAGCCCAGGATCAGTCTTTCTTCTTGGAGGCGGGTGAGGCTTCAGGATGAAGATGGAGGTGGGTGAGGAGTCAAAGGGCTATGGAGTTTGAGGAATGCACTCTTCCACCCTGTGAGGCGTTCACATCTTCCACTGCAGAAGAACATTGAAGAGAACAGAAGGTGATTAAACACCTACAACATGCAAAGTATGATTGCCTTCATTTCACGTAATCCCCAAATGAGAACTGGTAACCTCCTTTTATAGGTAAAGAACCTAGGGTCCAGAGAGGGATGGTGACCTGACCAAAGCCATACATCTAGGAGTGGGAGAGCTGGGTTTATACCAGCAAACAGGGGCAAGTGTGGAGAAAGTGAGTGTGGGGGATGGGAGGGGTACAGGACTCTATGCAAATAAGTGATGCGTCTTTAAAATCTCTTTTAAAAAGTTTCCTGTGATGACCCACCTACTTTCCACTCGATTCTTTGGGAATCTCTTGGTCCTTATTGCCCTCCAGATAGACCAAGAGGGGTGACTGGAAGACCAGGATCTTTTGGGGGTGTTTCCTCTTAAGTTTTTTTTAAAAAAAGGCTTCTGCTTCTCCTCCCCAGTGATTACTAGTCCCTGCTATCCAGGACTTGTAGATCAGAGTGGCCCGTAAGGAGACCTAGCCTACCGTTCCGAGAGCAGAAAGATGGGAGGCAAAGCAAGTAGGCAGGCCACGTGAACACCTGGGACTGCCACCCTGCTTTTCCAGAACCATCTCAGGGGAAGTTGTAAGTACACCCGAGAGTGGGCCCCGGAGCTGGGAAGCCTCACTGTGCTATCAACCAAGGGAACCGGGATGAGTCCTTCCCACCAATGCAGAGCCTCAGTTTCTCTCCCTGGAAAGCTAAGGAACAGGATAACATGCCTTCTGAGGCGATCCCTAGTTCTGGAGTCCTCTGCTGCCCCTCCGAGAGGATCCGGGTCTCACTACTCCAAAAGCTGACAAAGCTGCCTTACCTATTATTTTTTCAGACCCAGTTTACTTTACTGGCAACAGACTTTGCATTTGGGCCCCTTTGTGTGTCCTTTTAAGTTGTGAGCTTGTTTATCTCTATCTTTGATTAAGGACACCTATTCTGAAGTTATGGGATCTGAATTTAGCAACAGAGCGGTGGATCCAAGAGCTGAACAGCTCCCCTCCCCACCCCACCCGCCGCAGCACCCACCCGCTCCACTCACTGAGAGGGGATAGAAATCCCCCGCACGTCTGCAGCAGTTTGCAGGCTACCTTTTGTTTCTCCTCTGGAGGGTGTTCATGTGTATGAGCTGGAGGAGATGGAGCGTGAAGAAGCTGAAAGATCTAAGGGAGAGGAAAGGCCGGAAGTTTACAGGGAAGATGGCTAATCCTTGCCAAGGGGGTGAAAAAGTCAGACATCTGGTTGCTGGTTGTGTTTCCTGCTGAAAATCAGGGCAAAAGGTCCCTTACAAGTTTGGATCTGGGTGGGAGGAGAAGAAAAGGAGTAGGAGGGTAGACGTGAGACAGAAATCCCGTAGCCGGGGGAGGGGGAAGAGGCACACAAAAACAACTGATCCTGTATTCTTGCCGCTCCGATCTTCTTCCAAGAGTGGGAAGGAGATTTGGCAAAAGATTCAAAGCAATCCAGCTTCCGGGGAGTGAGCAGTATCTAAGAAGCCCTTACAGGTTCGCCTTTGGCTCAGCTACATGTTTTCAGGAAGAGCCGCACGGAGAGCCGCACGGCTGTGATCCAAAGTCCTGCCAGATAACAGAGGCTGGGAGGCAACCTGGAATTCTTCATTAACAGAGCAAATTAATGAGACGGAGAATAAACAGATACCCGGATGCTCTGTGTATGCCCTTGGCTGCAATCAGCCCTTATATTTAGACAGCACTTTGTACTTTGTATTTTTACAAGGGACAGTGGCCTACATCTGATTCCCATCATCCCATCCTGGTGAGCCATGAGGGGGTCAGGCCTGGGATATTAATCCCCATTTCATAGAAGAAGAAATCAGATGAGAAAGGAGAGCTAATGTGACCCACACCACAAAGTCTCAGGAGGCCTTGATGAGACCCTTCAGGCCCAGATGTGTCCTTGTCCCCCCAACACCCTATGTCATGAGGCACCGTGAGGAAACCTCTGCTCTGCATGTGGGTACCTGTAGCTTTTTGTTCAAGGTGCTGCTTCTGGGCCATGGAGTGTAGAACGGGTTCTTGATAACTGAGAACTCCCAGAGCAGTTGGCAGTGAGTACTGGTCCAATGCCTCGTATGTCACAACCAACCAACTCAACTTTAAATTCAGTTTTCCTTCACATGAATTTCCATCGGTAGATCTTAATTGACATTAGCAATTGTTGAATCAATACTACACAACTCTTTCACCTTTCTAGATGTTTCAACATTTTTGTGATAGAGTATCAGGGAAAATAGTTTTTATTTTATGTGTGACCCTTCAAATAAACGTGATGAGTTGGCCTGCTTGCCTTTCCTCCATCATTCCACAGATATTTAATGAGTACCACGCCAGTGTTGAGAATATAGCAGAGAACTGGGCAGGCACTGACTTTGACTTCATCGTGGGGAGGATTGACAATACACAAATTAACATGTTTGAGGGGCGCCTGGGTGGCTCAGTGGTTGAGCATCTGCCTTCAGCTCAGGGCGTGATCCCGGAGTCCTGGGATCCAGTCCTACATCAGGCTCCCTGCGAGAACCCTGCTTCTCCCTCTGCCTATGTCTCTGCCTCTCTCTCGATGTGTCTCTCATGAATAAATAAAATCTTTAGAAAAAGAAAAACATGCTTGAAAATATGAGGATATCTCTTCATATGTGCCTAGAAGGTAAGGAGGTACTATGGTAAAGAAAAATGAACAGGAGGATGTGTATTTAAGATGGGAAAGGAGGCCGAAGACCAGGAGGGAGAGGAGGATGGGCAAAGGGAGGGCATAAAAGGGCCCCCAGATGGCCTGGGGCATGAAGGGCTGATGAACTTGAGAAGAAACCCAGTATGGCCTAAGCTCCTGGGGGAGCTTCAGAGGCAGCTGCTCATCCAAGAAGTCGATTCAGCAACATAATGGGGAGCATATTTTCACTGGGAACCTCAGTTTTCTCATTTGTAAAGTACAGGAAGTGAGACCAGCCTCAATGGGTGTTTGAGACAAAGATGAAAATTCTCAACCGAGACATACAAATATGTCTTTATCACATTACCAGATCAGCTTAATCGTGATGTCTCACAGGTCTTCCTTGCTTTGACTTTCTCCCACCAGGGGAGTATTAAATGATCTGGAAACACACACTTAAGAGTTTGGGACTGCAAAAGGATGCTGCAGAGCTTTGGTCCAGCACCACTTCACCCTCCCATGTATCGTTCCAGTGCTAATGGCAGAGTCTAGCCTAAGTAATAGACAAGGATGGCCTTTGTATATAAAAAAGAGATTCCTTCCTATTCTCTTATCCCTGCCACATATTTAAGAGACTTTTAAAACTTAGGGAACAGGTGGAAATAAATACAGACAACTCTTCAACTTACCGTCAAGCAGTATTTCTCAACTTTTGGCTATCTGGATGCCTCTCTCTGTGGGGCCCCCAACACATCTTTGAGAATCACAGAATCTTGGGTGTTTGGTATTAAAATCTATGGGTGTTTTCTTAGAATTGTATTTTGTATCATCATGTTTTATAGTTTACAAAACCCTTTGATGAAACTTAATTGAAGGCCTGGCAACCTATCGTGTTCAATCGTACTACCACCCTGCTTGATTGTCATCATGGCACTTTCTGGGAGCACTATCATCTTATAGAGGATATTAGCTAGTGAGTGTATTTTCTCATCTCTTTTCCCACTTCTAGAAATGGGATATTCCTGCTTGAGGATACCTATCTCGTTCACTGTTATGTGCAGAGCATCTAGAAATATGCCTGGCCCATAAGAAGCACTCAGTAAGTAGGAGTCTGATGAATTAATTAATGGGTCTCATTTTACAGATGGGGCAACTGAAGCTTAGCAAGCCTCAGTGACTTTTCCAGGTTCATGCAGGTATTAAATGGTAGGGCCAGCACGAGAAATCAGATCTTTGGATTTCTTATCTGGGACTCTTTCTGAGATACCTTTCCCTCTTTCTATGGTATAACCATAAGCTCAGAAATATATGAAATATATATTTCTGACCTATCTGAGATCCTAAGAGCTGACTCTTATAATTAACTTGGTGTTTTGTTTCTTCAACAAAGGAGACTAGAAACTCCAACTGACATGGGAAGAAGCAGGAGGGAAGGCCAGCATCTGACATCAAGGGAGAGGTAGAAAGACTGAGGAGCAGGCTGGGAGCTCCAAGGCATTGGGGCCTGGGGTCATTTACCCTAAGGACAAAATGCACCAAAATGCACCACAAGTAGCTCTAGATGACAGCATCCTGGCATCACAGCATTTAATGACACTTTAGGGGAAATTCCAAGTCGGGAAGAGCATGCCATGAACTCTAAGAGTGGTTACCTAGAGAATAGGAGCACACTGGGCAGACTTCCAGTTTTGACTTTTATAGACCCCTTCACCGTTTATGTTTGTTTAGCGAGGTGTATAAAGCATAACAAAAGCCCAGCAAAAGCAAAGAAATTCACTGTTCTTAGAATATTCTATTTAGTAAGGCTGGAGAATATGCACTTCAATGTAGAATGCTTCCATAAAAAATAATGAAAGTCTAAAGAAAAATAGTTAAGATACAAAGGACGGGATCATTTTCACTGGCAGGTCGAGTTGCCGCTATGAAGGAATAATGCTTAACAGACACTGAAAGCAGTAACATGGCAGGTTCTATGCTGAGCATCTTGCTTACTCATCTCATGTAGCTCTTGTTACAACCCTCCTATTATCCCAAATTTATGGGAGAGTTGGGCTCATAAGATTAAGAAACTTACACGCGGGCAAGCTACAGGGCGCAGACTCAGAGGCAGTCCCGTCTAACACCCAAGTTCAGGTTCTGAAGCCAGTGCCCTGAGCTGCCTGGTTTTTGGTGTGAATCCTGCACTAAGGGGGCTGTGGCAGATTCGAGGTTCATAGAAGTGTCTCCATTCTACAAATCAGCATGCCTTCAACAATTCTTTCCTGCTCCCTGCTGGTTACAGATGTTAATTAGCAAACCTCCTCTCTCCACCAGCAGCCCGCCCCCCTCCTCTGCCCTAGACCTGAAGCTCTTAGCACCAGCTCACCCTGCCCAAGAACTCGTGGGCCTAATCCTTGCAAACAAAGGGCCATAACCCTCTGTTCTTGATTTAATAATCCCTATGTGTCCTGTATCCTCAAAAAAGGTTGTTTATCTTGCTATCTCTTTGACATTTACAAAGGAGCATATGAAAGTGAAAATATATTTTCCTTTGGATCCAAGAAAGGATTTGGACAATTGAGTTGTGAATTCCTCAAGGGCTCCAGTTTTGCTTTGTATCTTTATGGTGAAATGTGACATTTTGAAATATGGAGATGTTTGTTATGGGTAAAAGTTTTGCTTACTGAGGAAAAAAAAACGAAGGTGAATATTTAGTATTTTCTAATAAAAACACTTGCTTTGTATCTGAAATGCAGCCTTGCTCTGCTGGTGTCCTCTCAGAAGAGGTGCTGTAGTGCTGCCTGAGGCTCAGAAGATCAAAGTCCTAGTCCCTTCCTGGAGGAAGGGAGAGAGGGAGAAAGAGATGAAGGGAAAGAGGGAGCATGGCCTCTGGATAATCCATCTGCATAGAAGAGAAGCCTGCAACTCATAGACCAGGGGCAGTATATAGCCAGTGCGGGCAGGTACCAGCCCCAACATGCAGCACCAGATGTTAAACCTCTCAACTTCATTGGCTTCCTGTATAAAATAAGCACAATTAGGGTGCCTGGGTGGCTCGGTCCATCCATTAAGCATCTGCCTTTCGGGTCCTGGGTCCTGGGATCCCAAAGCCTACTTTGCTTTTTTTAGCCTACTTCTCCCCCCCCACCCCCACCCCCACTCATGCTCTCTCTCCTCTCTCTCTCTCTCTTACAAACACACACACACAAATAAAATCTTTAAAAAAGAAAACAAGCACAATTTAAAAACTCTGTCTCATAAGGTTATTGGGAGGATCAAATGAAATAAAATATGTAAAAGCACTTAAACATTTCATAGCACAAAGTAAATTCTCCATAGAAACCTCGGTTATCACTATAGTCTCAGCGAGGTGCCAAGTACTGAGTCAACAAATTACACAAATTGTCACAACATGGTTGAGATGAGTGCCCCAAAGCACAAGGTGCAATGGAAATGATAATGACAGGCCGCCGTAACCTAACTTGGGGGGACAAGTCAGGAAGAACTTGGATGGAGAAGAGGTGAAACTGAAACCTAAAGGCTAGGAGGAATCCTTCAAGTGGGATAAAGCCAGGACTATTCCAATGGTGCTTTTCAAAACCAACTACAGTGTATATGGTAACTTTCAAAGACTACAAACGTGAAAAGCATTTATACTTTAGTAGTGTTTTTATTTGCCTACCTTTGATTATTAATGACGTTGAATGTTTTCAAATATTTATTGGTCATTTGAGTCTTTTTTTAATGACCTTTGCCTAAGTTTGTTATTGAAGGGGAACTGTATTTAAGATTTTATTTATTTACTTCAGACAAAGAGTGAGAGAGCAGGAGCGGGTGGGGGGAAGGGGTTGGGAGCAGAGGGAAAAGCAAACTCCCGCTGAGCAGGGAACCGGATGTGGGGCTTGATCCCAGGACTCTGGGATCAGGACTGAGCTGAAGGCAGACACTTAATGAACCGAGCCACCTGGGTGCCCCTTCTTACTTGTTTTTTTTTTTTTTTTCTTACTTGTTTTTAAAGGTTCTTTACATATTAAGTATATTACTATTTATCATAGACAGTTTTCCAAATCTGTAATTTATCTCAATTGTGTGATAATCTTCAAACTTCAAGTATATATGCAGGTGCATTAGTATTTTGAGAAATATATTTGCTGTTGTGTTCTTTGTCTGTTAAGAGTTCTTGCCCCGCCCCAACATCAGATACTCACCTATATTGTCTTCCTTTTTGATGGTTTTATTTTTGATTTATATACTCGCAAGATATTTTTAAATTCCCTGCATTGTTTCAGTTATGTTTTATTGGTTCTACACCTACTCATTTTGATTCTTGTTAGAATTAATCTCTATTATTTATCCTTCAAGTAGATCATTTCCTTTCTCATCATCTTTATTGCTTTTCCCATTTCCTCTGCATCTTGTAAAGACTGCTGAAGTTCAAACTCTGTGTTAGTGATTTAATTTTCTGTGCATTTAGTTCTTAAGAGCCTCCTATCTTGATAATTTTAATCTTGCCACTAATACATGAGTTTCCTTGCCTTCTTGATATCTTTTTTCATCTTGTTTTTTTCTTCATCATTTTCTACTTGTATTAATGGAAGCTATATTTACCAAAGAGGCCCAAAAGTTTTTTAAACTCTTCTGGATGCTGCCATACGTTATTTCCATCATTACATTCTTCCTGTAAGTTTGTGAGATGTTATCTCTACTCTGGTATTTTTCATGAGGGTTTGAGTTGTCCCTTGTCAGGTTCCTTCTTCTTGACTTGGTTCTGCACAAAGGGGGAACTAGCTACAGGGCAGTTGTGTGGGTGTTTTGCCTAACTCCACTTCTCCGAATTCAGAAGTACAGCAGGTGGCTGTGACAGCTCATGACCCAATTCCCAACGCCCAGTAGGAGTAATTACTATGGTTTTCAGCAGAACCCTTTTTCAGTAAAAATTCTCACTTGGAATTCCAGATTTGTTTTTTTTTTTTTAATTTTTATTTATTTATGATAGTCACACAGAGAGAGAGAGAGGCAGAGACACAGGCAGAGGGAGAAGCAGGCTCCATGCACCGGGAGCCCGACGTGGGATTCGAGCCCGGGTCTCCAGGATCGCGCCCTGGGCCAAAGGCAGGCACCAAACCGCTGCGCCACCCAGGGATCCCCTCACTTGGAATTCCAATATAAAAACTCTCAAATCGGGATCCCTGGGTGGCGCAGCGGTTTGGTGCCTGCCTTTGGCCCAGGGCACGATCCTGGAGACCCAGGATTGAGTCCCACGTCAGGCTCCCGGTGCATGGAGCCTGCTTCTCCCTCTGCCTGTGTCTCTGCCTCTCTCTCTCTCTGTGTGACTATCATAAATAAATAAATAATAAAAAAATGTTTAAAAAAAATAAAATAAAAACTCTCAAATCATAAAAAGCTTGACTGAAGCAAAGGATAAAGGCCCACACTGCTATTCTGTCGAAGGTCTCCCTCATCCTCAGATGGATTTTCTCCTCCTTCCCAGGATCTGATGCATTGAATTGATGGAATAAACGAGAAACACAAACCCTCATCAGGTGCAATTCATAAAGACCTCTTCTCTCTTCCTTATTGTCCAAGGATTGACCTTGGGTCCTCAGCACTTTGAAACACTCCATTTCATCTATTTTTCTCTTGCCTACCCCCAAACTCCCTGCCTCCTCTGTTCTGTGATTCGAAGTCTTTTAATGGATATAGAACATGTGGTACTAGGGGCGGGTGGAAAATCCTCTGGCACCTCTAGCCCAAGAGGTTTAAGTGCTACCCTCCGGCCCTCCTTCATCCTTCCCTCTGGGCCCAGACCCCAGGAGAGGGGGAGGAGGCCACCTGGGCAGCATGCCCCTTCCCCACCCAGGGCTCAGGCGCAGGTGTGAGGGTCCCCTTTCTTTCCAGTTTGCTACAGCTTTGACCTTGCTTTAGGATGTCTTACTCTGTTCCAGAGCCCAACAAAGTCGGCATTTAGCTAATGAGCACCATATTACTGAGAATGTAAAAGACCCCATTGTTTCCCCCTCCCCTTTATGGAGGGATGTGGCTTCCTGAGGTCAATTAATTTGCGAAGGAGTCAGAATAACCAATTGCTTTACAATGAGCAATGCTTTAAGCCACTCATGCACAGGGTGGGGCTCAGGGAAAATATTACACAGTATTACTTTTATTCACCTAAGTCTTCTGTGAAAAAAGACTTCTTAAAACTTTTATTAAGGTATTCAAACTATGAACTCTGAGTGGTTCTAAAACACTCCCTAGCATTCTTCCTCATCTTCCGTGAATACCTTTAGAAAAGACCTGAGTGTTAAGTTGCTGGAAAAAGGAAACAGGTACAACAGGACGATTGAATATGGCCCTCTGCCCCAGAAGGGCAGGTAGTTCAGAGGAGATCACAGATGCACCAGGCAGTGACAAGGGGCAAGTCTTCCTAAGAGTAGTAAGTCCCTCATGAGAGACACTTGCCAGGGAGAAGAACCATGTATGTGTGTTGCGCACGTGTATGTGTGTCTGAAATTTTTAATGAATGAGTGCTTTTTCATGTTTTTTAAAAGTTTTCATTTATTTATTCATAGAGACAGAGAGAGAGAGAGAGAGAGAGAGAGAGAGAGAGAGAGAAGCAGGGTCCATGCATGGAGCCTGACATGGGACTTGATCCCAGGTCCCCAGGATCACACCCCAGGATGCAGGCAGTGCTGAACCACTGTGCCACCAAGGCTGCCACCACTTTTTCATGTTCTAAAAGTAATTCACCCTCAGAGTAACAATTCAAACAGTGCAGAAGGGAAGAGGTGATCCTGTTTTTTTTAAGGGTCAGAATACCACATACATGCATGCAAGCACACTTGCATGTTCATGTATAATGTTCTTCTTCCAATGAGTTCTTCTATGAAAATAAATGGGAGAAGGTGCATCTGTAAGTTATTCAAACTATTATCTCTAAGCAGTTTTCAAAAGCCACTCTGAATCCTACTTTTCTCACTTCCTTTGAGTACTTTTGGAAGAGAAGTCATTTCTCAAGTAAAACGTGATTGGTAGAAATGTCATCTGTTGGATTTCCCAGTAGGACAATGAAAGCCCGGCAGGTAGTACACATTCACTAAATAGTTACCGAAATAGCGGTTTGTGAAATGAAACTATGACCCTCCTTTGCAATTTGATTTTTACTTTCAGCACATTTTGGACATTTTTCACGTGGGTCCATGGAAATGGGTAGCAGTACTGCTAAGTGCTGCATTGTGTTATGTTGTAGGGATGCACTGTCATTTGACCAAATGGACATTTCAGTGGGATACACGGTAGGACTTCAGGATAGAGCTTGAGTCCAACATCTATAAGTAAAAAAGCAAGAAATGGATCAGGGCCCCTCAACCCTGTCCCTTCATTCCAGATACACTTGGAGTGTTTTAACATTTATGTCTGGACCTAAATCCAATGATAAGAATGTGCCAGGGACGCTGACATCAGTGTTTCATATTAAGAAAGAGGTGAAGGAGCAAAGTGAAGTTCAAACAGAGAAGCATTAACACATGTTTCATTTGGGACATCACTGATCAGAGGAATAAAGATTTCTGTTTCTTTGGAAAAAATTTAAAATACTATTGGAGTTAAATTCCTCTACCAAATGACTACCAAAAAAAAAAAAAGCCTACAAAATACATATCTATGTGTGTATAAGTGTGTGTATGATTAACAGGTTATGCAGTGAACACCAACACTACAATGATAGCCTTATGAATAACTTTTTTTAATTCATAAAAACAATGGAGCAATAAAATTCTACGTGTGGAAGTGGGATAAGTTTGATACCCAAGAGGTATTAGGGGTCTGTTCTGGTATGTCAGTAGCCCTCTGGGGAGTGACCCCTCCGGAATTCCCTGCTCTCCTGTCCGACGGCTTGCCCTCCTGGCTATCTGCTCGCAGGTGGGTGTAGGATACAAAGTGAGACTCAGACTTGAGATAACAATCTAGCCCTTTCATCTAAAATAGCATGGCGTCATCTTTGCCTGTCCCAGAATGAAGCCACATCAGAGTAAGTCAATACAGAGAAGGAAACAGAGAACAGAGCTGGAAAGACCAAAAGAGAGAGACAAGAGATGACAAGTCGGAGCCTCTCCTTCCTGCCAGTTGACACCTTATTGTTTGAATCAATACACATCTTGTCCTCGCCTAAGCTGATTTGAGTTGGTTTCTGTCCCTGATAACAATGAGAATCCTAAGGCAAAATCTCGGCCCTCAAGTGTTCAGGACACATTTATGAACACAGGCTGTCTGGGCTTACTTTCATCAAGAATGCTTTCCTCCACCAGTAGGACGTGATTTTAACCCAGGATAAATTTTTCTGTGAAAGCCACTGCCTCACAAATAAAGAGAGCTTTGGGGGCCTTCTCTCGCTATTATCAAGTGATCTGTCTGTTCTTCCAAAGGGTATTGTTTTAGTATGGTTCTTAGCCCTCCCTCTGCCCTAGACCCTTATCTACCTTTGCTGAATAGAGACCCTCATTCCTACAAAATTTGGCCCACTCCCACCATCCAGCCTTATCCCCGTTCACCCTCCCTCTTTTCACTAAACTCCAGACAAGGTGCTTTCTTTCTTTCATGACCTCAAAAATGCCAAGCAGTCACCCAACCCCAGGCCTATCCCCGTGTCATCCCCTCCCACCTGCAATTTTCTGCTGAGACCCTCTCCTTCCTTCACTTGGCTGCCTCTTCGTGAGTCAGCAGGGATAGTACTTATTCCTTTTTTTTTTTTTTTTTTTTTTAAGATTTTACTTATTTGTCAGAGAGACAGAAAACACACGCAGGGGGAATGACAGACAGAGTGAGAAGCAGATTCCTACTGAGCTGGGAAGCCGATGCAGGGCTTGATCCAAGGACCCTGAGATCATGACCTGAGCTGAATGCAGACACTTAACCGACTGAGCCGCTTGGGTGTCCTCATCCTTAATCCTTCTTCCTACTTCTTTGACAGTCACATCTAAGATCTGATATCAGCTTTCGCTTTAGTCTTTGCTGTTCTTTCTTGGCATTTATCATAAAGCTTAATTACACAGTTGGCTGCGTCATTTCTCCAGCTGGGTGTCAAATATCTTTCTTTCCCTAGACGACCAGCCCCACGAAGGCAGGATCAGGGTCCATTTTATCCACAACTTCCTCCTCAGTATCTAGAAGAGTGCAGAGTGCCTGACCCATGGATGGCCCTCCTTAGATAGTTGCCGAGTGTGAGTGCATGTTCTCGACCAGCCTTGCAGACTCTGGACAGTTCCTGGAACACAGTCAGAAGGAGGCCTGACTGTGGAGGAAATATCATCATATTTTTAAATTTTATGAGCACTTTTGTATTATTCTGTCTTATTCCTCACAGTATAGAGCAACACCAGGCAAAGGCTTTGGAGTTAGCAAGACCTAGGTTTTAATCGTGCCCTGCTACTTTACTAGCTGTGCAATCCAAAGCAAGTTGCTTAACCTCTCTGGGCTCTGGAGTTTTTTCTTCTGAAAATGGAGGATAATATCAGAACCTCCCACATAGGGTTCTAGAGAGCGGGTGGGCATGAAGGTGGTATAATCAATGCAAAGCACACAGCACCACGCCTGGTACCTTGTCAGCTACTGCTCTTAGCTACTGTTGTCTGATTGATATTGCTATTGTCATAGATACAAGCAAAGCATCTAGAATGGGGCTGACTGGCACATAGCAAATATCAATGAGCTAGTGCTACTCTTTGGGTCCAGCATAGGTGATGTTCCAATATTTACTGACTGTGGCACAAGCCAGTTAGAGGGAAGATAGTCATTGACCTTTGGGTGGTTGGATTTCTGCTGAGGAGTGGGTACAATGGGACCCAGAAAGGAGGGATTGCAGGGATGGCTGTGATAGGGAAGAGTCATTTTGGGGGTCTGGGCAGGGGCTACTTACCAGCCAGGATGGAAGTGGTTCTGCAGTGACCCCCACACCCCTGGGGTGGCCGCACCAGGTCATGTCAGCCAGGAGCAGGTGCTGAGCTAGAGCATGCACAGGATCTGAACACAGGGGCACGGCTGGCTCCCACCCAGTTAGAAAATCACCCCTCAGAGCTCACACACGCCAACGGGGCATTGTCAGGCCTCAGCTGCCTCTTTGGACTGTTCTTCTTCAGCGACTTCCTGCACAGGAACCGTGACCTCTGTCCATGCCCACAGACTTGCAGCCTCAACACCTCCCAGGCTGTACTTTGCAAGGATCGGCCTCAGCCCACGGTCCCCTTGCTTCCCACCCCCTGAACCTTTGCTGCCTTTCCTGCTCTCCAGCAGGGCTGCCAGACCCTCCAATGGTCAGACACTCAAGGGCTGGGTGGGCCTTCCCACCCCCAGCTGACTCCCACTCAGGAAATGGCCAGTCTCTATTTTGAGCAGAGGAACGTGTCACACCTCCCTGGGCCAGGACACCTCCTCCCTTGCCAAGAAACCACACTCCAACTGTGCTTCGCCAATGACATTTCAGTCCTGGTCTGCAAAGGCCTTTGGGACCTTTCACGTTGCTTTGCTCGTCTGAGCCTCCAAAGAGTCGATCTTATTTTCTCTTTCTTTCCTAAAGTCAGCTATATATAGCTCCATGCACAACAGCTAACCTTGGAGGGCTGGACACTTGGACAGGGTGGACCTATTGTTTCAACACCCGCCCACGTGCAGCCAAAGGCCCACACCCAGCTGGGATCCGTGTGCAGGGAGGTGTCCACAACCAGGGACCAAGTGCAGCTACCAGAGGCCATGCACGTCCAGGCCCTCCCACTTCTCCGCTGTGCACTTCTGGATAGCTGATTGTCTGATGCCTCTGAGACTCCTTTTTGAAACTGTCACAATACTATGAATCTGTTGGAAGGGTCACAAGGATTAGCGCATATACATATATAATCAAGAATCTGACTCATGGAGGGGGTCAGCTTGGTTGGTAAATAAATACTTGCTGTTAATCATACTACGTGGTGACTTTTTGAAAGCTCCAGATATTTGGGAATTTGACAAGCAGATCTTTTCTTTTTGCATCTCACAAACAACACATTCATTCATATACTCAGAAGGGTCTGTTTGCTTTTTCTTAATGTTTGACTCTTACTAATGTCCCATCACTGCGCATGTTCCTAACATCTGTGGAACCGAATAACCGGGAGGCTGACCTACTGGGAGACTACATGCTCAACAACTTTACTGAGGTGTGACTGACACATGGTAAACTGTACACGACAGGTGCAACATGGGTATACACCCAGGAAACAATCACTGCAAGCAGATAGTGAACATGTGTAACACTCCCCAAAGACCCTCCCCCTGGTGTAATTCCACCCTGCCTTACCTCCCACCCCACCTCTACCACCACCCAGCAACCACTGTTCTGCTTTCTGTCAAAAGGAATCAATCTGCATGTTTTAGAATTTTATGTGACTGGATCCGTAGAGTATGTATTCCTTTCATTTGGCTTCTGCATCTCAGCATCATTATTTTGAGACTCACCCATGTTGATGCAGATACCAATATTTCACTTGCTTTATTGCTGGGTAGCATTCCATTGCATAGATGTATCACAGACTATTTATCCAATGACTAGTTTTTGACTATTTGTGTACTATTTGGGGCTATCACAAATAAGGTGCTAGGAATATTCATGTACAAGATTTGGCTTCTGTATATGCTTTCTTTTCTCCTGAGGGAACACCTAGTAGTGGAGTGGCTGGGTATGTTATGTGCTTTTTAAGGAACTAACATTTCCTTATGTGGGGCTGTACCCTTTCCACTCCCACCAGCAGTGCATGAAAGCATTCCACTTCCTTCCCACCCTTGGGCGTGACTGACACTTGGAATGGTCTTTTCCATTCTAGCCATTCTGACAAATGTGCAGTGGAAATCTTATTGCGATTTTAATTTGCATTTCCCTCAAGAATAATGATGCTGAGAACTTTTTATCATGTGCTTATTTGTCATCCATGTATCTGCTTTGGTGATATGTCTGTTCAAACCTTTGGCCCTTTAATGAAAAATGAGCTCTTTGTTTTCTTGATAAGGAGTTTTGGGAGTTTTTCTAGTCTGTATATTCTGGACACTTTATCAGGTGTATGATTTGCAAAGATTTTTCTCTCAGTCCATGGCTTGTCTATTTATTCTCTTAACAGGATCTTTCAAAGAGCAGAGTTTTAAACCCCAATTAAATTCAAATAATTTTTTTTCTTTTATGAATCATGCTTTTTGATCTGGTACCTAAGAAATTTTTGCCTAGCTCAAGGTCAGAAAGATTTTCTCTGAGAAGCTTTATGGGTTTTGGGTTTCACATTTAGGTCTATGATCTGTTAGCTTTTTTTCCTTATTTTTAAAGATTTTATTTATCCATTTGAGGGAGAGAGAGAGAGAGCACAAGCAGGGGGAGGAGCAGAGAGAGAAGGACAAGCAGACTCCATGTGCAGCACTGAGCCTGACATGGGGCTTGATCCCATGACCCTGAAGATTATGACCTGAACTGAAATCAAGAGTTGGAGGCTCAACCAACTGAGCCACCCAGGTGCCCTTCTATTGTTTCTTTAAAAAAAAATTTTTTATGATTCCATTTTTCATATGGTGGGAAGTATGGCTTAAACTTCTTTCTGCATTTGGATTACCAATTGTGTCAGCCCAATTTGTAGAAAAGAATAGGCTTCTTCACCAAATTGCCTTTGCAAATTTGTCAAGAATCAATGTCTATTTTTGTAATCTCCATTGTGTTCCATTGATCTATTTGTCTATCTCTAGGTCAGTATCACTGTCTTGATTAGTGTAGTTTTCCATTCAGGTAGTATTAGCCTTCCTATTTTATTCTTCTTTTTCAAAGTTGTTTGGGCTAATACAGGTCTATTACTTTTAATATGAATTTTAGAAAAAATAATATGAATTTTAGCATGACTCATCAGTATTTAACTTAAAAGAAAGCCAGATGGGATTTTGATAGGCTGTATAATAAATTATAGAATTTGATGAGAACTGACAACAATACTGAATCTTCTGACCCGTGAACACACTATGTTTTCTCTATTTATTTAGGTTTTTAAAATGTGTCTCAGCAAAGTATAGTTGTCAGTCTATGGATCTTGCACATCATTTGTCACTTTCATCCCTAAGTATTTGATAATTTCTGGTGTTATAGTAAACAGTATTTTTTTCTTAAAGGGTGAGAAACCAGGGATTGATTGATTGATTTTTAAAGATTTTATTATTTATTCAAGAGACACATACAGAGAGAGGCAGAGACACAGGCAGAGGGAGGAGGAGGCACCTCGAGGGAAAACCGATGGGGGACTTGATTCTGGGACCCCTAGATCACAACCTGAGCCGATGGCAGATGTTCAGCCGTGATCCACACAATCTGCTTTAGGCTCAGGTCATGATCCCGGGGTCCTGGAATCGAGTCCTGCATTGGGCTTCCTGCAGGGAGCCTGCTTCTTCCTTTGCCTGTGTCTCTGCCTTTCTCTCTCTGTATCTCTCATGAATAAATTAAAAAAATAAATTTCATTTCAGATTTTATTGCTATAAATGGAAATACAATTGGTTTTTGTATGCTGATCTTGTATCCCTCAACCTTGCTAAAGTTGTTTATTAGCCCAGGTAGTTTTTCCTAGATCCCATTAGATTTCCTGCATAAATGATTATGTCTTTGGCTAGTAACAACATTTTTACTTCTCTCTTTCTGGTTTGGGTAACTCATTTCTTTTTCTTGATTTATTGCACTGATGACAACCTTCAGCAAAATGTTAAATGAAAATTCTAAGAGCAGACACCACTGTTTGATCTTATAGGGGAAAGTCCACTAGTCTTTTATACTTAGTTAAGATGTTAGATGTAGACATCTTATCGATGCCCACTATCAGCTTGAGGAAGTTCTCCACATTCCTGGGTTGCTGACAGCTGTTTTTTTTTTTTTTTTTTTTTTGGTTTTAACAGGAGTGGGTACTGGATTCTTAAGTATCTTTTCTGCATCTAGGATATGTTTTGGTGCTTGTTAATATAGTGAACTATGTTGATTTTCAAATGTTAAACCGACCTTCCATTTCTGTGATAAACCCTACTTGGTCATGATATAGTGCCTTTTTATGGATTGTTGGATTTCTACTCACTAAAATTTTGTTTAGAATTTTTGCATCTACATTTACAAGGGGTATCAGTCTGTTGTCTTCTTCCAAAGAGTTTTTCTGGTGTGGAATTAGAGTAATGTTAACCTCATCAAATGAGTTGGCATCCCCCTGGGTATGGTCTATTCTTGGGAGGATGCCCCAAAGAAAAAGCTTATAGAGACCCCGGAAGACCCTCAGGGCCATTCTGGCAGGTGACTTCAGTGTTACCTGGAATATGATCTAGAAGAGTTCTGCATATGGTTCCTCTGCTATTTCCTTACTGTACTGTGGAGAGCACTGCAGGCAATGCTCTTTAAAACACCAGACATAAGGTGGGGCCCCTGGTGCCCAGAACTAAGGCACACTACCACCAGACGGCCTTCTGGAAGGCCTAGCCATCGTCTGCAGTCTTTGCTCAGTATGAAGCTAACCTCTTTCCTTTCTAGAAGCCTGCTGTGTGAATCATCCTGGTGAAAACACTCTCTAGTGAGTTTTTAACTTCTTTGGCTACTACCACCTTCCCAACAGCTTTTAGACAGGGTCAAGGCTCTTCTCTTAAAACCAATAAAAAAACCAAAGCTATCTCCAGCCCTGAAGACCCTCACTACCCTTGCTCTTTCTCTTTCACAGCCCAACTTTCAGGAAGAACGGAACACCCTCACTCTGTCCCCACATCCCATTCCACAAACAGAAATGTGACTCTCATCCTTACCACTCTTGCCAAGGTCACCAACAAACTCCTTGTTGCCAATCACTTGGGAGCCCTTCTCTGCTTCACCATTCACACCCTCGGGCACTGCTGGCTGTATCTGTGCCTTGGTTCATCTTCTGTTAACTTCTGTAACAGCCAGTCCTTCTTCTCTATCACTGGCTTTGTGTCTTCTGCAGACATCAAACATACTGATGTTCCCCTGATATCTCTTCTTTCTCCTATTCTTACTCCTTAGACTGATGCCCTAATTCCAAGTGACGTACCCCATCTTCACACGTTTGTTCAGATAGTGCACAGGCTGACTAAAGACAGCACTGTTTGCACTGGGTTCATTCTGCAGGGCAGAGCCCAGATTTGAGTTATGTACAACCTAGCCATTCTGTGACTTTCCTGCTTCTACACACTCCAAACATACCACTTGACACCCTTCACAGCAATGGTCTCTAGGTTGTAAAGTATGTATGTATGTACGTACGTATTTATTTATTTATTTATAAAAGATTTTATTTATTTATTAATGAGAAACAGAGAGAGAGAGAGAGAGAGAGAGAGAGAGGCAGAGGGAGAAGCAGGCCCCATGCAGGAAGCCTGATGTGAGCTCGATCCCAGGCCTCCAGGATCATGCCCTGGGCCGAAGGCAGGCGCCAAACCACTGAGCCACCTGGGGATCCCCCTGTAAAGCTTTTAAATGCTGAATTCACCTCTTCATCATCTTTGACAGGCCTGGCACACAGATGATCTTTAGGGTGTGCTGTCCGGATAAGTCCACTCCCCAGTCATGGCCAGTGTAGATTTCTCCCCTGAGAAAGGCCACCACATGCCAAGTGTGAGGTGGTCCTCGTTTGGGGCTGTGTGTTCTTTTGTGCAAGAGGAAGGTATTGAGCCTGATGCGAGTTGTGCCTCGTACTCTACCTCTTTGACCTGAGTTTGCTCAACCAGCAAAAAATATGGTCAACCTTACAGACAAGGGGGAGGATTACTGAGGCTGAGGTGTGGAAATGTCCCCTGCCTTCTATCCCCCTCTGTGTTCCCTAGGGCACTCAGAACAACACGTCTGATCAAAAGATATCTCGGGGAAAAATTTCTTAACCCAGGGAGGGAAAAGGAGCCAAAACTTTGGAAGGTATGTCCTGCCTGCCCCCTGCTTGTGTTTCTAATCGTGCCATTTATGTATTCATCCATCCACTCATGGAACAGATGCTTGCTGTTGCCAGGTGCCCTGGCAGCCGAGAGACCAGGACCATACGTAAGACAGAGTGTCTGCCCTCCTGACGCTGCACCCCCAAGCACTGGGAAATGTCTGAGTTGATCTAGGCGTATGCTTGCTAAGGGAAGAAAAACACTGGCTTCTGAGACAAAGAAGTGAGGTAGATGGTAGAGACGAGGCCCTTCAGACAGAGTATTCAAGGAGGGGCCCTCAAAGGGGCTGAGCAATAAACAATGAGATCAGAGGGTAGAGAGATTTCTGAGAAGCGGGAGCAGCTAGAAGGGGCATGCTAGAGGGATAGGGATGGCGATGCGGTAGCAATCAAACCAGGGCAGGAGAGAGGGACATCCAGTACCATCAGAAAGGTAGGGAAGCACCAAATCATCCAGGGATCAGAGTTCCACCTGGACTCTAAGAACCAGGCCTTCCCTCAGGGTTCTGAGTAGGAAGGGATAGGATTTGCTTTAGGGTTTCCAGGTGGGGGATTTCCTCACTGTCAAGGGACAGCTGCCCACCAGGGGGAGCACCTGGTTCGATCGGGCTGAGTCACCCCTTTCCACTAGGCCCGTTTACTTATTCCTACACCTAGGCCCCAGGCCCCAAAGCACCAGCTTCCTTAGACCAGGAGCTGGGAACTGATAGGAGAGAAAAGGTTGTTGGCAGTATAGTGGGCTCATCGCTTATGGAGTCCTGCACACCTGGCCTGAACGAGGCACGTTGTCCCCCACACAACCTCCCAGGTCTCTATCAGGCACAATACTACCCATAGCTCCATTTTTGGGTGGCCATTTGGCAATTACAATTTCAAATGTGTGTGTTACTGCTGAGCAATCCCAATGCTGGGATTCATCCTCGAGAAATACTTGTCTAGTTCCATGAAGAGGCTTATGCAAAGATATTCACGGGAGCGCTATTTGTAAACTGGTTAAAAAACGAAACAAAACAGAACTGCCCAGAAATGACTTCAGGGTCCAGTCCTACCAGGGGAATGGCAACATAAATCATGGTTCATGTACTCTTGGGGAGCTATTATAAATAATGAGAGATCTCCAGACACTGCTGTGGGATCATTTCCCAGACACAGTGGAGTTTCCCACAAAACTGGCGCACAGCAGCCCCAGCCTATCAAACGAAACATAGACATAAGGAAAATAAAGTTATTTTTATTTACTTTACTATGTCAATTTATAGAAAGAGGACTAGGAGGGAGGCACAACAACCTTTTTAAAAAATAGCTCTTTTCTCTGGGGAAGGGTTAGGATGAGCCACACAAATTAGGTCAAGGGTGGCTTTCATTACGTGTACCGGCTTTAAGTGGTCATGTGTTTTTTGTTTCATACAAAATAAAAAAACAAACATTTGAGCTTGAAGTTACAGAGCTGGGAAGTTGGGGAGCTGGCATTCAACGTAGGTCGGAGGGGCATGTGCAGTTGCTGGCACAAAGCAGGCCCACTTTTCCTAGTCACCCACTCACTCATGATCATTAGCTATCTACTGTGGAGCATGCACTGTGCTGGATCTCTGGCCAGTGGAACTTACTAGTTGTCTGAGACATTTTAAAGCAAGACAGGCACACAGACCCTACAGGTAACTCTTCCCCTTCCCTGAGGGTTCAAACTTTGGTTGAGTCACTGAATCATGGCACCACTTTTTCAATTTTTACCATTTCAGTTACTTCGTGTCTGAGTCTCTGTAGATTCATCTACAAAATGGGGCAACACTACTAACAAGTTTATAAATGAGACAGAAGCTGAACCCTGGGCTTGGCAGGGTGATGTGTGCTCAGTTGATGGGGACATTATGATCCTTGAGGTTCCAGTACCTTTGTTAGCAATTGTCCACATTAGATCTCTATCCAGCTCTTGAATGACCCAAGAGGAAAGACGCATAGACAAGAGGGTGCTTTTGGGGGAAAAGGCAGGACAATTCACTCTCCTTTATCCTTCAGAGAGATTTCTTTTCTTTTTTTTTTTTTTTTTTTAATAAGGCCCGAGGCTTTAAAGTTTTCGCCTTCCAAGTTCAATCCTCGGCTTTATGTTGAGGCTCAGTACGGGGAAAACCCATCATTCATTCACTCACGCCCCACCCCCCATCCCAAAAGCACCTGCACATCACCAACTTTGTCACCCAGGGGCCGCTCAGGGCCTGGCACGGGGATGAAAGGAGCGGTTCTCAGCCCTGGGTGACATCACAGGCTGGAGTGGGAGATTTTTACGGAGACGTGGGCTGCTGGGTCTGCTCAGGGACACCTTGAAAGTTTTCTAGGCAAGGACTTCTCGGAAGCCGGGCGGCTAGTTCCAGCCCGTGGGTGGCTCCCCGCCCTCCCCGCTGCCCGGCGCCCTCCTCGGGTCCTCGGCTCTGCGGGAGGAGGGCCCGGAGGCCGGGGGCGGGCTCAGCGGCGCGGGGAGCGCGCGGGCCGGGCGGGGGCCGCCCCGGGGGCGGGGAGAGCGCGCGGCCCCGCCCCCCGCGTCACGGCCCGACTGCTCAGAAGCTGAAATTCCGCCGGCCGCTCCCGGGTCAGCTTTAGCTCGAGCGGTTACTTCGCATCTTGTCTTCGGACTAACAACCCCCTTGCGGGGGTTCGAGACCCGCGGGCGCTTTCTGACCCTTTTGTCCTCCGATCGCATAGAATTCTCTCTCTTTGAGATTTTTAAACTTCCGTCCTCTGCCACTCTTCATCTGCCCCATTATTTATCTGTTGCTACTACACTGTGGTATCTTTAAGGGCTTGTGGGAGAATACGAAGGGCATCGCTCCTGAGCCCAGAGTCAGACTTACCCTGCACGACGGGCTGATTAGCCTTAGCGCCGGCTACTTAGTCGGATACCTGGGGGAGGGGTAGCCCTTGAACGGGAAGCCCCCCGCAAGGGAATCCCTGTGGAGGTGAAGATCAGAACGCTGCGGTGTGGATTACGGATTTCCAGTAGGGAGTGCCTCCCAAACTTTAGTAAGGATCAGCGCCATCTATTGTTATTTTACCCTTACAGACTATTTTGTTTGCATATACGAAGCTTTGCAAGGACCTGCTGGATAAAGCAGCTAGTGAGACCTCCCCCTCCTCGCTCGCCCCGGATTTTTCCTTAAGGCCTGAGACACCCCAGAGGCCTTCCCTCGCAGGCTGTGGCTGCACTGCCCCAAGCCTGCCTCCCAATCACAAGGCAATCTCTCCTTTTGCCTCCCCCCACCCCTTGCCGGCCTCGCTCCCGGCGGCGCGTGCACAAGTCCTCGACACGGTCGGGCACTTCGTGTAACCGGAGGCTCGCCCTAGAATGTAAACGGCTCGCGGGCAGGGTGGGGCCCGCCGCACCCGGCCCCTAGCCCGATCTAGGTGCCACCGAGGTAACGCACACGACACGGCTTCCCGGGCCGGGAAGGCGGCGTCGGCCTGGTCCTCCGGGGTCCCCCCTTGCCGCCCACACCGCCCGCGGATCGCGCTGGGTGGCGCCTGCTTCCGAGCCTTCTCCCGGTGCTGTTCCACCGCGGGCCCGCGCAGGCTCCCCCCACGGCCTCTGCACGCCGCCTCCGGGGGTGGGGGGGCACGGCGCCCTCCGACCGCACCCCGGCGGGGCTCCCCGGGACCAGGCCTCCGCGCAGCCTCTCTGCTCCCCGCACCTGGCCCGGACCCGCGCGGGGTCCTGAAGGGGCCCGGGCGAGGCCGACGGCCCACGACGAGCACCCCCAGGCGGTGGCACGCGGGGTGGCAAGCCCCGGCGCCGCGGGAGGAGCGGGGTGGGCCCGGGATCCCCCTACCGGCTGGCCTGGGCCCGGTCCACCCTGTCCAAAAACAAAAGTCAGATGACGACATTCCCGGTTTCTGCCCCTCCTTGGCCAAGCACCTTCGTCTCTGTCCTCTCCAACTCACCCCCAAGGGCTTTCCCTCCACCAGGCACTGGCTTTTATCCGAGTGTCTTTGGGCCAAACTCAACCTCCATTCTCCTTCCTCACCTGTTCCACTCCCTCAATTTCGGTGACTTCCTCCTCCAAGCCGCCAGACACAGGGCTCCTCTCCGTCCCCCTGCCGGGGGTGTGGTCGGAAGGGACGGGACGAAGGCACCGCAACCCCAGCCCCCACCCCGGGGAGGCGGGGTGCAGAGACCACTGGCCTTCCCTGGCCTCCTTTGCTGGCTCCTGCTCTGTGGACCCCGAGGCTTAGAGGTCCCAGGACTCCATCACTTTCTCTGTGACTCTCCTTTCCCTCTCCTCTCCCTGTCACCTCAGTCGGCCTCCAGCCATTCAGCTGACGGTATGCGGATGATTTCCCAACACAGATCCCTCAAGCCTAGGTCCTTTTTGACCTTCCAATTTTAATATCCAATTGCTTCCCTGATGTACCTCTGCCATTTCAAACTTGAACCCACACTCTCCATCCCCTCTCTGCTCCCACCTCAACAGGTTCCCTGACCCCATCCTACCAGGAAATGGCAGCTCTATCCACTTGGTTGCTTCAATCAGAAATTTTGATGCTATTTTGATTTTCCTCATTCTCCCCCAGTTCAATCCGTGAACAGTCCTTGTGATTTTACTTCTAAAATCCTTAACTCTCTAACTTCTCATCTCTGCTGCTTCAAGGGTCCTGACTCTACCATGGTCCACCTCAACTCCTTGACAGCAGCCACCTGGGCTCCCTGCTTTGTTTTGGCACCTTCCATTTGATCCTCCACGGGGCAGACTCACCTGGTAATTTATCATGAAAAAAAAAAAATCAAGGAAATGCTCAAAGCTACCAGGGTTCTTCTTCTTTTTTTTTAAATAATAAGATATATCTTTATTATACCACTTGCATTTTCAAGAACATGGTTTAGTAACAATGGTATGATCAAGAATCCTTCATGTATTTCTGATTTTATTAAGAAAGCCAATTGTGTTTCACTATTAAATACGTTGATAATTATTTTTTTAATTAATTTTTTAATTGGAGTTCAATTTGCCAACATATAGCATATCACCCGGTGCTTATCTCGTCAAGTGCCCCCCTCAGTGCCCATCACCCAGTCACCCCAACTCCCTGCCCGCCTCCCCGTCCACCACACCTTATTCGTTTCCCAGAGTAGGAGTCTTTCATGTTCTGTCTCCCTCACTGATGTTTTCACTCATTTTCTCTCCTTTCCCCTTTTATTCCCTTTCACTATTTTTTATATTCCCCAAATGAATGAAACCATATTATGTTTGTCCTTCTCCGATTGACTTCACTCAGCATAATACTCTCCAGTTCCATCCACGTTGAAGCAAATGGTGGGTATTTGTCGTTTCTAATGGCTGAGTAATATTCCATTGTATACATAGACCACATCTTCTCTATCCATTCATCTTTCAGTGGACACCGAGGCTCCTTCCACAGTTTTGCTATTGTGGACATTGCTGCTATAAACGTTGGGGTGCAGGTATCCCGGTGTTTCACTGCATCTGTATCTTTGGGGTAAATCCCCACCAGGATTCTTTTACTTTTTTTTTTTTTTAAAGGTTTTATTTATTTATTCATGAGAGACACACAGAGAGGCAGAGACACAGGCAGGGGAAAAGCAGGCTCCCCATGGGGAAGCCCGATATAGGACTCGATCCCAGGACCCCGGGATCACGCTCTGAGCCAAAGGCAGCTGCTTAACCACTGACCCACCCAGGTGTTCCTACTGGGGTCCTTTTAGAAGGCTATAGAAGCTAGCTGCTCCAGAGGGGCAGAGAGATGGGACATGACCCCATTGGGATCCCTGAAACGGAATCTGGTAGGATAGCTGGAGACACCCTCCCATCCTTAATGCAAAAGCTGGGGTGGGGCTGGAGGCACATAGGAGGGTTAAAAATCCATGGCTTTGGTCGAGGGTCAAGTGCAGACAACGTGCTCCTCTGCTCTGCCCTCCATGCTCCCTTTATCTCAGACCTGAAATTGCATCACAGGAACACGGCTTCTCTTCTCTGCGAGCAGCTCTCATCCCTCAGCTCTCCGGAAACCTACAAGTAGGGCTGCACTCTGCCATCTGGTTTGGCCCATCTTGTCAGTGTCCTCGTTTTTAAAAAACTTCCATGCAAGGTCGGCAGAAGGAGCAGGGCTTTGAAAGGGGAACCTCATGTGACCACCCCAGCTCAGGGAGTAGGGAGCTGGAGGGTGAACTTGTTCTCCTGGACAGAAGGGCCCTCAGTGGCCCAGGGCCCTAGTTCTCTCCCACTCCTGCTTTCAGCTGTAACTGATCCCTCTTTTCCGGGCCCAGATCTCCAGCTCAGGGCAACATACCTATTCTGGACTCTGCTTTTAGAAAAAGGGGACCAATTAGAATGCCGGCAAAGACCCCTGTTTTGAAATCAGAAGTTCCTGGGACGCAGGATTGTGTCCTTGTAAAGATTACCTGGTGTCCTGCAGGGAAGGGGATCCTGGCACCTATCTCGGGTAGGCATGGGGCTGGTAGGAAGGGTCTCTCCACTCAATAAATGGTACTTCCATTTCTCCCCTACTCCCAAGCAGAGTGCTTGGTACACAACAGGCATTCAATACATATTTACTGAAAGAAGAACACATGAATGTTAAGAAGGATAATCCCACCCCCTCCTTTCAGAGCCCTGCTAACTTTCCCTATCTCCTCAGGCTAGGGACATCCCATTGTTTTCCAGGTAAGGATGTTAGGCTCCAGAAACTGATGCATTGGAAAAAAACCTCAACGCAACACAGTATACTGCATCCCCTGGCAGCTGTTGGTGAACCAATAAACATCTGGAGAGAGGGCTGAGCCAGATCTCACTAAAATCATCAAGTCAATAGCTTTCCCTTCAGGAATGTTCAATTTTCCTATTTGCATAATGATACCTACCTGGCAGACCCAGATCTTGTCGGGAACTAGGGAATTCTTGCTGGGTTCCCATTTGGCTGCCGGGAGCCTAGTCTGCTTCCTGCTGTGCCTGACCCGGCCTCCTGGGGAAACAAAGCTTTGCCTTTGGAGCCCAAAGCAGAATCAACAGAGAAAGCTGACACCCCTTCTCTGCCAGCCCAGAGCTGCTAACCCAGATGTGGCCAGTTTCTCAAACAGAGGTGCTCCAACTGTACCCTGCACCAGAATCACCTGGAAGGCTTATTCAAAATGCTAGTTCCAGCCCCATAATTTCTAATCCAGTAAAGTTGAGGTAGGGCTTTCCAATTTCCCCTTCTAAGTTCCCACATGATGCTCCTGGTCCCCACACTACACTTGGAGAAACACTGGTCTAGGGCAGTTCTTACTAGTCAGCTGGGACATTTGCCATTTAAAATGTAGCCTCTGGACCAGTACCACTCCTGTCAGCTAGAAGCTTGTTTGAAATGCAGAATCTGGGGTTCTCAGGCTTATTGAATAGTGTGTTAAACATCCTGGGCTGTGAGTTAAATATGCTAAGTCCTGGTCTTTACCCCTTCCCAAGTGAAACAACCTCAGAGGGCAGGCTCCAGAATCTGCATGTGTAACAAGGCTGGGGAGGAAGATCCGGGAGTTCTTTTGCATGACAGCTGTGGAGAACCTCTGCTCTGCACTTTAAAATCACCAGGAGGGCTTTTGAACTGTTGAGGTAGATTCCCTTAAAACCAATTAATGTCCAAATAGCTATTGAGGTCCAGGCCTAGAGATTTTAGAAAGTTGCTCAATAATCTAACCTGCAGCAGGATTAAAGACCATTGCTTTTGGGGCTCCTGGATGGCTCAGTCCGTGCAGCCTTGGACTCCTCCTGGTTTCAGCTCAGGTCAGCATCTCAGGGTCCTGGGATCAAGCCCTGTGTCTGGCTCAGTGCAGAGTCTGCTGAAGCTTCTCTCCCTCTCCCATTGCTCCTACCCTCACTTGTACACTCTCTAAATAAATAAAATCTTACAAGAACAAAAATAAATAAATAAATAAATAAATAAATAAATAAATAAATAAATAAAATAAAAATCTTAAAAAAAAAAAAAAAAAAAGAACCACTGTTCTGTGGGTTGTTGCTGTATGCATACCTTTCCCTTGGGTACCCAAGGTAGTGGCCACAAGAGTGTAGTCAGAGTCAGGTCAGAACGCTGATTTCATCATCAATGATGCTTCCTTGAGTAAATTACACAACCTCTCTGACCCTCCATTTCTTTCTCTGTAAACTAAAACACTAAGATGATAAAAGGGAACGTGAGTCTAACATACATGGCGTAAAGCTTTGTACAGTTAGGACTTCAGTAAGAGAGGTCTCTGATTTTTATGACTGGCTCCAGAGGGTAGGATGGGTGGAGCTCCAGGGTCTTTGTGATTCAACTTGTCTCTCACCAGCCGGCCCTACAGCCACCCTTAGCTGCTACTGGACAGAAACTCGCAGGCTTTTAAGTGTGTGAAGATACAGAAGTGGGCATCTGTTTCCAGAAGACCCTATGCATGCTCCCTGGTTCAGCTGATGCGCATCATCATTTGTCAAATACAGAGGCCCAGTGGATGCCCATGCCCTGGGCTGAGCTAGCTCCCCAGGGATGTGCCTAGCAACCCTCCCACTCAGAGCACATTTTTTATAAGTCTGGCAGAATTTTAAGGAGGGAAGATCCTCTGCTTTCGGGAGCAGGTGGGCCTCATACAGAGGCCTGGCTTGAATCCCAGCCCCAGAGACCCCTCTTGACACAGACTTTCCTTGGAACCAGGACAGTTGAGAGGCCACTACAGATGCTAAGTGGAAAAAATAAAACTAAATTCACAGGGTCATTCTCCAAAGTGATTTCCATAGTATTGAAAATATAGTTAGAAAATAAATGTGTTTTTCTTTTTAGTTGTTCACTAAAGGTCTAAATTAATTTCTTTGGCCATGGAAGAGGTTGTCACAAACTTAGTGACTTACAACACCACCAAGTGCTTCCCAGGCACATGAAAATTCTGGGTGGGCTTGACTGGGTTCTCGGCTCAGAGTCTCCTAGGCTGATGCTGGGGCGTTGGTGGGCTCTTACCTGGAAGCTCCGGAGAAGAATCCATTTCCCAGGTCCTTTAGGTGGGTGGTAGGGTTTAGTTCTTTGGGGTTGTAGGTGCAAGGTCCTCGTTTCCTTGCTGGTCTCACGGGGAATATGTGCTCTCCTAAAGGCTGCCTGCTTTGTATCCCACCTGATGGGCTCAAACTTCAAAGAACAACCCTGCATCCAGCCCTCCTCAAACACTGTGCCTGACTTTCCCTTCTACCACCAGCTGCAGAAAATTCCGCTTTTAAAGAGCTGTGTGATTAGCCTGGACCCACCTGGATCATCTCTCTTGCCAACCAGGCAGTCATACTAGAGAGCCAAGGTCATGGAGGCGCCTCCAAAATTCTGTCTACCACAAAACCTGTTTTGCTTTTATTTTGAAACTTGTTAATAACTTATTTTAGCACAGCAAAGGAAGGTTGTGATATGTTACCTATGCTCACATTTGCTTCAAAAACAAAATGTGAAAGAATGTGCTCCAGTAATCTAGCAAAGGTTGTCCCTGGTTGGTAGAGTTATAGGTGATCTTTTCTTTTCTGCTTCTGTTTTCTAAAACTTTTACAAGGAGAAAGTGTTAATTTTGCAAAAAGAAAAAAAGTTATCTTCAAAAGCAGAGGAATCTGCCTTGAGATGATAAAAGACATTAAATTAACACCATTTTAAGGGATGTGGTACAGACACCAGCACAGATAACGTAGATCAAAGGGACAGAAAATGAGAAAATACAGCCCTGAGACACAAGCTGATAAGAGTAAGAATCAAATGCATTTTGGAAAAGGCAAAACGATATAACCAGGGAGGAAGTGACTGTTGAATTCCTGGTGGTGGGATAAAAATTGAGAGGTGACCTTATACCTGAAGACCCTGAATTCTCGTCTAACAGTAACTCAAATTCAAATCGAATTTAAACATTAACCAGAAAATGAAGGGTCTGTCAAGAAATAAAACTAAATTCACATGTGAGACTTTTCTACAGCTAAAAATAGGGCTGGAAAGATGACCAAAGGGCTTTTATTTTTAGACACTTACTGGTGTAAATTCCGTGATTTCCAAAAAAAAGGTATATGCCACTGAGAAACCCCTTCAAAGATTTACTTTCTGGACAGGCTGATCTTCCTGGTGGAACTGCCACAGGTGTGTGAATTATAAACCACAGACAAAAGTGTTTCCCTGTTACTCCAGGGCCCAGGGGTTCCCATCAGCGTGGATTCTCTCATGTGGGAAGCGTTTTGAGGTCCGAGCGGAGGTCCTCCCACACTCCTGAGCCTGGGGAATCCAGGCCGGTGGGCAGGGTGTTCAGAGCGGGCCAAGGAGGAGCGGTCATCGAAACTGCTGTAGGTACCCACGTCCCAGGAGAGGGGCCCAGCATGTAGCCGGAGCTCTGGGCTCCAGGAAGATCGGGAACCCCTGCTCGAGGCTGGAAGTTAGTAGGATCTGAATGTGGAGTTTCCTGTCAGGGTAGGGCTGGGATTTGAGGCTGCATCTAGGCTGTTCAGAGACTGGTCTTGCTTTGCTCTCAGACAAGTTCTGAGGAGCTGTTCCTGTATGGTGGAAGAACCGAGGAAACGTGTGTGTGTGTGTGTGTGTGTGTGTGTGTGTGCTCACGTGCACCCGTACCCTAGCTCCAAGGTGCTCCCTGCCCTGACCCTGTCGTGACCAGGCCACCCCCAGGGCTGTCTCCCTCGCCCTCCACTTCTGGGAGCCAGAGCAAGAGCTGTCATCAGGGAAATGTCCCCACATGCAGATGGCTTCCTTGAGCTGGAATTATTTATGGGCTGTTGCCAGGAAGCCATAGGGACTCACTGGCCCCACTGACAGGGGAGAGAGTGGTTTTTCCATCTGTTCACTCAAAAACTCATTTCCGCCCAAATGAGGATATTTAATCAAAAGTCCTTCCCCTCTGTCTCTGCTGCTCCCACACCTCAGACCTCCTTCCTTCAGTACAACTGAGGGTAGAGGATCCGAGAAACGGGGAAGACTACCTAAGCTTGAAATTTCCTCCCCAGGGGAGTTAGAGGGTCAGATCACCTGCTCCAGATGAGGTCACCTGCTTTGTGGTGTGATTAACCCACCATTTGTCTGTTCCCTGGACCAGACGTTCTCCTTCTCCGGGGCCCTGCTGGCCCACGGGTGCCCCCCTCAGTCAGGGAGGCCTCTTAGCCAGAGTGGACTGAAGCAGAGCCAAGCAGGCCACCTTCTGCTTTCCCGGGAGAGCCCCGAGGAGAGCACCGCATGCGGGCTTCCTCCAATCTGCGTGCATAACTGCCTTCCAGAAAGATGCCCTAAGTGTCTGGGAAGCCTCCTCTTCCTTTTCACAGAGCGACAGGGTAAGAGATCACTTATTGAACAAATGGGCCATTGTCTGTCTGGAAACCAGGCTCTGGGGTAACTCCTTTTGGACACTTCCTTTGTGCCAGGCCCTGGGACAGAGTGGTGGGACAGGGAGCAGCACACACTTTAGGAGGGGAAGCCAGAAAGGAAGTGGAAAATTACTCCGATTTAGTTATTGAGGCTATGATAATGGATCCACAGGGGATGGTGTAACGGGGTTCTGAGCCAGGTGTGAAGGAGGTGACTGAATGAGGAGACGATTTCCAGTTTTTCTTTTACCTACAGGGTTCTCATTCCCTGAAAATGGCATCTATTCACACACTCAAACCACAAAATGCAGCCAACTTATCTTTGTTCCCTCTCACTCCAGATGCAGTCCTCTGGCCTCCATTGACCATGCTCTTGCCGAGGCTACTGATGACATTTGTGTGGCCAGATCCGGGGGCCATACCAATAACAACATGGCTGATGCTCCATCCCTCTCGTAAGGCTCTCCTGCTTTGCATCCAGGGCTCCACATACAAATTCTCGGTCTTTCTGCAGCTCTCTCTTCCTCTGCCAGGCCTGTGGATGCTGGAGAAACCCAAGGCACTCTTCTTTGTGTGCTCTTGCTAGGTGCTCTCACCTAGGCCCTGTGTGTGAATAATCCTTGTATGCGATGATTCCCAGACACCTCAACATAGTCTCTTCTCTGAGCTCTAGGCTTGGATAGAGAAAAGCCTCTTTGACATCTCACTTTGGATATTTAACTGGCTTCCCTAACTGCAAATATCCAAAGTAGAGCCATTAATTTTCTCCTCCTGAACTTCTCCCTCACTGTGCTGCATTTTAGAAAAACGGGTACCATCTTTGAGCCAGCTGTTTGAGGTGGAAGCGTCAGCATCTTGAATTCCCCTTTTCTTTCCCACTAGTCCCCCAACCCAGTTCCAAGTTCCATCTGTCCCACTTGCAGGATAGACCTTATCCATCCATGTCCTTCCGTCTTTAGTGAGACCACCCTAGTCCTCCATCATCTCTTGCCTGCACAAGTGTAACAGCCTCCTGACTGGTTTCCCAGCTTCCACTCCTTTCTTCTACCCTGTAGCCAAAACAATCTTCTAAACACAAACTGGGAAATTAAGAAAATAATGCCATTTACAGTGGCATAAAAAAATTGAACACTCAGGAATTAATTTAACCAAGGTTCTATGAAAGACTTACACATGGAAAAGGACAAAACACTATTGAAAGAAATTAAAGAAGACAAAAACAAACCTAAGACATCCTGTGTTTGTGGGTTGGAAGACTTCATATTGCAAAGATGTCAATATTATGCAAAGTGATCTACAGATTCAGTGAAATTGCTACCAAAATCCCAGTGATGTCTTATTGCAGAAATAAAAAATCCATCCTAAAATTCATATGGAATCTCAAGAGACTCTGCATAGCCAAAAAAAATCCTGAAAAAGAACAGTCAGAAAACTCATATTCTTGATTTCAAAACTCATTACAATGCTACAGTGATCAAAACACCGTGATTCTTTTTTTTTAAGATTTTATTTATTTATTCATGAGAGAGACAGAGAGACAGAGAGAGAGAGAGAGAGAGAGAGAGAGAGGCAGAGACAAAGGCAGAGGGATAAGCAGGCTCCATGCAGGGAGCCCAACGAAAACACTGTGATTTTGACATAAAAACAGACATATAGACCAAGAGAAACAGAGTGCAGGCATAAAACCTTGCATGTATGGCTAAATAATTTGCAACAATAGTGGCAGGATCCATTCAACAGGAAAGGGACAGTCTTTCCAACAAATGTTACTGAGAAAACTGGGTGTCTGCTTGAAATGATTGAAGTTAGAACCTTAAACCATACACAATAACTAACTCAAAATGAATCAAAGATCTAAACATAAAAGTGAAGACTATAAAACTCTTAGAAGAAAACAGATTTACGACATTGGATTTGGCAGTGATCTCTTGCATATGACATCAGAAGTACAGGGAACAAAAGAAAAACAGATAAATTGGACTTAATAAAAACTAAACATTTTAATTCATCAAAGGGCACTATCAACAAAGTAGAAAAGGCAACCCACAGAAAGGGAGAAAATGTTTGCAAATCATATATTTAATGAGAGATGAAAATCCAGAATATACAAAGAACTCCTATAACATTCAAGAAGCCCAACAACCTAATTCAAAAATGGGCAAAGACTTGAATAGATATTTTTCCAAAGACATACAAATGGCTGATAAGCACATGAAAAGATCCTCAACGGTGCACATCACTAGGAAATGAAATGAAATCAGAACCACATACGTTAAAAATCACAGAAAAACCACAAGGCAAAGACGTGGAGACACCGGACACTTGTGCATTGTTGATGGGAATGTAAAATAGCATAGCCGCTGAAGAAGTGGTATAGCAGTTCCTCAAAAACTTAAACATTTTATTTATTTATTTGAGAGAGAAAGAAAATGGGAGCAGGTGGAGGGCCAGGGGGAAAGGGATAAGCAGACTCCCTGCTGAGCGCTGAGTCCAACTCGGGGCCTCCAAGCCAGGACCCTAAGATCACGACCTGAGTCCAAATCAAGATTCAGACACTCAATTGACTGAGCCACCCAGGTGCCTCATTTCCTCAAAAAATGAAAGATCACCATATGATCCAGCAAATCCCATTTTGGGGTATATACCCAAAATAATTGAAAATGGACTCAAATATTTGTACACCCACTTCCTAACAGCATTACTCACAGTAGTGTGAATGTGGGAGCAACCCATCCTCCATTGGTGGATAAATCAATAAACAAAATGTGGCACTTGTGCAATAGAATATTCCTCAACCTTGAGAAAGAAGGACATTCTGACACATGCTATCACATGGATGAACCCAGAAGGCATATTAGAGGAAACAAGTCAGTCACAAAAGGAAAAATACTGTATGATTCCATTGATATGAAGAACCTAGAGTGGCCAAATCCATAGGCCTAGGAAGTTGAAGAGTGGTGACCAAGGGCCAGGAGAGCCGGGGAGGGGCAGGGGTGAGGATGCAGAGCTCTGGTTAGTGGGTACTACAGTTTCAGTTTTGCCCAACGACAGGAAAAGCATCCTGGATATGGTGGCACAACAGTGTGAAGGTACTTAGTGCTGCTGAACTATACACTTAAAATGGTTGAAAGAGCAGTGCCTGGGTGACTCAGCGGGATGTCCGGCTCTGGGTTCTCCACTCAAGGCTTAGGTCACGATCTCGATCTCACAGGCCATGGGATCAAGCCCGCCTCGGGCTCCCCACTCAGCATGGAGTCTGCTTGAGATTCTCTCCCTCTACCTTTCCTCCTCACTTACCTGCACTTCCTCTCTCTCTCTCTCTCCCTCTCCAATAAATAAATCTTTAAAAAATGATGAAAAAGTTAAATTCCATGCTATGTGCATTTTACCACAGTGGAAATCCGCTCAGGGCACACCCCTCCTCAGCCCTCTCCCCCAAGTAAACCTTCCAGTGGCTTCTCATTGTCCCAAGGAGAGCTCCTGAACATCTCACGGGGCCTCCAGGCAGTCGGTCGGTAGCAACTCTCTGGGGGAAGGGGGGCGTTTGCTCTGCCCGCCCACAGGCACCCGACCCCACCCCTGCATTCTTCAGGCCCTCCACCACCTCTCCCACTGATGGCGATGGCGAGCTTGGGGATGGCGGCCCGGTGTGGGTGGCCCGGATGGCCTGCCTCCAGCAAGCCGAGGCCACAGCCAGCGCGATCCTGTACAGGGCTCACGGCCCTGCCTGCTCCCCCAGGTCCCAGAGTTCTCTCCCCACCAGAAGACACCTGTGCCCGAGGCTCTGCCTGGGGCCTTTTAGGCCTGCAGAGGGGCATGGGGCATGTGAGTGAGTATGTGAGAGTGTGTGCATGTGTGTGCATGTGTGACCCTGTGAGAGTATGTGTGTGCATGTGTGACCCTGCGAGAGTGTGTGCGTGTGTGTGCGCGCGTGCATCTGTGAACCTGTGAGTGTGTGTGCATGTGTGACCCCGTGAGAGTATGTGCATGTGTGTGCATGTGTGACCCTGCGAGAGTGTGTGCATGTGTGTGCGTGTGTGACGTGACCCCGTGAGAGTGTACGTGTGTGTGCATGCGTGCATCTGTGAACCTGTGTGTGTGTGTGTGCATGTGTGACCCTGTGAGAGTGTGTATGTGAGCATGTGAGCACTTGTGTGTGCAGAACCACCTCAGGCCAGGATCTGGCCACAGGATCCCACAGAGGGGATGTGTTTCTCTCTTCACCAGGCAGGCATGGCCAGAAGTGGCCTCATTTGACTTCTCTGGAGAGGGCTCTGGGCCCATCCCTCATTCCACGGCCTTCTATCCTGGCTTCGGAAAAATTTCTGAGCACAGTATTCCGGGCAGCTCTTCTCAGACCGTGACACTGAATTATGGCTCTGAGCACAGAGGCATTCTCCCCTGCATATGAAAGTCCTTCCTTCTCTCTGCTTTCCTGACGTCCATGTGGCCAGGGCATCTGTGGCTGTCACTGATCCCCTCTTGGCCACCAGCAGCATGTAAACAAGTGACCGTCTAGGCTGTGCAAATAGAAGTCAGGCTTGCTGGGGCTTCTCAAAAACAGTGGGGCTTTCATGCCCTTTCTGGGCACCCTGGCACCCCTGTCTGACTTGCCCAGGCACCCCAGTGTGGGTGGGACAAAAGGGACAGAGTGCTTAGGGGTGTGGGGTCTGGAGTCACATGGGACAGGTTCATGTGCCAGCCTCTGCCTACTGTGTGGCCTGGCAAACTATGTCTTGAAGCTTCCATATCCACAGCAGTAAAATGAAAACCACTCACTCATACCTCTTAAATAGGACTGTAAGGAAAAGAAGACAGTGCGTTTTGGTGCAAAGCCCAATGGAACAGCCCCTCCTCTGGCCCTAGAGCTGGGCTGGCCTCGTGGCTGACCTACGAGGCCAAGTCTAGAAAGCCTCTGCCCCTGTGTGTGAGAGGCACAGCCCAGTCGGAAGATGCCAGGGTCCCTAGGCTCAGCTTTTGCAGTCCTCTCCACCCCGAAGGCCTGGGAGCTGCCCCGTGACAGCAGAGAGAAGGGAACTAGCAGAACTCCTTGCTCTTCCTCCCTGGGGCTCAGCGGGCAGGGGCAGCCAGGGCCTGGGCAGCCTCCTGGCTTGGGCTGTTCTCTGGCCTTCTGTCGCAGGCGAACACAGGCAGGCATGCACCTCCCAAACATCCAGGGGCTGACCCCTCGGCCTGGGCATCCATTCCCAGATAGGGGCATCTAATGCTTAGCCCAAGGCGTCCAAGAAAAACACAGGCGGGAGTGAGGGGGATTCAGGCCTGGAAAAAGGGAGCTCAGTTCTTTTTGGCTGGAAGGAAGGCAGGGCCAGGCAGCTTGTGGTGCTCAGTCACGAAGACACTCCAGCTGAAAGAACAGAGCCCCTCGTTGGGGAGGCGGGGATGCAGGCAGGGCAGGAGGCAGTGCAGGGATCCCAAGCACCGATGGATGGAGGGGTTTTGGCATTTTTAAGGAACTCGTGTTGGTTTTTATTTTAAATCGAGGGATCTTTAAAAGTTACACTAACCATCTCTTAGGGTTCTGATATTTCCTTGGAAAGTCCGGGGTGTGCATTTTAGGCGCTTACATGAGGTATAGCTGCAGCATCCCCGGCAGCCCAGAAGAGGCCAGGGGAGCAGGGCAGGGCCATGGGAAGAGGACTGTATGCTGTAGAGGGCTAAATGTCCCCTCTGCCGGCACCTTCCCCAAGCCCCGCACCCCTGGCTTAGTTCCTGCACCTGCTCTCATCCTCTCCCCCTCCAAGGAGCTCCCTGCATCCCTTCCTCAGCCCCCACTTCCTCAGGTTCTTCCTCAGTGGTCAGGGAGGCACAAGTGGTAGTGCCACTCGCTGAGTCCCAATTCCCGTCCCCATGAGCGAGAAGGCTTCAGGAGAACAGGGCCTTGTACAGGTATTTGTGGAGCGACCGCTGAGTGTGGTGGAGCAGTGGGTGAGGAGCCTAAGGGATGACAGGCCGCGTCTGTCTTCCCCAAACTGGGAGGGAGGCCCCGTCTGCTGCTCCCGGGCCTACTCCCTGCACACACTGCGCCTTCCATGGGTCTCTAGGTCCTGCAAATAGGAGTGAGCTCCACCTGCTGGCCCGGCAGCCCAGGCTGAGCATGGGAGGCTCTCAGATGCACGGATCCTGCACAATCCCAGACAGCGGGGTAGGCACAAGGATGCCTAGGGCTGTGCTGAGTGTCTTAGAAGGATCTCGTTTCTTCTGCACGACAACCCAGGACTTAGATGCTCTGGTCCTCCCCCCAGGACAGATGAGGAAACGGGCCCTGAGAGTTTAAGGCCACACAGGCAGGGAGTAATGAGGCTGTGCAGGCACTAGCCTGTCAGTGCCAAGGATGTTTCAAAGTGGAAAGGACAAAAGGAGCAGGGGAAAGGATTTGTGTGTGGGTCGGCATAGGGGCTACGAGCCTGGGAAACCTAAACTGGCTTCCAAGCCACATGGTGGTTCCCCGGGGGGCCGGAGGCTTGAGTGCGGGCCCCAACCCGGCTGTCTGCTCTGTTGCTGGTACCTCTCCCTTTCCGGAGCCTCGATGTCATCTGTGTAATGGGCCCGTGCAGGCGACCTCTTCATAGGGTGGTGCCTCTTCAAAAGCCCAACACGAAGGTGGGGCTCACGAGGCTGGGAGACAGACACTTCCCACGACCAGTGAGAGGAGTCAAGTGAACAGAGGACTGGAGCCCCCAGGGCCCACGGAGACCGAAAGGAAAACAAGTTCACCAAAGACAGAGCATGTCCCACAGGCCGTCCCCTCAGGGCTCCTTGCCGAGTTGCTCCCGGGTGGAACCTCCCCCTGCGAACACCCAGGCCGCCACGCGGCTCCCGTCCACGCAGGCTTATGTTTCTTTGGTTTTATTATTACAAACACATGATGGCTTTGCCGCACCTGGGAACTCCTGGGCTCTGCATGCTGTCCCTCCCCTCTCTTTTCTACCTGGACAGGGCCACCGAGAGGCGTCCAAGCCATGTGCAGGCACAAGACACGTCTGACAGAGCAGTTCCACTCATAGCTTATAATGATGCCATTTCTCCAGTTGTAAAAGGGCTTTACAAAAACCGTGCTAGGACCCCCCCCCCCCCCCCGCCTCCCATGAGGCTGGATTGTATGATTTGTGTTTTATGAGCTCCACAAAACTGCAGCCCCCTTTTCCAGAGCACTTGGTGTGGGCGGGGAATTCCACGCTTGGGACAGGTCCTTTTTAGAAGTGACTACGAGGCAGCGACACCCAGGTCTCTGCAAGCAGTGGGTTAACAGCCATGTTTGGGGGGAGGACAAATAAAAGTACATCTCTTTCCCTCCTCCCTCCCTCCCTACCCCCTCACCCCCCCCCCCCCCCCCCAGGGCTCAGATTTCATTCCGGTGCAGCCCAGGTACACTGAAGTGTGATAATTTGGTTTTAAAAACATTCAGTCTCTTTGGTAAACTCAGAGAAAGTGGCGGTGAGCTGCCGCAGTGCGTTCTCCCCGCGTCCTCTGCGCTAATGCTTCATCCTCTCTAATAACCGCTGATAGACAGGGGCTGGAAGAGAGAAATTTCGAGGTAAAAAGGATGCAGACCACCCCATGTCCGCCTAGGATGCCGTCAGAATCACCAGCATGGGGCCGGCCGTCCCCTTCCACAGCTCCCGCCTGCGCCCTGCAGGTGCTGTTTGGTTTATGAGACTCGTCTTGCTCCATGACCTAACAAAGATCGTGATGTCTAACTCTGTGATGTAACATGAACTGGGATGTTCTCCATCTACCAGCTTAGATCCAGACCACCATGCGCTCCTGCCAAATCCCTGTGCCGGCAATACTCCCAGGTTCCCAAAGCCAAAAACTTACAGCAGCCCTAAAGGATGGTACTTTGAGTATCTCCATCTTAGGGAGAAGGGAATTGGGTTTTTTCTGTGTCTGACCCCAAGGGCCATGCTTGTTCTATTGCACCATCATGTTCTGATCTATATACAGCAGATGGCAGGTTTGAGCCTACTTGGGGGAAAGGCACAAGTATGCATAAAGGACTTTCACCCCAGGCCAGACTCACCTAGTTTCACAGAGGTCTGCGCAGCCTGAAAGAAAATGCAAAATGTTAGGTTTCTAGTGAAAGCAGCACCTGCCCCTGCTCCTGGCAGGGCTTTGCACACTGCCATCCCTACTCAGAAAAAGTGCTGCGGGTGAGGAAGAGGAAGGGGAATGAGTAGCCGCTGGGTCTTAGAGGGTCCTCACTAGGTTTTGGCAGTCCCGAGTGAAGTGTGTGTAAGCCCTGACCAGGTAGAGTCTGGGGTGGAACCTCCTGGGAGACCCCAAAGCCAGGCTTCCACTGAGACCACAGCCTAGAGCTTGGGGAGCCAGGAGAGCATAGGGAGTGACCCTCAGAAGTAGGAGTCCATGGCCAAGAACCCCTCTCAAGGGGCACTAAGGAAAGGACATTTTCCAGCTCCAGGCCTCTGGGGTAAGAATTCCCTCTAGCAGCCTCTTCTCTTGAAATGCAAACTTTCTATAAGGTAGCCCTGTTCCCAAGAGGCTCCACCTCACTCAAAGCAGCAAAGGAGCCTGAGTGGAGCTTCTAGGCCCTGGGCACGCTGGGGGTAGGGGGGCAGGAAGAGAAGCACGGGAAGAGGGAGTTAGAGCTGAGGCAAGGAAGGGAGATCCTACCGCACCTGCCCTGCATTCAGGACCCACACCACTGCCTTGGAGAGCCCCACAACCCCGCGATGGGCCATGTCATGAGAAACGGGGAGTGACTTAGAGACCCAGGCTCAGGCCAAGCAAGGCCACCATAAGGCGAATTCAGGATGGGTTTCCCTCCTTGGACAGATGGATCCCAGAGCTTTATCTGTTCTTACCGGCAGTGGCTTTCCCATGGAATGAGGCTTAGAGGCCTCAGTTTAAAGGCGTGGGCTTTTGCCCACAACGGAAGTGGGGGTTGCCTGGCTTCTCTTCTCAGAACTCCACTTAGGTGGGCACTAGGATGCCCATGTGGGGGTGGGGAGAAGTTCCACGGGAGCCAGAGGGCAGCAGCCAAGGAAGACGGGGACCCGGAAAGCCTCCCACATGGGCCTGAGCAGAGGACCCAGGGCTGCTCAGGCCATAGACAAACCTAGCAGCATCTCACCCTGGAATATGCCGACGCCTGTCTGAAGATTTCCAGCGCAGAGTCTGCAAGTTCATCCCCTCGTTCCTGAGGTCTGACGGCTGGAGATGAAAGAAAATGCCACGGTGGCGAGGGTGAAACTGTTAGCATGGCATTCCCAGAAACCATGACTGAAGGGCATTGTTGTGCTCGCTGGCTCACATTCTCCAATGAATTTTTCCTTCGTAACTTTTCCTAACTTAAGGTGGAATTTGGCCCATGGAGAAGGAACTCAAGGAAAGGTGAACCCACAGTGCAGACAGAGGATGGACTCTAGTTCAACTTTGCTGGAAGTAAAGAGAACTAACTCCTGTGAGGCGTGATGTTGTAAGACGTGTGCTTGAAACGTTCACAGCATCTGCGTGTGACAAGTCAGTGGGCTGCGTCTGAGGGGGGCCTTAGGCAGCCAGGGAATTCAGCAAGAGGAAACGTGTCCTCGAATCTCTGGTGTAGCACATTTGAAACCAACAGCTTCTAATTCACTTTGCTGTCGGCCACAGCGATGCCGTCCAGGGGAGGCTCCACTGGCACACCATTCTTATCTTTGCGTGGGATAGTTTTCCCATCGAGCACCAACTGCTATGCATGGAGAAGGGCCAACTGTCAGCTGAGGGGGGACGGGATACTTAGGGCCTTACCTGGAGGCTGCAGGACACTAGAGATGGCATAGACCACGCCATTTGTGGCCATGATGTCAACTTCAGCAACGGGCTCCTTATTGACATTCACTACATTGTTTTTCTGGGAGAGAGAGAGAGGACAATTATTGAACATGGACCACTGGGATCTTACTCACTCAGTAAGCGTTTACCAAGCTCTTCCGGATGTGAAATCCTGTGCTGGGTGTGAGGGACACGCTGGGGGACTGAGCGGCTCCTGCCAGCCACACACCATTAGTCCGATGGACACACTCTAACCCCAGCATGTGGGGCTCCATGCGGTGTAATAATTCACAAAATGGCCTCCCAGGCCAGCCACATAGTCCTCACAGCAGTGTGTGCTCAAGAGGCAGGTAGCATTGTCTCATTGAACAGAAGAGGAAACTGAGACCCAGGCCAGGCCAGGTGCCTCCTCTAAGCTAAGTAAGTGCGATGGCAGGGAACAGATGCCAGGCCTCCAGCCCTGAGTGGAGACTCCTTGTGCTTGTCCTCAATGGTCTGCTTTTCTCATAGGGAGTGCACCCAGGTGTCTATCTGGGCCCTTCCCTTGGTCTTATGGATCAGACCCAAGGGAGAAGGGAGAACGGAAGCCAGTGATGGAACCCCAACACCCAAAACTAGGAGCTGGGAGGTTCTTAGGGGACCCGCAGAAGTCAACAAGTCATCACATTCCTGCCTCCCCACATGCTTCCACATGCTTCCTTATGCTCCGGAGGGAAAGTGATAAGCAAAGGGATGGCTTATGGTCAGGAGAGAGGAGCCGGGAGTAGAGGCTGAGCCAGCCACACACTGGAAGAGTGGTGGCTCCACAGGGCAGCCCAGTGATTTGGTGGATGCAACCGAGGAGGCCGCAGGCAGCTTCACAGAGCTTGGCCGGCTATCAGTCCTCTGTCTTCCATGAAGGAATCCCCCGAGGAAGCTTCAAAGTGCAGTGGATGTCATCCACGTGCAGAGCAAGGGAAGGCTCGCAGACCAAGCATCTGAAGCAAAAGCCTGTTGGGAGGATCTGATCCTGGTGGAGCTCAGTGAGCTCCAGATTTGAAGGGAAGGGATGGGAAGGGGACGCTGGGTGTCAATCCCTCGAGATGCATGAGGAATTGCCTATCATCTCCTTCAGGGAAGGAAGATCCAATGGCTTCTCCCTGATGCCAGTCAGATGCTTGAGTCCCCAGCAAATCTGGAAGTCCTCATTCGTGGCTAACCACAATCTCACCCGATTTCCCAAGAACCTATTCTCTTTTCTGTCTTTGGACAGAATGCATGCAGAGATTCAAGGTGTGTGTCTAACGCTGGCCCAGGGGCGAGAGGCACTTGAGAGCCGCAGGTGCACGGCTGGCCTTTGAGCTCTTGGACACACTCACCGAACTGACTTCCAGCTTGTCCCCCTGGAGAGACTTCAGCCGGACCAGCGCCCCAATGCCTCCGCTGACCAGGATCTCATCGCCAATGTGGTATTTCAGGATGTTGGCGAGCTCTTTGGCATTGCCTGCAGGTTTGTGGGAAAGAAAGGAGAGCAGAGTTAATTACAAGGGGCTGGAAACGGGCACGGTCCAGAAGGGCAGAGAGGGGATGCAATTGGTGATGCCTGAGGCAGAGAACTCTGCGACCAGGTGGTGAGTGCACAGTGGGTGCGCTCAGCCCTCTGCCCCCCACCTGCACAGGCTCAGGGCCATGAGGCACGTGTCTGTGGCCATGAATCTGCCTCTGCACTTGGGGGTCGGGGTGCTGCTGGGCTAACGGAGAGCACTCCGTGATGCTGAGAAGGAGTTAATCCATACTCCTCCGTGAGTATGACTCATTTTTCCATGAGCTAAATATTTGCTTGGAAAGCCAGGAACCTTTCCAGCACCAGCATCTGGGACATTTCATCATCAGCGTGGCTCCCAATGGTTATAACACAGTAGTGAAATATTTACACATTCTGCCCTCAAATGCATATTCTGAGGCAGCCGTTTCCTGCTGGGAGAACTTAAAAGAGTCAACAGCTGCCGTCTGGTAGGGGGGCTACGGAGCCTAGCCGATGAGGTCAGGGCTGCGGGAAGGCATTCCCTTGGCGGCATCCCTCCCTGCACCTCCCGCCGGCATTCCTTCCAGCCCACATCAGCTCCTCCACCAACTGGGGACAGCATCCGATTGCTCATAAAGGTGCACAGGCATTTTCCAAATTAAGTGTGGGAGGCAATTCTTAAAGCTGCCAGCTGTCCTCTCCTCTCCATCACGGCTGCCCCGATCTTCAATTCCCAGCCAAATGGCCAGATTTCCCTCAGGGTTCTGGATGACTCCTTCCAGCATTTCAAACAGGAGTCCTTAGGAAGTTTTAAAGCATTCTGGAGAGTTCACTTGGGTACTAACAAATCCACATTAGTGCCATGGGATGGAGCCACCAGGTACCAAGTGATTTCCAAACATCCACAACTTGGCGGACAGGAATTCCCACTAGACAGAAATGCTGCCTGGAGGAGTGGAGCCAAGCCAGCCCCCATGGTGTGAGAGGCCTCCTTCTTCCAAGACGTCTAACACCTGGATGGACCTCTTACACCTGGCTCGCCCTCTAGATCCCAGGAGTGTCAGGGACTGTTCTTGTGCGCAGGCCTGGCAGAGGGCGCATTTGGGAAGCTCTGCCCAAGCGCCCTCCTTACTCCTGCACAAGTGAAAATGAGAGGGAAGCCGGGCAGGCTCAAGGCCATCTGGGAAATTCCACTCCCGCTGGTCCAGGAGAGGATGGAAAGTTTATGTTCAGAATGAACTTCTCCCCTCTTCTCAGGAACATACGTCAGCATCAAAGACACAGGCATTTGTGTGGCCATAAAGAATATTAAACAGGACACAAATCCAGCCCACAGCTGCCTGCAGCCTGAACTTTCTATTCTCCTGTTCTGGAGCTGGATGGAAGGTATAGATGATGCGGGCCCCAGGGTGTGGCCAAGGGCCTCCCTCCTCCTCTTCCTCCCCCTCTTCCTCCTCGTCTTCCTCACGTTCACTGTCTTGCGAGAGTGGAAGTGTCTGACGGGCATACACCAGAACTCAAGGCTGTGTCCCTGCACCCACTCTCCTTTATCGCAGCCATCGTGAGGGAGGACATGTGCCCTGCACTGTGGGCGATGCCCCATTCACTCCACACAACACTGGGCATGCTACTCTCATTTTTCTAATGGGAAAACTGAGGCTCAGAAAGGTGAAACAGCTTGCTAGAGGTCACTCAGCTGGTGAACGCCAGAGCCAGGATTTGAAGCTGCTTTTAGGTATGCTAGGAGTCCAAGCCCTTAACCACTAGGGTTACTTCTCAAACACCCTCAACTAAACTTCTCAGGGCCAGGAATAGCTTCTCAGGAAAGCATTTATCCCAAAGAACATTTCTTGCAGATAAGTGGCCTCATTATCACTGTCCTCACAGGTCCTCAAGGGAAGACACATCTTGGTGACAGGGCTGATTGTTACCCAGTCAATGCCTCTCTGCTCTTCTCTGCCTTGTGTGGTGCCCAGGTAGGCTGACCTCTGTCAGGCCCATCATGTAGGCTCCCCTGCCCCCCTCTCATAGCTGACAGGAGGCCCACGTGATGGGCATGTGGGAGTAGAGCGAGGCTAAAGGGGTCCTGGCCACCTTGTCTCAGTTCTGCCAGCAGCTGTGTGTGGCTCTGGCTGCTGTCCTGTGCCCCTACTCCCAGGCTCCCAGTCTCCCTGTCCCCTCCTCCCCCCAGGCCTCCCCACCCCCGGGCCTGGGGAGGTAAACACTCTTCCCTGGGTGTCATCCTCCTTTGTTGGTCCCTTACTCCTGCCCACACTTCTGCAAACAGTCTCCTCATTTAGTTCCTTTCAATCAAACTCTTTGTAACATGCCCCTGTTTCCCGCTGGTCTCCTGACCAATACAGTCACTTTAGAAAACGTGGAAAATATGCTTCGGTTGGTCTTTACCCAAGAGTTTGTTCAGCTCTCCTGGTGGCATGGCTTGGAAGGCTTCATTCGTAGGAGCAAAGACTGTGTAGACGCCTTCCCTGTTGAGCATCTCTGTCAGCCCAGCGGATTGGATGGCGGCCACCAGCATGCTGTGGAGACACAGAGAGGAAATGTCACTGGGCTGCGGCAGGGAGGTGGTGTTGTCTTCCCGAATACCTCCCCACTGTGGGGCTGGTGGAGCCCAGAATCAGAATTCACACCCCCTGCTGAGGCACAAGCAGGATGCACCTTCTCTCCATAAATGCTAAGCTTGCCTGGTCACACAGCCACAAGGCAGATGCCGGAGGGGAAAGGAGGAAGGAAAAAGCCAGTGGCATGGCTGACCCACAGACTGGACAAGCCCCCGGGGCCCAGGGGATGTGATTCAGGAGTGCAGAGGGCGGGCAGTCTCCCAGGCTTCGAGGTGACAGCAAGTCAGGAATGGAGAGAGAGGGGCAAGAGAACGAAGTGACACAGGGAGCCTGAGAAGGAGCGGCCAGGAGTCTCCACGTGCCACGAGTAGATCCTGCACAGAGTGGAACACATCCCACGCTCAAAACCTGGTGCTCTCGGCTTACTTGGGACTTTGAAATGAGAGCATGATGTCTGCCTTGCACTTCACTACAAAAATGCAGCCCTCTCCCTGTTCTCAAGGATGTGGGGATTGTACTTCCAGAAATATCCCTTCTTCTCAACATAAGCTTCCAGCGTGACCCTTCCCCTTCCCAGATCTCCAGCTTGGAGGTCACCAGGGCACTGCCAGTGCCAACCAAACCCTTGAGGAAGTGGGGAGCTTGACAGATTGCTGAGACCCAGCATCCTGACCCCGTCCGACCACTTGGCAGAAGTCTTCCCTGGGATGAGGCCAGTTACCTGAAGCGATTATCCCCCTTCAGGACGTCCATGACGGTCCCCATTGGGGGAGTGAGCATCCGGTCCATGGTGAAGAGTGTCCCGTATCTCCCCCTCTTGTCATGGGCAGCAATGCAGCTGTTCTCGATGCACAGGCTCTGTGCCAAAGAGGGGCAGACACGGGGCAGGTTATCCTCCTGCATGGGCCCTCTTGATGTGCTCGGGCCATGTGCTAATGCCTTCATCCACAAAGAACAGTGAATATACACTGGAGAGGGTCATAAGACTAGGATAAAATGCTGTGTTTTCTCCGAGGAAGAAATAATTAAAATAGTGTTCCAGGAAAAAGGGCCGGGGAGCCCCACTAGAGTTACAGAGGGACCCCATGATGAGAATCTCCTGTCACATGTGGGGGCCGTTGACAACGATCAAATCAACAGATCGACTTTATTGACTTATTTATTTAACAGGTGACAATTATCTTTAGCTAACATTACTGGCTGGTCCCAAGGAATGGCTGTGTTGTATTGTGCTTTCTGTTTGATATTTCAGAGCAACTGTGGGGTCGGAAGACAGAAAAGAGACAGGAAAAGAGAGAAGAGGACCTTTTGGACCAGGGAAGGTTGTGCTTCAGTTCAGGGGGCTTCTCTTCACATAAGCTACAAATTCAAAATCTCCATCCCTCCTCCACGCTGAACTCGATGTGGATAGCTGCCTACCTAGCCGGCTCAGGTAGCTGTGTGCTTTATTCCCAAAGGTCTCCAGAAAAGGAGATTCTAATTCTTCTTCAGAATCCCATTTTGATCCTTTTAAATAAGGGACTTCTCTGAAATCCTTTATTAAATATATATATATTTTTTTTTCTTCTGGTTATATATATATATTTTTTTCTGGATATATACACACACACACACATATATATATTTCTCCCACCCCCACTCCTCAATGCAGCTTCCATTTCTTAAAGCTGAGACAAAGAAAGAGCATGATTTAGGAGGCAGAACTTACATTGCGGTAAACAAAAACTCTCAGTTTTTTGCCACCCAGAGTGTCCAGGGTCTGTCCGTGATACAAATACTTGGAGGCCAGTTGGTCTTTAATCATGTGATTCAGAAGCAAATTCTTTGTGCGTGCATCAATGGTAGGGGTTCCATCTGCAAGAGAAGGTGTGGTTAGGTCCGGAGGCACGCTCCACAAAGGAAAAGAAGGGGAGATAAACCCAGTGAAGAAGCTCAACACTCCCTGCATTTGGAAAAGGGAGATTGAGAAATCCAGCGAGGCTGCCAATATTCCTTAACATCTGGCATCTTCTGCAAAATCAACCAAACAGAAGGTCTAGACAATCGAGGGTGTCTGGGGTTTTGCCCGTACAGGGAGGGGAAGGCACGGACACCCCTCGGCCCCCTCCTCTGCTTTCTCTGAGGCCAAGGCTCAGCTGTATCCTCACTCTGACCTTCTGGCGGTCACATGAGCAGTAGATTCTGCAAATAAAAAGGCAAGAGAGTGCTCTGCTCTCCTGCCAGCTGCAAACTCTTGGATTCTGACTACCAGATCCCCAAATGCATTCTCTGCTCGGCCAAGTGAGACAGCAGAGCCTCCTGAGGTTTTGGTTGAGCTCCGTGGAAGCGCGAAGGTTCCGCGGGGTGCCGTCCATCAGGGAGGGTGCTGTGGAGGTGATGAGCCCCTGGGGCTGCCTTGGCCCACATTACCTTTGAATACAGAATTCAGGGGGGCCAGGAGGGTCAACCGCTCCTTTCCGGAGAGATGGACGCCGAGGCCAGCCTGTCTGAAAAGGTCAACGGCTGTGGAAACATCAGACTCTGCAGCCAACTCAAACAGCGTCTTGGCTGCAAGGAAAGAGAATGCAGGTTCAAAAGTTATAAGTGCTGTTTTCATTTATCCTCTGTCCACCCCCAGAACATGACGCACACCAGCAGGAATGTCATCTCGTGAGGCCAAAGCCCTCTCCACACGACTGGGGCATGGTGGGCTGGTGTCATGGGGGCGCCAGTCCCCTAGGTCCCACTGGGCAGGGGAGCCCTCAAGGTGGGGCTCAGGAGGCAGGGCTGGCCTCTGTCCCCGTCCTTGGTCAGGGCCTGGCCGATGCCTGCAGAGAGGCAGCGCCCTCTGTCGCAGCTTCTGAGGAGCAGATAATGCCAGCGACCACACCCACAGAAAGTTCTCTTCTGGCTTGGTTTTCTCCTGTGAAATGGCTTCACTCTGGGCAACAACCTCCCTGGAGTTTCAGGATGGGACAAGCCTGCTGAGATGAAACCCAAGCCAAAGTCCACTCAGTCACTTCCCTAGGGTCAGCGACCCAGGGTGCTTAGGCACCAGAGAGAAGGCCATGCTCTGAGGTCAGCAAACGGCCCTCTGCGCCCAACCAGAGTGGAGACAGCAGAGCTGCTGCCTCCCCGGGTCCCCTCAGCAGCTCTCCGCTGCCTCCAAGGTGACGCCCGGACTCCCAAGCCTGCAGCTCAAGATTCCTCACAGTCTGACTGCAACCCACCTGGTCCCCAGGCCTTGTCCCCTGAGAGGCTGTGAGCTGGGTGCAGGCAAGGACATGGCCCCCCAAACCTCCAAAATTCCCAGGTGCCCCTGCCGCAGGTGGCAGAGGGGATGGCGGGCCTGAGAGGGTCATGGCCGCAGAGGCCCGACTCACCAGAGTCCGGGATGAGCAGCTCATCGATGTAGTGGATCACACCATTGGTGGCCAGGACGTCTTTGTTGGAGATGATGGCCTTCCCGTTGATGGTGAGCATGTCCCCGCTGCAGCCCACCTCCAGCGTAGTGCCCTCCAGGGTCTCCACAGACATCCCTGCGACGATGGCTTCCGCACACATGGCCGACTTCAGGATGTGGTTGTTTAGCAGGTCTGGGGGCCCAACAGGACACAGGTCAAGGCAGTGCTGGTGCCAGGTTGATCCCCGAGGCCGCTCGCAGCCTCCACGGCGGTGAAGATGCTGCTCTCTGTGACGCTGACCTGCAGATGCTGGGGTACCAGCAGCCCCACTCTTCCTCTCCTGCTGCTGCCGCTGCAACTAGCCACGCTCAGCAAGCAGACTGCCTGGGTCTGAGCCTCAGCTCGGCCACTTACTAGCCGTGGAGCCCCTGCCCAGGTGGAGCTAAGCCTGGCCCTCACCTTCTGGGGACAGTGTCAGGAGGACAGGAAGCTCTGAGTGTAAAGCACCCAGTCTGGTGTCCGACTATGGAGTAAACACCCAACAAATGTTGGTGACTAGCTTATTAGTACCTGAACCTAAGGTTGAATTCTCTTCATAGTACTTGAACCTCAGAATAAGTTTACCCTGGGACTTTATATGTGATTTTTAGAAAAATGTAAAAGGTGGTAGGCAAAGATGGAAACTGTGGCAAATGAGAGTTCGCAATTATTTGCACATTTTATCTGTTTTTGTTAGTTTCACCCAAGGGTCTACTGGTTGCCAGGATCTTTCTTCGGGCCTGGGGACGGCAACCAATAAGACACGGTCTTTGCCACCCCACTTGCCCCACCCATAAATCACAAACACAATCATTTATTTACTCGTCCAAGTGGTCTTTGGGGACAGGACGGAGGTTGGGGGTCCTGAGGAAGCTGTAAGGAGCAGCAGGGCGACATGAGCCCAGGCAGGCAAGGGCAGGTTCCCGGACTGCCTCTTACCACCGTCACTGGGGCCCTTTGTCGTACATTCTCACCACAGAGGCGAGTTTCAATCTGTGCTGAGTGTGAGAACCAAAACCGCACTGTCACAGACAAGAGGAAGCTCGGGAGGCCTGCAGAGGCAGGGAGGCTCCTGTAGGGGCCTCGAAGGCCAATCAGCTGGCAGGAAGGGAAAGGACAGCCAGGCCACCACGGGAACGAGGTCTCAGGGATTTAGCTTCTCAGGGAAGGACAGTGAACGCTGGGTGGGGTCAGGGTGACCTGTGTGGGCCCCTGGGAGGGAGACCCGGGCCAGGGCTGGAAGCCACTCTTCAAACAAAGCACGCCAGCCCAGGGCTGCTTCTTGCCTGTCTGCCAGCCCAGTAGAAACAGCTGAGTCTGTCCGGCTGGACTCCTGTCCCTCTGCCTTTGAGCCTGCCAGGGAGAGCCCTGTACTGAAGGCCCTTGCTTAGAGCCAACGGGTTACTAAGGGTGGGGGGATGGTGGGGGGCTGTGCCAAGGGGGTAGATTAGAGCTGTTTTTTCTTATAGTAAGAGTTCTGATATCTACAAAGATGAAAATGTGCTCTGCACAAAACAGGTTGCAGGGAGACCACAGCTCTAAACAAAAAGTTCAATACACTGAGATGCACCCAAGGCTCCCTGCTGGGGGCACTTATGCCATAGCCCTCACCACTTCAGTTCCCACGACCTGTTTTTTTTTTTTTTTTTTTAAAGTAACTTTTTTTTTTTTTTTTTTTTTTTAATTTTTTATTATAGTCACAGAGAGAGAGAGGCAGAGACATAGGCAGAGGGAGAGAAGCAGGCTCCATGCACCGGGAGCCTGACGTGGGATTCGATCCCGGTTCTCCAGGATCGCGCCCTGGGCCAAAGGCAGGCGCCAAACCGCTGCGCCACCCAGGGATCCCCCACGACCTGTTTTTAATCCCAGCTAGGCTTCAACTTCTTTGAGGACAAGTCTGTACCATGCACCATTTGTAGCCTTGGTCCCTGCCACAGGCCAAGCTCGGAGGTGCCATGACATTTGGACACAACGGATCCCCATCTATGCTTTCAGAAATGTGCCCCTGCCAGCCCCACATGGCTGCAAGGAGAACATTTTACATTTATAGGGCATCCAAAATGCAGCAGGTATTTTAGATTGTACATTCTGAAGGAGAGTTTAATAGACTGAAAAGCAACGAAGTCATCCCTGGGTTATATTTGGGAGGAATAGTGTGGTTGGGGTACACAGGGGAGCTGGGGCCTAGTCCTCTCTGCAGGGGTCAGCAGGGCAGCAACTCAGTGGCCAAGCTGGGCCTTCCCTTCCCTCCCCTCTTCCACATGCTTGGTCCTTCCCTTTCCTCCAGCCATAACCCATGCACCTCTAACTCAGTGGCTCACTGACAAGGCATGGAAGGACCCAGCTATAGAGAGTCAAGACTGGACTATAATTGATTTCTAATGATAATTTTGGATCATCCATGAGGTCCCTGGCTGGACAGACACAGTTCCAGGGTCAGCACAATGGCTCCATTCCTAGGATGCCAGGACCTGCCATCACCTTCTTTCACCAAGCTGCTGCCCACATGGCAGCCTTGCTCAGGCTTTGATCATTCGAGCCGTTAGTGCTTTCTGAGTCTGGCCAGGGTCTGCTTTGGGCCTCCAGCTCCACCTTGCTTCTCAGCACACCTCACTAGAACAAGGCTGTTGGGTTCCTGACTTGCCCCTCTGACCAGGGCTCTGCTCTGGCCTCCGCAGAACAAGCTCCAGCTGGGAGCAGTGGGACAGGATGGCAGGCAGTATGTTCACCATATGCAAGAGCAGGCCTCGGGCTCAGGCTGGCCGCCCCAGTGAGGCAGCAGTAGGAGTGGAGGGGTGCTCACCTCTCAGGGCTTCCGGGTCACCCAGGATCCTGTTCAAGGTTTCAGCAGGGATCTTCTCAAAGGCCTCATTGGTAGGGGCCAGCAGTGTGAACTGGCCATCACCTTCAAGTAGGGTGTTGAGCCCAGATGCAGCCACGGCAGCCTGCGGGGCGGGGAGGGGATGGTGTGCTCCCTGAAGGCTCTGGGATGCTCTGCAGACAAGAGGCACACACGGCCTTGCCAGCCCTCCCTCAAAGCGCTCCAGGCTTTTGTCCAACCCAAGATGAAATGGCGAGCCAAACCAAAGCTCACCTCTTACCGTGGCTTCCGGGAACCTTGCCCGGCCTGCACTCCTACCACTCAGGCCACTCTTCAAGTACTTGCTGTGCCTTTGACCTTCCCACCCCCAGGCTGGGGCCCCACCATTCCCTCTACCCTTCCTCTTTTCTTTGCTTCTCCAACTCCTATGCCTTCATTAGGACTTGCCTACCATCTTCTTTTTCTAGGTAGCAACTTGACACCGCCGCCCTCACCACCCCTCCCTCCCTGCACCGCACCCAGGCAGAAAGGAGTCTGTTGTGCATGTTTTCACAACTTGCTGTCCTCCACATTATACTGAACTAGCTCCTGGCCATACTGCTTGTGTGAGTTCTAGGAGTGGAAGGATTCTATCACCCATGTCTACGGAGCAGCCCGAGAACCTTCTAAAAGTAGAAAGGGCTTCCTACTGCTGTTGGATGGAGCTAGGCCCCTCCGGCCAGTCTGCAGCCCTGCACTGTCTGCCCCTGCCTGCCTGCAGCATCCCCTTCCCCTTCTCATGGTGTCGCTGCCTGCCCCCTGGCCTTGCCCACCTCCTCCTTGTGGTTCTTGCTCTCCCCTCTGCCTGCAGTGCTCTTACCACTCTGCATTTCATTTAACTGGCCATTCTTATCCTTCAGTGCTCAGGTCAGAAGTCACTGGTTCTAGAGAGACTTTCCCTGGCCACCCAGGGCCACATGGCCTCTGCCCACCACTCACTGACTTCACCCCACCCCTCACAGGCCATGGCCACCTCGTGTGCATCTTGTCTGTCTCCCCAGGAAGAACAAAAGTGCCGCTGAGGACAGAAAGTTGTCTGTCTCATTCACCCATAGGCCCCCGGCACACAGAATAATACCCGGGACGTAGCAGGTGTTAATGAGGAGGTGCTATCGGAAGGCAAGATGGGCATTAGGGAGGTACAGGGGGAATGTCTGTCAAACCTAAACACTAAAAGGAGGTAACTCAGTGGGGAGCAACCACAATGAATCAAAAGATGTGCCACCATCTTTGCGGGGACACGATTTACCTGCAGACTCCTGACCTCGGAGTGACCCAGAAGGAAAGCAGTGGGGGATGAGCTCAGGGAGCAGGGTCCCCCACAGAGCCACTTGCTGAGGTCACCTCAGTGCCAGCCCAGCCCGGGGGTGTTTATGTCTCTGTGTTGGAGATCTCCAGGGGAGGAACCATCCCAGGCCCTCTGGCTGCCTTTGTGGTCAGGGAGTTCTCCCTGAATCAGGGCAAAACCCCTGACGGCGCAGCCTGTGTTCACTTCCTCCAAGCAGCCACTGCCAAGAGCACTGCCCGCCTGCCAGTCCAGCTCTGAGACAAATGCCTGCTGGGCAGGGCAGAGGGAGCGGGATTCCGCAGCCCCAGAGGAGTCAGAAGCCAGGCCAGAAGTTAGACCTAGACTCCCGTGGCCATGCTGGTGGCCTCTCTGCTGGTCTGGGCTCCAGGGAAATGTGGGTATGGCTGCAGCAGGGGTCCCCTGGTGGGGACATGCGGTCCAGAAGATGATGAAGCCTGACATCATTCTAGTCCTGCATATGGGAACTGCCACCTGGGAGGAAGTATCCCTTCCTGGACACTTCCTAGACACTCTGGAACCTGTGGAATCGGCCCAGGCAGCCCTTGGGCTCTAAGCCCAAGCCGAGGACCACTGAGCTTTCCAGGGGAGCCACGGAAGGAGAGCTTTAAAAGGAGAGGGCGGGCAGAGGGAATTTCCCAGCAGAGGATTCTAATGTTCACTGTGGTCTAGCTGAGTGTCTTGACGAGTGGACCCTCCATGCTCACAGGCACTTGGAGAAACTCGCTGTACATCCCCTAAATGCCCATAAACACAGAGCCATCCTCTGCTTCTCCCGCAGGAGGAGGCCCTTTTGAGAGGTGGTGTGTCCCCAGGCCAGGCCCCCTCCCAGGGCAGTTCCTCACCCGAAGGGTTTCGAAGGTGTCTTCGATCTCAATGATCTGCTGGATGTTGTTGGTGATGGTGGAGATGACCTTATCAATGAGGTGTACCACACCGTTGGTTGCGTGGTGGTCGGCTTTCAGCAGCCGGGCACAGTTCACGGTCACAATCTGCCCAGAGAAGAAAGGAGGATGAGATGAGCAGTTCGCATGTCAGAGGCACAGGCTCACAGCCTCAGTGGGGGAGTGAGGGGGGGAATGACACAGTGCAGAAGCTGAACTAGAGGGTCTGAGGAGAAGCAGGTGCAGGAGGCAGGGAATACTTCCAGCGTACCCCACGTGCAGAACAAAACCCCAGAAACCAGCCCCATGTGCAGACCAGGAGCAGGCGCAGTGTGGACACAGGGCAGTGCTGTGTAACCAGGGGACTACATACCCCGTTGGGATAGTGGTGGATCTGGATGTCCGAATTCTGGTACATGGAGGTGAGGGCCATGCCATGTTTCAGCTCGTCTGTCAGGACTCGTCTGTTCACCATGTGATAGCGAAGGGCATTGAGCAGCTCGATGTTGACATTGCTCACCAGGGAGTCCAGCACTTCCTAAGAGGGAAGGCCAGGGCGGCAGTTAGGGTGCTGGGGACCACATATTCCAGAGGTGGTGGCTTCTTGTTACCCTGGGAAAGGTGCTTCTGAACCCCCGGTGACCCCAGGCCTCCATCTCACCAAGGACCCCTCCTCAGTGAACCCCAATGCCTGTCTGCTCAGTTGGACAGATGGGGCATCGGAAACAACCTGGTGAAGGTATATATTAACTCAACTTCCAACTTCTTGGGCTTTGTCTGAGGGTGCAAGGAAAAAGTTGCCTGCAATGGCAGGAAATCACTACAGAGTGTCATGCTTCCTGCCCACCAGCCACCCCTCTGAGAAGTAAGGCAGTCATCTCACAGCTGGCAAGGAAGCCCAGGCCTCGTTGCTGGGGGCAAAGATGGTGAAGCTGCCGGGACCTTCCATCTCGGGCCTCAGCTTCTCCGTGCGGTCTGTGTACAGCTGAGTGGTGGTTGATCCGACGACTCCCAGGGTCTCGTAAAGGTTCGAGAGAGGCAGGGCTGCAGGGGCAGAGGACAGAGGAGGGATGGATCTGTGGAGCCCACCCCCACCTGACCATACCTTCCCTGGTCCGCGGAATGCATGGTGCCCCTGTAGAACGTGTGTGTGGGAAAGCCCAGGGACGACCATCGCTGGTGAGCCTAAAGCTTGTCACATACTTCTTCTTCTCCTTCTTTTTTTTTAAAGTGCTATTTATTTATTTGACACACACACAGAGACAAAGCACAAACTGGGAGAGCAGCAGAGGGAGAGCAGGGATCCCGATGCAGGGGTCCATCCCAGGACCCTGGGATCATGACCTGAGCTGAAGGCAGACACTTAACTGAGTCACCCAGGTGCCCCCTTATCTCAACCTTCTTACAACAGCTCTCTAGGTCAAATGCCTCCCTGCTCTGATTCTACTAATTGGTCATTTTTCATCAATTTAGCTGCAGCCAAATGAAGCTTCTGTTCATAGACATTTAAAGATTTATTTATTTATTAGAGAGAAGAGAGTGTGTGGGCAGGTAGAGGGGCAGAGGGAGAGAGAATCTCAAGCAGACGCCCCACTAAGTGAGGAGCCTGACACGGGGCTCAGTCTCATGGCCCGAGATCATGACCTGAGCCAAAATCAAGAGGCAGTCGCTTAACCCACTGTGCCCCACCCCCTGCGCCCCCCCCCCCCCCCCCCCCCCCCCCCCCGTCCAGAGACATTTACATAATACTAGCAGGAATGTACACCCAAAATAGATACCCTAGTTACAAACGAGGCTTTCAGATTTATCTAGTTGTTGAAACTGGTTTCCTAATGGCCTCTACTGGGATGAAAGAACATTACAAATCTTCCAGGTTCTTTGTATATTTATAAGCAATAAAATGTGATTTCCTAAAAGCCCTAGAATGGCCTGAGGCTTAGGAGACCTTCCCCTCCCATGGGGAGCTCAAGGCCCACGTGACAGGGCAAGGGGAGCGCGCGGAGGGGGGGGGCTCTCCCCCAAGGTCATTCTCCACAAACCCCACCACTTAATTCCCACTTGTCCTTCCACCTAAGCCCCCCCACACCCCGCCCTGCCAACCACACCCCTTTGTGACCTTGGCAACAACCGAACTGCCCCTTCCTTTTAAGTTAAGTTCGTCCCACATTCTCAAGCAATAAACAACAAATATTTCAAAGTTAAAACACCCCCTCTGCATAGTCCCAGAGGATGTGCCTGAAGGGAAGCCTCTGAAAGAACTCACAGGTGCCACCTAGACCTTGGCCCTGTGGCCATTCGTGGTTCCCTGGGCTGATGGTGGCTAAGCCTGCCAGGCTTGGGCCACCCCCTCCACCCCCTACCCCCGCCCCCCCCGTGGGATCCAAAGGACAGAGTTCCAGTGGAGGGAGGAGGGGAAGCCTGGCACAGGCAGCCGGCTCTCCAACAGAGCTGAGCAGAAATGTGGGTGCCATGGGAATCATGCCCAGGCCCACGAGCAAGGCCAGCAGCCCAGCCTGGGAGGCGAGCCTGGGCAAGTTGGACTCGGAGTCTGCTCCACCAGCCTCATCAGGAGGTCAGCTTGCACAGGAAGGAGCAGTGCAGGAAGCTCCCGGTCCTCAGATTCCACCCTCGGGCCCTTGCCTGGAGCCTGGAGCCAGAGAGCAAGCGGAGGATGTCCACGCAGCCCTGGTGCTCAGACCCCCACATGGATGGACCCCAAGGCCTCTCCCACTGGGCTCCTCCTTCCCCACCTCCCTCCCCCTGCAGTCTGCACCAGTGGGCTGGACCAGCTTACTCACCTGCGGGACAGCCCTTCTCTCCTGGCACCTTCTCATACCCGGGGCAGCACTCATAGCTGATGACTCTGCAGGGAGAGGGGCACACACGTGAGGTCCAGACAGGGCATCCGTCCTCCTCACTGCTATCAGGAAGAGGGGCCTCCACAGACAGAGGAAGGGAAATGACAGTAGGACATAGGACATCCTGCTCTCGGAGGGGACCATTCTCGAGCAAGGAACTTGTCACTCCTCAGCTTTCTAGAACATTCCCAATGGTTGTCATCCCTATGGCAATCCCACTTGGGACTGTGCCAGCACGTTCCATAGGGGGATTAGAAAACACACCCACCAGGAATGTATCGCCAGCACCACATGTGGCAAACACCATGGTTAGCATTTTTGAGTAGCATTTTTGAGAGGCGGCAGGGAGCAGGAGGGGGTGCCCTGGATCTGTTCCGGTTGAGTCTGCCACTAACCAACCGGGACCTCTGCTCCCTGGGCCTCCAGGGTCTCCTGCGTCCTCCCTGGGTCTCCGTTGCCCCGTCTGTAAAACGTATGTGTGTATCCTTCAGTGGTCACCAGATTCCATCGCTCATGCTCATCCAGCTCCCTGACTCACTAACCAAGAGGGACAGCACATAGATGACCATTAAGGTTTCTGGTCTTGACAATCAAACTTTACAACTTCTAAAATTAAAATAAAAACAAAGCTCCCCTCTTTCCCCATTTCTTTAAATTGAAAACAAAATCTTAATCAATAACAACATTTATATGGTTTAAAAATGAAAATGTGCAAAGGATTATATCGCACAGTCTTCCCCCTCCAACCCCATCCCTCAACCATCCCATCGTCCTTCCAGGAGGCAACTGATACCACCAGTCTGTGAGATTCCTTGGCATCTGGATGAAAAGGAGACTGGCACTTATACAGTTTTAAACTCTGAAATCATTTGGCAGAAAAACTTAAAACTTTCTCTGCTCTCAACTCAGGCCAGCCTATGATGGAATAATTACTGTCCTCTGGAGGTCTGAAATACACAGCCTCGGCTAACCTAATATTCGGGGGAAGCCCAAAAGACAGAATTTCAAATCCTGTTACAAGGAAGTCTGTGTCTCAAAGCTTATACCTAAGAGAGACTTGCTTCTCATCTATTCCCCAAGTCCTGTGCAAGGCCAGCCTGCGTCCTTTGACAGCCTCGGGACCAGACGCAGTGTCCTGTCCCTTTTCTCCTTGTCCAGGGACTCACCCTTCGGGATAGGAGATAACTCAGACTTAAACTGCAGCAAATTTTACCACAGACCTGCCCACTGTGGGGCTCTCCCAGGATGACCTCGGAAGACAGGCAGGCAGACTGGGGAAGGAACAGGGCTCTGGAGTCGGGCAGGGTGCTCCCAATGTGCTCAGGCATTTTGCTCCTTTAATTCAATTGGAGTCATTTCAGGGAAGCCCTGCTGAGTTGTGAGAAGACAAAGCCTAGTTCGTCTTTTGTCCAGGGGGTGTTTCAGAGACAGATTGGCTAGGATTCTCCAGCTACAAGAATCACTTTGCCAGAAGTGGGTCCCCCCAGAAATGGTTAAGGAGTTTGACAAGTCATACACATCCCTCTTTGCCCTGCTCCCTCTATCCCCCTATCCACTTCGTCCTCCTACTCTCCAGCCTTCCCCCATCCTACTCTCTTCTAACCTTTCATCCCCATTCCCATAAGGTCTCTACTTTTAAGGGCTAAATGGATTCAGAACTTGCCTTTTGACTGACCCACAATTTTCGTTTTGGAAACTAAAGTCTTCTTTTGCAACAAAAGTAAGATCTGACCAATATACAATTTTTCAAAGGCAACATGGTATCATAGGAAGAGTTCTAGAATTAGGGGACCTGGCTTGTGACCCATCATTAACGAACAGGGTTCGAAAGGGACCTTGAAGGTCCACTTTTCTCTCAGGGCCTCAGTTGCCTCATCTGTGAAATGAGGTGAGGCTAAATGAGACGATCTCCAAGATTCATTCTAATCTCACACTCATGGTTCTAGTCACTAGGATTATTCCTTGGTGGGCAGAGAAGCTTTCTTTCAAAGGAGAGTGTCTGACGGCTTCTCCCAGCTAAACCTAGGGAGAGCTCCAAGCCTTAGGCCCATAGCCATAGACCCAGGGCACGCCCAGGGCCTATCTGATAAACACCAGGGCTCTGTGGCTGAGGTTGGAGAGGCAGGATTAAGGTCAAGTCCACCAAAGTTTAGCTTCTTTCCAAAAGTGCTTGGGTGACACTCCCTGGTACTAGAGAAGCACACTTGGAGGATGGGTCTTCTCAAAGTTCTCCTTGTCCCAGAGGCCCCCGTGCGTATGGGTGCTACACACTCCCTGCCTTGGACCCCCTCTCCCCTCAGCTGAGCTGGCCAACAATTCTTCTTTCAGGCTGCTGGCTTTTAGGTTCAATCTCAAAAAAACAAGAGAGAGCTCCACAGCTCAGGAGGCCTCAACAGGATTCCACTGAGGACAGAGAAAGCTAACTCCCTAAGTGTGAATTCCCTAGTCCCTATATGTTCATTGGGGGATGGGGTGGGAGGGTCGTATGGGGAGAAATGGGGCTGAGGGGCTGGGAGGAGGACAGATAGATATAAGTAGAAAAGTCTCAGTGTGGAGAAGAATACTTCGGAGAGAACCAGAAAGCTGCAAGGGCTCTCAGGGCCAGATCACAGCTGGGGAGGGACAGACCTGGGAACTTCCTGGGATTTGGTCAAGTCTAATCCCTTCTCCACTGTTCTTGGTGATGCACAGATTGGGGGAAAGCAGAGTGATCTGACACTGAGAGGACACAGGTGCTCTCTGTGATCCAGACCCCCCATTATCAGCACCCACTGTGCCTTTCCAGGTGGGCTCTGCACCTGAGGCCCATGGTGGCTGGAAATGGGTGGCCCACTGCCATCGCCAGAAGTCGATCCACCAGCCGAAGGCTTTTTCCTGGTTACATGAGCAAGGCTCTGCCAGGAAGCTTTCTTCTCATCCTCCTGCCCTGCTGGCCTTTCCCTCTTCTGCCTTCCTGCTGCAACAGTCTGACATCCTTGGCCGTCTCTAAGCGTGCAGGTGTGAGTCATGCCTCTCATCTCCAGCCTGGCAGCTTTCTGGGCTGAGATGCTTCCTCTGCTAGCAGTTTCCCTACTCCCAACTGTCCCTACAATACCAGCTATTCTCACAGCTGCTCTATGTGGCCCTAGAGAAGCAGAGAGCAGCTGGAAATTACAGATTGAGAAGATAGCCCATTGAGACAGTCTTGACCAAACCTTTCCAGACTAGCAGCGCCTGTTCTCAGCCCAGCATGCCATTCTCCTTGGGCTTTCGCCCTGAAAAGAATAGATGCTGTGGGGGGTTGAGCTGGATGCCATTACAGGGTCGAGTATCTGGTACCTTCTCTCTAGGATGAACATAGGAAAGATGGAAACCACAGGAGCCTCCATCTGTATCTCCCCAGTGCCTTGGCCTCCCTGTGTAGAGAGGACCAATCTACTGGTTTCTGAAGCTAATCTCATCATGGAAAACCTCTCTGATGAGAGGCTCCTGGCTTCTCCTTGACCTAACACAGTCCAATAAGTAAAAACCTCAGTCAGAAAAAGAGTATCTCTAGGACAGTGAGACACTAATATTCTTGATCCAGTTTCCCTGGTCAGAAGAACCATTTGAGGAAGAAGGTGAAGGTGAAGGTGAAGAAGAAGGTGAAGAAAAAAATCTAAATGCCCAATTTAGAAAGGCATTTAGATTATGTATTTATTCACATTTATTCATTTTATTCATCCATGAGAGACACAGAGAGAGAGGTAGAGATACAGGCAGAGGGAGAAGCAGGTGCCCTGTGGGGAACCCGATGTGGGACTCAATTCCAGGACCCCGGGGTCATGACTTGAGCCGAAGGCAGATGCTCAACCCCTGAGCCACCCAGGTGCCCCTTACAAGGACATTTAAAGAAGGCAAAGAGTGTCAATCTAAGGCCTTAAGGCTAGAGGTGGCTGGAAGGCTCTGTGCCAGTCCCCTCCAGAGTGTTACTCATGATCAGATGCAGACAGAAGCACTGGTATTTCTTTCCCCAAAACAATTTTCCAAGAAGTTGATATAATGGGTTAAAACCATCGCTGCCTCCAAGCGTGCGCTGCGGTCCTGGCCGGCTGTCAGGGCCGTAAATGTCTAAGGACTAACCAGACGCTGGAAGTAGGTGGAGCAAGGGATGCAGTCCGAGAGCCAGGTTCCCGCGACAGAAGGTAAACCACTCAGCGTGTCATGATTTCCAAGCAGAACCACGGAGCAAGCGCAGCCTGCTGTCGTCTAGCCAGGAAGCCATCCCCATGGACTGCCGGCCCCCAGGGGCCCCTTTTCTGTTCTCCCGACCTCGGAAGCTCAGCCGAGCTTTCCTCAGTCTCCACTAGAAAATCAAAATCTTGAGCTTTTTGATGAAAAAGGTCTCGTGTTAACCCCATGTCCTCCACCAAAGGGCCCACCGCTGAGCAGGGCCAGGCTTGGCCATGAGGAGGACAGAGCCTTTAAGAACTGTCCTTATGCTGTTGATGACAATCTGTTTGTATGTAGTGTGCGAGGGCATTCTGGGGGCTCCTGGACACTGGCCACGTCTCCTCAGCTCCCATGCCCTTTATTTGAGCAGGGGGTCCCCTTGCAGCCGGGGAACAGAATGATCACCAGATGGGGGTGAGCAGCCGGGAGGAGGCTGGGGACTCTGGGCCAAAAGGGCCTCTGCTGCCCCTCTGGAGGCCTTGTCTCTGGGACCCTCAGGCAGGGAATTTAGGGCTGTAGACAGCTACGTGGGGCGATTCACTCAGGCCTTATAGGGCTGGTCACTTATGCATCTCTCCATGTGACTAACAGCTGCTGGGTTGGTTTTTTGTTTGTTTTTTAAGATTTTACTTATTTATTCATGAGAGACACAGGGAGAGAGGCAGAGACACAGGCAGAGGGAGAAGCAGGCTCCATGCAGGGAGCCCGATGTGGGACTTGATCTCAGGACTCCAGGATCACACCCTGAGCCAAAGGTGGACACTCAACCGCTGAGCCACCCAGGTTGATATATACTAAGTGCTCAGTTGTTGAGCCTTTTTTGGAAAAACTCCAGGTATAATGAGAATTGAAGTTTGGTTAGTAACTTTACTGAAAGCAACGTCCTGCATGAGCTCACCAATCAAATCACAGTGTGACAATACGATTCCCCCATAAACCACCTACAGAAAGCAACAGATGGGGCCTGCATGGGTTCCCCATTGCTACAGTAACAAATAATCCCACATCCAGTGGTTAGAACAACACAAATTTATCATCTTACAATTCTGGATGTCAGACCCAGAGCGCGGCCTTAAGAGACTAAAATCGAAGACTGTATTCCTTTTAGAGGCTCTGGGGGAGAAGGTATTGTCTTTTCCAGCTTCTGGAGGCTGTGGTCACATCACTCCAACCTCCTCTCCTTCTCTGGCTCTGGCCTTCCTGCCTCCCTCTCATAAGGACCCTTATTACCACACGGAGCTCACCAGTTAACCAGGATAATCTTCGCCTCCCAAGATCCTTAACCTAATTGTATAACCAGAGGCTCTTTTTCCTTCAGTTACAGGTTCAGGGATTAGGATGTGGACACCTGTAGGGGGTCGTTATTCTGCCCACCACGGGGCATTACCCCAGACGGCACAAGGAGTCACGGAAATACTCACCAGAACACGATCCCCTGTCAGCTAAGCCACCTCCCTGGAATTTACAGAGTGGGACAGAACCTTCAGGAAATCCTGTACAACAAAGGTGTTGGGTGAACCCCTGGTGCAAGGTACATGTCAAATCTCGGTTGCTTGGAAGGACTTTATCCATGGGGTCCCACGTGGCTGCACAAGGAATGTAAAACAGGGAAGGAAGTGCTGCTATGGGCCTGGGGACAGCCTGGCATCCCCGGCTGGTTTCTCTCTGTCATCAGGGACCAAGGTTGTGGGACACAGGAAAGGAGGAAAAGGAGGGCTCTTCTTTGGCTTCATAGCGGACGTCCCTGGCGGCCCTGCCAGCACGAGACCTGCTGGAAAGAGCTGTGCCAGCTGATGGGAAGGCCCAGCCCTACCCCAGCTGCCTTCGGTAAAGGCTGGATCTTCAAGCCTGAACGCAGTGCGGAAGCAGAATTAATATCTCAGCCCTTGAACAGAGCAAGGCTTGCTCCTAGGAAAACGGGTGTGCCCTGCCACCTCATCTCGGCTTTCCAGAACGGCTGCTGAGCTCAGGAATGTACTGTTGCTCACGAAACAACTTCAAGGCTTGGGGAATGCACAGCTACCGGCCCTACCTGCCGGCTCCCCCGCTGGTGGCGCCTGTGCCACACATGCAGGACGTCTGAGCTCCGGCTAGGACTATTACATCCCCATGATCTCAACCCCGATCTGACTTGGCTGCTAAGTAGGCCTCCACCTCGTGGGGCTCACACAAAGGAGGCCTGTTGGGAGGCAGCAGGGCTTCCTGACCACAATTTCCTGCACCATCGCTCAAGCTGCTGCACATAAAGTTTTTATGGTGACTGATCAGACTGGGGCCTGGAGTCACAGAGTGGGATGCTGTCTCCTTCTCACCCCCAGCCCTCTTTGTTTGATTAACCAGTGTAGCACTCTGGTGCTCTTCAGGATCTGGAATAAAAGCTAATGTGAATTTGCAAGTAATAAAATCCACTCACATCGCTAAATAGGGGCCCACTGGTAACCACGTCCTGTAATAAAATCCAGATGGGAGACTTGACAAGTGGCACCAAAGACTCAGGTTCTTTTCTCCTTGGAACTGCAGAAAATCCACTGTCTGAAGACAATGTAGTGTCCTCCGGCTGGAGTACAGAGTGTGGCTGGTCCCCTCCCTCCTTCCATGGAGCAGGAGTCCAGGGCCTCACAGAAGCAGACAAATGGCTCCAGGCTCTGGGTCTCTGTGTGACTGGACACTGCAGAGTCTTCACCCTGTAGCCCTGGGCTTGGTGCCATTTGCCTCCTTTCAAATTTCAATGCTTCTTCCCCTAGGTGACCTGTGCTGCCTCTTGCCCTGTGATACTTTGCCTCCCTGCACCCTAACACACACCTCTGCTCCAGCCTCTTCCCTAGAGTCTTGCTGAGAAAATTCTCACTGCCCAAGCTGGCCCCCCATGGAGACAGTCCTGTTTGCTCCAACCACAGCTATGCCCCCCATTTCCCAGTATGGTCTAGACCCAAATAAATGTACCTGGGGATCCATTTTCACAAGGCTGATGTCATCTCCAGCCACCTTCTCCACCTCCCTTTCTGACCACCTATGGCACCGAACTCCTGGGGGACCGATGGCAGCTCTCTCATGGGTTTCTGTCCCCGTCCATAAGTGAGGTTCAAGGCCAATCCATCTCAGTTCCCTGACAATAAGGATGAGTTCCCCTTTCCCTCCCTGCGTCCTCTGGACCTCTTCCAAGTCAGCTCCACCTTCCTGACGTTGCACATGATGTTCCAGGAAGGGACCCTCTTGTCCTGGATTGTGCAGTTTTATATCAGCCTGTATTTTCCTATCCTCATTTCCTCTTTTTGATGTGGCCCAAAGCAATGGCCACATGGAGGAGTTGAATGTGCACACGATCCCCTTCTGGCTTTATAAGCCCTTGTCAGCATCTGCAACTAGGCTCTGAGAGCTGTGTGACCCCACGCTATACCCCTTTCCCACTCACAGCCCACTGCGGCTGCTGTACCACAACATCACCACTGTCTCAGAGCCATGCCTGCCCAGAGGGAAGAATGGGTCATTGAGAACACTTGCCAACACACAGCTGCGTGGCTGTGCCCTGTCCTGGCACACAGATGGAGAAGGGTGTAGGTACCAAGAACCAGCGAGCCAAGATGACTCACCATTGACAGCAGTGTCAGCTGGGGCACAGCAGGGCAACGTTACCAAGCTACTGTCAACTGGTCAGGCCAATGCCCCCACATAAGGCCACCCAAATGCCGCCCCACTGCCAGCTTGACATCACAAGCAGGTCTTACTTTTTAGGGAAATTGGGACTAACAAAAATGTGGAACTCCTGAGACCCAAAGGCTCTGGAATGGAGAAGAGCTGTTTGCTTGGTACCGGTCTTCTTCAGTCATCTTCTGAGAAGCAGTTATATGCAGCCTTGTTCTATGTTTAATTAAGGAATTAATTAACTGTTTAACTGAGCAGATAATACACATACACGGGGGAAAAAATCAAACAGTACTATAGACTTTTTTTGATTTGCTTAACTGGGGACACCAAGGAAGAATGTATGGTATGGAATTCGCATAATCTCCTTTTGTCCACGGCAGCAAGAACTACTGCTGGGTGTTGATTCACTGAATGCAGAAGTTGTGTCCTATTAGCTCACTCACCCCTCACCTTTGAGGCTGGGTATGGTCAAGCAGGAGCCAGCAGTCATGGGTCTGCCCTATGCAAGCTCCCAGGGAGCTGCTGGTGTCTCCCCAGCTCTGCCATGACCCCAATTTCTCTCCCTCTCTCTTTTTAAAGATTTTATTTGTTTATTCATGAGAGACACACACAGAGAGGCAGAGACACAGGCAGAGAGAGAAGCAGGCTCTCCGCAAGGAGCCTGATGCAGGACTTGGTCCCAGGACAGAGCCAAAGGCAGACACTCAACCACTGAGTCACCCAGGCATCCCCCCAATTTCTCTTGATTCATACCAGGATCCATAATTGCCTAAGACAATCAGAATTGCAAGCGGGGATATTTATTTTCTAGGTCCATTTTAAGGAACGAGCACTTTTTCTTCCTCCAACAGGCTCTGAAGTGGGAAGACAGGTCTACTCAAAAGCAATGTCCCTAGCAATACATTTAAAAATCCCTAGCATGGGAAGGAGTTCAACACAGTGGCTTAGAGGCTCTTAATCTTCCTATTCTGCAGACAAGAGGAAGGTCAGGCCCTCACAAGTGGCTCAGGAGGCTTCTCATTAGCACTTCTTCCCATCTGCAGCACAGAGCCAGCCTTGAGAGCTGCTGTTGACTCGTAGTGCTAAAACAGATTGGGTTGCTGGGGAATTCTGTTAGAACACACATGCCACCCTGTTTCCACAGGCAGCAAGGCAGCTGGGGCAAATGCCACTTCCCCAGGTGCTGCCACCCACAAGCCCTTTCGTAAGCACAATGGTCCCTACGCCACTGGCACTCTCACTTCTGTCTGCAGGACTTAGATCCACAATAACAGCACTTATTAGTGCAAGGCACCCTATTCAGCTTTGCATCTCCATCACTGTACGTCCTCGTGATGACCCATAAGGGAATCCTTAGTTACTCCCATCCGGCAGATGAGGCAATTGAGGGCTACGGCTGTGCAGCAACCTGCCCAGGTAAGTAGCAGAGCCAGCCTTGGAATGGGGGAGTCTTGAGCCTATGCTTTTCTGCCTCATAACACACATATTCCTCGGTACCCAGTCTTTTGGGAGATGTTTATCTCATGGCAGCAGAGCAGGAGTGGTATGTAAGTTCACCCATGGGCTTTCTTGCCCAGAGATCCAGGCCGGGAGCATCTCCACCGGCTTTCTACCACTCGGTGAGCATGGAGAAGCATCCACACCCCACCCCCACCCCCACCCCCAAGGCACACTCTGTATTTCATGCTTCTTATAATCCCCCATCAGCCATGAAAAATACATCCAGGTCCCTTCAGGAGCCTTAAACATACGAACCCAAATCGGCCAGCTTGCTATAAAGGCCACTCCCCAGCAACAGTTCCCCAACACGTTTGCACACGCATCTTCATGACTCCTGACGCAGGCTAACCTTTCAGAAGGCCGGCCCAGGCCCAGGGGCCCCGCTGCCGCCAGACATGCAGGGCGGCCACTTTGGTGGCTGGTAGTCTTGAGTGGTTATGGATACTCACGTGGATTTGCCACAGATTTTCCTCTGGTACCACTGCTTGCAGTTGGTGAAGTACTTCTTGTTGGTACCAATGAGCTTCTGCACGGCACACACGTTGGGGCTGAAATGAAAGCGGTGGTGTTGGCAAAATGAGCAGCATGTCTGCCCCACTACCATGTTCTTCCCACCACGTGGGCCCTCCCAGGTTGTTAGAATGTTCTAGATATGGAGAAGGGACAGTCATCTCAGTGTTGGTTTTGGTGGGTAGCTCAGGGGTAGACACTGTCTCAATCAATTTCCAGTGCCTCTGCAAGTCTCCTACCAAATTTAATTCTGGCCAAGTGTTATCTCACACACTGACATAATTCACCGAAGTATCCTTCTTTGACACAGATACTTGATACGCACAGATAAAAGCATCTTAAAATTTTAAGATCACATATAACAGGTTGTGAAACTAGTTTAAGTCATATGGTTGTGAAGCAAGGCAGCTTTGAGAGAAGCTCCCAGCCTTTCTCAGTACCTCCAAGCCCCACGGAACCAAAATGTCCAAAGGCTCTGACCCAGGACCCCGGAGCACATAGCCAGCCCCACTGTCCTGAGGGGAGGCCAAGGCCTGGACCCGGCACCCCCAGCAGCTCCACATAGACATGCTCTGCGTTCCTAGGCCAGGGGCTTGGCTCTGAACACAACCATGGTGACCATAGTCAGGACCTCATTAGGAAGCACTCTCCCACTGGACTCTCATTCTTTTACTACTTAGGCTCCAGCCTGATTCCGCTGTCCCCAGGAAGACCTCCTCCAGTGCCCAGGTGACACACTTCTGTGCGCCTCTCACTTGCAATATGGCCCTTATTTGATGCTTGGTACCAAACAGAATCCAACACTGTTCAGAGTACACATCTCTATTTTTTCCAATTATCCTCCAAAGGACGAGGTTCCCTGCCTTGTTCTTTTTTACATTCCAGATGAGTCCTAGCACGGGGTCAGGGTGAAGAAAGAGTTTGGAATGACCTTGCTGAAAATGCTGCTCCCAGGACCACCCACTCAGAGGAGTTCCTCAGGAAGTCTGGAGAAGCTGACTGCAGTGCCCACGGTTCTGCTGAGAAGCGTCCATCCTGGAGCCATGCAGTTTTGTTTTTTTTTAATCAACGTCCCAAGTCATGATCCAGACCATGCTCAGGCCATGTGGTGGGAGGATCTTCATCAGGAGCCCGTGGGGAGAGGAACTAGCTGTGGCTGTGTTGTGACATTTGGGAGGGGGTCCTCCTGACCTGAGGCGGGAAGTTCATCCGCCCAAGCACAAGCCAGAGGACAGCAAGGCAAAGAGCCTGAGGCTTCCACAGAACCTCCTTGTCCTAAGAAATTCAGGTGTCACTTTTACAAACCACTCCCTCTGTTACTTTAAAAATGTACTCTGTAATCGTCACTTGCTGCCGGGAGGACGCAGGTTCTTTGGCAAGAGCTGCACCAACCACCCCCGTTGTGCTGGCTGCAGGAACGTAGGCAGTTCTCAAATACTCAGAGTTGGGTTATTGGGGAGGAGGGTGTGCGGACCCTTTGCTTCCCTGCCCTCTCTCCTCTACCACGTGGATGGCACCTCTTGTCCAGTTTGTGGCTCAGGAGGCAAAGGTGAGTGGCTCAGGGAGGCGCACTATATGTCAGTGAATCAATGGAAAAAGCAGAAGGCAAGGGAGGTTAAAGGTGCAAACCCCAGGCCAGCAGGGAGGTAAGCCCATGTCCCCTTAGTCCCAGCTGGGTCTGACCAGGTGCCCACAGCCTCCAGAGGATTCTAACCAAAGCCACTTTGCTCCTCTGTCTGCTGCCTGGGATTCACAGGTTACAGCTGTCCCCAAATAACCCTCAGAGAGTCCCCACTGGCCACACTGCAGCCCTAGGTACTGTTTATTGCTGTACAATCTCCTTCCTTCTATGTGGTCGAGCAGGAAACAATTACTGTCGATGAATTCCCTGCAACTTTCCGTAGGCGGTTGGCGAATCTTCAGTAAGTCTCTTGTGGATGTGGCTCCAACATTCCTCCGTGGAGTGAGTTTCCACTGCCGCAGCCCTTTGAGACAGGGGCGCAGGCGGGGCGTGGGGGGGGGGCTCGCTCTCCCCGCAGGGTGGGAGGGGTGGGCTGCATCCACAGGAAATCCAGGCTGAAGTTTAATCGAAATGACCTAGCCATTTCTGGGCCTCCTGCCTCCGGCACAACAGCTCTGCTGTCCAACTTGGATTTGAAAATCAAGTGGTTCAGGAAACCCAGTCCAGTTCTAAATGCCGACAATCTGAAGCGCAAATGCACTTTTATTTCTCTGTCAGTATTTTTTAACCCCTCTTTAGAGCAACATGGATGCAGCGGGGAGTCAGGAGACCACATCACAGTCTCTACCCTCCCAAGAGCTCCCTGTGCTGGAACTCAGTCACTCCACCCCACCAAGCTGTAGTTTCTCCGTCTGTGAAATGGGAGCTCGAACAACAGATCTCCTGTGTCGTGGTGAAGATTTAAGCAAACCGGGGCTGGGGCCAGAGAGTGCTGTGTAGGAGTGAGGCAGGCTTGCTAGTTCTCCTTCAGGTCTTAGAGCCTACTGCGTGGCCTTAAAAAAGCAGAGATTTTTTTTTTCCTTCCTTTTTCACCACTCCTCTCTCTGATGGAAAGACTGGGTCTTGAACAATGTCATGCATTTTCCCCAGGGTGCCACACCCATGTGCAAGGCCAGGCACTCTTGTGGCACTTTCAGGGACAGTTAGATCACAGTAAAGGCAACCGTACCTGCAACCATTTTGTCACAGGTCATCTGCCTGCACACCCACACTTTACCAGGCATGCGGAGGGTGCATGGGTGGCCTCTCAGAACATCCTGCCCATCGCAGATCTCTACAGGCCTTTCCAACTGCACCCCAAGAAGTGAAACAACAGGATCAGCCCGCAGAGGCCGGGGGAGGAGGGGTGCAGAGGAAGTTAATCTAATATCTGAAATGCATAATGAAGAACACTTGCTTTGCAAAAAAAAAAAAAAAAAGTAGTATTTTCCAGGTGGTCGGTGTCTCTTCTGAGCTCAAAAGGGAAGGAGGTTTTCTGTAGAGACGATTCTTGGTGGAACCCTGTCAACACCTTCGGGGAAACTTCACTCTAGTGTGCACAGAGACACCATTCTGCGTGACATTGCTGCAGGGCGTGCTATCCGGATCGTCTCCTGACTTAGTGGCTAAGATATGGAGGGAACAGAAACCTCCCAAGCAGATTGCTGCACCCAAGCTGAATATGCTTCTTTGGCAAGAAAGGCAAGAGGACAGAGCTGAGCTGGGCACAGACAGTGAGAATGCCAATGGCACACATTTTGACTTTTAGGCCTCATCTGCCCCTCAACTTTCTGAGCTGGCCCCTCAGCCTTCTGCACACACAGCCTAAATCCAAGATGATTCTCCCCTTCCCTAAAGACCCCTGGGCATGCCCTGGTGCTCTAGTCTTTCCAGGAGGACACCAAGGCTGTGGCTCACCCTGACTTGATTCCTCTCTGCAGAAATCCCCCTCCCTGCAGCCCTGGGCACCAGACAGGCCAAGTGAACCCATATATAAGGCCACAGGCAGAGGGAACAAGGATGACGGCTCCCTATGAGGGCCAGCCTGCACCTACCCCTGGAGTCCTCCTCAGGGCACAGAGCCAAGGCTTTGCAAGGCCTCTGAAGTCAACTCTAGTCACCCCCAAAGTGGGTTTTTTTTTTATAGGAATTGCTTTTTTTTTTTTTTAATTTTTATTTATTAATGATGGTCACAGAGAGAGAGAGAATGGGGCAGAGACATAGGCAGAAGGAGAAGCAGGCTCCATGCACCGGGAGCCCGATGTGGGACTCGATCCTGGGTCCCCAGGATTGTGCCCTGGGCCAAAGGCAGTCGCTAAACTGCTGTGCCACCCAGGGATCCCCCAAAGTGGGTTTTAACCTGAGTATACCTCTGCCAGTCATGTGGCAGTCTGGGCCCCACTGGGTTCGAATGCCAGATCCAATAGCATCTGAACTCCTGCTACGGCCCAGTGGCATGTGGGCCACCACGTGACTTTATCCACGTAAGAGTTTTACCTAGTTGTGAAAAAGAGTTGGTGCAACCAGGTAGGCTGGAAGCTATGGCCAAGCCTGGTTAAGTGTGGAGCAGGATGGCTCAGTTAGGGATGCAGAGAAATCACCCATCCCTGCCCGCCCGGGTCTGGGCCCACGTCTGCCTGGGTTTGCCTCCTGAAGCCAACACACTGTCAGCGTCTGCAACGATAATATCCCACATTTATAACCGCAGCTACCGTTGAGGCAGATTCCAATCCGGCTCCGGCGCATCCTGCAGGACTGTAGGAAAGCGATGTGTCCTCTCCGGACTCAGTTTCCCAGTCTGCACGATGTGTGCGGGGCCCAGGGACTTCTGCTCTTCACCTGGCCGGGGAGGAGCGGCCACACGGCCAACTGTGCCTGGGAGCACCGCCCGGGGCCAGGTAGCGGGCGTGGGGCCCGCCAGGTGACGGGGCCCGGCCCCTCGAGGCTGCCAGGCTGTGTGGCGCCAGGGCCACGTCTGGAGGCGCTGTCCGAGGAGGACCCGGCCCCGGCCCCGGCCCCGCCGGAGTCCGTGCCCCGCGCGGTGGGCTTCCTCTCCCCGCCACCTCCGCACCGTTACTGGGGCAGAGCGCAAGCCCCCACCCTCCTCCTGGGACTTGGCGCCCAAAGCCTCGGTCGCCAGCGCTCTTGGCCGGACGGGCAGGGTGGCCGCTGGCTGCCGCGCGGGGCCTCCGCGAAGCCCCGCCGAGCTTGCCCTCCCGCCCCGCGCCACCCCCGCGCCACCCCCGCGCGGCGGCCTCCTTACCCGTGCTGGCGGCCCCGGAGCCGGCTGTGCTGCAGCACCAGCTGGTACGGCGACCTGGCGGGGCCCCCCAGGGCGGCGGCGGGGCCCAGGGCCAGCGCCAGGGCGACGGGCAGCAGCCGCACGAGGAGCGCCATGGAGCGGCGGGCCGGGACCTGGGCAAGTGAGAGCGCCGCCGCCGCGGCCCGGCTAAGTAGGCGGCGGCCGCCAGGGGCGGGGAGGCCGGGCGGCCCGCGCCCCCCCCCCCACCGCTCCGCCCCGCCCCGCCCGGCCCGGCCCGCGCCCCCCCCCGCCCCGCCCGGCCCGCGCCCCCCGCCCCGCCCGCCCCGCCCGGCCCGCGCCCCCTCCGCCCCGCCCCCCCCCCGGCCCGGCCCGCGCCCCCCCCCCCGGCCCCGCCCCGCCCCGCCCGGCCCGGCCCGCGCCCCCCCCGCCCCGCCCCTCCCGGCCCGCGCCCCCTCCGCCCCGCCCCCCGCGCCCCCCCTCCCCCGCCCGGCCCGGCCCGGCCCGCGCCCCCTCCGCCCCGCCCCCCGCCCGGCCCGGCCGGCGCCCCCCCCGCCCCGCCCCTCCCCCCCCCCCCCCCCGCCCGGCCCCCCGCTGCGCTGCGCTGCGCCGCTCCCGGCCCTCCCGCGGGGTGGGGGGGGCTGGCGGCGGGGGGGCTCCGCACGCCTCGCTCCCCCGGGCCTGCCGCTCCCACAGCCCAGAGACCCTCCTCATCCTCGCTGCAAAACTCCGGGGACGCCCGCCGCCCTCCCTCCGCGCTGGCCTCTGCGTGTGGGAACCTCACCCGGCCGGCTAACTCGGGAGTAAACCTTAGGGTGGATCCATCGATTGATCATCGACAGAAGCCAGAAATAAGTGCGACGGGTTTGTTGGACGCTAAGCTCCCCTGGGAACCCGGCAGGAGGGTGGGGTCCCTCACCCGGTGCACACTCATTCTCTGCCTAAACCTCTCTGCAGCACTCTGTGCCTGGTGCTGCAGAGACAGAGACCGAAGGGGCAAGATTCCTGCCCTGGAGGAGCTCGGAGCACCTCAGCAAATAGTCCCGTGGGAGGGCCCTTGGTAGTCACCCAAGCTCCTATTAATCACCATCTGCTAGCCATGGGGAGACAGTGAGGGCCTAGTGAATGACATCTAGATGAAGAATGGGGAGGTGGAGTCAAGGATAGGGGAGGCTGGAAGAGGTGTCGCAGAGTCCTGTTGGTGATGGAGAAGCAGACAAGTGACGGCATCAGTGTCAGGAACAGGCTAACAGATGCTCAGATACAGCCCAGCAAGGCAGGAGCCCTGGAGGTCAGGTGACTAGGAGGAGGGCCATATGGGGTGGAAGTGGGCATTGAGAAAAGTGAGCAAATTTGAGGAGTGTGTAGGAAGTAGCAGCAGAACTTGGATGCTGTACCCAAGGAGGGGAGAAGGAGGAGGCACAATGACTTAGGGGCTCTTGGCATGGGCATCTTGGTGGGTGGTGACACCATTTTTACAATAAGGGACACAGACGGGGTTGCAGGTTTGCCAGAGAGGGTAAGTAGAGTTTGGTGTGCTTGTGATTCATCCAGGTGGAGTGTCCCACAGGCAGCCAGATATAGGATGTGGCTCTCCAGGAGGGATGGGGTGGAGATTCACATGTGGGAGTCACCTGGGCATACATGAAGCTGACACTGTGGGAGTGCACGAACTCTTGGGGAGGACAGACAGAGCAGGAGGTGAGGGATGGGCCCTGACAGACACAGAGCAGCCGCAAAGCAAGTGACACAGCTGATGGGGGAGCAGAAGGAGATGGGGAGCAGAGCTGGCAGTGGGGAAGGTGCCCTCAAGGAGAGGCTGCTAGCAGCAATGCTGCACACATGACAGATCCACGGGGCCTGCTGTGTTGCAGAGAGCCCCTGGGGATTTGGCTGTGGGCAGCAGGATGGCCGAAGGCAGCCTGTGGTGGTTTGACGGAGAGCCTGGGGGCGGGGGTGGGGTGGGGTGGTGGTGGTGGTGTGTGTGCGTGTGGAGACCCAAGTACAGAGTATAAACGATTCTTTCAAGAATCTTGTCTGGGAAGCAAAGGGGAGAGTCGGGGTGGGGGCCTGGGGAAGACAAAATCATGAGAGGCTTGGACGTGTTAGAAGGCTGATGGAAAGGAAGAAGAAAGAGAAAGTGGGATAATCAGAGTGGGGGGAGAAGGGAGAGGCGTGGAGCAGAGCAGCTGAGGGGATGGGGCCCAAGTACTAAGGGAGTAAAAGCTACTGGGGCCTGACTTGAGGGGAGGGAGGGAGTAGAGAGGAGAGGACAGGTGTCAGGGAGATTTCAGGGTAGCATTGACTAGACTTGGACACCCCATGGGCAATAGGGGGTAAGGGAGTGAGGGGGCCAGTGAGAAGCAACGGAGGCTTGTAGCTGGGATGACTGGATGCAGGATGGTGCATGTCGGGGTGCCAATGGGGAGTATGGCATGACTCTGCGTGTGTTCACATCACGCCTGCTGAGCCCCCTGCCTTTCCAGGTGGAGAGGTCCAGGGCAGGCGTGAGGACTGGAGACGCAGACTTGAGTCACCACAGTAGCAGGTAGTGGGGCAAGAGATGGAGAAAAAGTGGGGGGGAGGGGAGAGGAGGAAGCAGGTTCCAAGCCTGGGGAGGATCCTCTGACAGGCTGAAGGGCAGGCAGAGAAGGAGCCCTAAAGGGAGGCCCGTGGAGTGGGGGATTCCAGAGAGCCACCGTCATCGCCAGCTGGGGCAGAGATTTCCAGCTGGATCCCATCACTGAGCGGGTTCTATCTAGCCTCTGGTTGGCTCGCCGGTGAGCACTGTCAAGCACGTTCCTCAGTCTGGAATAGATGAACTTCCCCAAAAACAACTTTCTGAGAGAGGAGAATGTCTCTCCTGGTCCTTTTAAGTTCTGGGTTCGGGTCCCTGGGATTTAGCTCCACTTGATCTGTGAGTTCTTTGCCTCAGCATGGAGTTGATTATCATCTCCCTTTTTCCTGGAGCCTCTGGGGAGAAAAGCCAGAGAACAGGATAGGAAGAACTGTTTTGATGATTTCCACATCAAAAAATCCTACCAGCTGACTTTCTGCTCAGCCAGGGGTCACGCAAAGAGAGAGGTGTCGTTGGCAAAGACCCCACTCAGTGAGTCAGTCTGGATGGCTGCTTGGATCACCGGCTGGGAAGGCTGGGTTCTCGGGGCTGAGGTCTGAGCAACACCGCAGCCTCCATGGATTGTCGTCTGAGCTGGACTCCTTTAGAAATTTGGGGTGGTTTTGACAAAAAGGGCAGGGTAAGAAACAATAGGAAATTTCTGGGAAGGAAAGGAAGGAAGTAGCCCTTGGCAATTTTGTCTGGTGGCTCACCTTTCAAGCAAAGGTGGGGTCCCCACACCAGAGTCCCCCGGGTAGAGAGCCAGCCTTGCCCGAGTAATGGCATTGGTAGAGCAGAGATGTGGAGGCCAGGCTCTGGGGGCAGGTGCCCCGAGTGCAAATCCCAGTCCTCCTACTTATAAACTGCGTGGCCTTGGGCAAGTTGTTAAACTCCTGTGAGCTTCAGTAGCTACTTCTCTCATAGAGATGATAATAAAACCTACCTCACAGGACTTTAGGTTAGATTACATAATAGAGCTCAAGTAGAGCGGCCAATAAATATGAGTTGCTTACTTCTCCCCGGTTAATTGTTTTATATAATAGAAGTCACTGAATAGCAGCTATAGAAGCAATCATGTGAAAATGATCATTTAATTAATTTCAAGCCGAACCTTTCTCTGTTTCAACATGACTGCTTGGCACAGGACACGAGGAAGTCCTCAAGGAGTTCCAGGCTCAGGCTTGAAATCTCCCCTGGGGCCCGAGCACTGGCTACATCTCAGTTTCAGGGAAGAAGCCTCTGGTATGTGAGCGCCCCGGAGACCTGCCTTCCCAGCCCAGCTCTCCCTGCAGCAAGATTTATGGTCTTTGGAGCGACTCAGGTAATCTCTCTGTAAAACTTCCCTCATCTGTAAAACTAACATTCGATGACTTGAGTTTTTCCATGAGCTCAGTAAGAGATTACAGTCATATTTCATGTACTGTTTAGATGTAAGAAAAAAATGCACCTTCATGCCCACCACTGTCCCCTAAAACCGTAAGACACAGAGCCCCTCAAATGTAAACCTATTTTCCCACCAGAGACGGCTGCTTTTGGCCCCCAGGACAAGATGCATCTGTAGGAAAACGCAGGGGTCCTCTGTCCTTGCTGACCCGAGGCCAGCCAGGGCTAGCAGCACTCCCTAAAAGACTGCTCACTTGGAAAGGATTTTCTTTTTCTTTCCATGTCAGACAGACTGAAGAGAAAGAGCGGCTTGTTTGGAACAATAATTACTAGATTTTTTTCAGGCACTTTATAAAAATGACTACTTTCACATTCTGTGGCTCGTGTAAGATCACCAGAAACCGTTTAGTTTTTGAAAATAACCCTGTTGTGCTTGACAACAGGCCTTAAACATTAGGATGAATTCGTGGTTCCAGCAAGTTCCCCACAAGGGAAACCAATCAAAACTGGTTTGGGGGTCTAGGGTGGGGGGTGGAGGCGGGGTGCAGAGAGCTGGCGCTGCAGCCTGGCCAACTTCGTGCCTCGCTCTGGCCTTCCTCCCTGGAGTTCCCGGTGATGTCTGCGCATCAGGGGGGATGGGGGAGACGGTCAACGTGCTTTCTAGAGGGCACTCAGCCTTTCTAACCTGCCACCATGTAACGAATTAGCTCTTAAAATTCAGCACCCTAGGGCAGCCCAGGGGGCGCAGCGGTTTAGTGCTGCCTTCAGCCCAGGGCCTGATCCTGAAGACCCGGGATGAGTCCCATGTCCGGCTCCCTACAGGAAGCCTGCTTCCCCCTCTGCCTGTGACTCGCCTCTCTCTCTTCTGTGTTTCTCATGAATAAATAAATAAAATCTTAAAAAAAAATTCAGTACCCTAAGACTTGCTGGGGGGAAAGAAGGATGGGTTTTGGCATGAGATATCTAATTTAAAAGAGTACATGGCTCACCTGTGGAGGAAAGTTTCCATTCTTTGTACAACACACAGAGTTTAGCACAGTACTTCACACACAGCAATTATCTGTCCCCCTAAAAACAAATGCACAAAACAGCCTTGTTTACGAAAATTAAGGGGTTACTATGGTGCCATTTAGTGAATTCGGATTGGGGTTGTCAAGGATTTTCCATGATCTTGCTACCGAAAGTGTGTGGAGCTTGTTAGTGGACAGCAGGATCTTAGACAGCCCCTGCCACCCATCAGACTGCGTTTTAACAAGATCACCAGATCCCTGTGTGCACGTCAAGATCTGAGAAGCACAAGCCTACAGGGTTTTATGTAAAATAGATGAAGCTCAGATGAATTTAAACTACAATTCATTTTTTGGGAAGCTTTTCAAGAAATACAGACAATGACAAAAAGAAAGACACCTGAAGATTTTTACCGATGACATGACCATCTTGAAAATGTGATCAGCTGCTGCTGACTTTGTGAAGGAGAGTCAACATGCTTTGGTGACTGTCAGGTGGAATTTTTCCCCCACTAGGTCCAGTGGTTGGATATTCAGTGTCTTCCACACACCGAACAGGGAAAGGAAATTGTGTTCAAACGGGGTCACTTCCAATTCTTCTCGCCTTTCAAAGCCTGCAAAGGGGGCCTGGGTGGTCCACAGCTTTGCAACAACCAGCACTTAAAGCTAACCTGCCCCTTCAGGTTCTGCATTTATTTGATGGGGACAGAACAGCTATCACAGCCCTAAAATGGCATGAGGCCCCCAGTGTTTACTTTCCTAAATGACTTGCTCTTTTCACAATTTCTCCAAACACTGGCTTTCTTAACCAGGGCTTGCCAAACGCTACTTGTTGGTTAGAACCCAACTCCACGTTCCAGGGCAATGGATTTTTCACAAGAGAGTTGCATTGATTTGGCTCAGATAAAATGTCCTTCCTAGAAGAATCCACGGGCACTCTTGAGGTTGCTTCAATCACCTGACCTCAAGTACTTTCGAGGAGTGATGCCCAGTCAGGAGGTTGAGACCAGGCTTACCCACACCTTTCCTCTGCTTCGCTCTGAGTTTTCCTGCTTGGAGGGCAGAGGCCTCAAAGAAATAGACACCACCAGTGGCAGCGCATTCCAAACTCCTCGGGAGCCCCAACCCCATGGCTCCCTAGTCTGGGCTCCCCTTCCCTACCGTATTCCTGCTAGCCACACTGCCCTGGCTGGAGACCCTGCAGCCAGTTCTGCTTCTCCCCCCTCCCTGCCCCCCACGTGCAACTGGTCACCGAGACCCTCCAAGTGGGCGTTCCTTCCTCACCTCCCCCAGATGTTCCTGCTCCCCCCTGAGCACTCAGATACCCCGCTGGCTCACCTCCCACCCCTGGCGGCCTCCAGCCCCTGTCGCCCCCCAGCCCCTGTCGCCCCAGCCATCTGTCTTTCCCAACACTGCCTATCTTATCTTCCCCAAACACCACCTGGACCCAAATGCTGCTCTGTGAGGACACTTCCAATGGCTTCTATTGTTTATAAGACAAAATCCAGACTTCTCTGCCTGTTTTCTTTCATTTTAATGGGCATTTTTTTCTTTCGTTTTAATGGACATTTTTTTTCTTCAGATGAAAAAAAGGATGCATGCAGATTTTACAGAGCTTGGAGAACCCCGGAAAGGCTAGATCATAGAATAAAACTGACCCATCCATAATCCCTACAGCAAAAGATATTTTGGACGCATTGCCTTTCTTCCTGTGCTTGGCCTCTGAAGGCCTCTATCGAATTTGTCCTTTGATGGATCTCGTCAGCTTTCCCCACACATCCTGGCATCCTGGCGAGAGCCCTGGCTCCTGTGGGGCATGGCACACAGCCCCACACAGCCCTGCTTGTGCTTGTGCTTCCCCCGGGGCCGGGCAGGGCACTGGGTTGCTCTTGGCCTTTCCTTTTGTGTGTGTGTGTATACTCCTCTCCCTATAAGACCAGCACTGCTACTGAGAAGCTGTGTGTCCGCAGGCAAGTTCCTTAACCGCTCTGAGCTGTCGCGTTAGCGTCCGGTCTTCCTTCCCTGGCCAGCCCACTTTCGGGAGGCTCTCCTTTTCCACGTTGACTGGCCATGAGTGCTCGGATCTGCAGCCACAGTCGGCCCAAGGGTTTCCGTTTGCACTTCTCGGAGAACTCAGCCCAGTGAACAGTCACAGATGCATTAAGTGACCGCTGCGCTGCGCTGCCGTGTTTCGGAAAGGCCAGCCCGAATCCCTTCTGCTGCGGGCCCTCCCGCCTGTAGCGGCTTGGGCTGGGGAGGCGAGACCCCCGCTTTGGGTGGCTGCTCCACCACACACCCAGGACTCGCCTGCCTTCCGTGGCCCTCTGGGTCGGGCAGAGACCCAAGGGGCTTAAAGAGCCTTGGTCCTGGCTCCCTTCCCCGTCTTCCCTAGCGGGGGCGTTCAGTCCCCACAGGAAGGAGCCACCCACATGTGATGTGGGGCCCGGTGCTCCCCACATCACATCCTGATTCTCTGGCGTCCCCTCTACCGTGCTAAGTGCAGAGAAAGCCTCTACTTCCTCAGCCGAGCGCTGTGCGAGCGTCAGAGACAGAAAGGGGAAGAGGCTGCGGCCCTGGAGAGACTTGGCTCTGCAGCAGCCATTCTGAGAGCAAGTTAAAAGTGCCTAAGAAGTGCTGTGATCCGACGCCACCCTGCCTCACGGAAATGGCTCCGAACAGATGAAGCCATGGCGCAGAAGGCGACTTGCGCAGGCCAGAGAGCTTGAGAGGGAAGAGAGATGACATTTTGCCTCCTGGTTTGCACACGTGAGAACATGCCTATTGTCTAGATCAGCACCTTTACCCTGGCGTGAAAGGGCAAAACTCTCCCCACTTGAGTGTTCCGTGGTACACACCCAGACTTCCCTGGACCCTCCATCCCACCCTCCCGCCCCCCCATACAGCAGTCAGGCTCTGGGCTCATCCAAAAGGATGTAGCCCAGAGCGTGCCTGTCTGCCCCAGCCATCTCCCGTCTCCCGCGTTTCCTCCTCAATCTTCCACCCTGGGGGCTCCTGACCTTCCCCCAGGACGGGAGGGCCTAAATGCTGTGATAAGGAGAGCCACAGAATGGGGCTTGGGGCTTGGATCACTACTTCTTTTTTTTTTTTTTAAGATTTTATTTATTTATTCATGAGAGACACAGAGGCAGAGACACAGGCAGAGGGAGAAGCAGGCTCCATGCAGGAGCCCAACATGGGACTCGATCCCAAGTCTCTAGGATCAGGCCCTGGGCCCAAGGTGGCACTAAACCGCTGAGCCATCAGGGCTGCCCCAGAATCGCTACTTCTATAAAAGACAGCAAAAGTAGGGATTAGCCTGGGGTTCCTCCGGAAGAAGCTGTGTCTTCAAAAGGCCATGAGCTTCAGAGTGCCAGGGAGGCAGTCCGGGAGCAAAGCAGACACGTGCACACGTGTGCACGCACAGAGCACTAGCCCGCTGAGGAACAGTTACCGCTTACCAAGGGCAGGTACTGTTGTAATTACTTTCCGTGCATTAAGTCACTTCATCCTTAAAATAATCCTATGGGTTGGGTATTTTGCCTGTTTTACTGATGAGGAAGGCAAGGCTGGGAGAGGTGAAGGGACTCGTCAGAGAAGTGATGAAGCTAGTAAGCTGAAGAAGAGTCAGCATTTGAACAGAGGCGGCCCAGTTCCTAGCAGGAGGCCCTGCCTACACCGCTGTTTGATGCCCCTCAGCAGGCAGTGTAATCGCACCCTTTTTGAAAGCCCTTGACCTTTCTCTCCCTTGCACAGATGTTCATTGAGCAAACCCCTGCATGTTCCCAGCAGACTTTCTGGTGAATGAGGCTGTTGTGGTGACACCTGGACATCCTCCCTGCCCTAGAACCACAGGGGTCTGAGCTGCTCCCACCATCATTTAATTTCACCATGACATCAGGGTTCCTTTGAGCGGATTGACTCGAATTATTTACCAGTCCTCGATAACCTTACCATTAGGCCACTCCCAGCTTACAAGAAGAACCATCTATATTTACTGCTGGGTGAATCTAAATGAGCCAGTGCTTCCCAGACCCGTGGGCAGGGATCATCAGTCTGCTCCTGCGGCAGTGATTTTGGCTCCTCCAAATCACCCAGTTGTAGGGTTCTCCTCTGATGAAGTCTCCAGAATTTGAGTCAAACAAAAATGCTGCTCAGCTGGCATGGGCAAGAGGGGAATTGCTTTCTTGAATTTGTGGGAGGCACATCCCCGTCTTTTCGCCAGGGTCTAGGTAGATACCTGAGGGAGTCTGTAGCACTGACATTGGGGTTCCCATGGCCTGGAAGCTCCCAGAGGGAACATTCCCCAGTTGCACCCCATTTTACCCTTGGGTACCCTCTAGGCTCCCAGTGCTTAGAGTCTCAGCTCGTGTGGATTCTTAAACATACTGGAGCAAGCGCTGGCAAGGCCTCACCATTCCTCTTTAATTATCCAGACCCCGCTTTGTAGCCTTCTGTACTTTGGCAATGACCTCTGCCTGACTCTTTGGTTGGCAAGACGGGTCATTTTCTTTCCTAATATATTTCACACTGGGGATGGACTGCGTAGACTGAGCAGTCATTGTTTCTCTTAAAGCACTGGAGAAGTGTGTAAAATAAGACGTGAAAGGTAATTTTTTGGGGGTTCTTGACACAGCATCACTTGTGACAACACTTTGGCAAGGCTCACTTAAAATAAAGCCCAAACTTTCCTTTCATACCTTTCTAAATTAGTGCTCAAACATCAATTACCTGTGCCTGAGAATTCTTCAAGCTAATGGCACAGTCAGTTGAATAAACATTTAATACAACAAAATCCCAGGGCAAGAAAAGAATTCAAATGACTCTGGAGTCTGTAGAAAAGATTTGTCTGGATTAATTAGCACATTTCTGAAGTCACAGCTGAACTACAGTTTGAGTAAGTCCTATTGTTTTGTATCATCTGAAAAAATGCTACTGTCAATGTATGGACAACCCTCTTGCTTCAGTAAATGGTTTGAGACTGAGTCTGCAAACTCTCAGAGAACTCATGCTACAGGTTCAGTGACAGGCTGTGTGCAGCAATTCTAGAAATGACTCAGTCATTCTCCATCCATGAGGCACTCAGACTGGTGGGGGAGCCAGGCGCATATACAATGAAATCAGTGCTTCATCCATGGCTCCATGGAAAGGAGCTCCAAAGGAAAGTACCCAACCACACGGGGTGGGGAGGGGGGCCTGCTAGTTAAGGGTGAGAGGATGGGGTGGTGGGGGCTGGGGGAGGTTGGTATCCTTCCCAGAAGAGGTGATTCATCATTTGGTTGGGAGGGAAGCCAAGTCAGCAAGGTAGACTGCAACTCATCAAACCAAAAACCAGAGACAGGGTTAGTACCAGAGACATACTAGACATCGCTAGTCTGGGTTTCTGGTTCTCGTTAGTGCTTTACAGTTCCCGAGACACACAAGAGCCTGGAAGAGTTGCTTTTCCATGCATCCATTCTTAATGGCCAAGGAAAATGCCATCTTGATTGCTCTATTTAAAACCATCTCCTCCCCACTGTCCCCAACCTGCCTCCATTGTATAGAAGTCTATTAAATACTCTTAAGGCTTGATAATTGGTCCTAAAAAAAAAAAAAAAAAAAAGCCACCATCTTCTGTATGGGCACTTTCCAAACTTCACAACCAACCAGCCCCCTGGACTGGGCCCCTATCTTCAGGGCACCATCAACCACTGATGGCAACATATGTTGGTGTGATGCAAACACAGTTCAGTTGCCTTCTTATGGTTTAAAGGAGGCACGTGGAGGAAGCAACAAGTGTGTCCCTGTTTGTGTGTCTGTGTGATGTGCAAAGAGGAAACTCTATCTGTGTGTCCAAATCTGATGAGCGCAAATCCAGCGAGCCCTGGAGACAGACGTGGCAGGGTCCTGCCAAGTTGGGGAGGAGCACGAAGATTGAGGCAGAGCTTAAAAAGGCTTGGCTTGCTGATTAAAGTCCAATGTGCTACACAACTTCAGAATATGTTTATTTAGACGTCAAGTTCATCCAAGACCCCATAAATAAGACCCTGGCCTGTTTTCAGAGCATACTGTGACTGTCATGGCCTCTTTTTAACTTTGGTTCCTATAACTTACACTGGGGACCTGGGTTGATCACTCCAAACCAGTAAATTAATAAATAAAGCAGCAGAAAGGAAGACTGCAGGGTCATGAGGCCCGGGCTTTCATGCCTCTTCTTTCTTCATAACTGTTTCCAGATGTGGGGATCGGCGCCATGCCAGCTCAGTGACAAGAACGAATGAAAGTCCTTCCTCCCCAGCTGACGGCAGGCGGCTACCGGTCCCAGCAGGATGGCCTGTTTGCGTTTCAGAGGCCTCCCTTGCCTGAAGCATGACCTTGAGTGTGTAGCTGGGCACAGGCCACGGGGTTGCCTGCAGCCAAACACAAGCACCACAGTGCAAAGGGTCTCCTGAAAAAGCTGCCTGTGGAAACCTGCCTACATAGAAGAGCAGTCCTGAGCCACAGAGGGAGACCGGGCTGGATCCGAGGTCAACATCGCAGCAAGAAAGACATGGTACACGTGCAGTCGGTAGTGAGGGACCCCATCTGTAGCACTGATGAAATGCTTCCTCCCGGGCCACTGGGAGGACAGTCACGAGATGGTGCGCTCTAGGTTGCAGGGGGCTTACCACCTGGGATGAGGCACACGCCCACCGACAAAACAAAACCAAAGGAGTAACCCAGGCCAGAAGAGATTTGTCCAGAGAGACATCCTGGCGAACACACATTAGTTAGAGGTCTCATTAGGATAGTCAGGGCTACTTTCAGGAGCAAAACGAAGTGCTCGTAGAAGGTGGCAGGCTCCAGCATGGTTCAAGCGGCCAAGCTCCGTCTGGGGGGAATTTCACCCTCAACCTCAGACCTTTGCCAGTGTAGCAGTCAGGCTGCCAGTGGCCCAAGGCCTGGAGGCCAGGCCAGCATCACCAAGGGCTCTCACATTCTGCTCCAGTCCTCTTCTGACTATTGGGAAAGTCTCCTTTTACTGACTTTTATTTGCTAGCCAACCTGCTCATCACAATCACAGGGAAAATAAACTCTGAATTTTTCAGACTGGAAACATATAAATTAGTTTGACATAAACATGGCCTTCTCCAGCAGACAGATAGGGAGTATGTGTGCCTGTGTGGTGGTATCACGGACCACTCCGGAGCCAACTGTAAGAATGAGTTTCATTGTTTCTAGAACACAAGTAGCACTTACTTGTGGATTTCCAAGAAAATCTCGCAACTGAGAACGCTCCAAAAAGTCACAGAACATCTTTGCTTTCATGCCTCAAAAGTTATCTGATCTCAGTTGGTTTTTGCTTTGCAGGGACCAGAGCTTGCTTCTTGTTTCATTTGCAGGAGTTAATTTTACAGACTGGAACAGAAAGCCCCAGAAAGTGTGAGGGTAAGGGGGCGGCCAGGGTCACACTGGGAAAGCAACAGAGGCTGAGTCTGTCTGCTGGTGGCGGGATCTGACCTTCAGTCACAGAGCGAGAGTGTAAACGGACAATCCTACTCTCTCAACCTTGCTGCTGACTCTATGCCCTTCTCTGCTCTTGGAATAGAAAGGCAGGCTGAGACAAGCCACATATTTCATCCATCCCATGGGCCCAAAGCCCTAGCGCCAGGGCCAATGGGTAGGTTCGCCCCTTGCAGGTGAAAGGCTCCTACATAATTTCAATTTTGGAACAACGTATGAAAAGATATTTCAGAGTGTGGCTTCCCGGGGATTCATGTCTCAGGGGCCAGCAGATGGGGCTCTGTTAGCCCCTTTCTGGGCCCTGGCTAGACTGGGGTCCATGCAATGCTGCCCAGACCCAGGGAGGAATGAGATGAGCTCCAGGAAGCAAGAAATGAGCAAACATGGGGGTACATACAAAAGATGTAGAAAATTCTTTGTGTTTTCCGGAAGCATTCCATGCTCTGGGAGTGCCAACCAAAGGCAAGAAATCAAGCTCAGGACTAGGAAATTTTCATCTCTGTGGTCAAGTTTACTAAATCTTTCCTGTTCTCAAAGCTCAGCACATTCTTTCTTGCCTCCAGGACGACGGACACACTGTTCCTGCTCTTTGGCTTCTACTTGTCCATATGATCTTAGTTTAGAGGATGTTTCCTCCAGGAAGCCTTCCTTTCCTTCCTTGATTCCCCTTCTCTGGGCTTGTACTGGCCCCTATGTCTTCTACTTTTATGACATCTGTCGGTGTTGCAATTACCTGGTGATACCTAGACTGCAAGTGTGGTGAAGGCAAGGAAGTGCCTGCCTCATTCACTACCCTATTCCTAGCATTCCTTCCGATTCACTGACCTCTTCCTGGAGGACTGGTGAGAGCCTGTTATAAGATCGAAGAAATGAGACTTCATTGTGAGGCTTTATTATTCAGAGGAGGCACACTGAAGGAGGTGCAGCGGGATGTCTTCATTGAGAAAGTTCGGGCAGGGAAGACAATAGGAAGCAAGGAACCTCACTGCGTCAGGCCACCGCCCCCCACAGCGGGGGTGGTTTATTCCATGGGAATAAAATCTGGGAATCATTAATAAGGCAGAAGGGCGCTTACATTCAGGGAGCTCCTACCACATGCTAAGATGGTTTTCCAGATGCCAACCATGTTAATAATATCTGCCATTCATCACGAACTGGCTGCAAGCCAGGCCACTTCTTGGGCTCTCTCATTTGCTCTTGCAACAACCCCACTGAGCAGAGATGGCTGTTCTGTTTTTGCAGACAAGAGACTGAACCTCAGAGAGGTGGGGTTGGGCCGACACTGAGCCAAATTTTAAAGGTGATACCTAAAGATTTTGATCATATATTTAAATAACTGCTAAAGATGCTAGAGTAATGTATTTTGAATATGGACAGCATATCATAGTTTTGTCAAAATATTGGAACCTTAGATTTAGTTCCTGCAATTTATAGAAAATGTCTACTATCTTTCAACTCTACCCCTTGCCAGCCATGTGACCTTGAGCTAGTTACTTAACTTCTTCTATGTCAGGACTCTATAAATTGAGAATAATAGTAGGCCTCGATTATAGGGGTGTTAGGGGGCACCTGGGGCCTCAGCGGTTGAGCGTCTGCCTTCGGCTTGGTGGCGTGATCCTGGGGTCTTGGGATTGAGTCTCACATAATGCTCCCTGCATGGAGCCTGCTTCTCCCTCTGCCTGTGTCTCTGTCTCTCTTTCTGTGTCTCTCATGAATAAATAAATAAAATCTTAAAAAAAATTATAGGGCTGTTGGGAGAATTCAAATAAGCTAATCCATGTAAGATGTTTAGAATGAGGTCCATACTGCTAAATTAGTGTTTGCTATCGTTATTATTATTATATAATTTTTAAAATATGATCTAATTGCAAAGTCAGTCCTCATTGTCAATATTAACAAAAGCTTTTAGTTAATATGTTTGGTCAGAAAAGTGTCATTTCATTTTTTATTTTTTATTTTTTCATTTCATTTTTTAAATAAAGATTTTATTTATTTGAGAGGGGGTGGGAAGCATGAGTGGGGAGTGGCAGAGGGAGAGGAGGCTCTCCTGAGCAGGGAGCCCGACTTAGGGCTCAATCCCAGGACCCTGAGACCATGACCTGAGCTTAAGTCAGATGATAAACAGACTGAGCCTCCCAGGTGCCCCGGATTCCTTTTTTTTTTTTTTAATTCAAATAAACCTATTGCTACGGGCCCTCCTGAGATCCATCTCCCTTACGAGTTCTGATTCTAGCAGAGACAGAGAAGGCTCTGTGCCCATGAAGCCATGCACAACACCTTCACCACTTCTTGCTTTGATCTTTTTTTTTTTTTTAAAGATTTTATTTATTTATTTATTCATGAGAGACACAGAAAGAGAGAGGCAGAGACACAGGCAGAGAGAGAAGCAGGCTCCATGCAGGGAGCCCGACATGGGACCCGATCCTAGGACTCCAGGATCACGCCCCGGGGCCAAAGGCAGGCACCAAACCGCTGTGCCACCCGGGGATCCCTTGCTTTGATCTTGAGAGGCTACATTTCTAGTTGCCCTTTGGTAGGTAACCTGGGAACTTTTGCATCCTGCCACAATGCCCCATCCATGTCAAGCCCGACAAGAGGGAAATCTCGCCCTTGCAGAGTATGAGAGAAGAGACTGGAAGGGGAAGGGAGGAAGAGTAGGGAGGTCAGCACGGAGGAGGGTGATCTCAGGCAGATCTGTTATGGGAGAGCATGCTTGTGGAAGCCGAACAAACAGAATCTAGTAAAAGCTGTGCATGCCCCCACAACCCACGGGCAATCTTCCTCTAGCCCTTGAGGTATGTATGCTTCATTTTATTTATTTATTTTTATTGAGAGAGAGGAGAGCAGGAGCAGGGACGGGCAAGGGAGAAGGAGAGAATCCCAAGTGGGCTCCATGCTCAGTGCAGAGCTGGACTTGGGGCTCCATCTCACCACCCTGAGAACATGACCTGAGTTGGAATCAAGGGTCAGACACCTAACCGACTGAGTCACTCAGGTACCCCTCGATGCTTCATTTTCAAGCCCCCACTTGTCCCTGAAGGGCAGCGATCGCAGGTGAATGAGGCTGCCCTCTCTCAGCAAGGGCCAGCATCCCAGAGGTACCAGACAGAAGAGGTCAAATGTTTCCTGGTTCTCCTTTCCAGGTTAAACTGCAGGCAGGTGCTCTGCATGGCTAGTCTTGTAGATCCTCTTGCTACTCCAAGAGAGGTCCGTGGGCTGGGATTACTGGCATCACCTCCAGCTTCTAAGATGAGCCCCACCCATACTGAATCAGACTCCACTACAGAGTAGTGGTTCTTAACCTCGGCAGCATCTTAGAATCACTGATCACGGAGCACTTTTCCCAGACCCTAATGCTCACCACCACAGGTCAGACCAGTTAAGCCAGAACTCTCGTTCTGTGGCCCCAGTTTTTAAGCTCATGGGGCCATTCCCCTGTACAACCATCCTGAGAGCCACTGTCACAGACACATCCACATGGTACTGCCAGGTGCAGCTCCTCTCACCTGAGCCACCACTCCCCCAGCCCTGCCCTCCCAGGCCAGACCCTCTGCAACTTGGTCCTGATAACGCTTCTCAGCCTTTTCTCTAAACACTCCTCTTTCCCCAAACATGCTTCCAAGTTTCCCACGTGCTGCCTTTTCATCCATCTTCCACTTATTTCTTGTCCAAGTCCTGCCCATCCTTGGAGGGGCATCGTAAATACGCCTTCTCCACCTGATTCCCTCGGCCTGGTGGTGATCTCCCCATCATGTTCTGACTTTCACATTTTCTGCTTTGGATTCACATCAGATGTCCTTGTTCCCTGCTCCACCTCAGCCCCTTAGGCTGAGAGCTGCCGTGAGGGTAGAGTGGGGTCCACCTGTCCTTGTTCATCCTGGCCCTTGGCTCAGCACACAGAGCTACCTGACACAGCAGCACCCCCAGGCGGAGGGCAGGCCCAGGAGAGCCCCATAGCCTGGAAAATCCAGGCAGGGCCCGAGAGCCCCTCAGTACTGCAGACCATCTCCACCCCCCACTGAACACTATTCAGCGCAGCAATTTGTTTCATTAAATTAAAGCAAGCTCTTTTAAAATGACTCCTCTAAGGGGAGTGGGCAAAACCCACATTAGGCAAGTTGCTTTGGTCTCTGCAACATAAAAGCAGTCTGGAAATAAAAAGTCTTCTATCATTTGTAGTAATGTTAATATAGAACTTCAAATGTGGGCCCCCTCCCTTCTAAATAATAGCCTTACTCTTTGGTGGGATACGATAGGTTCACCACCACAGCCAGCAGAAACCTGACCACCAACTTCAAAGGAAGCATTCTCGAATCTCTCCTTCCAGCTCCCTCTGGCAGCCTGAGCCTGGCCTCAGTTCAAACCCATAATAAATGTTTTTTTAATGCAGAGACTTGCATTAGCATTGAGGCTTGGACTCCTCCTCTGTTTTCCCTTCATGTTATAAAAATCATTTAGTGATTTGCTCCGGCAGTGAACCAGATATTTAATGTCTAGAAACAGGATTCAGGGAGGAGGGCTCCACCCACCATCACTGCCTCCCTGCGCCTTTAAGCAGGAGTGACCTGTGTCTTCCTCCCCAGGGACCTGGGGCCCCAGCTGCTGCTCCTTTAGTGCTGGGAGGCTTTCTTCACTTTCACCTCCTGCCCTTGTTAGGTACCCACTCACCTTTTTTTTTTTTTTAATTGAGGTATAGCTGACATATAACCTTGCGTTGGTTTTATTTGTACAACATAGTGATTTGATACATCTCACAAAATGATTACCCTAGTAAGCCTAGTCAACATCCATCACCATACATTGCTAACAATTATTTTTTTCTCCTGATAAGAACTTTTAAGATCTACTCTCTTAGCAACTTTCAAACTTGCAATTCAGTATTATTAACTATAGTCACAGTGTTGCACATTGCATGCTCAGGATTTTATAAGGGGAGGTTTGTGCCTTTCTACCCCCTTCATCCATTTTGTCCCCTACCCCTATCCTCACCCCCGAACCCCCTGCAGGCTGGCAGCCACCAATCTGATCTTTTTTAGATTCCACATATAAATGAAATCAGATAGTATTTGTATTCCTCTGTTTGACTTCTATCACTTTGCATAATGCCTTCACGATCCATCCATGTTCTGGCAAATGGCAGGATTTCTTTCTTTTTTTCTGAATAATATTGCATTGTGTGTGTGTGTGTGTGTGTGTGTGTGTGTGTATGTATACATCTCCCCTTTCCTTTATCCACTCATCTATCAATGGCACTTGGGCTGCTTCCGTATCTTGGCTATTATAAATAATGCTGTGATGAACATAGAGGTGTATATATCTTTTCCAGTTCATGATTTGGTACCTACTTTTTCTTTTTCTTCTTTTAAAAATTTTATTTATTTATTCATGAGAGATGCACAGAGAGAGAGAGGCAGAGGGAGAAGCAGGCTCCATGTGGGGAGTCCCATGTGGGACTCGATCCCAGGACCCCAGGGTCATGCCCTGACCTGAAGGCAGACGCTCAACCACCAAGCCACCCAGGCGTCCCGGTACCTACTTTCTCTATGGCTCTGCCAGCCTAATTTCCAGACAGGGTTCTGAGAATCATCAGTGTGGGTCACATTCGACGTTCATTTTTCCTCTGAGATCAGAATTTGTTCTGACAAGGTTGCAGGTGTAGGGCAGGATTTACTCAAGAGCCAGAAATGTCTGCCTCCTTGCCTTCTTAGCACCAAAGCCTAGGTCTCCAGACAAAGCGTTCCTTCCTTAGTACTTACAGCTTAGGAGGGAGAACGTGTAGGGAGAGCCGGGCAAATTTACATTACACGTTGAAAGGATTTGCTGGAGTGTTAGGCTTGGAAGGCGATGTGGAAGCTGCTGGGAGGTGTCCACCGCTGTGAGATCTTTAGGAACACAAGGCCCTGGGTCCCATTAGGCTGAGGACAAGCACTGCAGCGAGGGAAGGGGTGGGGAAGGGAGCCTTTGAAAGGGGCTCCCACCCTGGGACTTTGTGAGGAGTGCAGCCCGCTCCATCCCGAGGCCCTAGAGTCCCTAGAAGCTGCCCATCCCTTTCTGGCTTTTGCCTGAGTGTCTGAATCTCCACCAACGTTTCCAGCGCCCTGGGCTGCTTCAGCACCACTGCGGGGCCTCCCTCCCACACGGAAACTGCAGCCCAGAGTGGGAAGCAACCGAGCTTTCTGCATCAAACACCGAGACACTTTTGTTCACCCGTGCCTGTACATTTAACTGCGCAACCATCTAGATTGTTCTAGATTCGGATCGGCCCCTGGCTTCCCAAAAACTCTTTGAGAAAAATGCCACTTCAGAGTCAACCAGGCCCTCAGAGGTTTCTATTTCGGCTTCACATTTTCTGATGAAAACTGCAATTTTGTTACTTACTGGGAAAAGCATGAATTGGACACTTGTAGTAAGAAGAGGAAATGGCTTACCAAATATCAGCGTTAATTCTCCAGGTTCCGTTTAATTATGCAATAGGTTACTTCCTCTTCCTCAGTGAACATGAGCAAGCAATTGTCTGAAATATTAAATAGACAAAACCACAGAGAATACTAACTAATAAATTCTAGAATTATATGTGTGTGCTCTTCACGGGCAAAGACAGGCCTACCGCGGGGTTCCTGCCTCCCCCCCTCCTCCCCATGTCCTCCCAGGACCTTGGAGACTCCAGAAAATCATTTTTCAGGTTCATTTCTGGTGTACAAAACCACAGGCCGATAACAATTAATAGCTTTTAAATCTTTGGCTGCAACCACACAGAGTAAATGGTTCCCTTATTAACCTAGGGAGAATAATCATCCAGTAAAAGATCTCTCTTGTTCTTCCACCACGATTTGTTTCAAATGCATGTATTCAGCCCACGCTGAATGTTCTTGCAGATGTGAACACTTAGACGTTGGAATACGTTTCCTGCGAGCTGTCATTGTGCACTGCTTTTCAATTAAAAAAAAGATTTAAAAGATTATAAAATGCAAGATATTCAAAGCTTAGAACAAATCCTCTCATTGTGTTCACGATTACTTTCTATCTCTTATCATAAGGTTCGATCAAGCAGTACTTCTGGCTGTTTTCCCAAACACGCAGACCTATTTTATGTGAGGTGTGAGTCATGGTTCGGGAAAGACTCCTGGAGTGAAGAATAAAATGGCTCTTAAGTTATTGGTGATGATGGACTGGGAGCTAGACATTTATCCAAGGGAAGAAAAACAAAATAGGAAAGTATTGCCTGCCAATTTTAAATGAAAAGAGCTAACTGTCTTATATGAGTGTGTCCCTAAGAAATATGGAATTGTGGCAGAGCCTGGAAAGAACAGACAGTAGTGAGGAGTTCCCTCATGAATGGAATAATTTAAACTCTAGAGTAAAATGTGGACTCGTGTTTCAGGAAAGGAAAACATTAGTGTCTTTCCTCCATTCGATGCTATTTTCTGCGTGGTAAATTTTATGATGGCGAGTTCAAGAGACAGTGAAGTCAGTGGTTTCCTAAATGTCTATTTTAACACAAACACAATGTAACATATGTGGGAGGAGACAAAAATGATTGACTTAGAGCCCTTGCCCTTTGATACCCACCCTCCACCCCCACCCCCCAACCTGAGGACATCTTCATTCCTGCCAGGCCACTTATTGGAAATTTTATGTTTTCAAATCAGGGTATCAGGGTGAGGAAGAAAAAACCAGGAAGGAATCAGGAAGAAGCAGGGGGAAAAGGAGAAAATTACAAAGTCTTTGTTGATCTGACTCAGCACTATATGACAGAAATATAACATGAGCTACACACGCTCTTTTTAGTTTTCTATAGCCATAGTAGAAAAGCAAAAGAAACAAGATTAAATTTAAGTACATATTTTATTTAACCCAGTATATTTAAAACATTATTATTTCAACATGTAATGAATATAAAAAATTAGTCAGATACTTTAAATTTCCTCTTTCTTTCTTTCTTTCTTCTTTCTTTCTTTCTTTCTTTCTTTCTTTCTTTCTTTCTTTCTTCTTACTTCTTTCTTCTTTCTTTTTTTTAAGTAGGGTCCATGCCCAATGTGGAACCCAACACAGGAATTGAGCTCACAACCTTGAGATCAAGACCTGAGCTGAGATCAAGAACCAGATGCTTAACCAACTGAGCCACCCAGATACCCCTAAATTTCCTTTATAAATTTCATACCAAATTTTCTAAATCTGGTGTGTATTTTATACTCAGTGCACATCACCATTCTCTAAATGTGTAACAGCCACATGTGGCATGTGGCCACCATGCTGGACAGCACAGAGCCAGGTAATACAGTACAAAGAGACGGAGCAGAAGTAAAGAAGAAATGCTGTATGGGCTGTGGGGGTGAGGCACTTCGGCAAGGGTAAGAATTTTGAAGAAATCTGTGTTGGAGCAGCTGTGAACTGTCAGGTATAAATGTACAGAATCATCATGAAGTAGGCACTTAGATCCACGGGGTTCCTGTCTCCCCCCTCCTCCCCATGAATTTTCGAAAAGTAAAAATTAAAAAACAAAGTTGAGCTACTTTGAGATTAATTTGGATAGTCTGTGTTTCTTGAACCTGGACCACTTGGCCCTGGCTTTATTAAGGTTTCCCATCCAATCATATATGGAAGAGAGTTTATAAAGGTAGGGTAGAAAGATGCAGGTGGTTGAGGGCAGAAGCCAGAGCTATATTATTGCTTTGATCTGCACAAAGTATGCCTGTCTCTTGTCTGGCATGGGTCATGACCATCCCAGGAGGGCACAAAGTCAGCACATGAGTCAGTTGCAAAAGAGAGTATCAATGGTGATAGCTCACTGGGGTTGTGGAGCAGTGGTCTCAAAACCCTTGAGGGGGACAGGCATGACTATGTGGCAGAGATCCTGACATGTGGGTGTGGTGTGGAACGGTGAGCCACAGGGGGCAGGGTAAAGGATGCCTGCCACCAATGTACCACGCTTGGGCGCTACACACTAAAGGTGCACCTCAGCCAGGAGATGAGCAGGAGAGGCTGACACTCCAGCCTTCCCATGTGGCTTGGGCCCAAGAGCCAGGGCTGCCCAGAGCTCTGAACTCATTCTGTATCACATGAGGGTAACAGTCATCCCAGATCAGCATGTCTGCACCATTCTGATGGTCATCTTGTGTGATCCTGTGAAAGAAAGGCCATGCTGTTCTGGGTGTGTGAGCTACTCATCAGACCATCATCCTGGAGCTGGAGCCTGTCCACAGGGCCCCAGGATAACTCCAAGGATCTGAGTTCTCAAGTTATTCAGAGCATCTGGTGGACCCCGTGTAGGTGAAAGAGGGTCAGAGGCCCAAAAAGGAACAGAACAGAAGGGGACCAGAGCTCATTCAGATGGGTCTAATGACTCCAGCTCCAGTAATTTCAAGGAAGTTACTTCAAAGCATGGGGCCCCTTGAGGCATGGGGCCCAGGACAGAGACTCCACTTTGCAGGACTAAGGGCATTTGGGAGGAAGCCCTGCTAGCAGACGAGAAAAGAAAGTCAATACAAAGAGAGAAACAGAGTGAGGGAAGCCAAGGGACAGAGACAGTCCTGCTGACACTGAGCCCTTCAGGTGAGCTCAGCCACTGATAATCGGTCTTGGCAGGCAACAAATTCCCTTTCTGACTTCAGCTAGTTTGCATGGAGTCCTTGTTGCTTATAATGAAAAGATCCCTGGCCAGTATGGAGTTGGTTAGTGCTTTCAAGCCCAAAGTTGTGGTTTCTAACCTCATGGGAGCCAGTCCTTCTCCTCTACAGGTCTAACCATGCACCAGCGGGGCTAAGCAAGCAAGGTTGTAGCAAAAGTCATCTCCTCCCCTTTAAAGCAGCATGAGTATAAAGGGTCATCCCCACCGAAGGATGAGACCCTGGTTTTATCACAAGGTGTTCTCAAACTGCCTCCATGAACGGATTTGTGCCACCCTCCTCCACCCAGCTCAAAACACCTGGTGGCTTCACAATGCATTTACACTGATCTGTGTGATGTGACCCCAGCCTACTTGTTTTCTTAATCCCACCCCACCCACTCATCTCTTCCACGCTACTGCACTCTTCAGTCATCTGGACTTCTTCCTATTTCTTTAACATGCCCAGTTTAGTTCTGCCTCAGGGCCTTTGCACTTGCTGGCTCCTCCATCTGGAATGCCCTTTCCACTGCCTCATTTCTTTTTGTCCTCAGATCTCACTTTAAAGCACATAGGTCTTCCCTGACCCCTAGTTCTCTGTCATCCTATTTTCGTTCCTTTAACAACTGCTGCCATATATGATTTGTTTTGTTGGTTGTTTATTTTCTGCCTCCTCATTATATTTAAACCCCTTGTGGGCAGGAATCTTATTTGTCTTGTTCACTGCTGTATCCTCAGTATCTGAAAGAATGCCTGGCACAAAGTAGATGCTCATTAAATATTCATCAGTTAGCTGAACTGAAGGCACACAGGCTGTTTGGATGGACAGACACAGCCTGTCTTCTGAGGAATGCTGTCCTCTCAGCTCCTCAGCCAAGATCTATAAGAAGAGCAGGAATGAGAGGAAGCTGGTGCTGGGGCAATGCCAAGGGGAAGAGAAGAGGAGGGCACCCAGACATAGGGCATAGCACATGCCAGTGCCTTGCATGATGATGACCCATATGTCCCGTAGGGGGACTGTGGTGTCAGAAGAGCCCACAGATGGGGGTTTGGGGCAGGAGTACAGAAGCCCACTTCATATACTTCATAGACCACATGAGAGACTTTGGATTCTGTCTCAGAACAAAACAGGAAACCCCAGAAGGTGTTTAAGCAGAGTAAGAGCCACAAATTTGTGTTTGAGAAGAGGACTCTGGCTGCAGTGAGGGACAGAGAATGACAGAGGGACTGAGAAAGGGCTTTGGGGAGAACATTGCCATATTCATGGCTGGGCCTTAGCCAGCAGTGGAGGTGGAGAGAAGCAGACAGAGTTTGGAGACATTTAGGAGGGAATACAGGCAGCAAAATAACAAGAACACTCATCTGCTGTGCTGTGCTCACTGCAGCACCTGTCACTGCCCAGCAGAAAGTACCCAGTGACTATCAGCAGTGCTGTCAGCCTCCTGGATGAGCCCAGCACAGCATTTAGAAGGGTCAGTTCCCAGACAGGCCTTCCTGAATGACTGCAGCGGAGACATTTCCACCTGACATTGCTCAGGTGTGTGAAGCTGAAAGGTGAGCACAGGTCCTCTGCACATGGCTCCCAGGGGTGACATGGGGTTGCTAGTTCTTAGCTCTCACATCAGCCAGCAAAGAGAAAAAGCTTTCCCCCATCTTCTCTGGGTGCTACAGCTCCTCTTGCTCCCTGTCCCCTGTTGTCAGCTAGCTCCATCTGTTCTACTCCTTCACACAGGAGTGGGTTTCATTAGCCTAAACATGGAGACTGCATGAGCCAGGAAAGGGTTAAGTCAGCCCAATACATGTTCTGAGTCAAGTTGCCCATCTCCACCCTGCTCGTTCTCTTCCATTTTATGTTTCCTCTCTCTTCATCATATTTCTATGCAGCTTTTTCTCTGGATTTCCCATCCATGGAGAGAACAAATGACATGCTAATGTGTTCAATTGGTATCATATGTGGTAGCTTTGAGAGAAGGTGCCAGAGTGTGTAAGGGAAGTTGTAGGGCCATGGAAAGTATCCATGGCAATGTTACCCTGTTTAGCAAACATATTAAGAAAAATTATGCTGAGATAATCAAAGCATAACTTAGAGGTACGCTTTGGCAGGTCCAAATTCAAAACTGGTATTTTCCACTGGTTGACTACAAAGCAAAAATAATTGTATTCCAGTTTGTGCCTTGAACTTTATAGCAATACTGAGGCGGGCCTTTTCTGACCATGGATAATTATCAAAATGTCATGTGACTTTGGGCTGTATCCAGGACTCAAACAACATCAAATATCACTTAGAACATGTCCACACATTTTCCCTGCAGGAAGATAATCTTTGGTCATCCCTGTTTCACCAGATATTTCATTTTTATTTTTTCTTACTGATTCTGAAAGTATGTTGAAATAGAGACATTTACATGAAATCCCAAAATACTTACTCAGTGAAGTCAGTATTTATAAGGAGTTAAGTCCTTGGCCATCACTCACAGTGAGGGTATCCCCACTGCTACTCATTGAAGTCTTCTGTGTTCCGGCAGCAGGTGTCTCTGCATATCTCGGTGCATTCCAAATTGCCTAGAGTTTATATCTTATCTAATCTTAGGCCAAGAAGAAAGATTAAAAGCAGTAGTGTGATGCAGTTTTCTGGAGGAAAATGGAAGGTCTGGTTTTTGTATTGGCTTTGAAATTGACATAAATTCTGTTTTCTTGCACATAAAATATGTCAAAACAAATTAGGCATTGGCATAGGGGTTCTCTGGGACTTGAATCAAACTCGTCCACTGAGGAGCTAATACTGCAAAGCTCTGCAAGAATATAAGAGGATCTAAGTTTGGGGGCTTTTTAAGAAGTAGAAATTTAGATCAACCAGCTTCCACTGGCAAATGCAGTATGTGACCAGTCAGTAACAACTCATGTAGTTACCGCAACAAATAACATGCTGCCCTTGCTAATTGTGGATGATTCACTGTTGAGAGGACTTTTTCCTGGTAGCCTGAGTAAGACCTATCCTAAGTAATATATATATTTTATATTTATATATATTTTAATGATGTACAAAAAAATTGGCCATTATCCAATTACCCTAAGAGCCATAGCTAGCATTTTGTCATATATTCTTATAGCCTGTGTGTCTTTTTATGATTCAAGCTATCTTTTTTATTTTTCAAATTTTTTAAATTTTTAAATTTTATTTATTTATTCATGAGAAACACACATAGAGAGAGGCAGAAATATAGGCAGAGGGAGAGGCAGGCTCCTCGCAGGGAGCCTGATGTGAGACTTGATCCTGGATCCTGGGGTCACGCCCCAAGCCAAAGGCAGATGCTCAACCCAGACATCTCAAGCTACCTTTTTTTAAAACTCAGTATATTATGAATAATACCCTATGCTGATGAAAACAACCTGGAAATCTATTTAGTTGGGATGTCACATGATCGCTGAGCTTTGTATAGGGCTTAACACATAGTAAGCATTCAGTACATTTTTGAAACAATAAAATGACCAGGGCAGTGTAGTCTAGCTTTGGCACCAAATTGTAGTAGGAATGCACAAGGCTCTCCCTAAAACAGGTTGATAACATCTACTCTGTTTTCGGTGGTCCTTGTACTATCTCAGCCGGAAGAGTGATTTTTGAATTTATGGCATTCTTGTCATTCTTTTTGGTCTCCACCAGACTGAACCCAGGCTAGTCTGACATGACACAAGCCAGGTGCTGAGTCTGGGGCTGCCTTTCCAACTCCAGAATCTTCCTATGGAAGAACACTAACCATGGGGCCTCTGCACCCAGGTGCTCAGGGCGGGGAGGAAGTCAGCATCCCCCCACCCTGAAACCCCAGCATGCACTCAGGGAGCCCTTGGCATGGGGCTGCTGCTTCTGCCTACCGCCCCCCACCCTGCTCTCAGGAGCCTAAAGCCACAGGTAACCGCCCAGCTGACGGTGGTAGGTTAAAGTTATTAGGAACACCTAACCTAAGGTGAGATCAGCAGAGTTAAGCAACTTCATTCTGTCCCAGAAAATCTGACTCATTGTTTGGGTTAAGTCATTTTCCAGTCCATTTATCCACCAGAACTCCCATGTTGAATGTTATAGATTGACTTCTTCATCTTCCACATTATGAGAGGAAAAAGAGAGATGACGAGAAGATGATGAAGAAGAAGATGAAGATGATGCTATGGATTATGGTTCTGTGATGCTCCACTCGGTAACTTGAAAGGAATAAAAACCCAGAAAGCCAGAGTCCACGTGAAGCAGGACATCACTTTCTTAGGAGCACAGGGGTCTTCAGAAGGACATTCTGCGTCCCCAGAGAAGCATTCCTAGAGAACCGTTCCAAACAAAGACTTCAGATGAAACAGGCTCTAAAGAGTCAACACCCACAAAACAGATGATTTCAAAAATGTTTTGAATGCACACAGCCAAAGAGGTCTTTTCTATTGTTGGTGGTGGGGTTTCAGCTTTAGGTCACACTTACCGCTTCCCTCTCAAGCTGCGAGCCTATGGAGCTTTCACATTTGCTGTGAAAATGTCCCAGGAGGGTGGTCCATCAGCCAATACAAGGAGAGAGGGCACAAGACCACACCGACAGAGAAGATGCTGGAAGCCTTCTCCCCCGTGGCCCACCACCCTCCTGCCCGGAAGTGCCTACACATGCAGCTGTCTGACTCATCCAAGAGCAGACAGTAAGCAGTCATATTCGGTGATTACAAATCAGTCTATCTACAATATAAATATTCCTTTCAAGTAGCTATATTACTCTCTCTGTGAAGCATGTAGGATATCTGCTCTGTGTCATTTTTCCATTAAAATGCATTTCTAAAGAATTCCAGCTACCCGATAACATCTGCTCCACATCTTCACATGATTTATATGACTATGTGGCCAACTCCATGTATAAGTATAGAAAGAGTCTGAGAGAGATCTTGTTCTAAATATGAGTAAAAGTGGAAAGATAGGTACTTAATTATGTCATCAAATTCATTTTAAATCTTAGAACATCATATTGTCAACCATATTTATTATTTCATGTCAGTGAAACATCAGAGGGCTATAGATGTATATGTTCCTTGCCATTAATTCTAATTTTTTTTTTTAAGATTTCATTTATTTATTCATGAGAGACACAGAGAGGCAGAGACACACCAGAGGGAGAAGCAGGCTCCCTGCAAGGAGCACAGTGGAGGACTTGATCCTGGGGCCCCAGGATCACGCCCTGAGCCGAAGGCAGACACTCAACCACTGAGCCACCCAGGCGTCCCATGATTCTGAATATTTTACAGAAGTTATTTCCATGACAAGTCTCCTTCAGAGAGTGACAGTGGGAAACGGGAGGGTGGCGGGCTCACCACTGGCCACATGCGCTCCAGATGAGAATGCCTCTCGTGGGTGGAAGCCCCGGGCCCCCTGTTCAGAGGATAACAGGCTGGTGGCCGGGCCTGCGGATTCAGGGTGCGGGGGGCCCGCAAGCTCTTCCTCTGGGCCAGCTGAGGCCTCTGCAGAGCCCACCCCACGACAGCGCCCAGGAGCTTGTGGGTGGCCCGGGGCTTGGACCCCCTCTTCCAGAGCACACGGCCCCTTTTTGCGTTCCTCTCACTCCCTTTCCTGGCCTTCTGTTGCTGAACCATCCCTCTTGAAGCTGGTTCACCCCGTAAGCAGCATCTTTGGTCTCAGCCTGGGAGCCCATGTGCCTGGGAGGGATGGGGGCTCTTCTAGGGTGTTCTAGGGGCCGCAGGCGTTTTCCTGGGCTCACCCTTTACAGAGCCTGCGCGCATCTCCCTTCCAGGAAGGAGCGGCCTATGGCATTTCCAACAAAGTCTCAGTCGACTCAGAATATACAAAGGGTTTTTTCTTTTTAAGTCAGTCTTGAGGCATAATTTACATATCATAAAATGTATCCTTTTTAAATATACAGTTTGATGAGTTTTGACAAATGTATACTTCCACGTAGCCAGCATCACGATTAAGATACAGAATATTTCCATCACCCCCAATGGTTCCTCGTGCCCCATGCCCGGCGTGCCCCTGGCCCCCAGCCCCAGGCGGATGCGTGTCTACTTTCTGTCATAAATCAGTTTTGCTTTTTGTGGATTTTTATACAAATAAATCATGCAGTATGTAGACTTTCCTATCTTATGCTCAGCAGAATGGCTTTGGGGTTCATCCATGTGGTAGCATGGTATTAGTAACATCTTTGTTTTAGCTGAGCAGTATTCCATGGTATGGAAATCGCACAGTGTATTCATCTCTTCATTTGATGGTAGACATCTGCATTTCCAGTTTAGGGGTATTAGGACTACAAATGCCTTTTCTGCTTCTGGATGTAGCACTCAGAGTGACCATGGTTATTGCCCTTAGAGAGCTTGGAATCTTGGCAGGAAGAGGTTTAAATGATGTGATACTCGTGGAGGTTTATTACTGGTTGTAATCAACTGCAGGAAAGCTTAGCGGTTGTGCCAGGTGGGATGGAACAGCGAGTGGATGCCAGAGTACAGTGGGCAGGAGTCACTGGGAGGGGTTATTTGATTGGGTAAGTGGCATGTTAAAGCCCCGTCAGATGAATGGGGACCAGGGGGCCAAGGGGCAGAGGGAAGTGCCCCTGGAGCAGTCCTGACAGGTGGGAAGGGCCTTGCAGATGCCATTGGACCTTGAATAGAGAACTTGTGTTCAGTGAGAGGCTGAGAAAGGGCTGGAAGGCCTTGAACACTGGGATTAGAAGCTCAGCACCGATGTCCCAAACAAACTAAAACATGGAATTGTTGCAAGTGTCTGAGCAGGGAAGGGCATGGGCAAAAGCAGTGTTTTGAAAGATTCCCATCGTTGGTGTGCAAGTTGGCTTGAATAGAGCAAAGAATACAAGAAAAGAGATAACAAACAGTAGGTGTTTATCTGAGCTTGTTTTCCTACCAGCTTCAAGGGTGGCCTCCCCAGCTGCAAAAGCATCCCCGGTGATAGAGTGGAGCAGAGACACGTGGGAAAGTCTCAGATCATACCCCTGGCAAGCCGTATTCATTTCCTATCGCTGCATTGCAATTACTTCAAATTCAATAGCGAAGACAACACACCTTTTTCTTCTAATTTCATGGTTTCTTTGAGTCTGGATTTGGGACATAGGTTAGTTGGGTTCTCAGTTCACAGTCTCACCAGGCTGAAATCAAGGTGTTGGCTGAGGGTGTGTTCTCATTTGGAGCTCAGGATCCTCTTCCACGCTCATTCAGTGTGTTGGCACAATTCAAGTCCTGCACTTGTAGGGCTGAGGTCCTCATTTCCTTGCTGACCTAGTGGCTCCCCCCCCTCCCCGTTTTAGCCATGGGGCTCTTTCATAGGTCATCACAAGATGGCTGTTTGCTTTCTTCCAGATCAGCAGGAGAGAGCCTGCTGCCACTTGATCTCTTTTAAGGGCACTCCAGATTAAGTCAGGCCCACCAGGAGAACTTCTCTTTCAGCTGACGCCAAGAACCTTAACTGTATCTGCAGAATCCCTTTTGCCATATAAAGTAACATAATCATTGGAGTGGCATCTCATCGTATTTAGAGGTCCCACTCAGGCTCAAGGGGGAAGATCCAGCAGCACGTACACCAGGGAGTGGGTATCTTAGCCCTCTTAGAATTCTGCCTACCACACACGGTCTGCCCTCTCTCTTTTTTTGTTTTAACTTATTATTTATTTATTCATGAGACACACACACACACACACACACAGAGAGAGAGAGAGAGAGAGAGAGAGAGAGGCAGAGGGAGAAGCAGGCTCCGTGCAGGGAGCCCGACATAGAACTCGATCCCGGGACTCCAGGATCAGGCCCTGGGCCTAAGGCAGCGCTAAACCGCTGAGCCACCCAGGGATACCCTGGTTTCTCTTTAACTCACTGTTTCCCCACCTCTAAAGAGAGGAGTTCTGGGCTAGGTCCTCTCAGAGGTTCTGCTCTGTGTTTTCCCTTATTTCATGATTACGGAGTTAAGATGGAAGCACCATTACCAATCATCACCTCCAAAATGTGATGTAAAGACTGTGGCGACCTACTGGACAGAGGTGGCCCACAGTCATTGAGAGGGCGCGTGCTGAGGGAAAGGAGAGCCGATCGATTGTGGCTATGTTGTGGAGTGGGTGGTTGGGGGAGTTCTTAGGGCCACCCATCCATATCCCTTTCTTCTCCTCCTAAGCAGTACATGGTAGGACTGTACTTCCCCAGCCATGTGACTGACTTTGGCCAAGGGAAGGTGAGCAGGTGTGACATATATCACTCCGAGCAGAAGCTGTAAGAGCCAGTGTGTGTGTTTTGTTTCACTCTTTTTCCCTCTGCCATGGTGACTAACAAGATTTGAGATAGTGGCTGCTCCATCAGCCCAAATCCCCAGGTGGGAGTATGCAGAACAAAGCCCTGGTCAACCCACACTGGACTGAGGCATAAATGAAAAATAAATCTTTGTTGTCTGATGATTCTGAGAGTTGGGATTGTTTGTTACTGCAGCATAACCTAGCCTATCCCTGGCTGATACAAAGGACAGCATGACTATCAATCTTGGTGCCACCTTCTCTCTTTTTTAATTGAAGCTCGATGAACATACAATATTATATTAGTTTCATTACAACATGATGATTCAATATTTGAATATATTATAGAATTATGACCACAATAAGTCTATTTGACATTTGTTGCCATACCTGGGTACCAATTTTTTTCTTGTGATGTGAACTTTTTTTCTTGTGGTGAGAACTTTTAAGATCTATTATTGTTTCAACAACTTTCAAGTATGCAATGCAATGTTATTAACTCTAGTTGCCATGCTGTATATTACATCCCCATGACTTACTGATTTTGTAACTAGGAGTTTGTACCTTTTGATGCACTTGACCCATTTTGTCTGCCACCTCCACCCCTACCACCTCTGGCAACCACCAATCTATTTTGTGTATCTATGAGCTGGGTTTTGTTTTTTTGTTTCTCTGAAGATTCCACAATGAAGAGCAATCATATGGTATTTGTCTTTCTCTATCTGACTCCTTTTACTTAGTGTAGTGCCCTCAGGGTTTATCCATGTTGTTCCAAATGGCAAGATGTCATTCTTTTTATGGCTGAGTAATATTTCGTTGTGTATGGATATACCACATTCTCCTTATTCATTCATCTGTCACTGGAAACTTAAGTTGTTTTTCTGGGACTTCTCATCTTAGCCAGGTCTCTGATCCATTTATTTCTGAGATATAGGACCCAACCCAAAAATCTGCATGAAAAGTAACTGTATCACTGTAGAGGCATGTTTTTTTTCATCATTCAAACAGAACTACCCACCTACTCACTGAGGGAAGATGTTGTCTCACACCCTGGGACCTCATCCCTCATGACAAATCAGCTATTTTTGTTTGAGGACAAATAAGTGTAGTTAGCACATCCAGGGAAGCTGCCAGTCAGACACACCGTCACCTGATTTGGACATACCTGATGCAATTTACTCATCATCTCTTTCTGAAAGTCTCAGTCACCATGCAGACTACACAGACCCTTGCTCTTTTCTTTGTGCCTATGATTTGTTTGTCCATCATGTTGGTATCTTTAGGATTCTTGGTCTTCCAGACTTTCATGTTGATGATGTCTCTCTAGGCCTCTCTTTTCTGTGACCACCTCCAAAAGGCCACTCTCCTTCCTGAATGTTTTGAAACTCTGACCCTTCTCTGATGTCTTCTCAGATGCCCCCTGGGTGCTCCCCTTCTTCTGGGGACTATTTCTCTCTTTTCTTCATAGACCTGCCTCTTTAACCGTCTGCTCTGGTCTTTTCTTCTCCTGCTCTTCCATATTTTAGGGCTTCAGGGGATACCCCTCTACTGGGCCTACCTACAAGCCACTCTCTGGCTCTCAAGGTTAGTGCTTGCTACCCAATTGCCTGATTGGGAAAAACCCTGGACCATGTTGGGCAGTCCCACAGGAATCACATACAATGATCTGGACTCATCCCAAAGACAACATAAATCACTGGTGACTGCAGATTGAGATGCACATGAGCTACAGCAGCAGGGGACCCCCCCCCCCCCAGCAAAGACTGAATACAGCTGCTGCTATGAGAAGAAATAAGTCCCCAAAGCATGTTGGGTCATAAATGATGCCATGGTGTAAAGAAGAGGGAAATAAGACCCAGAGAGAACCTGGCCATTATAGCAATGGTAATAGCTGACCATCATAAGCACTTAATATGTGCCAAGCACTCTGTGGATACTCCTGTGTATTATTATCTCCTATGATCATCTTATTTCCTCTGAGGTAATAGAAGTATCACACCCATCTGTCTGGTGAAGAAATAGAGGTTCAGAGATTTTAAGTAGCTGATCTAAGGTAACACAGCAAGGATGCAGAGAGCTGGGATGACATTCCAGACACGACTGTGGGGTCCAGAGCCCAGCCCCTATCCAGGAAAGCATAGTGCCTCAAGGCAAGGGGAAGGAGGAGCCCCATGGGTAGGACGGTTACCCACTGGTTGCCAGTGTGGATAATGATTCCCTTGACTGCAGGGTGGGAGGCCTGCTGCTCCCCGGCCTCTCAACTCTCTTTCCCGGATCCTCTACACAATGCAGATTGAAGAAGCCCCAGTTTGAATTCTTCTCCAGGCTGCTGGTCCTAAGAGCTTTGGGTCTTGGAATCCAGGCCACAGGCTCAGGGGTTGGCTTGCTTCTGCCTGAGGTAGTGCAAGATGACCTTGCGTTTGCAGCTGGGCCAGTGCAGGCACCCAGAGAGGTTGGACGGCCCTTTCAGAATAGGAGAGAATTGAATTATTGTTACATCAACTCCCCCGACACTTTGAACACTACGGCCCCGCCGCCCTCCTTCCTCTGCAGCTTTTCCCTGCCTATAAAATGAAAAGCAGATTGCCTCGCCAGGGGCTCCAAGCAGGGCCTGCATCGGAGGTGTGCGCGGAGGGAAAACACAGCGTGCACACGGCGTCTGGGCCATCTGCTTCTCATTGACCGCGGCGCAGCCGTGGCCAGACAATGGGCCAGTGTGCAGCCTGCACCCAGCTACGCCGCAGCGGTGACCCCGGGCCCGCTGCCGGGCAGGCTGGGGAGTGGCCCTCCTCCGCCCCGCAGCCCCAGAGGCTCGGAGCTCGTTTCCTAGAGCGTGGGGGTGGTTCCCCCTCATCTGGCCGTTTCTTCTTTCTTTTCTTCCTAGAAAGATGGGTTTCAGCTGTTCCCTGAAGACTCCTGGTAACCTCCTTCAAAAGCAGTATTTATTGTACGTGTGTTTTAACATTGCAACTGCAGTCTGCATTCGATGCAGAAAACCCAGAAGAGGAAAAAGAAGCAAAAACCAGTGACAGTCCCACTACTAGGGGTTAGTATAGGTTCTGCTGGTCTATTTTCCATGCATATTTTTCAACCTTGTTTTTAAAAACAATGATGACCTAATATACATTTCTGAGTTAGGCAGTGTACTAAGTACTTTGCCTGGATGATCTCAGGCCATATACAGTACAGCCCTGTTAGGTAAACACTTTCATTACTACCATTTTTACAAATGAAGGCACTACAGTTTGGAAGAGGCAGGGAATCTGCCCAGGATTCCCCAGGGAGGTTGGTGGGACCAGGATTCAGTAGCAGGCTGGGCACTCCAGATCCCACCGCCCCAAACTGCCCCAAAATACACATCTGTGTGCCATGCAGACTGGTGTGTGTCCTGATTTTTCACTAAACAAGAGATTGAGGGGGCACAACTGGATGGCTCAGTTGGTTAAGCATCTGACTCTGGTTTTGGCTCAGATTACGATCTTGTGGCTGTGGGATTGAGCCTCATCTTAGGCTCCACGCTCTGCATGGGTCTGCTTCAGATTTTCTCTCCCTCTCCCTCTCTCTCTCGCTCTCTCTCTCTCTCAAATAAAAATAAAATTTTAAAAAGTAAAAGTAAAGAAGTAAATAATAGATTGAAACTAATTTCTCCTTCATTTAATTGTCCTCTGCCCAAGATTCTTACAGCCACCACTATGCCATTGCATAGGCTTACCTTAACCTTTGTAGCCATGTTCCAGATTTTGCCATTATGATCCTGAGATGATCAATAAGTCCAGAAATCTTTAAGCTCATTCTCTGATGATTTGGTAATAGTGAAATTCTGAATGAAAGGACACACATACCTGGAAGAATTTTGAAAGAAATGGCAAATTGCCTTTAAGAAAAATTATATTGAAAAAAAAAGAAAGAAAAATTATATTGGCAACACAGGGTATTATAATCTTCCATCTATCAAATTGGCAAGGATTTTTTAAAATTTATATCTCTTTTGTAAACTTTAAGTCTTTTTTTTTAGTGATCAAGCAATGAAACTTCTTATTCATTCATTGTCAATTTTAATTTTTTCTTTTGTCAGTTTACTGCTTATGCTCTTTAACCTAGTTTTCTGTTGTGTGATTCATTTTCAGATTGACTTGCAGAAGCTTATTACATTAAAGATTTTAATCCTCTGCTGCCCAGATTGCAAATACACGTCTCAGTTTGTCTAGCTTTTATTCAGTTGCACCATAAGATAAAATTCAATTCAATTTATCTTAGGCTGTTTTTGCATTTTTGTCAGAGGCTTTAAAATATTATTCAGCTGATCTATATCCATCTTTTTCTTTGTACATCCTGCCTTTATTATTTTCTTTAAACTTCCTCTGTCTCCTTAGCAATATGACATAAACATTCATGTTGAATATACATTTTATTTTGATGTTTTAAGTTGAGCTTGCTGCAACATGAACTAAAGAACTGAGATGTCAGGGTGGGTGGCTCAGTGACGGAAGAGAGTGAAAGTAAACCCTATCAGCTGATTGCCCTGGAAAACAAAACTAAGTAACCCATCTATCATGAAACTGCCATGTAGACTGACCCAGTTACTTGTTTTATTTTGTAATATCAGTAAGAGACAAAGAAATGTTTATATGTGTGTATTTTTTTGGTCTGCTGTTTCAAACTCATCACCATTTCTTACCTAGGTAAATGGAGTTCGTAAGTGTTTAACTATCAGCAAGTGTTGGTTAATTTTCTTCATAATTATCATAAAGCTAACATTTTAGGACTTTAAGCATTTTTAAGCATAGAACTGCACCCAGTCTCCACATGTTCAGAGTTGAAATACCATCTGTATTCTATCACAGAGCTCGGAAGCAGGGAGTGCCATCCTGACCCCAGCCTCAAGTCCCCCCAGTCCAGATGCATCCACGCCTTCTCAATTTCTTCCCTGTGGAATGGAATAGAAATCTTCTAGGTCAACAAGCCTGGGGGCAGATTCCAATTGTGAAACATTTATAGATGACCTCATTTACTTCTATACATGGGGAAGAATATCCAAAAGGCAGAAAAGAGCAGTAAAATATATACATGAGTGATCCACCATACTGGTGAGAAATACTACCGAATGCCTGTGTTATTCCAATGTTACGTTCCCCTGGCCTCTCTGTTTCCTTCCTTTGATCTATTCCAGATACCCACATTGTCCAAACCCAACCAGAAGCCAGAGCACAAGACATCCTGGGCAATGTGGCTTATAGAGGTTATAGATCCAGAATCACAGAGCAAGGTAGAGAAAAGTGGAGGACGGATCCCATGGTGAGCAGGGGCACAGAGAATAGTCAGGATAAATAATAGAAGAAAAGTAAAAATCCTTCAAAATTCCACCATCCAGGGAGTGCCCCAGTGGCTCAGTCAGTTAAATGTCTGCCTTCAGCTCTGGTCATGATCTGAGGGTCCTGGAATAGAGCCTGGCGTTGGAGTCCCTGCTCAGGGAGGACTCTGCTTCTCCCTCTCCCTCTGCCCCTCCCCACTCTCATGCACACACACACACTCTCTTTTCTCTCAAATAAATAAATAAACTATTTCAAAAAATCCACCATCCAAAGGTAAACTTGATTAATACTTTGGTAAGTTTGCAATGACTGTAATGTTCACGACTTTTATATGGTTGAGATTTACTACATAGTTGCTTTTTAAAGCATAGTTAACCAGGGAACAGTTAAAGATCCAAATTAAAAACTATTTAGGTGAGGGTTTGATGACACATAATCATTGCATTTGAGGGGTTTTTTAATTCTGCTGGTACACACACACACACACACATACATACACATACACAATGACCCAAGTCATTCAATGGGAAAATTTTTTTCCTAGTGTGAATTTTTCAAATGCAGAAAACTATTACTCAAGCTTCTTGAAATGTAAATGCTCTTTTTTCTTACACTGTGCAACTGTTCTTTTGTGAACAAAATTAAGATTTTTTTGTTTGTTTATTAGCTTTGTAATCACAGTATCTTGAGTCTGTTATCAGGGATGACAAACAAGTGACACATTTACCGTCATGTTCCATTTTGTTTCCCCAAGACAGGCATCCATCATTGATGCCCTCTTTCTTTTCCTGGGAGCACCCATGTGGCTCAGTATGTTACTCAAAACAACAATCCTTAGTACAGCAAGTCTCATAAACGAGGGCTTACTGCTGTCCATTAAGTTTAGTAATCATTGGGATACCTGGGTGACTCAGTGGTTGAGTGTCTGCCTTTGGCTCAAGTCATGATTCTGGGATCCTGGGATAGAGTCCCTCATCAGGCTCCCTGCAGGGAGCCTGCTTCTCCCTCTGTCTATGTCTCTGTGTCTCTCATGAATAAATAAATATAATCTTTTAAAAAAACATTTAGCAATCATTGAAAATAGAAATATACAGCCTGATAGTTTCTGTGGCCATCCACCACAGGAGAAGCATCCTCTTAAATTTGGAGTGAGAGATATGGCACCAAAAATTCCATTCCTTGGTCTCAGCAGAACTGCAGAAGCAGAAAAACACTGGAGGAAAATATGAAGAAGTGAGGTTAAAGTTGCAGAACTTTCGGTAGAGCACCCCAACTGGATTCTGAGGTTGGGATCTCCATAAGAGAAGAAGTGCATATCCAGAATATCCTCGTCTCACATTCTTAGAGTTTATGATCTCAGTCATTAATGTAAGTCTATTTTGAATGCTTACATATCTAAGGATGTCTGTCTATTTCCCTGACTCTGAAGGCTGCAAAATTATTGGGTCCCAACTCTTTCTCTTCAAAAACCTTCTGAAGGCTGCTCTACATAGAGTGGTGAAGGAAGTCTGAAGCCAATCAATTTTTATATTCTTTGTAAGAAGTTTTTTTTCTTCCTTGATGCTTATTATGTAAAAGTAAATTGTTCTTAAAATTCAAATACTTTGCTAGAATGCATTTTAAGTGACTGCATTCATTCCCCTCTGTGAGGGGTCCTGAAGACCATCTGTCACTAGGATTGGAAATTCACCAAAATGACTCACAAAACTCTGCATAAAGTGCTCTCATGGCTGAGATTTACTTCAACAAAGTCAACGGAGTATGCCAGTAGCTTATAAAGGGAAAAATACAAGCGAGTCTGGCAGCATCCCGGCGCAGGCTTCTTTTTTACTCTCTCCCTCCTGTTAGGGGTCACACAGAGCTCACTCTTCCCCTGGCAAGGAAAATGGAGTAACATATGTGCGATGTGTCTGCCCAGGGAATCCCGCTAGAGACTCCATTCTCAAGGTTTTTATTGGCATCTGATCATATAGGCACTCTACATTGCATAGACCAAAATCCAGACTCCGGGAAGGAAAGCAGATGTTCAGCATAAACCATAGTATTTGTAAAAACAGTTTAGGCACCGTTAGCCACTCTTACCAGTTAGGCGAAGTTTTCTATCAGTGTAGGGAACGACGGACCAGCCGAGTTCCCAGTCACACCAGCCAGCAAGGCTTCCTGAGGGTAGGGATTCCAGGTCTGCTTTATGAACTCTTTTCTGCACAGCCCTCTTTATTTTTCCTTCAGATGGGATGAGCTCCTTTAGATTGCATCCTAATTAAAGTTTTCTTTAATTATATCACTCATTATTGTTTTTGTTCCCATTATGTGAGTTTCTTCCTTAGGATGTTCTATAATTCTTTTTTTTTTTTTTTAAGATTTATTTATTTATCTTAGGGAGAGAGAGAGAGCGCATGTGATCGGGGGAAGGGCAAAGGGAGAGAGAATCCCAAGCAGGCTCCCTGCTGAGCCAGGAGTCCAACACAGGGCTTGATCCAGGACCCTGAGATCATGACCCCACCCAAAATCAAGAGTCAGACGTTCAAGCCACTGAGCCACCCAGGCGCCCCATCTGATATTCTATAATTCTTGAATTTGGTGGGATAGTGAAAGGGATGCAAACTCTCCTCTCCTTCCTTGTCATTTCCATCAATTTGCCCTTATCTTCTGCCTTCTTTGAGTCTCCTGCTTGTCCTCCATGTTACTCATTCACTTGTTGTGGCATCAGCCTTGCTTCTTGTGCACCAAATGCAGGGTTGATTGGTTGGGTTTTTTTCTGGTATTGCATTAAAAATGTTTAAATTGCAAACCTGACTTGATTTGTTACAGATCCTATTATCTTGTTGTTTCTCCCACTCTGCTCATCCTCCACAGTGAAAGGTTTATCTAGATCCACTAATTTCCACGAGGGAAGGCTGTGAAGGCTTATGCCTGTTGCTGCCTCTGTCATTGCAGAGTATCTGTCAAAAGCCCTGTCTTGTCAAAAACCCTGTCAAGTCAGAGATCATGGTTCCAAGTGACCAGCAGGTTTGTATTTACTGAACAGCTGTTCACCGAAATCCTTCACCATCTCTGCCGGGGAGCTCTCTGACACCATGGAGAAATGCGGAACAGAGAAAGAGCGGTGCCCTGGCGTGCCTGGCTCCTGGGTATTCTGTCTCTAGGCTGTGGCTCTCTTGTCACGTCTGTGAAGATTCCCCTCCTGGCTTCTGTGGAGCCTCGTTCTTCTCCATCCACATTTTCCAGGACCGGAGGAGAAGGTTGCCCAGGGATGCAGAGAGCATTCTGGATGGCGTCCTGATGTTTTGGATAGGTTAGCCCCGTGGTTCTGGTCTTGGGGTCTGGCTCCCTGGCTCACAGAAGGGAAGGTCCTGAAATAACATTTTTAATCTAGTTTCTCACCTGGCATTTGGTTGAATATTGATCCAAATTCACAGAAAGATGTTTTTACTATTTCCATTGTCATTTTAGATATTTTCGCAAGAAGTTGGGAAGGACCCAGTAGGGAGCTATTAACCAAATATCATATTTTTAATTTTAATTTTTACTCTTTAAAAATATTTTATTTATTTATTCATGAGAGACACACAAAGAGGAGAGAGAGAGAGAGGCAGAGACACAGGCAGAGGGAGAAGCAGGCTCCATGCAGGGAGTCCGACGTGGGATTTGATCCTGGGTCTCCAGGATCACACCCTGGACTGAAGGCGGCGCTAAACTGCTGAGCCACCTGGGCTGCCCAAGTATCATTTTTTTTTTTTATTTGAATTCAGTTTGCCAACAAATAGTATAACACCCAGTGCTCATCCCATCACGTGCCCTCCTAATGCCTCTCAGTCACCCCATCCCCCCCACCTCTCCTTCTGCAACCTTTTGTTTCCCAGAGTCAAGAGTCTCTCATGGTTTGTCTTCCTCTCTAATTTTTCCTCTCTCAGTTTCCTCTCCTTCTCCTATGGTCCCTTTCACTATTTCTTATATTCCACATATGAATGAAACCATATGGTAATTGTCTTTCTCCAGTTGACTTATTTCACTCAGCATGACACCCTTCAGTTCCATCCAGGTCAATGTAAATGGTAGGAATTCGTCTTTTCTGATGGCTGAGTAGTATTCCATTGTATGTATATATACATCACATCTTCTTTATCCATTCATCTGTCAAAGGACGCCACAGATCCTTCCACAGTTTGGCTATTGTGGACATGGCTACTGTGAACATTGGGGTGCAGGTGTCCTGTCATTTCAAGTACCATTTAAAAATTCAAGTTTTAAGGAATCTTCTAATTAAAAGGCTATTGGGGCTCACAAAGAATAGAGCACTGTAAGCAGACAATGGAGATTAGAGTCTCATTAAGGAGTGAGGACAGGGATCTCTGGGTGGTGCAATGGTTTGGTGCCTGCCTTTGGCCCAGGGTGCAATCCTGGAGACCCAGGATCGAATCCCACGTCGGGCTCCCAGTGCATGGAGCCTGCTTCTCCCTCTGCCTGTGTCTCTGCCTCTCTCTCTCTCTCTCTCTGTGACTATCATAAAAAAAAAAAAAAAAAAAAAAAAGGAGTGAGGACAGATACAAGTGGAAAATAACCCACAGTCTCAAACGATGTTTTTTGATGGGAAGGGGCCAAGATTCAAGCTCTGGCTACCCATTCCTGCCTCCAGCATGGACTTGCTATGTGACATCAGATGAGGCCAGGCTCCCTTCTGGAATTCTCTTGCCTTGTTTACAGATAAGGGGATTGGTCTAGAGAGTTTCCAATATGCTTCCAGCTCCAATTTTCATCATCATTCTCAGCTGCTGTGATTCAATGGGAATTCTGTAGAAAAGAGGGATGGGCCATCCTTGGGCTGATGGATCACCCCAAGGGGCAAAGAAGCAGAAATGACAGATACCTTCTGGAGTTCAGCCTCAGTGCTGGATGCGAGAGTCCCCGCATCCAACCAGGAGTGCTCAGCTCCAGCCTCTCTTGCTTATCTCTTTGCCTGCTAGATTCCTTTACACAAAATGGCCTGCAAATGATCTGAGCGTGTGGTTTCCAAAGGTCTTGTCTGTTTGAATCATCCTGAGTGTGTGCATGTGTATTCAATATAGCAGAAAATGATTGTCAGCCCCTTTATAAAATGGAGAAGTGCATTCTTCCTTTTATAACTGATTCATAATTTAGCCATAAAAAGTTGGGTGTTGCTTCTTTCTGACAATGTGCCCTGACCCTTTTGTCAGGCCAAGTTTAAACAGGGAGTCTAAGGCTCAAGTGAGTAACTCCTGCGACGTCAGGGTATGCAGAGACCTCGGGACCTGTCCTGGAGCTTCCTCTACTCCAGGGGGATTTTCTCCCTGTGTTCAGAATTCCATATTCTCTCTGAATGTCTGATAGACAGATGGGAGTCAGCACCCATGGTAAAGAGCAGGGTGGCACCCTGCTGTCTAAGGAAGCTGGTCTTGGGTGTGACTTGCCTCCCCCTACCTTGGGGCCGTGGGTTGAAGTCCTCCCCATGGAGACACAGCTGGCTGGCTGTCCCCTGGAGTAGGGGGCCCTGTTTCTCTCCACTGTGCCTCCTGTGAGAGTTCCTTACCCCTAGCCAGCATAGGAGGGGCACTTAGCAAACTGAGCAGATTATAAGACACTACCAAAACCAGATATTCAGGTTAATGCAAAATCCACTTGTGGGGTGTGAGTAATCTAATTGGCTGTTGACATGCAAACAGAATAGATAATCCAAAGCTCTCCCTCGCACTTGGTATTGCAGCTTCCCCTTCTCTCAAGACAAACTGCTCATACTGGTGCTTCTCATAGACCCACACTTGAGGGAGAGGGAAGAGTGGGGAGGACCGTCTTTTAATTCATATTATGAGATGTTGCAAGAGAGGGAAATGCACATATCTCAAGGGATCCTTCTCTGTGGCTTCCCCTGACTTCACTGCCTGTGGGTCTCGTACCCAACGGTGCAAGGTGCAACGGTCTTGCACCTTCTCTTTGTTTCCCCAGCTGGATCACAGCATTTTTTTCATACTGTCTTGTATTTGTCCACGTGTCTGTCTCTCCATCAGTCTCTCCTGCAGGTTGAGAACCATGTCCACTTCTCACCTCAGATGGAGCCTGTGCTGAGTGCATGCTCAGCAGTGATTGGCTAAGCCGAGTCCATAGACTTTGCTAAGGAGCTGAGAGGACAGCATTCCTCAGAAAACAGGCTGTGGGGATCCCTGGGTGGCGCAGCGGTTTGGCGCCTGCCTTTGGCCCAGGGCGCGATCCTGGAGACCCGGGATCGAATCCCACATCGGGCTCCCGGTGCATGGAGCCTGCTTCTCCCTCTGCCTGTGTCTCTGCCTCTCTCTCTTTCTCTCTGTATGACTATCATAAATAAATAAAATAAAATAAAATAAAAAATTAAAAAAAAAAAAAGAAAACAGGCTGTGTCTGTCCATCCAAACGGCCTGTGTGCCTTCAGTTCAGCTAACTGATGAATATTTAATGAGCATCTACTTTGTGCCAGGCATTCTTTCAGATACTGAGGATACAGCAGTGAACAAGACAAATAAGATTCCTGCCCACAAGGGGTTTAAATATAATGAGGAGGCAGAAAATAAACAACCAACAAAACAAATCATATATGGCAGCAGTTGTTAAAGGAACGAAAATAGGATGACAGAGAACTAGGGGTCAGGGAAGACCTATGTGCTTTAAAGTGAGATCTGAGGACAAAAAGAAGTGAGGCAGTGGAAAGGGCATTCCAGATGGAGGAGCCAGCAAGTGCAAGGGCCCTGAGGCAGAACTAAACTGGGCATGTTAAATAGGAAGAAGTCCAGATGGCTGAAGAGTGTAGTAGCGTGGAAGAGATGAGTGGGTGGGGTGGGATTAAGAAAACAGGTAGGCTGGGGTCACATCACACAGATCAGTGTAAATGCATTGTGAAGCCACTAGATGCTTTGAGCTGGGTGGAGGAGGGTGGCACAAATCTGTTCATGGAGGCAGTTTGAGAACACCTTGTGATAAAATCTGCATCAAAATCGTCCAGAGTTTGGGGGAAACACCCTGACTCAAAAACCTGGGGACAGGACCCAGACATAAGCATGTTCAACAACCTTACCAAGGATTCTCATGTGCACTGACCTTTGAGAACCACATAGCTGGACTTAACTTTTTGCCTTGAAAGGTCACATCTTTTCCAATTTTATTCTTCAACCTGAATTTGTACCTTTTTAGTATAGGGAGAAAGGAGGATGTAAAATAAAGCCCACGGTTTTCTTGACTCTCCCATTTGAAGACTAGTTCTTGGGCTAAGTGAGGGACTTGAGAGAGAGGGAGTGTATTGCTAGCATTACAGGAATTATTTTGAATGAGAGAAGGGCATTCGACTCAGTGGCTCCTGGTTGAAATGATGCAACCTACTGCTTAGACTTGGAGTCTAAACAGATTTATGCAGCCTAGGGGATCAAGCAGTGGAATCCAGGGCCTGTCAACTAGAGGAAGATAGAAGTCACCTGCCTTTCTTTGGACCAAGACAGTGAGGAGCTGCTCCCCAGGGAGTAGGAGGGAAAGAAGGAGGTAGGCCTTGGCAAGGACAATAGCTCCTCCCAATCTTGGAGTTCTTTTGAGCTTGTCCTGGCTTCTTGGGATGCTTTGGGATCTGGCAAAAGCAAGCACAATTCCTCTCCAGAATTATAACATCATTTCAGTCTTCTATTTCTACAAAAATATTTTGTAAATAGGATGTTCAGCACAATATTAAAAATGACCAGAGCCACTCCAAGACATGACAGCATGAGAGAAAAAATAAGAAAACAATAGAGAGAAGAAAACAAGCCCACAGGGGTTTCAGATGTTAGAGTTACAACACAGACTTTAAAGCAACTATGCTATTTACATTCGAAAAGATGAGATAAGCTTGAGAATTTTTGTCACAGAACTATAAGTTATAAAAAAAACAAATGTAAGTTTTGGAAATTAAAAATACAATAGCTGAAATTAATAACTCAATAGAGGGATCCCTGGGTGGCGCAGTGGTTTAGCGCCTGCCTTTGGCCCAGGGTGCAATCCTGGAGACCCGGGATCGAATCCCACATCGGGCTCCTGGTGCATGGAGTCTGCTTCTCTCTCTGCCTCTCTCTCTCTCTGTGTGATTATCATAAATAAATTTTAAGAAAAAATTAATAACTCAATAGATATGTTTAACTGATTAGATACAATGAAAGAGAAAATTGGTAAGATAGACTAGAATATTATACTTAAACTATGATTTGTGAACCAGTAGCATTGACATAACCTGGGAATGTTTTTTAAAGTAGATTTTAATATTTTAAAATAGGTTTATATTTCAGAAAATTTGCAAATATAGAACAGGAAGTTCTCATATAACTCATACCCAATTCCTGCAGTCAGTAAAATCTTACAGTAATATGGTATATTTGTCACAATTAATAAACCTTTACTCCTATGTTGTCATTAACTAAACCACATACTTTATTCATACCTCCTGAGTTTTTATGTAATGTTCTCTTTATGTCCCAGAGGGTTTTAGAAATGTAGCATCTTGGGCCCCACCACAGGCCTAGTGAATCAGAATCTATATTTTAATGGGATCCCTAGGTGATTTTAAAGACATTAAAATTTGAGAAATGTTGGTAAGAAAAAGGAAATTTTTTCAGAATGAAGCATTGGGGGAAAATAATGAAAAACACAGAAGGGAATGTAAGGGGCAGAACGAAGGCAATGAGATCCTAGTCTTTCATAAGCATATGAGCAATCTCCAAACAAGATTACAGAGAGACTGGATCTGAAGCAATATGTTAACAGACAGTGGCTGAGACCTTTCCAAAATTGATACGAGATATCAAGCCACAGATTCTAGATGTTCTAGGAACACTAAACAGGAATTAAAGAAGATCCATACTAGAACCATCACAGCGAATCTGTTGAAAACCACAGACAAAAATAAGCAAACAAAAACAATTGTAAAAGCAGCCCAAATAAACACACAAAAACAGGTTACCTGGAAAGGAGTAACTATTGGACATAGAGCAGACTTCTAAACAGAAATAACTGGGGCCAAGAGGTGTTGGAAGGATAGTTCTAAAGTGCTGAAGAAATGTAACTGCAGTGCACATGGGTGGCTCTGAAGAGCATCTGCCTTTGGCTCAGATCATGATCCTGGGGTCCTAGGATTGAGTCCTGCATCAGGCTCCCTGGAGGGAGCCTGCTTCTCCCTCTGCCTATGTCTCTGCCTCTCTCTCTGTATGTCTCTTATGAGTAAATAAATAAAATCTTAAAAAAAAAAGAAATGTAACTGCTAACTAGAATTCCACAAAAATATTATTCATAGATAGTTACATGTTAAAATGAAGACTAATAAAAAATGAGAGAATTTTTCTCCAGTAGGCCTGCACTGTAGTAAATACTAAAAAGTATTTTTCAGGCGGAAGAAAAAAATGATCCCAGATGGAAGTTTGGAGATGCAGAACCAAATAAAGAACAATGGAAGTAGAAAATATGTGGGTAAATCTAAATGATTTAATGGCAGAAAATAATAATAATAACATATTATGGGCTTAAAAGATACAAAAATTAAAATACAACCAATAGCAGAGAGTTAAAGCATTAAATAAAATCACTGCTTTATCCAGAAAGAAATAGAAACATCAATTAATATTGGATTTTGATAAGTCATAATGCATGCTATAATCTCCAGAATAAACATTAAAAGAATGACTAATAATCTACAGATTCATTGCAGTCTCTATCAAAATATCAATAGTATTTTTCACAGAACTAGAACAAGTGATTCCCAAATTTGTATGGAACCATAAAAGACCCCAACCAACCAAAGCAATTTTGAGAAAGAAGAACAAATCTGGAGGTATGACAATCCCAGATTTCAAGATACACCACAAAACTGTAGTCACCGAAACGGAATGATACTGGCACAAAACAGACACATAAATCAAAAGAACAGAAAAGAGAGTCCAGAAATAAACCCACGATTATATGGTCAACTAATCTTCAACAAAGGCAAGAATATGCAATGGCCAAAAGACAGTCTCTTCAACAAATGGTGTGGGGAAGGGGATCCCTGGGTGGCTCAGCGGTTTAGCGCCTGCCTTCGGCCCGAGGCGTGATCCTGGAGACTCAGGATCGAGTCCCACATCAGGCTCCCTGCGTGGAGCCTGCTTCTCCCTCTGCCTGTGTCTCTGCCCCCTCCCCCCCATTTCTCTCTCTCTCTGTATGTCTCTCATGAATAAATAAATAAAAACTTAAAAAAAATGGTGTGGGGAAACCTGGACAGTTACAGACAGAAGAATGAAAGTAGACAAATTTCTTACACCATCACAAAAATAAATTTGAAATGGATTAAAGAGCTAAATGTAAGACCTGACACCATAAAACTCCTTAAAGAAAACACAGGCAGTAACCCACTGAACATAGGCCCTAGCAACATTTTTCTGGATATGCCTCCTGAGGCAAGGGAAACAAAAGCAAAAATAAACTACTGGGACTTTGTCAAAATAAAAAGTTCTGCACAGCAAAGAAAACCATCAACAAAATGAAAAGGCAACATACTGAATGGCAGAAGATATTTGCAAAGGACATATCCAATAAGGAGTTAATATCTAAAACATACAAAGAACTCACACAATTCAACAGCAAAAAACCTCAAGTAATGTAACAAAAAATGTGCAGAGGAGGGTGCCTGAGTAGCACAGTCAGTTAAGTGTCCAACTCTTGGTTTTGACTTAGGTTGTGATTTCAGAGTCATGAGATTGAACCCCACGTCAGGCTCCACACTTAAGATTCTCTCTCCCTTTCCCTGTGCCCCCTCCCTCTTCTCAAGTAAATAAATAAATCTTTTTTAAAAATGGGCAGAGGATCCAAGTAGGCATTTTTCCAAAGAAGACCTATAGATTGGTCAACAGACACATGAAAAGATGGGCAATAACACTAGCCATTAGGGAAACGCAAATCAAAACCACAATGAGCTATCACCCCACTCCTGTCAAAATGGCTGAAATCAAAAACACAAGAAACAATTGTTGGCGAGGATGTGGAGAAAGAGGAACCCTTGTGTATTGTTGGTGGGAATGCAAACTGGTGTAGCCACTGGGAAAACAGTGTGGAGGTTCCTTACAAAATTAGTAGTAGAAATACAATACGATCCAGTAATTCCACTACTGAGTATTTATCCAAAGAAACCAAAACCACCAATTTGAAAAGATATATGTGCCCAAGTTTATTGCAGCTTTATTTACAGTAGCCAAGCTATGGAAGCAGCCTAAGGATCCATCAATGGATGAATGAATAAAGAAGATGTGGTGCACATATGCAATGGAATACTACTCAGCCATTTAAAAAAATGATGGCATCTTGCAATTAGTGACAACACGGATGGACATGGAAGCTACTATGCTAAGTGAAATAAGTCAGGCAAAGAAAAGACAAGTATCACATGATTTCACTTACATGTGGAATATGAAACACAAAACAAATTAACAAACAGAAGCCAACATGAATACAGAGAACAAACTGGTGGTTGCCAGAGGGGAGACAGGAAGGGAATTAAGAGATACGAGCTTCCAATTATAAAATAAATAAATCATGGAGATGAAAAGTATCACATAGGAATACAGTCAGTAATATGATAATAAGGTTGGATGGCGGCAGAGGGCAACTGCGCTTACTGTGGTGAGCTCTGCGAAGCGTGCGGAATTGTCAAATCGCTATGTTGTGCAGCTGAAGCTAATATAACATTGTATGCCACTGACACTTCAATAAAAAAGAAAAAAAAGAATGACTAAAAATCAGATAAACCAGTTAACGAAGGGATTAATGTAAATATAAAAGTAGTCGAAAGGAAGGCAAGAGCGGAGAGAACAGGTAAGAAAAGTAGAAAGCAATTAAGACAATGAATTTAAATGAAAGTATCAGTTTTTACATTCAACGTGTTGGTCTAGGTAATAAAGAGAGTCTACCTCCATTTTGGGGTATTTTACCCCTCACGGTTCTTAAAAGCCTCTTCCATTTTCACTCTCCCCATCACGTGCAGGAAAAGTGAGAAGCTGGTGGCTCCCTCCTTTGGAACCAAGAGGAGATTCAAACCACACAAGTCCCCAACCCAGTCCCCTAACCATAGTCTCCTAACCACGGTCTCCTTTCTTTGCTCTCCCTAAGCCATTTCAGGCCCACTCGGGGAGCCTGACCTGTTTTCCCAGACAGCTTCAATGACATAAGTAATAAATCTTTTCCTATCCTCTGGAGTGTATGCATGGTATCATCAGCCTCAACATCCCATGCATATTGGGTAGGGTCTATCATGCTTCTTCAGTATGGCTCAGGCACTTTACATGTTCTAATTAAAAGAACATGGGGCTCTTCAGGGTGGCTCAGCAGTTTACCACTGCCTTCAGCCCAGGGCCTGATCCTGGAGACCCGGGATCGAGTCCCACGTCGGGCTCCCTGCATGCTTCTTCCTCTGCCTGTGTCTCTGCCTCTCTCTCCCTCTCTCTCTCTGTGTGTCTCTCATTAATAAATAAATAATCTTTAAAAAAAAGTAAAGATAAAAAAAGTAAAGATAAAAAAAATACAAGCCTCAACCACATACATTTACAAGAGACATGTCTCAAAAAACATAGGGATCCAGAAAGGTTAAAAGCAAAAGATTGAAAGATGATTTACATGGAAGTCACTAAATATATTTGGTTTTGCTAGATTAATATCCAAAGACAAAAGGACACTTGAAGGTAAAGTGCATTACCAGAGATAAACACTTTTTAACAAATAGCTCAATTCAGAGGATGATATTCTAACATTGTATGCATCTAATAAAATAGCCTCAAAATATAAACTCTTGAATAAAGTGTCAAATGCAATCATAATGGGAGATTATTACACACGTGTTTGGATAACTGAGAGAGCAGGCAAGTAGCCAGTAGAAATATAGTAAATGTAAACAACATGATTAGCAAACTGACCATTTTCTTCCCTCCAAACCACAAAGGATACATTATTTTCTCAAGTCTAACTGGAATATTTACAAAAATTGATCAACTGGTAGTTAATGGACCTTTCTCTTTTGATGGATCATTGAACTGTATATTTTTATTTTTTCAACATTATTGTTTTTATACTATTTTTCTACAGTAATCTGGAAGTTCTCTGTCCAGGATTATTAAGATCCTCCATGGTGTCAGAGACTGAGGCTTTCTACTCTGTGCTTTCACTACACGGACCTCCCATTTTCAAGGCCACTCCTGGTTCAAAATGGTTGATGAAATTCCAGCTGTTGGAATCACATTCCAAACACAGGATGAAGAGGAAAAGGGATTTCACAAGCTCATTTTAAGAAACACTTTCCAGAATTTGCAAGTACTATTCCTGCTTATATCTCATTGGACAGAACTGGTTACTTTCACATCTAGCTTCACAGAAGGCTGGGAAGGGAGGCTTTATTTTGGTTGGCCATATAACCTGGAAAAAGAAAGAGAGAGAGAGAGAGAGAGAAAGAGAGAGATTCACTGTTACACAGGGAAAACTAAAATGATATCCAGGTACTGAAATGGAAAGCGAGAAACAAAAGATTTCCATTTTGAGCTTATTTTATTGAATGGACACTTTTTTCCCCAGTCTATCACCACCACCATGACCCCCCAAAATCGGTAAACTTTGCTCCCTAGGGTCCTCTTTGCCTGTATTCCTTTGGTATGGTGTAAGGTGGGAATGGATGATTACACTAGAGAGGAACAGGCAAGAAAACAATTATAAAACCCAATGAGCTTTGTATCTATACCCTAAACATAGTACGTTTGACAAATAGCTATGGAGGTCTTACTTTTCAAGTTAAAATGAGTGACCTTTATGGAAACTGAAGTCATTAATAAATACAGCCTCTATTTTATGTAGGATGTCCAAGGCTAAATCAAATGCAACTGTGGAAAGGCCAGATGTTATTCCCATTGCTACATTTCAGCGTTTTCCTGGAAGTGATCTCACCCTGATGGCAATGCTGTTGTCCAACTGTGCACACTATTTATATCTAGAACCCTGGCTTTCAGGTTTATAATGCAACAAACTAAACACAACTATTGCTTTGAATGATGAGCCTGTCAAGAATTCAAGCAGAATCCTCGGACTGTGATGCATTAACTCTGATGGCTGTCTGGAAGGCAGGAACTTATGTACTTATGTAACTTGTAAACACGAGGGGCTATTGTTATGGGGATCTAATGCACGGTTCAGACACTACCACCGCCACATGAACCAGTGTGGGGAATCAAAGTCTCCACTGCCTTTTACTGTCCCCTTCTGTGAAGAAAAAAGTGAACCATAATTATCTCCTACTGATCAAAAAGTATAAAAATCCAAAGCCAAAACGGACTTTGGGTCAGAGTGCCAATCCTTAAAAGAAAAAATAGAGAGAGGGAGACCGTTAGGAAGAAGTGTGATAATGCCTTTGAAGGAGAGTGTTTTCTTGTTTTTGTTTTGATCTCTTTAAATATGAGGGTAAAGAGAGACATCACAAGAAAATAAAATGGGCTTGAAGACTAACGCAGAGTTTTAAAAGGTTTATGTATGTATATTTATTTGGAGAGAGCGTGCAAGCTGGAGGAGGAGCAGAAGGCAAGGGAAGAGCAGAGTCTGAGCTGAGCATGGAGACCAACGTGGGGCTTGGTCTCAGGACCCTGAGATTATGACCTGAGCCAAAACCAAGAGTCGGGCGCTTTACTAATTGAGCCACACAGGTGCCCCTATCATAGCTTTATTTTCTTTTAGGATAATTATACCACCTTGGTTTTATTTATTTATTCATTTCACAGTGACATTATTTACATGATGGAGAAACATATACAGTTATTAACACATTGACAGCTATGTACACACTTTTAAAACTCCATTTACATGATAAATGTGAAAGTACATAGATAGTTCTTGTGTTGAATATCAGTGTGAAGGACACTAATGATTAAAAATGATAAAAACAATAGCTAACATTTCTGGAGTGCTTCCCAAAGGCCAGGTCCTCTGCTAAGTAGCTTGTGTGCTTTATCTCACTAAATAGAAGGAGGTTCTATTATATTCCCAGATTCAGCAGAGGAAAATGAGGCACAGGGAGCGTATATCACTTGCCCTAACCCACATGGCTCTTGAGAAGCAGAGCTGGGACTTCAGAGGTGGCAGGCTTCAGAGACCATCCTTGCGAGCCTAGATTGCATGGCCTGGGATTAAATGAGACATAACGTGTTTTGGGAGCTCAGCCCAGCACTTGGCATATAATGAGCTGCCAATAAAGGCAAAATGAAGGACGTTTATACAAAACCAGACTAATGCAAGCTGCAGCTCACATAACTTCCACATCACTGAGGGTGTCTGAAAGGGCAGGTAATGAAAGGTAAGAGGAACCACGCAGTCATGGTTCTACTTCTGGTTCAGAATTGTCCCCGGGGTTCCAGCCCTGCCTTATACCCTGAAGGGCAGGGTGGCTTTCCACCAATCACTTCGCCTCTCTGGACCTGACTTTTCTTCCGTAAAACAAGAGGATTTGACTAGAATGATTCCTAAACTTTCCCTCTGCTCTGAACCTCTACATCTTAAGTCATCTCTAAGGTTTTGCCCATGAAATTTAGGCCACGAGCTCAGGGAGGTTGATGCCTGTCTTCAATATGCAGAAAGAGATTAATTGCCTATGAAGAGAAAGAGCAAAGCACTATGAAGTTCAGCATTTTCCATAGAGGATGAACTGTTTCGATGGCAACAGGCTCCGAAGGCAAAACTGCAAGCTTCCAGTGTGGCATGACTCAAAACCAGAGGGCCAGGGAAGACCTTAAGAATAGCTGATGGAATCGAATTATGCCAATGACTTTCATAATCATACATCATTTCAGATCCAAATGCGTCAGTGAGGATGGGAAATGCTGTGGGCCGCTCCGGAGGGCAGAGGCTCTGAAGTCTGCTCAATGGCGCCCACTAGTGGAAGGCCACAATGTGGCCACGCAGAAGAGCTGGTGGCAGGGATTCCTACCGTCAGCCCTACACTGCTTGAGCCTAAAGTCCACTCAAGCATCTCATGGGTGGGAGGAAATTGAAGGAGAAAGAGGAAGTGCCTTGTCCAAGGTCATCAGCTAGTTAGAGGTAGGGCTGACCTGTTGGTAGCAATTTTGGTCCATGCAGAAAAGTCATCGTCTATTCATTACACTAAATGTTCATCATACTCTATCATACTCTATCATTCAATATTTATTTGTTGCTAGATACAAGTCACCTTGTATTTATCTGTTGCTAGATACAAGTCACTTTGTTACATATTAAAAACAAAGCACAAAGCTGCTCTATTCTTAATTCAAGGAAATATAAAAATCTAGAGAGAGTTTTAGTTCTTTTGATTCTATCATAATTTAATAATTTAAAATAAGTGCTTGGGATCCTCTCTTCTGTGAGCATTTTGTTGGAATCAAGTGGTTCATAGAGACAATTAACATTGGAAATAAGAATTATTTGACAGATATTCTGAACTTCTCATGAGTGATCAGGTCAGTATGTTGCAAATTCTCAAACAGAAAAAAATCTGACAAAATAAGTATATGGTGGTAACGCCATTCACTGGATAATCAACCAAAACTTTTTTTTTTATATTAAGCATGGTTGTGTTTAAATAGCATTTTCTCATGTTAGAAAAATAAAAGTAGCATATGACTCAATTCTTACACCAGGACAAGTTGCCAGTCTTCACAAGGAGATAAGATGTATACAATGGGTAAAATTGATGACTAGAATTCTGAAGTAATTTAAATGTCCCAGAAAAAGTTCTTTTTTTTTTTTTTTTTTTTAAGAATTATTTATTTATTTATTCAGAGAGAGCGTAAGAGAGGCAGAGACACAGGCAGAGAGAGAAGCAGGCTCCATGCAGGGAGCCCAATACAGACTCGATCCCGGGTCTCCAGGATCACACCCCGGGCTGCAGGCGGCACTAAACTGCTGTGCCACCGGGGCTGCCCCAGAAAAAGTTCTGAGGGAGTTTTGAGAAAGGATGCTGACAAAACTAGGCATAGCAAAGAGAATGTCTTGGAGCAGGCAAGACTTGACCTGAACCCCAAGGAGGAGAAGAACATTTCAGTAGAAGGGAAACAAAAAAGCATTCAGGGAAGGCAAATTCATAAGGATTAATGCCGATGACCGATGCACAAAGGAATTCCATGGACAAAGAGTATTCAGCCTATTTCTGACAGGGCTCCTCCCAGACTTTAACTCCTCAATCCTCTTCCATATTCGCAACTGGTCTCCTTGTCTCTCCATCTTGCCTAGAACTCATGGTCAGCAGTTGCACTCAAGCTTGTCAACTCTGGGCTTAGCTACCTTTCGACCTCCTCTGTTTATCATGTCCTCTTGCTCCTACTCCTGGGTAGTCACACACTACTGCAGAATCACAGTGCCTGCTTCCTGGGCCCAGCTGCTTGGCAATCCCTTTCTTCATTTCTCATTTCTCAGCTACAGTGGCCAGTTCCAACCATGCTTCATCTCAAGCTCATGGTCATTTTTTCACCATCTTTGTATTGTCTACTTACCCCCCTCTCAGAAGACTGTGAAGCTATTCTACATGAACTTCCCAACATACCCCATCACCACTTTAAGAAGTTTCTTTATTGTCACTTATTCTCCATCTGTGTTCCAGACCACGCTTTCACCTTCCTCCAACACCAGCTCAGATAACATGCTCTAATTAGGTCCCCTGAGTCTCACATTTTCAGTGTCCTGCAGGAGACAGCACCATCTTTGCTTTTGGGGTATTCTGTGCTTTAGGTGAATGTGAGACATACAAGGGAAAATCTCTGTCCTACATACACATTTTTTTTTTTTTTTTAATCTGCGGGCCGAGGACCTCCCCATGCGCAACACTGTGGCTTTGCTGCAGCTGCTGGACGCGGGCTGCTTGCGCCGCGTGGACCTGCGCTTTAACAACTTGGGTCTACGTGGCCTGTTATCATCCCACATGTGGCCCGCCTCCAGCACCTGGCCAGCCTGCAGCTGCACTACGTGCACGGGGACTCCAGGCAGCCCTCTGTGGATGGTGAGGACAACTTCCGTTACTTCCTGGCCCAGATGGGCTGCTCCACTTGTCTGCAGGAGCTCAGCATGGGCTCCTCTCTCCTCTCCGGTCGGTTGGACCAGCTGCTCAGGTGAGCAAGCCCCACTGCTACCCTGCCCCTCCTCCCCCTGAGATCCTCCCCTGGCCCTGCCTGTTTGTGACCGCACATGTCCCCTGTAGTACCCTGCAGAGCACCCTGGAGAGCCTGGAGAGCTCCCATGGTTCCAAGAGACTAGGAATAAGCAGCCATCCCGGAGGCCATCCTTAGAGGACACTGGATGCAGAGGAGACCTTCTCAGGAGTCAAGGCCAGACAGTTATTACTTAACTCGGCCGAGCCTCTGTTTCGGCAGAAACCAGGAGTGGGAACAAAAGAGGTAGTAAATGCAAAAACAAAAAAGTGCTTTGTTCTTTTTAGAAGAAACACACCAAGAAATGAAGTCCTCTAAATTGTTAAATGGGGCACCTGGATGGTTCAGTGGTAGAGCGTCTGCTTTCAGCTCAAGGTGTGATCCTGGGGTCCTGGGACCAAGTCCTGCATCAGGCTCCCTGTGGGGAGCCTGTTTCTCCCTCAGCCTCTGTCTTTCATGAATAAATAAACAGAATCTTTTAAAAAATTGTTAAATGGAGGATTCTTGCCTAACCCTTCTAATTTTGGCAAAATAACACCTTTTTTTCCTTTTCTTTTCTTACAACAAGGTTTAGGGAAGAAATGGACAAACTGTAACTTCCGATGATTAAAAGATGTTTCAAAATATTTAATAATGATCAACAAATGCACTAAGTCATGCAGTAGGTGATTTTTATTTCGAAAACCATGGCCAGAAATTCCTCTTCCAGCTAACATTGTTCTGAAATGATGAGTTGGGACAGCCTGTGCTATTGGCTCTCGAAAATGTGGGGGCCTCCAGCTAACCTGAATACATACTCCCTTGTGGGATTCTCTGCTTGCTCCAGCACACCACCCACTCTCTGCTCTTCCTTGACAGCCCTTCTGTTTCTGTATTGTTTGGCACTGGTGAAATAAGAAGAGATGTGCGGAGTGCTCTCAAAATGCAAAACATGCTAATGAAATGTGGGAATTAGGGAGGTTTCCCTGGCTCCATCATTTTCATTATGTCTTATTTCTCTTCTAACTCCTCATCAAAAGTTTTAAATTGGACAGACCAGAAGGAAAGTTTTCAATGACAATGTAATTAAGAGACACAAAGCTTCCATAAATTAAAGCAATAAAATGAAATTTCCTGAAGTCCCATGAAGGCTTCCCATAGCCGTTGGCTCCCACAGCATGCCAAGTTCTGTTCCTGTTCTAGTTCAACTCTTGAAGTCAAAGTACACAGTTAAATTCTTATTTCCAAAGCAAAGGTACTAAGTAGGATAGTTAATTTTACGGATCAACTTGGTTAGGCCATGGTGTCCAGATATTTCGTCAAACACCAGTTTAAATGTCTCTGTGAAGGTATTTTTTAGATTAATATTTAAATCAGTAGACTTTGAATAAAGCAAATTACTCTCCACAAGTTTAAATCTTAAGAGAGAAAAGATGGAAGGTCCCCCAAGGAAGGGGGAATTCTGGCTCTAGACTGCCCTCGGACTACAAGCTCCAACATCAACTCTTCCCTGGGTCTTCATCCTGCCTACCTGCCCTGTAGGGGCTTGCCAGACTCTAAAATTACATGAGCCAATTTCTTAAAATAACTCTTCTTGCATATTTTCTTTCTTTAGTATACAGAGGGTTATTTTTGTATATATATGATATATATACAAAATATATATACAAAAATAATAGTGTGATTTTGTGTACACACACACATCTATTGGTTCTGTTTCTTGGGGAGAACTCTAATGAATACAAATGGGTACTCTTTTGTTAACCACAAAAAGAAAACATCTCCAGCAGAAAGAAATTACAGTTGACCCTGGAACAACAGCGGGGTTAAGGGTGCTGATGCCCTGGGCAGTCATGTCTAATTTTTGATTCCCCCAAAACTTAACTATGAATAGCCTGTTGATTAGAAGCCTTACTATTAACATTAACAGTCAAATGACACATACTTTACATTCTTTTCATATGTTGTATTCTTTAATAAAGTAAGCTAGAGAAAAGAAAATGTTATTAAGAAAGTCAAGGAAGAGAAAAAATATTTATAGTACTGTATCGTATTGATAAAAAAGAAAAAACCCAAATCTGCATATAGGTAGACCTGCAATGGACCTCCCTATTGTTCAAGGGTCAACTGTATCTGAAGTTGGAATTAGGAAAGATACTTCCAGCCTAGAACTATTTTCCCTGAAAACTTCTGTTTACCTTGCTGGCTGACTAAGGCTCAGTTTAGGTAGGGCGAGCTACTCTAAAAGTCGCATTCTATCTTTTATGTCCACAAGGTCCAACTGCATTTCTTTTCTTGATAGTTTCTATTTAGCCACCACACAAAAAAATTGTTTTATATCTCTGACATAACTTCTCATAAAACTTAAAAGTAAACTTTGAAGACAGAAACACAAACGTACCTTGTCCTTGCACAACTGTATTTACACATCCCAAAATGACTTCCCTATTCTCTTTCATAGCATCCAACACAAATATTCCTGGAGCAGTTCCAGATCTCCCTGGAGTCAAGTGAAATTCAAAAATTCCATTTCCAGTGTTAGAAACAAGTGAACAGTGAGATTAGGCTTGATTTAGAAGGCCCTCTGCAACTCTTCATGGGCTCAGGCAGCTACAGGGCAATCACTATTCCCTTTACCTGTTTCGCTCATCCTGGCCCATTTTCATCCTCATTTCCATGTCCAGGGTCAACCCCTCCCAGGTTCTCAGTCCTTCCCGACTTGCTAGCCTACTGACTCATCTTCCATCCTCACAATCCTGCATTTGGTGGCCAGTACACACTGCTCACCAGATGTGGGATGGCTTGTGTTGTGGGACAGGAAAGTAGGATTGTAGCTTCGAAAATAATTTATATAGACAGTTTCTTTTTTAGGAGGTATTACTAGCTAGAGAAACGTTTTAATCCCTGAACTGAAGAGCATTATTCCTTGCATTGTTATAATTAATTTATCATTCAGTTTAAGACGTTCAGCTGGTCTGAGTCAATTAGAACAATGGTGCCAAGAATGTGTGTGTTGTAACCTCTGGCAATGCTCAGACCATGTCTGTGTGTGGTGCAATTTTAGGGTTCAAAGCTCACTGGACCAATTACATCTGTTTACCATGATTTGAGGTAATCTCAGTCTGTGTTTCCCTAGATGGCCCTGGGCTGTTTGCTTTCCGTTGGTCAAAGTACTAGCAGATGGTGAAAGTGGGTGAGGAAATATGCCTACTGTGGGTCTGCAAGTTTTTGATAGAGTGAGAGTTGTCTACTGAATAGGGCTTAGTACATTCTGGAATCTTATAATCAAATGGTCAGTTGTGAGACAAGATTCTCAGGGAGGATTTTAAAACCAAGAGACTCTCATTTGAAAAAAAAAGGGCAGATTTATTTATATTTATTTATTTTAAAGCAGGCAGCTCTTTTTTAAAAGGTTTAACTTATTTATTCATGAGAGACACAGAGAGAGAGAGAGAGGCAGAGACATAGGCAGAGGGAGAAGCAGGCTTCATGCAGAGAATCCGATGTGGGACTCGATCCTGGGACTCCTGGATCATGCCCTGGGCTGAAGGCAGACGCTAAACTGCAGAGGCACCCAGGATTCCTGAAAAAAAAAAAAAAAAAAAAGGTGGATTGAAATAAAAAGTAGGTGTAGAGTCTTTCTGGATTGTATATTTGCACCCAGTGAGATAAAGAAACTTTTATTGGGAAAAGTTCATGTATGATTTAAATCTCACAGGCTAGAGTGATCTTATCATATTTATGTAGATGGCCCCCAATGTCTTTTAGCTACAAAGGTTTGTCAGAGATGGAGAGTTAATCAGTTCTTGAGACTTCATGAGAGCAACCTCAGGTAAAATACTAGTGGTCATAAGTCGTGAAATAGACTATGTAATTTGATGAATTGTAAGGCATAACCTTCATATTTTTGATCCTCTGTCCTTAGCATGCAGTAGAAAGAGAGAGGACATTTGCATTTTATATAGGTATAAGCACTTCCCATGGGATCACAACTCTGATGGCCAGATAAAGCCACACAACTGCATGTAAGGACTTAGCACAGAGAGCAGCCAATAGCTGTCATTAGGAAAACCACATGTTGCATATAATAGACAGATTATAAATCAACTAATTTAAATATGTTCAAAGAACAGAAATCACGTAAATAACTGAAAGAATGAAAACTGTCTCATCAAGTAGAGAATTTCAATAAAGAAGACAGTAATTTTATGTACATATATAAACCAAGTAAGAATTTGAGAGTTGGAAAACATAATAACTGAAACAAAAAAATTCTCTAGAGAGGCTCAACATCAGATTTGAGCAGAGAGAAGAAAGAATCAGCAAATTTAAAGATATGTTGATTAAGATTATCTAGTCTCAGGAATGGGGGAGGGGCGGTGGACAATGAAGAAAAATGAACAGAGGCTCAGAGACCTGTGGGGCATCCTCAAGACTATGAATATATGCATAACAGAGTCCCAGAAGGACAGGAGAGAGAAAAAAGGCAGAAGGAATATTTAAAGAGAGGCACCTGGGTGGCCCAGTTGGTTAAACATCAAACTTGATTTCATCTCAGGTCTGCTCTCAGGGTCATGAGATTGAGCCCTACATTGAGTGCTACACTGGGTATGGAGCCTGCTTAAGATTTTTCTCTCTTCCTGTCACTCTGCCCCTTCCCACCCCCACTCATGTGCATGTTCTCTCTCTGTCTAAAAAAAAAAAAAAAAAAAGAGTATTTAAAAAAATGTCTGAAAACTTCTCAAAATTTGATGAAAACATTAATCTACACAACTGAGAAACTCAACAAAATCCAGGTAAACTAAAAAACTTAAAAGATCTGACACATCATAACCAAACTACCAAAAGACAAAGGCAAAAACAGAACCTTAAAAAGCAATGAATGAGAAAATATTCATCACATACAAGGAATTCTCAATGAGCTTAACAGCTGAATTTTCATCAGAAATTGTGAAGGCCAAAGGCAATGAATGAGATGACACAGTACAGAAAAATAAAACAAAACAAAACTGAAAGTACTGAAAGAAAAACACCTGCCTGATAAGAATTCTACATCTGGCAAAATTATCCTTCAAATATGAAGAAGTTAAGCTATTTCCCAGCTAACAAAAGCTAAGAGAATTTGTTGCTAACACATCTGCTCTACAGGAAATGCTAAGAAAGTCCTTCAGGCTGAAATGCAAGGACACTGCATAATAACTTGAACCCGTACAAAAAAATAAAAAGCACCAGTAAAGGTAACTACATAGGTAAATAAAGCAATAATTATATATCTGGGTGTTGATGAGCAGACAATATATACAGTTATAATTTGTATGAGAAAGCATAGGAGTGACAGAATGGAGCTATACAGGGGGAAACTTTTTATATATTGTTGTAATTCAGTTGGTATTAAGCTGAACTATATTGTTAGAAGTTACATTATAATCACCAGGATACTCAGTAAGAAAATAACTGAAAAATAAATAGTAAAGGAAATGACTAGGAAATAAAAATTTTCTATACTAGAAAATACCTATTAAACCCAAAAGAAGGCAGTACTAGAGGAACAGAGGAATAGAAAAAGCCTATTTACAGACAATATGAGTGTGTATATTGAAATTCTAAGGAATCCATCAAAAAATGAATCTCTTAGAGCAAATAAACATATTTGGCAAGAAAGTAGGCTATAAGATATATATATCTCATATATGTATATATGATACATATTTGTATATATATTTCTATGTGTATATAAATATATGTATATTATTTTTAATATATTAAATATATAATTTATATTTTGTGCATATATATCCATATCCATATATATACAATATATATATACAATACAAAAAGCAGTTGTATTTCTATATACCAGGAAGGAACAATGTGAACACACAATTAAGAAAGCAATTCCTCATTATAACAGCCTCAAAAACAATAAAATACTTAGTAACACATTTAACTACTGAAGTGCAAATGCGTCCTTTGAAAACTATCAAAGTTACTGAAATAAATTTAATTAATTAATTCATTAATTAATTAAGAGGACTTAAATAAATGGAATGACATCTCATGTTCAAATCCTTGGGGAACTAACATCATTAAGATGGCAATAGATAGATCTAGAGATTCAATTCAATTCAATCTCTATCAGAATTTCAACTGCCTTTCCGCTTTTCTGGAACCTGATAAGCTAATTCTAAAATTCATATGAAAATGCAAGGGATCCAAAATAACCAAAACAATTCTGAAAAAGGACAAAAAGTTGGAAGATTCGCACATCCTGATTTCAAAATGTACTAGCTATCGTAATAAAGTCTGTGTAGTACTGATGTGGGATAGACATATAAATTAATGAAACCGAATTGATAGTACAGAATTCCAACAGAGTGCCAAAAAAAATTAAATGATGGAAATCAGTGTTTTTAACAAATGGTGCTGGGAAAACGATATCTATGTACAAAAAGATAAATCTGGACCCCCTGCTTCACACCATATCCATCAATTAACTCAAAATGGATCAAAGTTCTAAATGCAAAATTCTAACACTCTTAAAATAAAACAAAGGCATAATTCTTCATGACTTTGGATCCAAAGATTTTTTTAGATATGACCCCTGAAACAGAAGCAGCCAAAGGCAGAAATACAGTAAACTTCATTAAAATAAAAAATTTCTATGCTTCAAAGAACACCATCAAGAAACTGCAAAGATGAGCAGCCTGGGTGGCTCAGCGGTTTAGCATCACCTTCGGCCTGGGGCATGATCCTGTAGACCCAGGATCGAGTCCCATGACGGGCTTCTCCCTCTACCTGTGTCTCTACCTCTTTCTGTGTCTCTCATGAATAAATAAATAAAATCTTTTTTTAAAAAAAGTGAAAAGACAACACAAAATATCTGCAAATCGAGTATCTGACAAAGATTAGTATCTAGAACATAAACTCTTGCAACTCAACAATAAAAGGATAAATAATTAAAAATTGGGCTAGACATTTCTGCAGTGAAGATATACAAATGGGCAAAATGCACATGCAAAAATGTTCAACCTCACTGATTACAAGAGAAATTCAAATCAAAACCACAGTGAGGCACCATTTCATGTCCTTTCAGATAGTTATAATTTAAAAGAAAAATAGTACCAAGTGTTGGTCAGGATTTGAAGAAAATGGAACTTTTATGCACTGCTGGTGCAACTGTAAACTGATGTAGCTGCTTTGGAAAACAGTTTAACAGTTCCTCAAAAAAGTTAAACATACAATTCCAGTCCTAGAGACAGACCCAAGGGAACAGAAGACACATGTCCACACAAAAACTTTTAGCTGAATGTACATAATAGCAATATTCATAACAGCCAAAAGTGAGACCAGCCAAGTGTCCACCAACTACAGAATATATTATATTCATGAAATGGACTACCATCCAATCATAAAAAGGAATAAAGTACTGATACATGTTACAACATGGATATACCTTGAAAATATTATGCTAAGTGGAAGAAACTGGACAGAAAAGGTCACATATTGTATGGTTTCATTTATATGAAATGTCCAGAATAGGCTGATCCATAAAGAGGAGAAGAAGATGAATAGGTGCCAGAAGCTGAAGATAGTAGGAATGAGGAGTGATTACTAATGTGTACAGTCTTTCATTTTGGGGTGATAAAAGTATTCTGGAATAAGATAGTGGTAATGACTACACAATTTTGTAAATATATTGAAACTACTGAACCACTTTAAAAGGATAAATTTTATAATATGTAAATTAAATATTAATTTTAAAAAGATTTCATATGTTAGCAGATATAAAAAACATACACATTTACTACATACAGTATTTATTCCTCTTGGCTCATGCCCAAATTCTAAAAAAACACCTGATACCAAGTGTCACCACTTTTGTGTTACCTGGCCTACCTCCAGGTACTCCCAGTTGAAAAACATGGGCCCAGGATGCCAGGAAGGGAATCAATGAGACTGAGGTTCATGGCCCTATTTGGTGTCACCCAAAAGGGAAACATTTTCTAATCCATGTAATCTAGAGAAAAAAAAAAAAGATTTCACATGGTCAGAAAAGCCTTTAATATTCTTTATCTCTTATTGCTTTCATTCTACATTCATTAAACCACTTTCTTAAAGGTTCTAATGTCAAGAAGGGAGCACATCCTATTGGTAGGGAGAAATCGCCTCCAGTGAAAATCATACCTACTTATCTATCTACCTACCTACCTACCTACCTTTGGGTTCATTTATTTAACTTCTAGTAACTTGATGAACTTGAATCACTCGTCCCGCACCAGAGTCTGGGATACTAACTAAGAAATAAGAGCCAAACAATGTATTAAGGTAAATTCACCTAAATCAAGAATGACAAGTGGTTTTAATCCAGATGCTTATTTTAATATTTTGACAGGTGGGAAAGATTATGTGATGAGCAAGATCATGAGGACATGTCTGAGTAGAGTTTGACAATCGTGCCTGATAGGTGGTGTTTGTCCACCTTTGATACAGGCAGGAAACTAATGTTAACTATACTGCATAGTTGCCGCTCTGACATAGATGTTCCCTCAGGGGACTTGAGCCAGAAAACCTCCTGGCTGCATCCCTCTAACCTTGAAGTACTATGTCTACATTTCATAAAGTTCTATACTACTGAAAGTGGAAAGCTCAATTTAAAATATATAAAATCTAATGCTACATTGTAAGGACCACAGCCTGTCCCCTCCATTATTCCATCAGTGAAAAAGTAAATGGCTTATTAGAAACTGTTTCTCTAAGTTCTGTTTCCCAGGATAAGTCAACCACCCTATACATTAGAAAACTTAGGAAACATTCTCCACGTTAAAATTATTTTTGGAGCAGCCTGGGTGGCTCAGCAGTTTAGTGCTGCCTTCGGCCCAGGGCATGATCCTGGAGACCCGGGATCAAGTCCCACATCGGGCTCCCTGCATGGAGCCTGCTTCTCCCTCTGCCTGTGTCTCTGCCTCTGTGTCTCTCATGAATAAATAAATAAAATCTTTATAAATAAATAGTTATTTTTGTAATCAAGTCCCATCCCCTTGCTAATTTCACCTCCCCGTGCTGTGGTGACTGACTTCACATAATTACAATTGTCACCATTCTCTGTCTACATGGAGGATTTGTGGGGGATGGCAGGAGAGGGGAGAACAGAGTTGAAGAAGGTAGAACAGATTTAAATGTTCGTTCAGCACAAATGGGGCCTCACCCTGAAGCTAAGGCTTCTACTAGCCAAAACATGTATTTAATGCCTCTTCATTCTAATCATGACTAGGACTGACTTTAGCAGAGCAGTTTTTGGACTTATTTCAGGTTTCTGAATGCATTTGTTTAATCAATCAGCATCTTAACACAGCATGCTGTTTCTAGGTAGGTTTGTTCCAGTGAAACACAGTGCGTTTGGTCAGGTCACCCAGGCCAATAACCCTCTGCAAAGCACACTGGCCTCCTCCCTTTCACAAAGGCCTCCAAACTGCAGATGGAATCAAAGATCAAAGCTCCTGAGAAACTGTATCCTCACCCTCTCACCCACTATTCCCATAGCTAAGGAAAACCAAAAAGGTTTCGTGTAAATCTTACCCAAATAGAAGTATTCAGACATACCCCAAATATCAACTTTTCCACAATTTAGTGTTCTACTAAAATCTGTAGTCTTCTCTCGCATTTAACTTTTAGTGCTATACTCAGCTGAAGAGAGCATTTAATAAGACAGGGATATTTTCCTGAACAAGAGAGACAAGATAAAATTTAAAAGAGAAACACATATACTAAAAAATGCTAGTGGGAAATTTTCATACTCCTTTGGAATGTAATTTATGCCATAAAAATGTATTACTGGGGAGACTGGGTGGCTCAGTCGGTTAAGCATACGACTCTTGATTTCAGCTCAGGTCATGATCTTGGGTTTGTGGGATCAAGGTGCTTGTGGGACTCGGGGCTCAGCATGGTGTCCCTCCCCCTCCGCTCTTGCCTCAGCCCCCTCTGTCTCATAAATTAAATAAATAAATAAATAAATAAATAAATTTTAAAAAAGAAAGTATTCCTTGCATAATCAGAAGAATAAATATAGCTACTTCTTAAGAATCATAGAAATTATTAACAAAAGGATAGAATTAGCCCTAAAGAAGAAAATCAAGTGCTTTCTTTGGCTAATTGGAGCAAAGTATAGGACTCAGAGGTTTTTATCAGAACCCATTTGTTTACCAACCCCTGGAATCCAGCCAGTCGTCTCACTGTGGCATTTCAGGGTGAGCTCACCACCGACCTCAAAGGAAGCAGGAAACAGAGTTACAGAGATACAGGGTGGAGACAAGAAGAAATATCAAGCCTTGCAAGTGCGTGAGCTTTCACATTATTTTATGTCAAACTTTTCTAACAGGAGAGGAGAACAATGTGTTGAAAGAGAAAAAAAGTAGGGGCACCTGGGGGCTCAGTGGTTGAGTGTCTGCCTTCCGCTCAGGCCATGACCTCGGGGTCCTGGGATCGAGTCCTGCATTGTGCTCCCTGCAGGGAGACTGCTTCTGCCTCTGCCTGTGTCTCTGCCTCTCTGTGTGTCTCTCATGAATAAATAAAATCTTTTTTTTTTTTTTTTTTTTTTTTTTTTTTTTTTTTTTTTTTTAAAAGGTTCCTCTGGGTTTATTTATTTATTTTATTTATTTATTTATTTTATGATAGTCACAGAGAGAGAGAGAGAGGCAGAGACACAGGCAGAGGGAGAAGCAGGCTCCGTGCACCGGGAGCCCGATGTGGGATTCGATCCCGGGTCTCCAGGATCGCGCCCTGGGCCAAAGACAGGCGCCAAACCGCTGCGCCACCCAGGGATCCCAATAAATAAAATCTTTTAAAAAAAAAGGCAAGTAACTTGTAGTTATCTTGATATAGGAAGTAGTTTTTAGTATGCTTGCCCTCAAACTTGAATTACAGACAGTTTGAATTTCTCCCCTTACTCACTGGCCCCTCTACCTTTGGTGAAAGTGCTAATAAAAATAAAATGGGGAATGCCTGGGTGGCTCAGTGATTGAGTGTCTTCAGCTCAGAGCATGATTCCGGGGTCCTGGGACGGAGTCCCACATCGGACTCCCTGCATGGAGCCTGCTTCTCCCTCTCCTTGCATCTTCACCTCTCTCTGTCTCTCATGAACAAATAAATAAAATCTTTAAGATAAAAATCAAAAAGTAAAATGGCCTGGGCATGAGGCATGGGGGAGACACAAGAGGTCAACTTAATGCTCATAGTTGACCATCTTGCAAATGTTAAACACCCTTCAGTAACTGTAGCCCAACAAGTAACCATATTCCACATACATTTCCTTGTGAGGACGTACAGCTCAAAGAAGATAAAGGTCTCACTCTGAGTTGTCTATTAACAGGTCAGAGTTTCTAATCGAGAGACCTCTCACATGTGGCCATCACCTTACAGTCACTGAGAATACACAAGAAACAGTGAAGGTGCCTTCGGGCCCCAGGCTACCACTTCAAAATGGACATCAGGCAGCCTCTTGCAGCACGTTTGTCCGGTTAGCTGGCTTATATTTGCTTTCACTCCCGTAATATTTCCATAAACACAATGGAGTTTCTTGTGCTTAGTAATTCTGAGAGCTCTACTCATGAACTATCACTTGTGTCGCATCTGATTGGTCAGGGCAGGTCGTATAGCTGAAGCACACACCAAAGATTGGGAAAGCACCTCTGCCTCCACAGAGACCCGGGAAGGGTGTGGATGCAGGGAGAAAAGAACTGGAAGCACAATCAATCTCAGTCTCCCACGGCTTCCAACAAATTATTTAAATGGGGATGTTTCCACAGAAAATCCCAGGGCTTCATATATCATTAAACATAACAAGAAGGAGGTGTTAACACATGTTCAAATATACAGAAAAACACATATATTAATATAATAGCTATGTATCTACCTCTGATAATTAACAAATTAATACTTTTACACATTTGCTTCTCATATTTTTTATGAATATGAATATTGAATCTTAAATTGAATATTGAATTTTAAATATTGAAATAATTTAATATTTAAATATTTTAAATATTAAATATTGAATTTCAAAATATGAATATTTTAGAGTTTAGCACTCTGTATGCCTCTCTATAATTCTATTTCCCTCTCTCTTCAAAGGTACCTACTATCCTAAAGTTAATTTGTGCATATTTTTATACTTTTCCTATGTACACAGCCATTCATGAAGCCACAGCCCAGAAGACAGTCACCCAGTCTTATCATTTTCTGTTAATATTTAGTCAGCATTTCCAATAAAATTACTTTCTCCTTCAGATCACTTTTACAAAAGTCCTACATGTGAACCCAATATTCAACTTTGACTTGCTTCATTCTCGTTTTTTTTGTGTATCACTAAATTAAAGAAATGAGAGATGCAAGATCCTAAGGCTAAATAATTCAAACCTGGCTCTTTTTCAAAGAGTGAGGGGGCAATTCAAATTATCAGAGGAAGAAACATCCTAAGGAAAGCAAACGCCAAATGTTTTCCACAGGAGTCTTTCTTTGTGCTGTCTTGATTTCGACTGGTAAGTCAAAAACAATTTTAAAATCTTAGCTAATTTTAAAAAGCAAATTTTAATAAAAGATTTAAAAGCTATTAATATCACAATCACAACAGATACTTATGTAGTTGATTATTGAAAGTGGGCTAGGAAGACTACATGGTCGGGGTTCTCCATGATTTCCACCTGAATGTTATGATTCTTTAGTGAGGGAAACATAAAAGTAGAATGGAGGACTTTAAGGGAAGTCTGTCAATTTAATTGGACAGGATTGGTCTAGGATTTAATTGGTCTAGGATTTAACTGGAACATAATTGGAAAATAAAGTTTTTGTCAGAATTTGATTTCGAGAATTCCTGATAACAGCAACTGGTGTGGATTAGGACAAGGGGAGCACTCCCTTAAGAGTCGTAGCAGGAGAGGAAGATGCGTACGTTAATAAATTGTCTAACAAAAATAAATAAATAAATAAATAAATAAATAAATAAATAAATAAATAAATAAATAGTCTAACATTTGCCTCAATCCCCAGTGATAAATATTAGTACCAAAGTGATGGTATTATATTTCAATCAATATATTGTCTTGAAAGTATAAGACATTTGAAGCCCATCTTCTGTTTTTGTCTTTTCACTTTCTTTTCTTTTTTTTTATTTTGTATATTTTTTTATTGGAGTTCAATTTGCCAACATATAGCATAACACCCAGTGCTCATCCCATCAACTGCCCCCCTCAGTGCCCCTCACCCAGTCACCCCAACCCCCGGCCCACCTCCCCTTCCACCACCCCTTGCTCGTTTCCCAGAGTTACAAGTCCCTCGTGTTCTGTCTCCCTCTCTGATATTTCCCACTCATTTTCTCTCCTTTCCCCTTTATTCCCTGTCACTATTTTTTATATTCCCCGAATGAACGAGACCATATAATGTGAAACCCATCTTCTAAAAAAGTATATTTGGGTGAGTATTGGGTGTTATACTATATATTGGCAAATCGAACTCCAATAAAAAATATACAAAAAATAAAAAAATAAAAAAGAATATACTTAAGTGGCCATATTCTGTAGCTCCTCTCATAGCACTTATTAATGAATAGTAAAATATCTTTAAATAAAATCAATAATCAAATTAACTGGTCTTGTTTTTGCTTCTGTTTTGTTAGTGTATTTCAAAGTAAAAGGTTGAGTTTGTTAACTGCATCTCTCTGTGAATGTTAACATTGGAAATCCAGGAAATTTAATTCAATTAAGTATTTATCTACTGCTACCTACAGAGAAGATGTACCTAAAACAAGTATACACAAAATGCACTGAGCCAGCCCCTCCTCCATACTTTACTGCTATATAATTTTTCATATAATTATTTCTACTCCCTTCCTTCCTTTATCTTCTCTCTCTACTCTAGGTTAAATTGGATAGACATGTTCTTATTTCTAGGAATCTCTCGCTTCTATTTTTTGCAAATATGACAAAGATTTATTTTAGTGCTAAATACATTTTGCTAGTTCAGAATCTGTTTCTTCTTCAAACATTTTCTTGGATTTGATTATCAGGACTAATAATAAAGGAACATTTCAAAGTTACTTTGGAATTTCTAGAATTATTTCTTTGAGCTATGCTGTTCATGTTGGCTTAACTTAAACATAATGGTCCCAAGTAATAGGCAAAGAAAATCTGAAAAGCACAATGTATGCCATTTATTAGTCAATAATCTGAAACAAACTGTAGTGATGGAGATTAATGCTTATAAATAAACATTTTTGCAAATACTCTGTGTGTAATAAAACACATTTTTATGGCCAGGGGAAAAGCTAATTTTATATCTGAATCATGAGTTAAAGGAAAACCTACCCATAACCCACAGAAAGTTAGAGAAAAACTATAGTGAAAACAGAACTTTTGAATCTACTGAGAGACATAAAAGGTAAACAGAGACTGGAAATAAATGAAGTGAGAAAATTTGCTTCTTGTGTTTCTCTTTTTTAGCACTGGCTGGACCATGGGCTAATATCTGTGCTGGCAGGTCTTCCAATGAGATCAGGACATGTGACAGCCATGGTTGTGGCCAGTACACTGCCCAAAGGTATGGAGTTTCACAAAAAAACCCATAAATTATTATGGTTCTTAACCTCTTTGCTTTCTGTCCTTGTTTCAAGCACTCATAATCATTTCCCTCTGACAGCAGGATTCAGAGATTAATGCAGCTGTACTAGTGTCTTTCTAGAGCAGCTTCCAAGGCCTCTGCTTCAAGTATGGGCTCTGAATTGGGAAAATAGCACGTAATAAAGGGGCGGGGGGAGGAAATGTGGTGTTTTCCGTCTCAATGGTATCCTGTTGGTTTTTCCAAGGTAAAAATCAACATTACTATCCCATTTTATAGACGAACTTGAACTGAGGTATCAAAAGGTTAAGGAACCTGCCAAACACAGCTGGAGGTGGTGATGGCTGCACTAAGATTTAGGTTTTTGGCTCCTCCTCCCATCACATTGTAGTGTTACCGACCCAGGATGTAGGAGTTCAACATCAGAGGCGGCCTCAACAGGCAATTTCTTTCAGACAATAAGGGATACATTCGTGAATTTTCAGTAATGTACAGCACCACCTTGGGGGTGCCACTCTGATGAAATAGCCATGTGTCCAATTGCATAATTGGCCTGCATCCTAATTATACTAGAATTCTCACTTAAACCAATACTACTTACAAAGCAATCTCAAACACCTGGAACAAGGTTGTGATAGGAAATATGGAAACGTGGCCTCTGAATTCCCAGGATTCAGGCTCAATTAGTTCATACCTTAAAGTTTATGCCCTTGACTTATACAATAAGTTATTGGCTCTTCACTTGGAACCTGCTCAGTGTTGCTTTACACATAATTCTAACAATTATCATCAATCTGATTTTTCAGGCACTAGTCTATTAGAAGGGAGAAGAGGCTGGTAAGAGCAAGCATAAAGACAACAGGGTCTCATAAGCTGGGATCATTTAATGTTTGTGTTCCATTCACTTTAATAATCAGGAGTTATCACTCATTGTATTAAAATATACATATAGTAAATTATTTTTTTTTAAATTTTTTATTTATTTATGATAGTCACAGAGAGAGAGAGAGAGAGGCAGAGACACAGGCGGAGGGAGAAGCAGGCTCCATGCACCGGGAGCCCGATGTGGGATTCGATCCCGGGTCTCCAGGATCGCGCCCTGGGCCAAAGGCAGGCGCCAAACCGCTGCGCCACCCAGGGATCCCTATAGTAAATTATTTTTAAAAGATTTATTTATTTGAGAGAGAGAGAGAAAGACAGGGAGAGAGAGAGAAAGGGGAAGGACAGAGGGAGAGAGAATCCCAAGCAAACTCCATGCTGAGAGCAGAGCCCGACGCAGGGCTCAATCCCACAACACTGAGATCATGACCTGAACCAAAACCAAGAGTTGGATACTTAATCGACTGAGCCACCCAGGTTCCCCAATCGTTTACTCCTGACAGGTTCTTAATCGTTTATAATGACTTCTGAATTACTGAGACAAAAATGAAAGTAATGTGATCCTTTATGATAAGATTCCCTGCTTATCCCAAGATAAGTGGTCTTGAAGGGATCAAGATTCATATATCTATAAAATATGCTTACATAGATTGTCTCATTTCCCCAAAATGCCATATGATAGTAAGTTCTTAAAGCCTCTCTATATACCAAATACTATCTTAAATGTTTTAATCTTTACAATATGGTTATTACTACCTGCATGGAGGGAAGTTAAAATTGAGATAAAGAAGAGTAAGGAAACTCAGGACATCCCAACAAGTTCTAGTAGTTTCGCGGTTTGACATCCTAGTCTGGGAACAGTGGTCCAACACCACGTTTCTGGGCAATAAAGTTCCCAGGACAGTTCCTCAGTCTGTTCATTCCTATTTACATTCTAGAAATCACAGGCTTCACCAGGGTGTGGATGTGTTGTGTTCTGATGGATCTACTGTGTATGCACCTTTCACCGGAACGATTATGGGCCAGGAGAAGCCTTATAAAAACAAAAATGCCATTAATAATGGTGTTCGGATATCTGGAAGAGGTAAGAGGCCTTGTACATACCGGGGACACATACTGGAAAATGTTTGATGCTTATTTATTTAATGCATTTGTCGTACACCAAAGTTTCATACTTCCTCTACAATGATAGCATCTAGGCTAGAAAGGACATAGGATACCAAACTAAAACAGCTAATGGGTTTTCAAAGATGTTCCACCTCTTCCTCTGAAATCATCTTCTTGATGCACACTCTCTACCTAACCCCACAACTGACTGAAGGACTTTATTCTTGTGGCCCATGCGGTTTTGCCTAACAGTCTAAAAACAAAATCACTTTCAACAGTATTTACCATAATAAATAGATACTTTAATTTACCAAAATCCCACAGTTCAGAGATGTTAGCATTTCTGCAAAAGGTGACTGGAAAAATATTTTCAAAGGCCTGTATGTTCTAGGTAAAGCTGGGTCATCTAGTACTCCAGGTGTTGGGCTTGTTGTTTATCGTTTTTTATTTTTATTTTTTCTTAATCCATTGAGGTAAAATATTCACACAGGCAAGTGTACAAAGCATAAGAATACAGCTCTTAAACTTTCACAAAGTGAATACACCTGTGTAACGAGCCCCCGAATCAAGAAAAAAAACATTCAACAGCATCCCAGAGGCCCTTCTGTACTACCTATACTCATTCTTCCCAGCAACAATAATCACCATCCCACCATACACTAGTTTCACTTGTCTTGGGAAATGACATAAACAGAATTAAACAGTATGCAGTCTTTTTGTGGGGCTTCTCTCACTCTGCATAATGTTTACAAGATTTGCTTTGCATGCGGTTTTAGTCTCAATGATGTAGGCTGTTCCTTTGTACACATACATCTTCATTTCTGTAATCATCTTTCCCTAGATGGACATCTCAGTCGCATCCGGGCCTAGGCAATGATGAAAATACTATGAACTTTCCCTGCACATGTTTGTAAGGAACATAAATGTGCATTCCTGTGGGAGTGGTCCGGGAGGACACTCCCCTCACCCCAGCTGTGAGAAACATTTTGTGAAGGACCTCACATCCTCAAAGAGCTCTATGGTTGGTGGCTGTTCTCTGGAGGCCCAAAATGACAAGGGAAACTGCTGCCACCGGACAGCGTCCACTTAGTAGGCAAGGCCAAGGTTGGCATGGTTACCCAACAGGCAGCAGAGCTGAAGTGGTAATCAGAACCATCTGAAGCACAGAGATCTGGGGCATTGTCTAGTTAATCACAGTGACCTGAGAGCTGAACAAACGGGCAGCCCACTAAAGCCTGATTTGTATAAACAGGAACACTGATGAACAAAATTGTGACTTCAATCATCGCAAGATGGGTCACAAAACCTCCCCCGGCCTCCCAGACTTGAGCCAGTTCACAATCCCAGAGCTCCTTGAAAGAAAATGGGACTGAGTCCCTTTGAGGAAGGGCTCTGTCACATGGCCAAAAATTTCTACCATAAACCTTACTTCCAGCTATCCTCAAAGGGACCTGCAGCCATTTAGCTAGATGGCTGTACATTGGGGAAGACAAAATAATTGGGCTTCTCAGAGGTTACTGGACACCCAGTCAAAAATGACACCCAAAAGTCTGCTGTGGTCAACCAGTTGGACTACAGGTTCTAGGGTCCAGTGATCAACGTAGTTTTTCATCAGGGTCCATCTGACAGTGATCCCAGTGTGTCCACAAATCCACTCTGCAGCAATTTTCCCAGTTCGGGAATGCTGTAGGAGTGGGAGCGCTGGGTCACTTGGTGTATGTTCCCCTTCAACTTTAGCAGCCACCGCCAGTTTCCCAGAGTAGTACTTCCAATTACATGCCTACCAGGAGTGGATGAAAGTTCCAGTTGCTCCAGGCACAGTACTTGGTGCTATCTATCTACCTTTATCATGTCAACCATTTTGATAAGTACATAGTCATATCTCATTATCTTACATTTGCATTTCCCTGATGGCTAATACAACTGAGTACCTTTTCATATTTATTGATAACATGGATATTATCTTCTGTGAGGTGCCATTCAAGTATTTTGCCTTGTATTTTCTGCCTTTTTCTTATTAGTATATTTTTTATATATTGTACATATGAGTCCTCTGTTAGATCTGTGTGTTGTAAATATCTTCTCCCACTTCATGGGCTACCTTTTACTTTCTGTATGCTTTCTTTTAATAAAAAAAAAATCTTTTTAGTGCAGTCCAATTTAGTATTTTCCTTTACTGTTAACACATTTTTTCCTTAAGATCCATTGTTTACCCTAATGTCATAAAAATACTGTTCTCATCTGTAAACTTTATTATTTCATCTTTCATATTTAGGTTTATGATCCCTTTGGGATTGGTAAGGAATGAGATAGGGATCAAGATCTTTTTTCTCATATTGGTAACTAACTGATTCAGTACCATTACCTCCCCTACTGTATTGCAGCATAGTATCTTTTGCCATAAATCATGGTCAGAATATACATACATCTGTTTCTGGTCTTTCTGTTTCATGGGTCAGTGTGTCAATCTTGCAAAAATATGCTGTAGCTTTAAAATACATCTTCATATCTGCTAGTATAAATCTTTCAACTTTTGTCCTTCTTTCAGACTGCCTTGAGAATTCTTGTTCATATGCATTTCCAGACACATAATAGAATCAGTTTATCGATTTCCACCAAAAATTCTGCTGGGACTTTGGTTGGTTTTGTACTGGTTATATAGATCAAATCAAGAAGAACTGATATCAGGGACACTTGGGTGGCTCAGCGGTTGAGCGTCTGCCTTCAGCCCAGGGCGTGATCCCGGGGTCCTAGGATAGAGACCCACATCGGGCTTCCTGCATGGAGCCTGCTTCTCCCTCTGCCTATGTCTCTGCCTCTCTCTGTCTCTCATGAATAAATAAATAAAATCTTAAAAAAAAAGGGACTGATATCTTAAAAGTAATGAGTCTTCCAATGAATAAACATGTTATATCCTGCGTTTATTTTGGTCTTCCTGCACTGTTATATTAGTAGGTGTTATACTGGTTTCAGTGTTGAGGCTATGCACATGTTCTGTATAGCATATACATTAGACATACTGTATTTTTTTAAGTTAGTGGCTTTATTTTTTTAATTTATTTTTATTTATTTGAGAGAGAGAGAGAGAGAGAGAGAGAGAGAGAGAGAGAGAGAGAATGGCAGAGACACAGGCAGAGGGAGAAGCAGGCTCCATGCCGGGAACCCGATGCGAGACTCAATTCCGGGACTCCAGGATCGCGCCCTGGGCCAAAGGCAGGCGCAAAACCGCTGAGCCACCCAGGGATCCCAGACATATTGTATTGATTTTGTTTAGAAAAAAAAAATTTTTTTTTTTTGGTTTAGATTTTCAATATAGGACTGCCCAATAGGAATAAAAGCCACATATGTAATTTAGAATTTTCTAGTAGTTATACTAAGAACATTTTTAAAAACAGGGAAAATTAATTTTAATAATGTATTTTATCGGGCAGCCCGGGTGGCTCAGCGGTTTAGCGCCACCTGCAGCCCAGGGCGTGATCCTGGAGACCCAGGATCGAGTCCCACGTCAGGCTCTCTGCGTGGAGCCTGCTTCTCCCTCTGCCTGTATCTCTCCCCGCCGCCCCCCATGTCTCTATGAATAAATAAAATCTTTAAAAAAATGTATTTTATCTATTATCATTTCAAAATGCAACATAAAATTACTAATGTTTTACTTTTTTGGTACTATCTTCAAAATCCAGCATGCATCATATACTTAAAGTAAGTCTAATTCAGATTAGCTACATTTCGGGGATGCCTGGGTGGCTCAGCAGTTGCCTTTGGCTCAAGGCATGATCCTGGATTCCCGGGATCGAGTCCCACATAGGCCTCCCTGCAGGGAGCCTGCTTCTCCCTCTGCCTCTCTCTCATGAATAAATAAATAAAATCATTTAAAAGAAAAAAGATTACCTACATTTCAAGTGCTGACATGTGACTGGTGGCTACCATGGTGGACAGTGCAATTCTAAGGCGTTTCATATGTTTTCTGTCCACTTGACCTGTTTTCACTGACGTCTGTTAAAATCTTCTATTACTAGTAAGTTTCTATTTCTCCCTGTATCTCAGGTAGTCTTTATATACGTGGTTTCTGTGTTATTTGGTGCATGGATGGTTACAACTGCTGTATCTTCCTTGTATTTAGCAGGATACATTGCCCTCCTTTGTCTTGTTTCAGTGATTTTTGGCCTCAGTTCTACTCTCTGATAACAGATTCATAATCCTTGCTTCCCTTATTTCCATTTGCTTGACAAATCTTGGTACAGCCCTTAATTTTTCACCCTTTTTTAAAAAAAGATTTTATTTATTTGAGAGAGTGATGGAGCGCACAAACAGGGTAGGAGCAGAGGGAGAGGGAGAAGCAGATTCTTTGCTGAGCAGGGAGCCCAACGCAGGGCTTGGTCCCAGGACCCTGAGATCATGACCTGAGCTAAAATCAGATGCTTAACTGACTGGGCCACCTGGGTGTCTCTTGCATTGTTTTACTGAATATGGCATAGAATTGCTTTTTGCTTTTCAAGCCAGTAGGAATTTTTTTTAACAGATGATTTAAGATTTATAGATATACCTCATGTATGTGGTCCCAACATTGTCATAATTATAGTACTAAATTAACTCTACTTCTCTATTTGGTGGGTTTTTGTTTTTACTTTTTTTTCCCCTTTTAGTGTTAGTAAGATTTGCATTCTTGTGCCAATTATGACCATTTGTCTTTAAAGTCTAATTATGTTATTAGAATAGGTCTTGGCATTGAAATTATTCTGAGAACAAAATATGTTAATAGTCTCAATTTTCTCAGCAACCTGGTGTTTTTCTGCTGTTCCTCAATGCCTTCGTTAAATGTTCATTTGAATCTATTCTCCCTTGGGCACCTTGCAGTTTTAGTCTTCATTTCTGATATGATTTTGTCATCTTCCTCTATTCCCTTACTGAGTTCAATCAAGTCTCAGTTCTTTTTGTTTTCTCTTCCATTTCTGTTATTTTTTTGAATTTCTGATTCAAGGCTACTTGAAACCCAGAAAATAACTAATTTAATTTCCTTTCTTTTAGGTTTCTGTATTAAAATGTTCTACATTAAGCCTGTTAAATATAAAGGTTCTATCAAGAAGGGAGAAAAACTGGGAACTCTACTGCCCTTGCAGAAAGTCTATCCCGGCATACAGTCCCACATACACATTGAGAACTGTGACTTGAGTGATCCTACTATGTACCTCTAAGTAGAAGACAAACGACCAGATCTTTCAAGTTAAAAATCATCTTCTTAAAAATCTGGATGCATATCCTACTCTTCAATAAATTTATGTCCAAATAAAAACATGATGAATGCAAGAAAGAAAATAGAATTTTTATTTCAACTCATTGTCATTTGGATGTTTGTCAACTAATTTCTGAGGGTTCTCTGATTTTTCTGTCACTTATGGGATCTGACAGGTTTTACTTCTTTGCTTTTTAAAGTTTCTCAGTCCTCAATACATAGGATAAAAAAATATGAATTCCAGCCTCTCTGGACTGCATTTTTGACACTTCTAAAACTAGCTACCTTTCTACCTGAAAATAAGAAAAAGCCTGAAGCTGTTTTCCTGGTACAAGAATAGAGTGTTGTACCATGCTAGACACATATACTTTATAAATATTAAGTGAAAAAATGAGTTAAACGTTGAGTACAGGCAAGGAAGAGTTTCAGCAACATCCTCAGGTTTGTCAAACCGGTCAAAGGGTGAGCTGTTTGCATGGATAAGAGAATTTGCTGGTCTTCACATCCATACTTCCCCACACTATATGAGCAGAACATTTTCTAAATTATAAATGATGACAGTTCAAGAAGATACATCAGTAGTCTCCATTTCAGTAAGACTGCATTACAGGAAGTACTAGGATGAGAAAGAGGATCTGTCTTAAACTGAAGTATCTCATGAAACCAAGTATCTCATGGAAACTCAGCCTCATCTAGCCAAATGCACACCACAGCCACTTATGTCTACACATAATTTTAAATCTAGATTATTCTTTCCTAGTTACATTGACAACAGGTAGTACGGGGAAGTAAGATCATACAAATGTTCAAAGGACCAGAAATAACTGGCTCCCTAGATTTTAGTTAGTGAGAAATGAGTAAGTTGAATGTATCATTCTGGAAACTTACCATGAGTTTCTGCTTAAATCCTTTTGGAATGTAGAAAACTCTAACAGAAAGATTCTATTCTTAGTACAGATATGCTAGAGGAAAATATAATTAACTGAGCTTTATTATTAGAGAAGTAGCTGCATTTGTATGCTAGGACAGATGTATAAGAATGTTCATGATATTGCTCTTTGTCATGGCAATCCCTGGAACAACTCAAATGCTCAAGAGTTGATATGAACAAATAAAATGTGATTTAGTCACAGAATGGAATAGTATACAGTGGTTATAATATATAAGCCTCAGCTAAATATAATAAAATGGATAAGTCATAGCAATATAATTTTGAGTAAAACAAAAAAGGCCTAAATATTATATATAGTATGATTCTTTTTATAAAGTCAAAACAATTAAAACCAAAATGTAATTTTTATGAACACACAGATATGTGATAAATGCATAGGAAAAGGAAATCAAGCAAATAATAAATAAGGGAAGCCACACAGAAAAATTTATTTTCAAGTCAATGTTATCACTTCACAGCTGGGAGGTGATTTCATGAGTATTTATGATATATATGATATATGTTATAGTCGTAACAAGATTTGCAGGTGGGTGGTCAGGAAGAAGAAAGAGTTAATGATAACCTCAGTTCGGGGTCTTTACAACACGACTGGTATATTCTCATAACCAATTATATATTATTCTCTACCGTATCATAACATCTCATGTAAGGCTAGCAAATTAAAACTTAATTTTTAGTGTTTTTTTTTTTAAACTATAACCAATACTGTCTGGTTTGATCATCTACCTTATTGTCAAATAGCTTTCTGTTGTTTCCAGAAATTCAATTTGCTTTCAAAGGACAAAGGCTGTGCTCCCATTGAGAGCACAAAATAGGAAACAGTACAGAGACTTTGAAGACAATTTTTTTTTACATCTTTGTCAACACTTGATATTTTCTATTTCTTTTATAAATTTTTTATTGGTGTTCAATTTGTCAACATATAGAATAACACCCAGTGCTCATCCCGTCAAGTGCCCACCTCAGTGCCCGTCACCCCCACCCCCCGCCCACCTCCCCTTCCACCACCCCTAGTTCGTTTCCCAGAGTTAGGAGTCTTTCATGTTCTGTGAAGACAATTTTGAAAGGAGCTTTAAAATGTTTGAACAATAATCAACCTTCTTAAGTGATTGTTTTAAAAACCAGACTTGTTACCTGGAACAGAGAACTTCCCCAAAGTAGAGCAAGAACGTTGCCTTCTGCTTAGGACCCCATAAGCACTTTCATATCTGTTGATTGGAAATACAAACTTCAGACTAATGGGACTGCTTTTAGAAAGAGCCAAAATGCAGCGCCCTCTGGTGCATTTCCCTAGAGGGCTTTTTAAAATTTTTAATTTCCTTTTCTTTTTCTTTTTATTTATTTTTTAAAAAGATTTTCTTTATTATTATTTATTTTTATTCATTCATTGAGACACAGAGAGAGAGAAAGAAAGAGAGAGAGAGAGAGAGAGAGAGAGAGAGATTGGCAGAGACAGAAGCAGGCTCCATGCAGGGAGCCCGACGTGGGACTCGATCCCGGGTCTCCAGGATCACAGCCCCGCCTGCAGGCGGCGCTAAACCACAGCGCCACCGGGGCTGCCCTCCTTTTCTTTTTAGATTTGAGGGTCAAAATGTTCAGCTTAAAGTACTGTTAAGGTTTGAATGACAGAGAGGTGACAGTACTAACCTATTTTTCATTAGAAAGTGACTGCAAAATATACTTTAAAGACTGTATCAGGTATTAGGTTTGATGACTGTAAATCATGCAAACAAAATTAAGTTTTACTTATAAAATGTTTTGAGTTTTCCACAGAAAAGCAATTTAATGGAAGAACAAGTGGCCATTTTAATCTAGCATCCTTTCATCTTAAGTAAAAAGTACTTTTCTTAGACTTCCAAAGTAAATGGAGACATTTTCATTTGATAAAGCATCAAAAATACTCTGTATTTTCATGTCTTGATTTTGGCTATCCTAAAAATGTTTGCTATTCAATTTATAAACCCAGGAAGTTAGGCCAACTGGGGTCATGTAACTGAGCTGATCAATTTTACTGCATTTTCCTTTGAGTTATTGTAGTGCTTCATTCACTAGGTCCCACAACTAAAGGCCAACATTTAGAGCAGCAAATTGTCCTTCGATGTTCAGGAGGCCACTGGTACTTATTATCGCCCTGTGCTAGCAGGTAACAGGGAGAAACTCCACCTGATATCTTCTTCAGTTCTTCTCTGTTTTGCTCTTTAGTGAGACCATTACTGGTATCCCAGCGCCTACACATTCAAATATATATACTTCCACCCTACTCCTCCACTATACATCATGTTACAGTAATACCCAGTGAGACTGGAGGTTCACCTCTTCAGTATCTCCACCATCGCTCTGACCTCCAACCAGCCGGACTCTCCATCTCGGTTATCCCATTTCCTTTATGTTTGTCGTGTTATCCTGCCCAGACCTTGAGTGCCCTTATTATGTTGCTTCCATATTCTCCTGAAATCTTCAGGTATAAATGACATGATATGCAATAGTAACAACTGTCTCTAAGAAACTGATTTTTTAACCAGTACATCAGTTCCACTCACATTTATTGAGGGTATACTAATATGCCACACACTGGTCTGAGAGTCTCAAACACAAAGGAGAAGAAGGGAAGATGTGCGTTCTTACAGAGCTCACCGTGAGGATGGATGTGGTACAGTGCTTGCATAAGTACATTCTCTGAAAAAGGGATATAAAATATGCTCTTTTTAAAAATTACCACTTATGGGCAGCCCCGGTAGCACAGCGGTTTGGCGCCGCCTGCAGCCTGGGGCGTGATCCTGGAGACCCTGGATCGAGTCCCGCGTCAGGCTCTCTGCATGGAGCCTGCTTCTCCCTCTGCCTGTGTCTCTGCCTCTCATTCTCTCTGTGTGTCTCTATGAATAAATAAACAAAATCTGTAAAAAAAAAAAAAATTACCACTTATAAACCACAAGGTATTCTAATTTCTTTAACAGGTGAGAATATTCAAAGTTTTTTCCTGATTAAAAAATGTTCAAAACTGAAAATAATAAACTATTTTTTTAGCATAATTGCTTTCTTAGAAGGAAAATTAAGATATTGAGGGAAAATGTTAAAGGAACAATTATGGGAATGACAGTACCTAAATAAAACTTATTGAGTGTCTACTATTTGCTAAATATGCTAGATGCTGGGGATACAACAGTGAGCAAAACCTGACAGTGATCTTGCATTGATTAAGCTCACCATTCAGTGGAATTAGCAGAGAATAATCATATAGGTAAACGGCAAATTACGATCGTATTAAGTGCTACAAGTAAGTGGGAGTCACAGAGTGCTGAGAGTCAGAGGCTTCCATGAGGAAATGATAGCTAAAGGAAAGATCTGACGGTGCAGATCTTTGATTGCAAAGACAGCAATCAAAGTAGAAATAAGATATCATCATATACTCTGAGTAGAGGGCACATGGCAGTCTTTAAGGAACTACAAGTGAATGGAGCAGAAAGCCAAGGGGAAGCTAGGGGAGTAATCATGGCAAAAAAGCAGGGAGACGCCAGACCACGGAGGGTTCCATAGGTCATTTTGAGGATATAGCTTCACCCTAAAGGTAATCCATAAGTACTAAAGAGTTTAAGCTGTGTTACTAATTAAATTGTAAGATCACTCCTGCAAAGGATCTCTAGGACGGTTCCACACACAGAGTAGTAGGTCAGTACATGCGGATTCCCTCCCTAAAACACTCGGCAAAATTTACTTTTTTCAAATCTCAGTAGCATATTTAATCAATTAACAATTTCAGTATCTTTATAAAATGATCAGTATTAATTTTAACCTAATGTTCATTTTCCCCCAAGGTAATGTAATAAAGTAGAATTCAAAGTGTATTAGAAATTGTTTATTGAGTTATAATATGATCTTATATTGTGCTAAAAATTAAGTACAAGTAAGTCAGCCCCTGGGTCTGATTTTAATACTACATATCTTGTAAAATATATGAATAGCAAGACGAAAGAGGAGCAGTTAAAGCAGTATAAAGCTATAAATGTCATATTTAGGGATCCAAAGCTCAATATTATAAATTTATTTAGCAAGCTAAAATATGCCTTCAGTGAAGGCTGAAGGACTCATCTACAAATCATGTATAGTTTTTAGCCTATCAACTACCTATTCCCCAATATAGGGTCCACACCCTGTTTATAGAAATTTCTGGCTTTTTAAATCTCTTACATTTTTCCGTATGTTTCTGCTGCAATTGATGAAGATAGTTTGCAAATGATACCTTACCCTAAAATATTTCAGCAATGTATCTTAAAATGTATATTTGCATAGAAAGAAAGAAGCTAATCTTTAACAATTTAAAAAACATTTTAAGAAACTTTAGTAGCCAATTACCAGACAGGCAGGACATCAGGGAACCATATTCTTCCCAGGTATTTGGACACTTCTGTGTGAATTTTATCAAGGCTATACTCATCATCAGGGATCAAAACCTCTTCCATTACAGAGAGCTGCGTTAGTCTTTTCCCACACAGTCTTACAAATTCAATGAATGCACTGCAGCTGACTTCACACTCACTGAGGCCCAAGGCTGTTAAATTTTTACAGTGTTCAGCAATACAAATAAGTTGAGTGTCAAGAGTCTGAAGACCATTATTAGCACATACCACTAACTCAATTAGTCGTGGACAGTTAAGACCTATCCGTCCTAGAACCGCTGTGCTCACTGAACGACCAAAATAAAGGTGAGTAACAGGGGTCTCTTCTTTGAAGAATGCCTCAAATTCTTCTTCGTATAAAAAGAAATACATAACAACATTAACACCAGGGGAGTGTTTAATAAGCGCATCCCAACTTTGTTTTTTAATAGAATGAAATTCAATTTGTCCAGGATTTTCACTCACAACATCAATTCGAAGATGCTCTAGGTTAACATGAGTTTCACTCGAAAGTGCTAGGAGAAGTTCATCACTGAGAATGTAATAATTCAGTGCCAGTTCTCTAAGGCCTTGACAACGATCAGCTACACAAAGGATTCCTGTGGGAAATGGGGAAAAATCCTTAAGAACAAAGAATCACCCTGATACTAATATAACATTTTGTAAATTTAGATCTGACACTAGTTATTCATTATTTGCTGAAATAGACATCAAACTTGGTCAGTTAAGCAGCTGACTCTTGATTTCAGCTGAGGCATTGATCTCATGGTCCTGGGATGGAACCAAGGTTGGGCTCTGTGCACAGCAGGGAGTCTGCTTCAGGATTCTGTCTCCCTCTGCCCCTCCCCCCCACTCACTAGCTCTCTTTGGCACGTTCTCTCTCTCTCTCTCTCTCTCTCTCTCTCTCTCTGAAATAAAGAATACATCTTTAAAAAGAGATAGCTGGGCAGCCCCGGTGACCCAGTGGTTTAGTGAGGCCTTTGGCCCGGGGTGTGATCCTAGGGACCTGGCATTGAGTCCCACGTCGGGCTCCCTGCATGGGGCCTGCTTCTCCCTCTGCCTATGTCTCTGCCTCTCTCTCTCTCTCTCTCTCTCTCCCTCTGTGTCTCTCATGAATAAATAAATAAAATCTTTAAAAAGAAAAAAAGAACATAGCTTAAAAATTAAATATAATAAAATAGACATCAAATGATTTCTGAGGAGTTGGATGTCAAAATATATATAGTTATATATAATAAATATGTATAATAAAATATACATATGACTAAAATACTTTTAGAAGTAACTTAAACTATGTCTACCTTATGGGTGAAGACTTCTTTCAAAAAAGATTACTTTTTAAAATTATGTTTCATAAGCATAAATTGTTCAATATGAAATTGCATTGTTACAATTAGTATAATATAAATTATATGTAATATATATAATATATATAATATGTACTATTATAGTACTAGTATAATAAAAAACATCATGCAAGCTTAAAAAGATATAACCTACCATCAGAGGAAACATGAGGACAGCTACTCATTTTCAGGAGTCTTAGAGTGTCACTATTATTGGCCACGAGAATCTTTAATGAAGGATCATCCACTGGTGTGTCTTCAATTTTGATAGATGATAATGATTTTGAGTTGACAAAGACAACTGTAAGTGCCGACACAAAATGAGACTTGCATGGCAATAAGAAAAGAATTATGAAAGCATTATTTAAAAATCTACAGCTTCAATCAAATAGTTCATTGAAACTCTATCAACATATGCTACAATAACATACTAAAAGCAATCAACAAATTAGCATTTTTTCATGACGCCAATAGCCAGTCAAAATAATTTCTCAAAGATTTAATACACCTTCCAATTATTTTCAATCCTAAGGATCTGATTTTCAATATTAAAAGGATATAATTATATTTATTTCCTAAAATAGGGATTGGCAAATTATTATTTGCTGGCCAAATCCAGTGTTGTCTGTTACTGTATGGCTCTTGAGTTCAGAATGATTTTTATATTTGTAAATAGTTGGAAAAAATTTGTCAAGAATAATATTTTGTGACATATAAAAATTACAAGAAACTTCCAGTGTCCACAATTAAAGTTTGACTGAAATGCAGCCATGTGACTTCATTTACATGTGGTCTATCTATGTCTGCTTTCACACTATAGTGCTAGAGTTGAGTAGCTCCCAAACTACAGCCTGTGGAACCCATAATACTTACTGTCTGAACCTTTTCGACCTCTGTCATAGAATAAATAGAATTTTCATGTTTTATTCACTCCTATATTTCCAGCACCTAAAATAATATCTGGCACATAGTAGGAGATCAATAAATACTTGTCCATAACTAAATGATCTTATTCTTCAGTGATATGCTTTTGCTAGAAAGTTATCTAAGTAAAGATACTTTTAAGATTTTTAATTTATTCATTTGAGAGAGAGAGAGAGTGCACAAGCAGAGGGGAGAAGCAGACTCCCCACTAAGCAGGGAGCTCAACACAAAACTTGATCCCACGACCCTGAGATCATGACCTGAGACAAAGGCAGACAACCGAGCCATCCAGGTGTGCCAATAAAGATACGTTTTTAAAACTTTAAATGTTTTGAAGATTGACAAACAAAACTTTATTTATAGTTTGACTCCAAAATGGGTACAATTTAACAAGTTTTCAGATCCAGTATTTTTTGACACAGATAAGCAATCTGAAAACCAAATTCTTCCATGATCATTTTTCCTTTGTCAAAGTCAGTCTGGGTTCTACCAAAGGTTCTATTACTCCTATGACAATGACTAAATTGGTTAAAAATCTCAATTCATTTATTAAAAAGTATACTGGTTTATATTCATTGTAAATTGATTTACATAAATTTGTAAATGGTAGATGGTTAGATCTCTTTACTAAATTTTATGGTGTCAAAAACAATTAGAGAACTACATCACTTTTTCCTTAAGAAATATAAGGTTTATTTTCCCTTTAAACAACTCGCATGGACTCTTTTAGTCCTGAAGGATATACGTCAGCATTAGAGGACGTACCTCATCATGATATCCACATATTCCTTTAGCATTCTTTATGACTACCAAAATACTGTACTTTTGTTTTATCTTTCCTCAGTTTACAAGTGGAGAAAACTGACACTCAGAGCGATGCACGACTTTGCCAGAAGCCACTACACTCTTTTTAACTGTAGAGGCAGATCTTGGAAGGAAGTGTGCTCATCACTAGTCCTCACCATGGTGCCTGCATCAGCTAACTCAGAACTGAAGCTGATGTGTAACATTTGAGATAGCTTAGAAGCTAAGAATTTCAAGCTAAGCTGATTCCATCATTCATATGCAAGGAAATAACTATTTAGAAGTAGTTAAGTTTTCATCTGATTGCTTATATTACTCAATCCCCAAATGACCCATTTTCCCTGACTATCTCTTAAAAAGATAAACAGGCTAGTGTAAACACTTGAGAACCATGACCCAGTTTACGAGAGAGAAGATGCTGCTATTCCTCTTTCCTCTTCAACAGGAAGGTTTCCATCAGTCAGTTTTACTGACAACCAGAACTCGGTGTTTATTATATATCAGGCACTACTCTAACTCTGGGTTTATAATGGTAAATAAACAAAATAGAATCCCTGCCTTCAAAAACTTTTGTGTTTTGTTACAGGGGATAAGAATAAATATGTTAAATAAGGTAATTTCAAGTACTCAGGAGTGACATAAAGAAAATACTATAATACAGCAGAGTATAATTGGAGAAGGGGGCACTGGTTTAGCAAAAGTGGTCAAGGAAGGTCTGTCTGGGATGGCATTCCAAATGAAGCCTGAATGAAGACAATTATTCGTTTATGCTTATTGAGGCTTCCTAACAGCCATTCATCCTTTCTTTGCTAATCGAGTCTCAATTTTTAGCTGGGCACTTTACCTGTCAGCTAAAAAACGTTTCTAATCTCCCAGAAACCTGGTGTGGCCGCACTGTTAAGTGCTGGCCAATGAGATGTCAACAGAAGCATTACGTGGTTCTCATGGCTAGTGTCCTTGAAAAGCAGGGGGCCTACCCTTTTTCCCCATTTCTTCTACCCTCCTGCCCAGGACAGGATGTAATGCCATCTTAAATGCCTTTAAGAGCAGGGAATACCTGGAAGGAGCTCGGCGGGGTACTAACAACTTCATACCAGCTATGCTCATGCATGGATTTCTTTCAGGTAAGAGAAATAAACTCCAGCCGCACTGTTTAACCTACTATTGCTTTGGAATTTCTACTATACAGAATCCAACATCATCCTAACTGGTACAGTTCATTTAGTGTTATGTTGTTCTACCTCCAATAGAGAGGCTGCAGAATTACAAGAAAGGCATGTGCTGGGGATCCCTGGGTGACTCAATGGTTTAGCGCCTGCCTTTGGCCTAGGGTGTGACCCTGGAGTCCCAGGATCAAGTGCCGCATCAGGCTCCCTGCATAGAGCCTGCTTCTCCCTCTACCTGTGTCTCTCTCTCTCTCTCTCTCTCTCTCTCTCTCTCTGTCTCTTATGAATAAATAAATAAAATCTTAAAAAAAAAAAAAAAGAAAGTCATGCATTACTGGCCATACACACTCTATATTCAAAGAAACTAAGTAAACTTGCACTTGAAAATCCTAAGTATAACACCTAAATTTTATATTAATGATGGCTACTGTAGAAACAATTATTAAAATTACAAAGTATATCTAAAGGATGAAACCATCCATAAGCTATTTCACAAAACAAAGTGCTAGTCAATAGAAAACTGCTTTAAGTAATTCTTTGAACATAAGGAGGACATGGCATGTTTTTAGGGGAAGAATCCTTTTTGCCTAGATTGAAATATTTGAGAATTTTTGTATATATCACATAAAAGCCTAGCATCTTTACCTTTGACACATTCATAAAACTTGGCTTGGCCGTTGAAATCAACCCCAAGGTCTGGATAGAACAATTTACCAGCTGAGAAAGTATATAGCAGGCAGCTTCTGCTGATTCAGTACTACTATCAACCTATAAAGACAATTTTAAATCTTTATTTCCTGAAGGTGAGTTATCAGAAAGTTATTGGCAATATAACTATGGAACAGAATTCAACTGCAACACTTTATTTATCCTGTCAAGCTATGTATCAAATTGATATTTCTTCTTTATATAAAAGATCTCAGACAAGAAAATGATAAATAGAGCTGAGGACAAAGTAACTTTCTAAGTGTTTCATATTTTCAAATCCTTTACAATGACCTGAATTTCAGTAGTACCATCCAGATGAAGAAAACTGAGGTTTAAGTTATACGTAAGTTCATATCTCAGTCCATGCAAATAATTACAAAAACAAAAACAAACCCCCAGGAAATAGCTTGGAGTAAAGATTCTGCAAAATTCACTGATTGCTTCAGCATAATGATTTAGATACACAACTATGACACTAACAAAAATGTAAGTTGTTTCTATTTAATGCTTATCCTTCTCACCTTAAAGCTGACATATTGGAGATGGGTAGCATGCTTTTTAATGATCTGCTGAATGAGACCCGGATGGGTAGACTTAAAATATGAAGTCGCTGATTGATTCAGTTCAAATTCAAACTTTCTCCAGAGGTCAGGAATATGAAAAACTTCATTCCATTTCCTACATACCGAAGACGCCCGGGCCCGATCTATTAAAGGAAGATACTGAAAAATGCGTAATACTACATAGTGAGGCAAACCCCCCAGTCTAGAAGGACAGCCGGCAAATGGGTGTGGTTGAGAGAAGAGTAGAACCCAACTTTTGGTTGTTTCACTGCTGATGAGTACTGGACAATCTTATTCACAACAGATAAATTGTTCCTCTTCATTCTGTAAACATTAAAGATTTTGTTATTATATTTTCCACATTTCCCTCAGACATCTATACTCTGATTGCACAAAATAACATTAGAAAATGAAAAACAGTTAAATTTTAATAGTAATCTTCCACTTTCACACACTGATAGGTACTGCCATATGCTAGGCATACAGATGTAAGTAAGAGGGAACTTGCTCTCAAAAAGCTATGGCCAAATGGTGAAATACCATGGTAAGTGCCATCCCTGACATTGGGACAAGCTGCACTGCAAGAATAAAGCCATGACATGTGTTGAGCTTGTGTGTGGGAGAGAATTGTTGGGGAGGCTTCCAGAAGGGAACATCCATGGAAGCACTGTGTCTCCCAGGTTCATTCCTGGTTAATTAGGAAGTATTACATAGCAATTGTGCTAACAACTCCTGGGGTCCTGAAAGACAGTAAATTGTTATCAAAAGCAGAGGCCTGGAAAAGCCCCAGCTCAGCCATTGACTGACCATGCAATCTTGTCTGAGCAAATGTAAGCCTCAGCTTCCTCATCTGAAAAACAGGGAAAATAGCAGTACCTAATCACATAAGGCAGTTGTGAGGATTAAAGCATCTAAGTACCAGAACATAGTAAAGGCTTAATAAATGTTGCATTCTTGTTGTGTTAAACTGTCCAATGCATTTTTCTGAACTAATTTCATTATTTAATTTGAAGCACAATTTTCAGGTGACACATAGGACATAGGAGCTCTAGAGAAGCTGGACCTAGCAGGGATACAGCCTGTTTAAAGAACACACCTGACGCTCACTAGCAAATGTGAAAGAGCAAAGGAATGGTCATTCTTCCCCAACAAAAGATATAATGAATCTTCAGGTAGGAGCCAGCTTGAGACACAACTAAGTTACAACAAATTTCAGGTCCAGATGTACCCAAGTATATAGTGTTATCTTGTACATATATTCTACATAGGAATCCAAAGTATTTTAAGTATACAATCATTTGAGAGACAAAATAATGGTAAGAGTGATTCTCAACTTTATTTTTATCAACTTTATCAACTTTGGTTGACTACTTAATCCTCTTTTCATCCATGAATGTTAGAAATGTATATATCTCTGATGTGAATCACTTCTTAGCCATATTAGAGAGCTGCATATACCAAAGCAGGTCTAACCTATAAAGTTGCTGAACAAAATGAAAGGTCACCTTCAGGGTTTGGAAAACTAAAATGGAAAACAGAAATAGTTGCAAAGCTGTACCTCAAGCATCCAGCGAAAGAGCTATCGCACGTTTAGTATGACTCAACCAATTATACACATAACTGAGAACTGGCCCAGTAATGTAGAATATATCAAAATGCTGATACTAATAATTCAAAGCACACTTGAAATATGCTTATTTTGTGTGTTTTTTTCGAAATATGCTTAATTTGAAAGGGTTGCCCTACTCTTTAATTTTAATTCCCTAAAATGAAATGTGTTGGCCCAGGTAAGATTAAAGAATGGACAGTGAATCCTAAATTCTGATAGGGAGCACATTTACGGACATTTTGCTTGTATGTGTTTTATTTGATAACCTTATAGGATAGGTTGTTACAATTTCACTAAGTTATCACAAAAAGAGTTATCCCTAATATAATCCTTCACTGGAAAAGAAGCATGGCCAAAAGTAAACATTTCATCTAAATGTCAGGTTAGCAAGTTGCCCTGTAGTTGTAAGCAAAGAGACTGTATTATATATTCAAACTGACTCCATATAACATGGACAGATTGTTTTAATTGTTTATTCAGTAAAATAAATAATTGTAAAATTGTTTATTCAGCTCACTGATAGAATCACCATAAACAAGACATTAAATGAATACCAGTCACCCTATTAAAAATAACATTTTGATGTGTTTTCTTTGTGTACATTCATTTTCAGAGTAGAAAACTCATCCACAAATCATATATTTTACATAAGTCATATCAATGAGAATCAGTTAAACATATTTTAGAATGCAAGACAAATTAATCTTTACTAGCTTGAAAATCCTTATATAAAAATTCCAACCTAAACATACATGATCATTTTAAAAAACTGATGATTGCTTTTTCAAACTGCCAACTTTCTTACCTAAAGAAGGCTTCCAAGTTATAGTTCACTCTGAAGGCTGCCATGGGGTACTCACCAACATCCATTTGATTTCACTTCCTAGCTTGGCAAAATACCACAAAAACACATTCATCAGAATGTATAAGTAAAAATCCAATAATTTTTATGCTTAGGATATTCACCTATCATCTCATTTTGTTCAAGGATATTGTTAGGAAATTATTGATTCCCAAGCAATTGTTTTTTACTCGGGAGGAAACCAGTCCAAAAAACAACTAGCCTAGTTAGTGGGAATATTGTAACCCTTGTTAGGAATCAGACTGGAAGCTCTACTAAGAAATCTGTGGATCAAACAGTCAAATGGCTCTGTAAATTTCCATTTTAATGAACATAAATGGAGAGATATTACAAAAAATTTAAGTAGTCCAAGATTATATTTATTTGTTTGTAGGCTGTGTAAACTTTAAGTTTCAGTTTTTAGGAGCACATAATGCCACTACAGTTATAATAATTAAATAAGAAGACATATAAATTTTATTGAATATTTGTTTGACTATTAACTGCACAACATATATACTTTTGTGGGGTTTTCTTCTGAGTTTTTCACTTCTGTCGATAGATATAATTAATTCATTCATACTCAATCGATTCATTCATACTGTCTTTGAGGTCTGACCAATTTTAGGGAAAGTAACCTGCCAAAGTTTGAAGCAGTCTATGGACATGAAAGAAAATAGTAACAGGTCTACACCAGGATAAAACTCACTGCCTTGGCATCATGAATAAATGCTGTAAAGTCAAGGTAAATAAATAAATGCATCCTACTACCTTCATAAGCCAAATTCAACTGTACAGAGGAGGTGGAGGAGACAACCCATTAATCCACTAAAAACTTCTCTTAACTGCTATCTACTACCCGCAGCTCTCAATTTCTCTCTGAATCCTACTCCTAACATAGAGCTTTGGAGAACAGATATAATGTACTTGAGCTCAACATCCACAATTTAATTTCCCCACCACTACCTGATGTCCTACTATTACCCAAACCACTATTTACAAGGTAATTTCTTTTTTCTTTTTTTTTTTTTACTTACAAATTTATTTTTTTTATTGGTGTTCAATTTTACAAGGTAATTTCAAGGTTGGTTCTCCCACTTTACATTCTTCTCCAGAAGTAGGCAGAAAGGAGCTCCTGGCACATTTTCAAAGAACATCACAAAATAAGGGAAAGACAAGTTAAGGGACTTGTATTCCTCTCATAAGATGTCACACTCAATTTTATTTACTGCAGAAACTTTTCTACTGAGTTATCAAAATAGCTAATCCTGTGTTTGCAGGCTGCTCTGTGTGCTGGAGAATACAGTGGTAACCTAGTAAAGGTACAGAAAGAGTGAATGACTAAACCCCTAAGAAGATGGTGAGAAAGTACCTATCTGAGATCAATTCACTGGAGTCTTCAGGATCAGATGAACTACTTCTTTGGGTACTGAAGAAACTTGATGGCTGTTTCAGAGTCACTATCCAGAATTCTGAGTGACAGGAGAACATAAAACCAGAATACGGGACACCATCAAGTGATGGAGAGCCTGACACTGATCTTCAGTGCAATTCTAGAGCTTGGAAAAGGTTTATTAGCATTTGGTAAAGAGTGTAACAATGACTCAAAGTCCACTTAGTGGCTTCACTAACCACCCTAACCCAACTTCCTTTTTTTGTTATGTTTACTAGTTTGGTCGAACAGGTGACTATGTGAATTGGATCCTCTAAGACTATCTAAGAATAATCTCCAACAAGTATTCTTGAGAAGAACATTTCCAAAAACCGATTAAATGAAAGACTGAACATCCAAAGCCAACCTGGTGGCAGCAGTGGAAACCAGCTTTTGCACCATCACCAAATTCTTCCGGATTAGTTAAATGAATACTCAGAAAGTACTCTGAAAAGTTTCAAGTTTTCAATCATCACAACACTAGAAATGTTGTGTAAATATTACAGATAACAGGATAAAGATTCAAAACTACCTAAAAGCCTACACAAATTTGTTGGAAGCACCAAGATGAAAATGAATAGAAATAATTATCAAATGTCATTTATTTAATTTGCTTTCTAAAGCAGCACACTGCAATCTTATCACTGCCACCACAGATGAGAAGGCTTCTGCTAATGGGTCTGAATTCCCCGTCATGGGTGCAATGGCAAGGAAGGTATGGGCCTGGACAGGAGAGCTGAAGGTCTGCTTCAGAATACAGCTCTTAAACACACAGCTTTCTAATAAAAGAATCAATGATGCTAAGGACCAACACTTCTGCCCAATAAATACCACCCAAGTACAGAACAAAAACATAATTAAAAAAAAAAAAACTACATTCTTTACAGTTCACATGACCTTAGTTGCCCTCTAAATAAAAAACTGCCATTTTAAAAAAGTACAATATCATCAAATTACAATATCACCAAGGGTTCAACACGACAGAGTATTATGTCAAATAAATATTTCCTAAAGCAATGATTTCCAGCATTTTGGTGTCCTCCTATTTCACCACCGATTTAGCAGTTTTCTATATTGTCTTCTAAGTCTCTCTGTGATATTAAGATACAGTTTTTTTTAAAAGAAAACTTTAAATTTTAAAATAGGCCTATCTCCTTTTAATGACTCATAGAAAAACTGAAGTTTTCAAAATATATGTGGATTGAAAACACCTTCTGAGATGCAAGAAGAGGGTTACACAGAACTTGAACCAGGCAATCTGTTAGAATCCCTGAATTGGGGTTAGAAGGCATCTTTTCCCTCTCCTGTCCCCCCCTCCCCTCCTTCTTCCTCTCCCAGCCCCACCAGCCAGACTCCTTAAAAGAAAAGGCCCTGAGGACAGCAAGCCCGGCCCTCTCCAGGCCCCAAGCCTGAACTGGGGAGGGTCCCACCCTAGGCTGGACACATTAAGGGTTCTCACAATGAATACAACGCACGCAAGAAAGCATTTCTCAGCATTACTTTCCAGGAAAATAATCAATTCATTCAACTTCACATTTTGGGCAAAGTTTCTGGGCACAGGTGCCAAGGCAAAAACCAGTCCACCTTTGAGTGCAGGCCCTCCCAAGTCACGGGAAGGGTTTCAGTCGACCTCTCGGCCATCTCTTGGTGGCAAACATGAACTCTCACTCGTTACCCTCCTGCGACCTGTGACTCCTGCAGCGGTCGTGCAAAGGCGACCGCGTGGATCAGGGGCCGCGGCGCCTTTCCTGCAACTGCCCGTATTCAACCCAGCGGCGAGGGCTTGTTTGAGGGCCGCGGGGGCCAAAGCGCATCCCCACAGCGCTTACCCCCCAAAGAGGAAGAAAACGACCGAATCCGGGGACGCGGGTCCCGCGCAGGCCGCTGCGGGGAAATGCGCACGGTGAGAGGCGAGCCACGCGGGGCTGACACCCCCTCGGGGAAAGCGAGTGCTGCCCTGGGCTCCCACCACCCCCAGCCTCGGGCGGCGGCGGCCCCGCGGGGAGGAGGCAGGGCTCCGCGGGGAGGAGGCAGGGCTCCGCGGGCGGCGCGTCCCGGGCCGCGCACCACCCGCCGCCTGAGCCAGGACCCGCGCCCTCCTCGGAGACCGCGCGACCCTCACAAAGAAATGCTACCTCCAAGCCCGCGGCCGCGGAGCGGGGGATCCGCGCGCGCGTCCTGGCGTCCGCAGGCCCGGCTGCCGGGCAGCGACCGTGCGCCCAAGGCGGTCGGGGAGCCGGGAGCCGGGAGCCGGGAGCCGGGAGCCGGGAGCCGGGAGCCGGGAGCCGGGAGCCGGCTGCGCGCCCAAGACCCCCGAGGCCGTGGGCGTGGCCCCGGCCCGCCCCGCCCCGCCCCGCACGCGTCCCGGGCGGGTGCAGCCTGAGGTAGGAGCGCGCGGGGCGCACCTGCTCCAAGGTTCCCCGAGGGCCGCTCCTTAGGTGGTGAGTGGGAGGCTGCCCGCTGGTCTTCAGCTGCGCCTCTGTGGCCACCTGCGCTGTCAAACTGACGGCCAGCCAAATGCCAGGAAGCTAATACTTCCAGCTTCTGGAAATAACCCTCCCCGGGAAAGGGCACCCCTTTATTAATATACAAATCGTTGAAGCTTAAGATATCAGAAGTGGGGGAATCCCTGGGTGGCGCAGCGGTTTGGCGCCTGCCTTTGGCCCAGGGCGCGATCCTGGGGACCCGGGATCGAGTCCCACGTCCCGGCTCCCGGTGCATGGAGCCTGCTTCTCCCTCTGCCTGTGTCTCTGCCTCTCTCTCTCTCTCTCTCTGTGACTATCATAAAAAAAAAAAAAAAAAAAGACTTTATTTATTTATTCATGAGAGAGAGAGAGAGAGAGAGAGAGGCAGAGACAGAAGCAGGCTCCATGCTGGGAGCCCGACGTGGGACTCGATCCTGGGACTCCAGGATCGCGCCCTGGGCCAAAGGCAGGCGCCAAACCGCTGCGCCACCCAGGGGTCCCCTAAATAAATAAAGTCTTTAAAAAAAATATATCAGAAGTGGCAACAGGTCAGTGTTAAATATGTATATATTACCTCCCTATCCTGTGCTACATCTCAATCCCTGGGGCTAACCACTGCAATAGTTCATTGTGTAAACTACCAGACCTTCCATACCTACACACAAGAAAAGTACACAGAGGTCAGGATTTTATTACTTTTTCTAAATCATTAGTTCTTTTAAAATCTGAGCTCAAACTCTACCTAATGTTCTGGGACTTCTGTTTTTGCTTATTATCATGGTCATGGTTACATTTTGACACAGTTCCCCTGGAGAGGTTTTTTTTTTTTTTTCCCCCTCAAACAGCTTTATTGGGGTATAATGAACAAACTGCACACCCTTCAAGCATAAAACTTGATAAGTTTTTGACACCCTTGAAACAACCACTACAATCAAGAGAATGAATATATGTACAACTTCCAAAAGTTTCTTTATCCCCTTCTGTAACCCCTCATTCAACACCAGCTTTCTGACACTATGCATTAGTTTGCATTTTCTCAAATTTTACGTAAATTGAATCACAGATAATCACAGAGTAGTACTCTTTTTTATCTGGCTATGTGCACTCAGCATAATTGTATTGACATTCATCCAGGTTACTGGATGTATCATAGTTCTTTTTTATTGCTGAGTAGTATTCCAGTGTATGGATATACCACAGTTTGTGTATTCATTCACCTGAAGATGGACATTTAGGTTATTTCTAGTTTGGCACTATCACAAAATAAAGGTGCTATGAGCATTGTTGTACACATCTTTTTTTTTTTAAGATTTTATTTATTCATGAGAGACAGAGAGACAGAGAGAGAGGCAGAGACACAGGCAGAGGGAGAAGTAGGCTCCATGCAGGGAGCCCAATGTGGGACTCAATCCCAGGACCCTAGGATCACATCCTGTGCTGAAGGCAGATGCTCAACCACTGAGCCACCCAGGTGTCCCCGTATACATCTTTGTATATAGTTATGCTTTCATTTCTCTGGGTGAAATACACAGGATGGAAATAGCTGCACTGTATATAAGGCAGGCATATGTTTTACATTCTATAGAAGACTGCCATTGTGTTTCCAAGGAGGCTATTTTATATACCTGCCAGCAGTTTATTAGAGATCCATTTCTTCCACATCCTCACCCATATGTTTTAATCTGATAGTGTCTAGGGGTATCACAGTACAGATTTTTAAATTATTTTTTTTATTTTTTAGATTTTGTTTATTTACTTGAGAGAGAGAGAGAGAGACAGAGATGGCAACAGCACAAGTTGGGAGGAGAAGGAGAAGCAGGCTCCCTCATGAGCAGGGAGCCCAACAGGGGGCCTGATCCCAGGACCCCGAGATCACGACCTGAGCCAAAGGCAGACAGTCAACCAACAGAGTCACCCAGGCGCCCCACAGTACAGTTTTAATTTACATTTCCCTAATGAATAACAATGTTGAGCATTTTTTTGTCCCCATGTAGTTATTTGCTATCTGTACATCTTTTTGGTGAAGAGTCTATTTAAATCTTTTGCCTAATTTTAGTTGGTTGGTTTTTCTCATTTTTGAGTTTGGAAAATTCCTTCTATATTCTAGATACAATTCCTCTATCAGATATGTGATTGTTAGAAGGTGGGGAAGGGACTAGAAAATAATCCCCCAAATCAAGAAGGCGCTTTTATTTTTAGACTGAAAAACAAAGCAGGCCACCCCGTACAGTTAACACAGTTTTTTTCAGGGTAACTTAATGACAAGGAAGATGTGGTGGGTAATAATCCAGGTGTGCAATTATTCTCCATAAAGTCTGGACCTTAGTCTACAGATTTTTATAGTGCAAGGGGATTGGCAGAAGGGCAGCGTAGGGAGATAGAAGGGTTCAGGTGTGCCTACTTGACATCAAACATTCCATTAGATCTTCTAGCACCACCTGTGCCAGGAAGGCAAGATAGTGGTATCTTTAACAAATTTACAGAAGGCCAAAGCAAGCCTACCCCCCTCTTGGCCTTGGCTGGCATTTCTAAGGTATGTATATTAATCTCCAAGGGGTTCCAGAAGCCTGGCAGTGGTGGTGGTGGTGGTGGGTGTTTAGCCATCAGGCTTGAACAAAGAGAGGGCTAAGATGAAGAGATGGAATCAGTATTGTTGGCTCTCTCATTACATATGACTTGTAACTGTTTTTCTTCCCAATCTTTGGCTTGTCATTCTCTTCTTTTGAAGAGCATAAGCATCATCCTTTTGATAAAGTTCTATCAGTTTGTTCCTTTACGGATCATGATGTTAAATCTAAGAAATCTTTCCTAAGCCAAGTTCATGAAGATTTCTCCCTATACAGTTTATAATTTTAGAGTTTACATTTAGGCATTTAGGTTTACATTTACCTAAATGTAATTGCCAAAGGAAATTTAAAATTGCCAAAGGCAATTTTCCTTGCCTGATTAATTTAATATTTGTGTGTAGGGATCCCTGGGTGGCGCAGTGGTTTGGCGCCTGCCTTTGGCCCAGGGTGCGATCCTGGAGACCTGGGATCAAATCCCACGTCAGGCTCCCGGTGCATGGAGCCTGCTTCTCCCTCTGCCTGTGTCTCTGCCTCTCTCTGTGTGACTATCATAAATAAAAATAATAATAATAATAGTAATATTTGTGTGTAATACAAGGTGTGAATCAAAGTTCACTTTTTTTTTTTTGTATACATATATCCAATTATTCCATCAATAGCTTTTGAAGAGACCCTTTTCTCCACCTAATTGCCTTTGCACCTTTGTGGAAAATCCATTGTTCATGTATGTGTGGATCTACTTTTAGACTATTTGGTATGTTTGATTGATATATTTGCCTGTCTTTATGCTACTGTCACACTGTCTTGATTTCTGTATCTTTATAATAATTATTGAAATCAGGTGGTTTTATCCCTCCAAGTTGTTTTTTTTTCCCCAAGTTGTTTTGGCTATTTCATATTCATTCTATTATGAATTTTAGAATCATCTTGTCAATATCTACAAAAAATCTTTCTGGGGTTTTGCTAGAGATTGCCTAGAATCAAGAAATCAATATGCGAAGAATTGACTTAAAAATATTGAGTCTTCAAACCCATGAATACAATATATCTATTTATTTAGGTCTTTAATTTCTTTCAGTAATGTCTATAGTTTTCATATAGGTCTTGCAAATTTTATGAGATATCTCTCTAGGTATTGTATAGGTTTTTAAAATATAAATACTGTTACTTTTTAAATTTTTATTTTCTAATTTTTTGTTTTCAGTATGTAGAAATACAATTCATTTTTCTATATTGATCTTGTATATTGCAACCTTGCTAAAATCACTTATTAGTTTTAGGAATTTCAATTGGAACCTAGTATATTTCACTGGATTTTCTACATACAGTCATGTTGTCTGTGAATAAAAAGTCTAACTTCCTCCTTTCCAATATAAAAGCTTTTTATTTCTTTTCCTTGCCTGGTTGCACTATACTTGCAGCGAAATGTTGAATTATATTGGTGAGAACAGACACCCTTGTTCCCAATCTTAGGCAGAAAGCATTCACTCTTAAACCAGTAAGAATGTGGCTACCTTTAGGCTTTTCATAGATGCCCTTAGTCAAGTTGGGGAGATTCCTTCTATTCCTACTTTGCTGAGGCCTGTTTTTGGTTAATGAATAATGGATTTTAGATTTTTGTCAAATGCTTTTTCTATATCTATTGAGATGGTCTGATTTTATTTTTTTGTTGTTGTTTGTTAAAATGGAGAATTACATTGATTGCTTTTCAAATGTTAAACCCACCTTGCATTCTTGAGATAAAGTTCACTCAGTCACAATTCATTATCTTTTTACCAACTGTTAAATTCAATATGCTAAAATTTTGTTTAGAATTTCTGCATCTATGTTCATGGGGTGAAGATATGGGTTTATAATTTTCTTTTCTTCTAATATCCTTGGCAGAGTTTGATATCAAGTAATGATGGTTTCATAGAACAAGTTGGGAAGTACTTCCTCTTCTTCAGTATTCTGGAAGAGTGTAAAATGTGTAAAAATGGTATCATTTATTCATTAAATGCTTGGTAGAATTAGCTAACAAAGTCATCTGGGACTGAAGTTTCTCTTGTGGGAAGGCTTTTATCTACAAATTCAGTTATCTACTTTAGTAGATATACTCAAGTTATCTATTCTTTCTTGAATGAGCATTGGAAGTTTGTGTCTTTTAAGAAATTTCTCCACTTGATCTAAGTGGTTAAATTGATTGACATGACATTGTTCATAATATTATCCTATCACCCTTTTTGTGTCTATAGTATCTGTAAGGATGTCACCTCTCTCATCTCTTATATTGGTATACTCTTAAACTCATCAGTCAGGCTAAGCGATTATCAAATTTATTGATCTCTAGGAAACAGCTTTGTTTCACTAATTTCCAGAATTATTTTTTCTGTTTTATATTTCACTGATTTCAGTTCTGATCTTTATTTTTTCTCTTTTGTTCGCATTGGATTTAATTTGATATTTTTCTAGTTTCTTAAGGTAGAAGCAAAGTACATTGATTTCAGATATTTTCTTCTATTCTAAATGGGGTTTAGTGCTTCAAGTGTTCCCCTAAATACTCCTTCAGGGGTCTACTAAATTGAGTCTGGGTTCCTTCTCTTTTCCTAGATAGCAGCCTATAACAATTGGGGGCACTTGTAGGCTTCATATCTCTTATGTCTTGAAAGTTCTCATTTTATGTATTGTGTACTTTGGTGGGGGGCAGTATTTTCACAGAGGGTAAATCTATTCCCTGTTTCTCTATCTTGGTTGGAATGAGAGGTTGCCTTATACTTTGTAATGGTTGAATGAGAAGTTCCCTTTAAATGGAAACATCACAAGTCCTATAACTATTGCTGGGCATCTAGTTTTTGCAATTATGAAGTAGGCTGTGAAGATGATACATCTTGCATTTCTGTGAATATTACTGAAGAACATTTATAGACATGGAATTGCTGATTAAAACATTTTAGGTTTTGGGTGGCTCAGCAGTTGAGTGTCTGCCTTCGGCCCAGGGCGTGATCCTGGAGACCCGGGTTCGAGTCCCACATCGGGCTCCCTCCATGGAGCTTGCTTCTCCCTCTGCCTGTGCCTCTGCCTGTCTCTCTCTGTGTGTCTCTCTTGAGTAAATAAATAAATCTTTAAAAAAATAATAAATAAATAAAACATTTTAGGTTTTGATATGGCAATATCTAAAATAGTGTTGGTCTGATAAATGTGATATATACTTCATTTCAAACTAAGGAGCACAGAATTTAAAAATTATTTTTAAATATTTCATAAATATTTAAATTTATTTTAAAAATTAGTAACTTTTTTAAAGACACCACCTCTGTATAGTCAGTTTGTCATGCTTTCAGCAAATAGTGATGCTGATTGTTTGAATCAGGATAGTCTAGGTTATTCTGCAGGCACACACAACTGCAAATCACAGATTTAACACAACAAAGGTTTATTTCTCAGTTATACTACATTTCTCTCAAAATTCAGCTGAAAGCTCTGGTCTGTTGTATTCATTCTGGGACCAAGGATAATGGAGCAGTTATTAGCTAGAAAGTTGTCCGTGTGTTAGAGAGGGAAAGAGAGAGTGGAATGAATACACTGCAACTTTTGCTTCTACCCAAATGCTAATTCCATTCTCCTTGGCAAAAACTAGACAGAATGGCCATACCTACCCTTAAGGGGGTAGAAAATGCAATCCTACCACATGCTGGAAGGAGAAACCTGGAATATTTGAGAATACCCATAATGACTGCAACATCAGTGCAATGATATCACATTATGCCACCAAAATTTCATCAAAAATATTCTCAAGCGGGCAGCCCTGGTGGTGCCGCGGTTTAGCGCCACCTGCAGCCCGGGGTTGATCCTGGGGACCCTGAATCGAGTCCCACATCAGGCTCCTGGCATGGAGCTTGCTTCTCTCTTCTGTGTCTCTATGAATAAATAAATAAAATCATTAAAAAAATATTCTCAAGCATGAAATGATCTCTTAATTGGGAGGGGGGAGGTTATATAAATTTTGGAGGGGGGCAGTTCCTAAAACTGCAGTCACTCCTGACACCAACAGCAGATACTAGGGATCTTTAAGACCACCCTCAGATTGATAATTCACTATAAAGACCCGCAGAACTCCTTGAAAGCTGTTATACTCACGGTTATGATTTTTTTACAATGAAAGGATACAGACTGAAGTCAGTGAAGAAAAGATATGTATGGGGCAGAGTCCAAGAGAGTTCCAGATGTGAGCCACCAGTTGTCATCTTCCAGTGGAGTCATGGACAGTACTAACTTCTCCTGGCAACAATGTATGACAGTGTGTACGGAGTATTGCCAAGCAAGGAAGCTCATCTGAGCCTTGGTGTCCAGAGTTTTTGCTGGGGCTTGGTCACACAGACACGGTTGACTGCCTACCTATGTGGCTGACTTTCAGCCACCAGCCCCTCCAGAGGTTGAGATGATACCTCCTGGCCCAAAGCTCTCACTATAAATCACATTGTTAGACTATTTGGTGTGACCCAAAGCCCCAAATAAACAGATACTCTTGTCAGACAGAACATTTCAAGGACTTAGATCATAACACAGGAGCTCAGGGTAAAGATCAGGCCTCTCTTTGGGTAAGGATAATTCTTTTTTTTTTTTTTTTTAAGATTTTATTTATTTGAGAAAGAAAGCACGCATAAGCTGGGGGAGAGGCAGAGAGAGAAGCAGACTCTCCACTGAGCAGGGAGGCCAATTTGGGGCTCAATCGCAGGACCCTAGAATCATGATCTGAACTGAAAGCAGACGCTTAACCAACTGAGTCACCCAGGCATTCTTGGGTAAGGATAATTCTTGACTGTAGAGAGTTAAATCATATTTGATTCAACATGATTTCAGAACTCTATAATGAAATTGCCTATGTATTCTACTGGAAAGAAACATGGCTTTGAATTGTATCAGTAATATTTGCTACCTAATATAAAGTATTTATATTAGTAATATATATTATATATATATTAGTAATATATATAATATATAATATTTATATTAGTATTTATTTTTGACAGTGTGACAGGAAAAAAAATTCCATATTTGCCTTAATGTATAAACTGTCAACTCGCCAGAGAAAAATTCAGGTACACTTCCCACTTTTTTCCTCTTGCACATTGCCAAATACAATATCTACAAAAAAAGATACTCTAAAATTTGCTATGTTACAGTTTGTCCCAGTTGACTTCTACATTTAAATATGCTCTGAGTATCTATCCTGCCTTTTTTTTAAGAATTTGGTTTTTAATATTTAAAAAGATATATAGCCTATTTTCTAAACATTCTAAATATTTTCTAAAGATTCAGCTTTTACTTCATATTCTTTTAGAATAAGTTTTGCCAAAGGAAAGGAGACATTTAACTTTACAAAAACCTTAGGGCAATTCATTTTAAATCACGAATGCCAGCTAGTGTGTCTCTAAATGTGGATGAACTTGCTGCTGTTTGCACTGTGTTCAGACATAGTATGAAGCCCCTGTAAATAGGAGGAATTATGAAATAAGCATTTCTAAATGGGTCAGGGTTAGTCACCACTAACAACATTGATTCTAAGCCATCACCCTGTTTTGGAGACTGAAAAAAACCAAGAGGATTGCGTGGATCTCAAGTTTTCATTAACATCACATTCTATTCAGTGTGAAGCAGCTCTGACTTATACACTTTCATGGACCTGAACTTTTCATTTCTTAAAGCAAAGAAGGAAAATTATTTTTAACCTGTTGCTTTTCACTAAGACTTTTTTAGTCAAGGCTTTACAATGCAGACTCTTTAAAATGAAACACTGAATCAACTTTGTAGATTACTTAGTTTTAGAAGCTGTAACTCAAGTAAAAAATTTTGCAAATACATTTTATTTTAAAAAGAAGCAAATGGGAGTGCCTTGATGGCTCAGTCAGTTAAGTGCCCGACCTTTGACCTTAGCTCAGGTCTTGCTCTCAGGTTCCTGAATTTGAGCCCTGAGTTGAGCTCAGGCAAGGAGCCAACTTTAAAAAAAAAAAAAAAAAAAAAACGAATGCATTTATTTTCTTGTTTAACTAAACATATCATGTAAATACTTTGTCAATCTAGAGATTATTTTTTTGCAGTTGTTTTATTTATGAAAGGCAAACCGTTAGTATTAATTTGATTGTCAGCACAAATCTGGAATTACTGAGAGAACCAGGGACAGTCATTCTAAATCATTTAATAAAAGCAGGTTAGTAGGTCACTTTTTACAGCTGTCATAGTGATCAGCTACTTCTGAGGGCATTTCAAAAAGGAGTCATTAATAAAAATGAAAATTTTTAGTTTTTTGCATCAAAGGAACATTCTAACAATGAGCTATTTTTCATATAAAAAACGTAAACTCTTTGAAGATACAGATTTAAATTTCCTCATGTGTAGCAAGTTTTCTGTGTTACTTCAAAATCTTTGAAAAATGACCTATCTTATAATTGAAAGTTAAGTACATACCAATTTAATTCGACTTACTGGTCTTAGAAAGAAAATGCTCCAGTGTTTTTGTAATGATTATCATTCACTAACATAAGGAATATGCTGTATTGCCAGTCAATTACAATGAGATCATAAAGCAGAACTGTCAGAAGAAATAGAAAACAATACTATCGTATTTAATAGAAGTAATATTTAAAATGCCACAGGATAGCAATAAACTGCCTGCAAACACACTAACCAAGTACCCAAACAGAAATAGGGCAGCTCTTTGTTACCAAATTATAAAGGCGACACAGAAAAGCAGGCTCACAAACATGAGCAAGGTTTGCCAATCAACAAATATGATGACCAATCCAGGACAGGGAACAGTGCAAAACAACAAACCATGAGTCACACAGTGATCTGTGCAACATACCCAGGTGCTTACAACCATAAAGAAACTCACACCACCGCTGCACACATACACACATCCCTACAGTGAGGCTGTTTGACAGTGGTGGTAATTCCATTTATTACAACATTAGAAATTAAAACAGAGCACAGCACATCTGATTTTTTCCATTTCCCTGTTTGGACTCCCTGTACTGAGTAAAAGTATAAGGCTCAACATTTACAGGGAGAGTTACACCTTCCAATCTATCATATGAGTATTCTTATTTAGCCTTCCAAAAATAGGATGAGCTATGCAAAACATGTATAAATAAAAATCTAAGTAAAACCACTTTCTTGACCACATGTCTTTCAAGTACTTTCCAGTATGGAATCTAAGATGGGATTTGGGGAAAAGCCCAGTCTTTTGAGAATGCACAAAGTTCTAGATATAAGGGGAATGACTTTCCTCCCCAAGGAGGGAGCAGATCTCATGTGTGAGAGTGGGAGCTATTTTCTTCCCACAGTGATGATTCACAGAATATGAGAATATGTATCCCTTTGGGTTGAATCATAGTAAGTGTGTATTTAGATCCCCAAATCCTTATTAAGCATCTTTGCCCTTATGTTTCATAAAAGAGGTTTTTTCTTCAGAGAAAATTTTGTTACTCATTTTTCTTTATCAACATCACACCTTCTTACCTTTAGGGAGCTTTTCAAATCTTTGAGAGGAAATCACGACACCGTCCACTATTGAATGAAGTGTGTTTCATTAAGAGCAAATTGCTGTTGAGTCATATCCTGAAAGTGAGTCGTTACTTTTAGCAGGATAATTATACAGGTGCTTCAGAAGAGAACCCAGTCAAACTCTTATTAGATTGATGTGTTTTCCTTAGGAACAGATGTTTCATTTTCAATCCAGAAAAATTCACAAATATGAAACTTGTAGAATGACATATACAGGTTGCTTTTAACAAATGGTGTTGATGATATGCATTTAGTCATTGACTCCTAAATATAATTTAGTTGCATTTCCTTAAATTAACTACAGGCATACCTTGGAAATAGTATAGGTTCAGTTCTGGACTACAGTGATAAAACAAAATTAAGTCAAATGAATTTTTTGGTTTCTCAGGGCAAGTTATCGAGGACACTGAAAAAATGGGGCTCACAAACCTGAACATAAAGGTTTGCCATTAATGATGATGGTACCTAATCCAGGACAGAGAACAGTACAAGAGATCAAATGGTGAGCCACACAAGCATCTGTGCAACACAGCTAGGCATTCACCACAATGTTCACTACTGCTTACATTGTTTAAAAGTTATACTTACACTATATTAAGTGTGTAACAGCCTGATGTCTAAAAAATGTACATGTCTTAATTTAAAATACCTTATTGCTAAAAAATGCTCACCATCATGACTGAGCTTTTGGTGAGTTGCCATCTTTTTGCTGGTGAAGAGTCTTGCCTCCATGCTGGATGGCTGCTGAATAATCAGGGCAGTCGTTGCTAAAGGTTGGGAGGTGAATGGCAATTTCTTAAAATAAGGCAACAGTGTTATTTGCCACATTGATAGACTCTTCTTTTCATGAACAATTTCTTTGCAGCATTCTATGCTGTATTTTGATAGTATTTAACTCACAGCAGAACTTTTTTCAATATTGGGGTCAGTCCTCTCAAACCCTTCTACTGCTTTATCAGCTGAGTTTCTATAGTATTCTAATCCTTTCTTTCATTTCAATAATCTCCACAGCATCATCACCATGGATAGATTCTATCTCAAGAAACTACTTTCTTTCCACATTCATGAGAAGCAACTTTTCATTCATTTAAGTTTTACCATCATATTGCAACAATTCAGTCACATTTTCACTCTCCACTTCTATTTCTACCACATCTGCAGTGGTTTTCTCCACTGAAGTCTAGAAACCCTCAAAGTCATCCAACTTCTTCCAAACTCCTGTGCATGTTGAGAGTTTAATCTCTTCCCATGAATCACTAATGTTCTTAATGGCATTTGGAATAGTGAATACTTTCCAGAAGGTTTTCAATTTGCTTTGCCCAGATCCATCAGAGGAATCATTATCTATGGTAGCTAAAGAATTTTTTAAAGAATAATATTTGAAAGCCAAAATGACTCTGATCCGTGGGCTGCAGACTAGATCTTGTGTGCTCAGGCACACTGTCAATGAATAGTAATATTTTGAAAGGAATCTTTCTTTTCCAAGAAGTATGTCTCAACAGAAGGTTTAAAATATTCAGTGAGCCATGTGGTAAACAGGTATACTCTCATCTAGGCTTTATTGTTCCATTTAGAGATTATAGGCAGAGTACATTTGGCATCTTTCTTGAGGGCTATAGGATTTTTGGAGTGGTAAATGAGCATTAGCTTCAACTTAATCAACAGCTGCATTAGTCCCTAACAAGATAGTCAGCCTGTCCTTTGAAGCCAGGCATTCACTTCTCCTCTCTAGCTATAAAAGTCCTAGATGGCATCTTTTTTCCTAACAAAAGGCTATTTTAGCTATGTTGGAAACCTGCTGTTTGGTGAATGATCTTAGCTAGATCTTCTGGATAACTTGCTGCAGCTTCTCCATCAGCACTTGTTGCTTCCCTTTACACTTTTATGTTCTGGAGATGGTGTCTTTCCTTAAACCTATAGTGAACCAACCTCTGTCAGCTTCAAACTTTTCTTCTGCAGCTTCCTCACTTCTCTCAGCCTTCAAAGAACTGAAGAGTGAGGGCCTTGCTCTGTGGTAGGCTTTGGCTTAAGGGAATGCTCTGGCTGGTTTGATTTTCTATCCAGGCCAATAAAGCTTTCTCCATATTAGCAGTAAGCCTGTTTTGCTTTCATATCAATTTTTTATGCAGTGGAGTAGCACTTTTAATTTCCTTTAGGAACTTTTCCTTTGCATTCATAATTTGGCTATTTGATGCAAGAGGCCTAGTTTTTTTGCCTCTCTGATTTTTCAATATGCCTTTCTCACAAAGCTTAATCATTTCTAGTATTTGATTTAAAGTAAGAGATGTGCGGGCAGCCCGGGTGGCTTAGCAGTTTAGTGCCAGTCTTCAGCCCAGAGCATGATCCTGGAGTCCTGGGATCGAGTCTCACGTCGGGATCCCTGCATGGAGCCTGCTCCTCCCTCTGCCTGTGTCTCTGCCTATCTATAGAGAGACAGAGAGAGAGAGAGAGAGGGAAGCGGTCATTTGGTGGAGCAATCAGACCACACACATTTATCCATTAAGTCTGCCATCTTAGATGAGCACTGTTCATGGCACCCCAAAACAATTACAATAATAATATCAAAGATCAATGACCATAGGTCCCCAAAACAAATATAATAATAATGAAAACATTTGAAATATTTCAAGTATTACCAACAAGTGAGAGACATGAAGTGAACAAATGCTGTTGGGAAAATGGAACCCATAGACTTGCTCGACACAGGGTTGCCACAAATCTTCAATTTGTAAAAACTAAAAAACAAAACAAAACAAAAAAATCCTACAATATCTGCAGAGCCCAATAAAGTGAAGCAAATAAAACAAGGAATGCCTGTAACTAGAAAATTGTGCTAAAAACATTAATTAATAAACCTTAGAATTTCTTTTCCAACATTAATAGCATCTCTAGCACTTTTCCTAATTGTTCTCAGTATAGAACTAGAACATTATCCAATCAGAAAGGGTAGTGAATTTAACCATGAGGTCAATGGATTTGATCAAAGTTCCTTTTCACAAACTCAGATTCCCCTCTATTCTGGAAGTTATCTGAAACCTATTTTCAAGTAGCCTAAATTTACTTTGTTTGCTGTTATTCCGTAGAAATATGTTGAGAATACTAATGACTTCTTCTAAATTAGGCAGAAAAATATACCCACATGGTTTTTAAATCAAATGCTTCAACTTTTAAACTTCACTGTGCAGCCTCTTATAAACTAGGAAAAAATAATGGGAAGGCATCCCCAGTTAGATTTCTCTGACCAGATGACATCATATTACCCTATTCTTATAGTTTTAATTTGTCCAACTCCCAGCCTATAATACAGACATTTTTCTAGTAAGAGGACAATAATGGAAAATGAGCTTACGAATACACTGTTTAATTATCTCCTGTTCCATGGTGAAAGACTGTATACAATATCTAGTCTTTTCCCATTGCTCTGGCCATTCCACTCCTTGGCTGGTGCCCCATTATCTCCTTAAGCTCTCAGCATTAGCATGCCCCCAGCTCAGTTCAGGAACACTTCTGTCTGCCTCTGCTGATTCTCTGGGTGAAGTCATCCCTTCCTGTGGCTTTCAGCTCAATCTATATGTTACTGACTCCTAAATGTATATCTCCAGTCCTGACCTCTCTCTTGAACTCCAGACTTTTATATCCCATTCTCTGTTTAACTTTCCTCAAAGTGACTTCCAGGTCTTCTCTTTCAAAACCTGCTTCTTTGTGGTTTTCTCATCTCATTAAGTAGCAATACCATGTGAGGAATTGCTAAGACACACTTTGCAATCATCTTTGACTCCTGAATTTCCTTTCATATTCTATGTACAGTCTGTCAGTAAATCCTCTCAGTTCAACCTTCAAAATGTGTCCAGAATCTGAATACTTCTCACCACCTTTACTGCCACTATCCTGGTCCTAGCCACTATCATCTGGAAGATGCCATGGCCTCCTAACTGGCTTCCTTACCTCCACTCTTACTCCTACAATACAATCTTCACATACTAGCCAGAGTCATCCTGTTCAGAAGTTTGCTTATGTCACTCCTTTGCTCAAAACATCCAGTGGCATCCTTGCCCTCAAAGTAAAAGGCAACCTGTACAGCACCTATGAAAGTTCCCCTTAATCTGTTCTGCCTACGCATCTCTTTGACTTCACCTTCTTCTACTTGCTCCCTCCCTCCTTCCCTCTGCTCCAGTCACAGGGACCTCCTCTTCCCTGTTCCCCAAGCCCTCCAGGTACTCTCCTGTCTTGGGGGCCTTCATACTTACTTTTCTTTCTGTCTCAAATGCTCTTTCCAAAGGTATTGACAGGGCTTACTCCCTCTTCTCTTTCAGGACTTACTCAAATGTCACCCATTTTACTTTCTTACCAACAACTGTATGATATACTACATGCTTTGCTTATCTGTCACTTGCACTAAAACGTAAGCTCCAGGGAGGCAGAGATTTTTGCCTGTTTTGTTTTCTGGTGCATCTGCACAACCTAGAGTGGTCTCCAGCATGTAGCACATGCTTAGTGCATAATTGAATGAGTAAATACATATCTTGTTATCTTACATTATATTTTGTTCCAGTAGACAGAAGATGGATGTGTGTAGATGGACAGATAGATAAAGTAAGCCTACAGATAGGCTGGTATGACCTGGTCACCATCATCCCCCAGGCCCTTTCCAGGAAAGGCAGCCCAAGCACCAATACAGAATTATAGACAGAAATCTCCCATTTTAGGCTAAGGACAGCATATAATCATTACACATTTTATATTTCTAAGAAATTAAGTATTAAATAACACCTTTCACTGGAACACCTTAAAACATGTTACCAAAAAGAAAAAAGTAGCATAATTACATATACTTCTATATCTCTATTATACATCAGGTACCGGTAGGAGTCTTAGTGGATTCAAGATCTTTCAGCTTCTGACAACTTTGTACTGGAACAGAAAATGTAAGATGAGCCCAAGAAGTAGTTTGACATTTATAATACGTCACTTAAGCTTTAGAAAGTCTATTACTGACTGGCTTATTAGCATAAGAAAGAAATGAAATGACATGTAGACTGTCAACAGAGTGCCATGGGAACTGTGGGCCAGTCAGTTACCTCAGCTAACCTCACTTGGTTCTTCCAGGCTATGTGGGTATGTCACAGTTGAACAAATTAGTCAGGGAAGGCTCTGAGAAGGAAGTAGGGCTCCCTCTTGGTGGTTAACCAAAAGTATTTTCCTGAGGTCAAAGTGTGAATGCCACATGAACTCTGTGTTGACCACACTAACAATGAAAAGACAGGTGTTCTTTATGAGACTGAGCCCCTACCAATTTGCCAGCTGCTTAGAGTGTGGCTTTGATTCCCTGGCCTCCTAATGGCCTGCCCCCCTCATACCTTCAATCCCTTCTTTACAAGGCCAGGACTTTCACTCTTCTTCCTTTTAAAACTGACATACAAGAAGGCCATTGATCACAGCTAAAACAAGCCACTTCTTGCTAGGTTGTTATATATCCTTTTGGAGAGATGTGAACCAGAAGCAAAGTGAATGTATCAGGAACCAGCAAGCCAGGCCCAGCCTCTGCATTAGGGGGCAGGATTTTGCCAATGCCCTGGAGATAAAGCCAAGCAAGACAGACACTCACGGCCCCTATACTTTGAGCATGTAGGTGCTCCATTTACTGTAATTTTTAACTAATATTAAAGTTAATTAAAATTATTATCTCTGTCCATGGGTCTACAGTCTGAAGGAAATTCAATGGGCCTTAAGGCAGGTACTCACAGACTTTAGGAGGACCTCAGAAGTCACTTTATCTAACTTTCTCATTTTACAGATAAGGAAATTAAGGTTCCAAAGAGTTAACTGCTGGCCTGTGATCTCCTAAGTGCACATTCCATATCTTGATTTTGTGTGTGCTTGGAAATGACTGGACTGCATTTCTTGTAAAAGGTCCTATAATTCAGCATAGTCATTCTGCACATCCTCTGAGACTGACACAGTAATATTTGACTGAGCTCATCAACCATGATGCTCTAAAAATGCCCATGTTCTAGGAATATAAATTTTACAATAAAAAGTTTTCACGTGGGACCCAGAAGGAACTAACTTGTCATCTGACTCTAAACTAGCCCCATGGCCATAGGCATAGATGGTAAATCAGTATTATGTGACTGACCGAAGAAAAAGCCTGGTGGTATGGAGAGGATGCTGGATCAGAGAAGGCAGATGTGAGTTTCAGCCCAGATTTTGTCATAAGTTAGCCATTTCACTTTGGGCAAGCACTTCATCTCTTTGAAATTTAGAAACCCTCCTACTAAGTATTCAAACTCATTGTCATCTGCTAGGACAGGGCAGTTAGATGAGCAAAGCAAATGGGCAATCATTTTGCTTTAAAGGTAAAATGCCTCTCTGGTTCAGTATCTCCTAACCTAGTAGAGACTTAGAGAAACCAACTGTCTGGAAAGTCTGAGTACATTTGTGCTATCCCAAGACTTTCTAGTTCCTTTCTTCGGCCAGAAAGTGGTACCTACTACCCTAGCAATGGAAATAGGTCCAAAGGATAGACATAGGACCAGAGCAGACCCAATCTAAGTTTTTCCCTCAGATTGGTATACAGATCTTAGGAAATAAAATTCCTTTTCTCTAGAGCTAATAACCCAGGATGATGCAAGCTTAAAGTTACAGTGACTCTTTCCCTTGGGCCCATGGCAGAGCCCATCTATTGGAGGGGACATGAGGCCAAAAAAGAGATAAATAGCTGAAAGACAGTGTTCCTGTTATACGGCCTAATAACCTGAATCCAGCCATGCCAGAAGATGCTTGAGTCAAAAAATTTTCTTTTTGCCTGAACTAGTTTTGGTTGGGTTTCTGTCACTTTTGATTAAAAGAATCCTCTCATTTTTTCAAATGAGGAAAGTAAGATTCATATGAAGGGAGTGATTGACTCAAGGTTACATGGGACACTGGTGACAATATTGGGACTTGAAATCAGGCCTATTTCCATTCCAATGCATTTCCTACTACACTGTTCTTTATATATACTGTCTTGTGAATTATTCAACATTTTCTGAGTGATAGTACAGATCTTTTTTCATGTCATATTGCACCATGGCAAAATCCATTCATTCATTTGAACAAAAGATGGAGAATCATTTATTGAGGATTCTATGACACAAGAAGAGAGCTTAGACTAATTGACTTGTGTCTAGGTTAGGTCCAAATAAAAGATTCAGTTATGTCAGCATCAAAGGTAAAAATCATGTACCTGATTCTATTTTCCCCCCAAATAGAACAATCTGCTTTGTTCTAGGCATGACAATAGGGTCTTCCATCAATGTGTTCATGTGTAGTTACCTCACAGTGGGCTTCATGCATAGGTGAAATCCAATAGGTACTGGAAGGAGAGAAGGAAGGAAGGGAGACCAGAAGGAAGAGAAACAGGAAAGGCAAAGAGAAGTAGAGGGTGTTTCAAGCAAAAATTAACTGGTTTTCCTCTTGTTCAACAGAGCTTATATAATGTCTTATAGCGATCTTATGCTATGTCCGTGAAACCCAGTCTGCTATGCAACCACTGCCTTTTCTGAATTGAACAGAAGAAACCTCAAGCTGGAGCCACAGAACATGAGTCTGTCTTAGTAGGACTGAATATCAGGAGCAAATGAAGTAACTAACAATAGTGACACTTGATCAATACCCTGATTGTAGCAGTTCCATGAACTGGTTACAACAGATTCAGTCATAATCAGTAATATTCATTTACAAAGGGCTATACCTTGGAGCAAACCATGTGAAAGTAGCTACCTCCTGGATTTAGTAACATGGTGAATCATGTTTTAGGAAACTTGAACACTTGATGATGAATAGATGTTAAGATTATTCTGTTTTAATTATTGTTTAGTGTGTGTTATCATTCTTTGTGATCAGAATTTTTAAACCACAAACAGGATATAGAGAAATGATAGGAAAAAAAAAGTTTCAGTCAGAAAATAAGAGTATCATCAAAAGACTGTGTTTCTAAAAAAAAAAAAAAGACTGTGTCTCTCATGGCCTTGTAAAATTAATCCACCACTTTAAATCTTGCTCCTTCCTAGTTTTAAATTGAGTAATGGAAGGCAAAAGATTCCACAGCATCATAATCATGCAAGCTGAGAGGTATCTTTTATATCATGCTATCTTTAGCTGAAATTTAAACACTATGAAAACCAAAGGGGGAGATATTTCACTATCACCCTGACTGAATTAGCAAAATAGAATATTATATGAATTATTTATTAAAATAAAGTTTTCTTTAGGTAAGAAATGTTCAGTCTAATTTATATGGTAACCTTAGATGATTGAATCTCACGTATAAGGTGGTTTTATTGATCTTTCCATCAATAGTTTTCTATTCTATGCAGAGTAAATTATAGTAACTGTTTTTGGACTTTTGAAATGTTTGTAAAACTTAAGTATGAATTTTGTTAAGATTCTCTGATGGCACTGACATCAATGTTTGATGTCATTTATTACTGGAAAACTTATAATGTGAGTGCATGATTTGCCATCCAGCAAACTCTTCACTGGCTTCCGGTGTCTGTTCTTCCACACTTATGTCTGTAGAGCCACAATACTGTCTCTTGGGAAAATACTCAAACCTTAGCTTTGCTGGTCAGCAATTTGCAGTCCTTTTATGAGATGCCTACAATAGCACCACATGCAATTTTCACCACCGATTCTTTAATTCAAGGGTTTATTCAACCAAGACGTGCCATTCACTATTTGAGACTCTGAAAGCAGAGTTGTACGAGACAGAAATGGTCCCTACTTTGGGAGCTTTTTTTTCTTGTGAGAGAGAGGAGAGACAAGGAACACATGAATGAATACATGAAAAAGAAGATTTAGGGGTTCATAATTACTATCAAGAAAGTAACACATGTAATACAATCGAGGGCATTGGAGGATGGCAATATGAATAGGGTCACATGGGAAAATCCTTACTGTGGAGGTGCCAACTGAGCCCTTCCAGAGGAAAGGAGCACTCAGAGGAATCAAATGTTCCCCGGAGGTCAAGACTGAAACGGGATCCTAACCGGCACTCCCATCCTGACCCTGACCCTGCCACAAACCCTCAACTCTTCTTTCGAAGGATACTGAAGACAATAAATTAAAAAAATAATAATACCTTATCAAAAGGGCCCATGGTAACAAAACTTCATAAAATTATGTCACCATTCTTAATTAAGATGACACTCTATTCAGAGATTGCTGTGGTCTTTGAGCCAAACTGAAACCCCATTGGGATGATTGAATTAATGAACAGTGGTGATTGGAGATCCCCCATTATTATTGAGAACTTTTAGAGGTACTCCACAGGATCCTTTGGTCTGCTTCTTATGAAACATCATGAGAAGTGGAGCAATGTTTCTTTCTTTGCTTTGCTTATCTTTTTTCTGAAATCAATTTGGAAAACACATTCTTTCAAACCAAAGCACATGGGTCTGTGGGTGGGGCCTCTGCTGGGAGCTCTGCCTGCTGTTCCCATGTGCTCTGGAGACAGCACACCTGTAACGAGAGCTGGAGCCTGCTTTTCCACCAAATGGGCTGTGAAATAAACCCGTGAGGTGGGCATGATGCCCACATCCTTCTGCATCTACCCACCATTGTTCTGAATTCCTGGGGCCCACCTTCCCTACCCTGACCCTCACTTTGAGTCATCACTATGGCCATAGTAGGAATTTTGTTCACTTTCTCTATTCCATTTTACCTATTAACCAAACTGGATTATCTAGATGATGGAAATAGCATTTGAGTGTAGAGTTTTAACTATTTAATGGTCGGCCTCTGAGGCAGAATAATAATGCAAAGAGAATGTGTTGAATTCCTCACTAGCTAAATGACCTTGGAGGTCTAAGTAAAATGGCAGGTTTGGGAATGGGTGGTGAGAAGCCTGGCCTCTCTAACTTGGGCTGGGTTTCTAGAACCTGTCACAAGCAGGAGCACAGCTTGTCATGATCGTGGGGAGAAAGACTGAATCAGGAACTAAAGAGAGTTATTTTGAATAATTCCATCCAAGGGAGCAGAATACAGAGGTAGAAACTGAAACAGAAGCCAATAGTTTGCATTTAGGGCCAACTCAATAGTTCACCAGGCTAGGGGGTACACAGGAAGTAGATCCACTGTAGTCCCAAAGTGCTGCTATGTAGAGTATGTAGAGGCCTGTCTCCTTTGATATGGAGACCAGAGAGTGGCTCTGTGCTGGCTGATGGCCAACTTCCAAGACAAGGAGATCTGGCTCCTGAGATAAGTTGAAATTCCACCCAAGTAGCTCTCGGCACTGCTGCCTGCACTCACTATCCCTGTCCTCAACAAACTACTCAATCTCAGCTGCTAAAGAAAAAATATACATCTAAATTTGTCTTCTATTTTTGTTAAGGACAGAAAGAAATTGCACTGGCTTACAAAGGTTCCGTTGGAACCCATCACAGTTCAGATTATCTTTCTGAACAACTGTTCATATGTATCAGCAGAGCAAAATATTACCAGATAGGTAAAAATACTCAGCGGTTTAAATAGAACATTCAGAATGAATAACCCTGAGTAAAAAGACAAAAGATCTTCTCCCTCCCCTGTCTCCTCTGTATACCTTTTAAAAAATAATTCTTATTCTTTCATTGCATTGATAAAATGAGAGCAGACTATTATGGCAAGGAAGCATAACAATTCTTGAAGATAAAAAATATAATTGCAAAACTGAAAAGAAAAATAGAATCCTAGTAGCAGTATGTGCAATTAGCTTCTGTCTTGCCTTATAATCCCATACTCCCGTAAAAGGAATCAGTATTCTTTGGAGAAATGGCTGATTCCAGGACTGGCACACAAAAGAGACAACAGGGACCTGGAACATCCTGTAATGCCAGAAAGTAATATGCTCACAAAACAAAAACAGAAGAGCCACAGTAATGGGGTCAAAGGGACACAGGAGACAAATGAAACAGTTCCCAATGGCCAAAGCTGGAACACTCTGAGCAACCAAATAAATAAACAGTAATGGATTGCAACCCAAAATGTAAAATAAATACCCACAAGTCCATACTGATATAAACAAATAATTGAATAGATAAATAAATGGGAGACAGGTGTGCCACGCAGAATAATCCCAAATAATTTATGTAGATACTCAGCCCACAAGGAAGTGGAACATAACTCCCCACTCTTTTTTTTTTTTAATAATTTACATGGGAAATTCTTTATTATATTATCAGTTCTACAATACCAGCTTCCTTAAAAAAAATTTAAGACTGGATGACAGATTATTTCCTTTACTGTTGCAAATACTGTAAATTTACCAGCGAAGAGGTAAGTATCAATGTCATTTTTCTTTAAGCATGAACACATAAGGGAGCAATAAAATAGATTATAAACCTCATTTGGCCTGATCTTATACGAAGTCACTCCAGCTGTCTTCGGTCCTGCTCTGCCTACAGGAAGATTTCCAGGACAGGTTTGTGTCATTCGGTCCACCCACAATAGGTTGGATAGGACAGTCTGTAATAACTGCCAGGATACCACATTGCATTCTGGGCTCCTTGACTGGCATTTGGCTTTACGTTCCAAGAGTACCTCCTTTGTGAATAGTCCTCTCCAGCGGGACCAGGAGGAGGGATATGGCCTCCACAGTATGTGTGGACTGTCTATAGGGCTTTCTTCCAAAGAGTACAGTATAGAAAGAGGGGAAAAGAGAAATCTACAGTGGAGAAATCTGACAAACTCTGTCTCCGGCAGATGATCAAGGTCAACATTGACAGGGATAAGTCATGTTGATGGATATTATTTTTGATATGATGTCATGAAAATGAAACTCGATTTCTGTGGTCTTCCTCCCAACCTCAGTTTAAGCATGAGAAAAACACCAAGCAAATCCTAATGGAGGGACATTCTACAAAATGCCTAACCAGTACTCAAAACTGTCAAGGTCATCAAAAACAAAGAAAGTCTGAGAAACTGTCATAGCTACAAGGGTCCTAGAAATGACTAAATATAATGAGGTGTTCTGGATGGGATCTTGGAACAGAAAAAGAACATAAAGAACTAAGAAAATCTCAATAAGGCATGGGCTTTCGTTAGAAATAAAGTGTCGATATTGATTCACTAATTCTAACAAATATATGTATATATGTAACAAATGTAAGCAGTTAACAAGAGGGAAAACTAGATGTGGGGTATATGAAAACTCTCTATAGTACATTCACAGTTGTCTTGTAAATCTTAAACTGTTCTAATAGAAAAACTTTATTAATGGGATGCATCGATGGCTCAGCGGTGAAGCTCTGCTTTCATGATCAGGGCGTAATCCTGGAGTTCAAGGATCGAGTCCCACGTTGGGCTCCCTATATGGAGCCTGTTTCTCTCTCTGCCTGTGTCTCTGCCTCCCTCTCTCTGTGTCTCTCATGGATAAATAAATAAAATCTTTTAAAAAATCAAAAAAGAAGACAGAAAGACACTGGTAAAATATGATAGAGGGTAGTCTGCTTTTAGGGTCTGGCAGTGGGTGTCAGATTTTGAAGAAAGAGGAGCTGGATGGCTGTATCCAGGGTAGAAAAACTTCAGAAGAAGTGGAAGTTTCAGTGGAATTTTTAATTAATTTAGTCTTAGTGGAAAACGTAAAGGCCATTTTATGTGTCTTTGTAATTTGTATGTATCACCTTTCTTCCTCATTTTTATTAAAAAAAAAAAAAAAAAAAAAGGTGCAGGCAGCCCCAGTGGCTCAGTGGTTTAGTGCCGCCTTTGGCCCAGGGTGTGATCCTGAGGACCCGGGATTGAGTCCCACGTTGAGCTTCCTGCATGGAGCCTGCTTCTCCTTCTGCCTATGTCTCTGCCTCTCTCTCTCTCTCTCTCTCTCTCTCTCTCTGTGTCTCTCATTAATAAATCTTTAAAAAAAAAAGGTGCAAAGTGGGCTTGTTGCATACTTTTTGGAATGCATATTAAAATATTAATTGATGGAAAAAAAATCCTCAATACAGGTTTTGAACAACAGATTGGGTTCCAGTAAGAAGGAAGGCAAGTACATAAAATGCTAATTTGGAAAGATAAGAAAAACCATTCACAGAACTGATAAATAAAAGCCTAATTTGAATATCTGAAGATAATAAATATACAAATTCCTTACAAATTTTTTCAAAGAGAATACATGGGTAAAATGTACAATCTCACTACTCTGTTAGCGTAAATCTGGGATCCTTTTCTAGGAACATGCACATAAAAAATTAAGAAGTAGAAGAGATAAAAGAGCACTAAAATGAGAAAAACCAGAAAATTCCAAAAAGTTAATGTCCAAAAGCCATCAGATCCAGATTTTCCAGACAGGTTTATCAGAACTTAATTCATTCAACAATTTTTATTTCCATTTTCTGCTTAAGAGTCTGGAAAAACAGGGGTGCCTGAGGGGGCTCAGTTGGTTGTGCCTAGGAGCCTTGCTTTCTGTTTAAGGGCATGGTCTCAGGGTTGTGAGACCAAGTCCTAGGTGGGGCTCTGCGCTGAGCATGGAGCCTGCTCAGGATTCTCTCTCTTTCTCCCTCTCTCTCTGTCCCTCCCTCCATGCTCCCATGGATGTTCTCTCTCTCTCTCTCTCTCTCTCTCTTTCTCTCTCTCTCCTGTTCTCTTTCTCAAATAAATAAATAAATAAAAATTAAAAAAAAAATCTGGAAAAATGGTCTAAGACCCCTGGCTGGTTGTTCCTACCCGTAAGCAGCGGTCCAGTCCTCAGTGGGGGTAGAGGGCCGCAGGTTTCTGCAGGCCCAGGCTGAGTAGACACAGAGGCCACCACTCCCTCCAGACAAGCCTGCTGGATTGGCGGGAATAGCAGTAAATTTGGTAGCTGGAGCAGTCTGTGTACTCTGAGGTTTCTCCGGATCAGATCAGCTCCTTTCAGCAGCAGCCTGCTCTTCCTTGTCAACCATCTCCTAGAAGCAGAAGTTGGGCATGACCCCACGCCAGAGCACTTGGGCAGTGGGGCTGCACAGGCACAGAACTGCCCTTGCCAGCACCCACCCCAGCACACCTGCTGAGAGAGTGCCCTCGTCACTGCAGGAGATGGCAGTGTCCACAAATAGCACAGGAGAGTGTTACACAGAGGGATGGTAGGCAGATTAGCTAAGAGGCTTCCATGAGAGGCTGGTGGTCAGCACTAGGGCCAGTAAGCACCAGGAGGTTCCAGGACTAAGTGGCCAGCAACAGGTGTGGCTCCAGTGGCAGCAGCAAAAATAGCCCACCAATCAGTATTCCTAGAGGATAGGACGCCAACATAAGCCAGGTTTCCAATGGCAACAATGGCATGAGCTGCCAGCAGAAACTTCTCCTGGGCTCTCTTCAGATTTATGACATAGATGCTTACTTTTCATTTTGCAAATGGACTGTTCCATTTGGAAGTCAAGGTTGGTGCCACTTAAGTGGGTTCCTGCTGCAAGGAATTTGAGGACTTCCTCCTCCTTCATCTGCAAGACATCAAGAGCTTCAGACGTTGTGAAAGTTTCCCTTTAAGTTATGATGGGTACTCTGAACAGTGCTGTATGGAGCCGTTTCTGGGTACCACAAAAAGGCTGGGAAATATTCCAATTGCTGTTCTTATTGCTGTGTCCTGGACACTGTTTTATCACTGAAAAATCCTTTGCTCTCCATGGAGGAGTAGGGAACAACGACAACAACAAAATTATCATACTATTTATACTCTTCCAGAGTAAAGAAAAAGATGGAAAGCTTCCTGATTTACACTAGAAGGGTAGGGTAACCCTGGCCAAAACCCTAACACAAATAAGGGGAAATTAAGAATGAACTCACTTACAAATGTAGATGGTATAGGTAATGTGTTAACCATTTCCCCTTCTGAAAGAGAATTTGGCCTTACCACCAATTTTTTTTAGCCTTTGTTCCCCTGAAAACCAAAGGAAGGTAAAACATCAACTAGGCCTGATTGGCAAAATGTATCTAGACTAGCAGGAGTCAAAATGATCTAAAAATTCCTCATGGGGACACCACAGCCTTGGGCTTCTGAATACAGGGGTCTTGGAAGCTATAACTATGAAGCTCTTTCAAGGGATATTGGCAACTTTGAGGCACAAGGCTTTTAAGCCAAGATCATGCCCATTCCCTCCAAATGAGAGTGTGCTTCACATCTGAGCCATCTCATCTAGAGAGCTCAATGAATAGGTCCTGGGTGACTGTAAGGACCACTCCCACTGAGAGGAGGAACTAATGCTATTGTCTTGGCAAGTAATGTTCCATCTACTCTTCAGGGGACATACAGACTAAGTGTAACGTATAATGGTCTTATGAGTCTAAAGGTTTAGATGAGCCTGTGGTTTTTTTTGAGTGTTTGAGTCTAAGAAGACCTCCCAGTGGGCAATAAAGATAAAAATCCTAAAGAATGGGATAGCAAATTGAATGCAGCTGCATTTTTTAATAAAGATTTTATTTATCTATTCATGAGAGACACAGAGAGAGAGAGAGAGAGGCAGAGGGAGAAGCAGGCTCCATACAGGGAGCCCGACGTGGGACTCGATCCCAGGTCTCCAGGATCACAACCCTGGCCGAAGGCAGCACTAAACCACTGAGCCACCCGGGCTGCCCTGCATTTTTTTTTTTTTTAATGGTGATATAGTATGACCTTACATTCCAGGAATGTAAGGATGGCTTGACAGTTGGAAATCCATTAAAATTATAGGAATTACTGAAAAGATAAAATTCATGACCCTGATGGAACTGAAAAGATATTTGATAAAATTCAGCTATCATTTCTAATAACTCAGTAAACTGGAAGTTCAAAACTCTTCCCTAATATAAAATCAATAGCAAGCATGATATTTAAACAGAAAGCACTGAAAGCATTCCCATTAAAATGAAGAAAATGGCAGCGATGCTTGCTACTACAAAAAGAAAAGAAGGAAAGAAAGAAAAAATTAAAAAAAGAAACAAGATACTTAAAAAAAAAGAAACAAGACACAGTAGTCTAAAGGAATTGATTATAGCAACAGGGATCAGCAAACTTGGACTGGCTGCCTATTTTTTCTTTGTTTGTTTGTTGCCTGTTTTTCTTTTAAGTAAAATTTTATTGGGACAGAGCCATACTCACTGATTTACATTATCTTTATAGATACTTTCCTGCTACCACAAAAGAGTTCAAGAGTTGCAACAGAGACCACATGGCCTACAAAGTTCCAAATATTTACTATTTGGATAAGAAAAAGTTTAAAGAGGATCATTATTTTCAAATGAAAACATCCACTCAAGAAAAATCCAAAGAGAATCAGCTGAAAATAATTAGAATTAATAAGAGGTTTCAGTAGTTGGTGGGTATAAAATAAAGATATAAACGTTAATAAATCTGTTGTGTCAGATCGCATCATTTGGCCCTAATTACTCAGTCCTCACCATGGCCAAGTTCTTTGCCATGTGACTAACAGTTCAGTGTGCCCTCATCATGGGCAAGGTGACCTGCTTTGCTCACTGATCAGTTCTATGGCTTGCTTTGGCAGTGAGGTATCGGCAGAAGTAATATAAACAGAGGCTTGAGATGGAAATGAGCATTAGCCTTACTTCTGTTATTCTTCCTCCACTACCATGAGCATAATGTTTCTGGATTATCTCACTGGTCTTGTGTATGTGGGAGCTGAGATCCTCCAACCAATACAGCTGATATCTAGGGTCTATGTTCAGGCCTAAAACCATAGGTTGATAGACTGACTGCATTAAGTGGACTTAAAATCTAGTCTATATAGTTGGGTCAGTGGAAAGAAAGATTGTTATATGGCATAGCTGACAAAAGCACGGGCTCTGGGATCAGATATCCAGTTCAGGTTGCTAGGTGTGTAGTTAAGGCAACCCTCTTCACCTCCCTGAGGTTCAATTTCCTGAGCTTCAACATCTGTGAACTGGGGCTAATAAAGACTGCAGAAGCTGAGGGACATAATATATATGAAGTGTTTAGTATATTACTTTGCATATAGTCAGTGTTCAGCAAACTCTAGTACCTTCCCCAATGTGACCCTAAAAGGAATTCTCATCCTTTCTCAATTAGATGTTCGCCAATAAGCTATCCACTGCAAGAAGGGCAGGGTGGTGGGGGGAGGATTCCCCCACAGTCTCTACAAAACACAGGGGCATGTTTCAGCTAATAATAGGTTGTGTCAGTAGGAAAATGTAAAACTTGCATTTACAAGGATGACCTGGATTATTATTCACTGATGGTGAGGAGGAGCAGAAGTGGAAAAGAGAGGAATGGAGCCCAGATCCTGGAGCTCTGGAAATCGCATGGAAGCTAAGCTCGGAGCAGTAGACTGCAGGTCTATGGGACCCAGAATTTGTGTAGGAGGAATGTGACAGGAGAGGTGCAGAGCTCCCACCTAGAAATCACCCCGCCTGAGCAAGAAGCCCCTATAGCGATAACAGTGCACCCAGTGGGGCCTGCCCCTTACAGTTGGTTGGGAAATAATAGCTTAGAAATAACTATTTAAGAAATTAGTGCTTTAGGATTCTCATAACTAGTTATCTCTTGGTTGTTTAGAGGAAAAGGCAGAATGGGTTTTACTTAGAAATGTAGTGTCTTTTTTTTTTTTGCCTGTCATTACATGCAGTGGCTTCCTAGAACAAACAACCTTTTTTGTTTTATTCCTATAGAAATAATACATGACACATGGGTGTTTAATCACAAAATAAAAATGTCAAACTTTATCTTTGAAACAAAATAAATGGCTGAGTATTGTCTTTTCTCATTTATTGTAAAATATGCTATCTACACTAAATCTTGGTAAGCATCCCACTCTCCAATCTTCTTGATATTTAAAACAGGTGAGTAATTAATTTCAGAGCTCGGTGCATTTCCTCTGTAAGAAATCATTTGCTTACTCACAATATATCCTAGAACCTAAACCTCAAAAGCTGTAGACTTTGCTAGATAAATATCTGCTGTTGTAATGGTGTTTTAAACGCCAGAGCTGCATTTAAATATTCTTAATTCTTTTCATTTTTATAACTGAGTGGCTGAAAAGATAGAAAAGAATTGTAAAGAATACAGTCATCACACAACTCTCTCACCCTGTTTCTTCCTTTACAGAGTCGAAGTTCCCACACCTGACATGCTTTCTTTGTGTAGTGACTGTGAGAACCAGAAAGGAGAAGAAATTAAAAAGTCCTCCAAAGTTCTGAAGGGACTGCCCTGCAGGAAGGTGTATTTTGTTGATTTAATATATATTAAATACATTTTTACAAAAGTAGTTATTCATTCACTTAACCAGCAATTTCTGAGCACTTAGTATATAGACCATGCCCTGGGAATACAATAATAAACCAGAGTCCAACATCATATCATTCTCACGGTACTCAAGCCCACCTGGAGGAATAGACACAAGACAGGATCATGAAGATTGCCATGACTACTATAGTCAGAAAGAGCCTCATGGAGGAAGTGGCATTTGAGTTGAAGCTTGAAGGATAAGAACAGAACACACATGGTAGAGCTGAGGAAGAATATTCCAGGCAGAGCTTAGCAAGAACAAAGGCCTGGAGGCTGGAAATAGAAAGCAACCAATGTGACTGTAGGGTGGGTGGTAAGAGGGAGAGCAGAATATGAGCATAGTCTGAACCAGACCAGACTACATTTCCAAATGGAAACATGGTTCACATTTGAGGAAGCATCCCAAATTGAATTCCTCTATCCTTCCATGAGGTAAGGCTGAGTAATCTACCCCAGATTCCTGTGCGGGTGACTGTTAGTGGTCCATTGATGCTTGGAAAGTCTAGGTAATCTGCCCAAGGAGCATCGGTGTCCATTGATAGCATTTCTCTGCAACCATACTTGGAGATGGATACAAGGGTAGGTGACTCAAGATCAGCAGGTTGGGCCAGGATTTGACGCAGAGAGAAAGGAATGTTAGTTCATCTGCTTTTCTCCAGACTTCAATATGTGGGGCTTTTCCAATAAACCACCAGGACCTATTTGAGATACCTTGAATGGTAGGTACCTAGCTTTGCCAAAGGAAGACCTTTGGCTCATGGGGCAAGGAAGCTCACTCTATAGCCAGCTGCAGAAGATGATGGGCTTCTAGCACTTCAGAGAACCTGGCAGCTGATGATTCCAGGGCTTCCTCTGCTCTCCCCTCTGTAGTGAGGCCTGAGCTGAATAACTGGAAGAACAATTGGAAAAGAGACACTCAGACCACCAACTCCTAGCTTGACATTTCCCAAGAGGGGAAGATCATAGAGGACATCTACTGAAAATGTGGAATGTGCTGTGTGAAGTATGCCAGGGGCAGGCCTCTCTCTGTAAAGGGCCAGACCATAAATATTTTAGGCTTTTCTCTTTTTTTCTTTATTAATTATTTTTAAATCAACCCTTTAAAAGGTTAAAAAGAATTTTTGGTTTGTAGGCCTTACAGTGGATCTGGCTAAGTGGGTTATAGTGGGTTGATATCTACACTGGGCTATATTGTCCCATCAAACATCAAACTTAAGCTCTGAGTAAGAATTTCTTTCAACCTTTACAAGAATCTTCTGAGGTAGGGCTTACATGACAACCCCAATCCTATCCCCATCCCCATCCTTATCTTACAGTTAGGAAATAAAAGGATGAGAGGCCAAGCAACTTGCCCAAGTCCATATAGGCAGAAAGTGATAGAAGATTGGAACCCAGGTGGTCTGACTTCATGGCTTAATTCCCAACAACTGCTAACCACTACACTCTCCTATCCCCCACTGGTAACTGAACATATGGCTTTGCACAAGCCCACTTTTTCTGGGTACAGCCTCCATCCATCTGTACACCAAGAGGGACAGCGTAGTGTTTTCCTCAGTGTGAGTGGTACACTTGAGGCTATGGGAAATAATTTCCACACCTCATACACACGGCATTAAATAGTATTGTTCTCCACAAAGAGTAGGTGATTGCTTTTTCAAGTCTCTTTTAGGTCTTCCAATGATATTAGAGAGAAAGGTTCATTTTGATGCTGGTAGATCTTTGAAGTTTCTCTAGCATGTGCCAATTTCCATTTTTAGAAGAGATTTCCATTTTTACGGAGCTTCAAGATGCAGGGTCCTCAGGAGGCAGTGGTAACTAACTAGAATTTAGTACCGCCATTGTATCCTCATTGTTACCTTCTATTTTTGCTCTCATTATTTTATTTTTCTTGCCTTTTATGATTATCTCTATTTATGTAAAATGTTAGTGTTGCTATTGCTGCGATTCTCTTGTCCATTCCTGCATAGTTACAAGATGGCCTCAGAAGCTCTTGCCATCACACCCACCCTCAAATTGCAATAAGAGGGT